>NC_138163.1:97372758-98088079 GCF_964165515.1 Mesoplodon bidens | reverse complement strand
GAGTTGGTCTTGTTGTCTCAGGGGCAGCAGAGGTGGAGGAGGTGGAAGGGGGGGCAGGAGAGGCAGGCACACTCGGTGTAACTTTATGGAAACACATCATGATTTCTGTCTGACTTGTGCTTATTCATGTCTCTGAAAATGTTTCTACACAGTACCAATCCTTCCTCCACCATTTGCATTAGTTTCAGTGCCCCTATCATCGAAGGATCCATGTTGTTAAAGAAGTCAAAAGCAGTCTTTTTTTTTCACATTCTTTTTCCCCTCTAATTTCTATTTATTTTAATTTTTATTTTCTATTGGAGCATAGTTGATTTACAATGCTCTGTTAGTTTCAGGTGTACAGCAAAGTGATTCAGTTATACATATACATAATACTTTTCCCATTTCGGTTATTACAGAATATTGAGTCAAGTTCCCTGTGCTGTACTTCAGAGCCTACATTTTTTTAAACATCTTTATTGGAGTATAATTGCTTTACAATGGTGTGTTAGTTTCTGCTTTATAACAAAGTGAATCAGTTATACATATACATATGTTCCCATATCTCTTCCCTCTTGCATCTCCCTCCCTCCCACCCTCCCTATCCCACCCCTCTAGGTGGTCACAAAGCAGTGAACTGATCTCCCTGTGCCATGCAGCTGCTTCGCACTAGCTATTATAAATAGAGTTGCAATTTTGGTACATGACTCTTTTTGAACTATGGTTTTCTCAGGGTATATGCCCAGTAGTGGGATTGCTGGGTCGTATGGTACTTCTATTTATAGTTTTTAAGGAACCTCCATACTGTTTTCCATAGTGGCTGTATCAATTTACATTCCCACCAGCAGTGCAAGAGTGTTCCCTTTTCTCCACACCCTCTCCAGCATTTATTGTTTCTAGAATTTTTGATGATCAGAAGCAGTCTTGAAGAGTCAGAACCCTTCTGCCAGATTGCCTAATGTCAGTTTGTTTTCTGGTGCTGCTTTTTCTATATCTTCTTCCTCCTCATTGTCTGGCACTGGTTGGGAAGTATTCACCTCCATCAAGTCGCCTTCTGTGAATTCTCTGGGAATCTCCTATTTTAAAAATCTCTGCTGCTTCCACAACCTGAAGACACAGTGAGTAGGAATCAGACCTTCACCAGAACCTTCATGCTGGCCCTTTGTTCTTGGACTGCTCAGTCTCTATAACTAGAAATGGAATGAAACATGTGCCAAATCCACTGGGTGTCAATTGATTAAGAAGTTAGTTTAGAATCGAGGCACCAGTCCCTCCCACCAGGAAGCTTACACAAGCCTCTTAGACCAGCCTCACCTACCAGCGGGCAGACACCAGAAGGAAGAGGAACTACAGTCGTGCAGCCTGCAGAACGGAGACCACAAACACAGAAAGTTAGACAAAATGAGACAGCAGAGGAATATATGCCAGATGAAGGAACAAGATAAAACCCCAGAAAAACAACTAAGTGAAGTGGAGATAGTCAATCTACCTGAAAAATTACTCAGAGTAATGATAGTAAAGATGATTCAAGATCTCGGAAAAAGAATGGAGGCACAGACCAAGAAGATACAAGAAATGTTTAACAAAGAGCTAGAAGATATAAAGAACAAAGAAATAGAGTTGAACAACACAATAAGTGAAATTAAAAATTCTCTAGAAGGAATCAATAGCAGAATAAATGAGGCATAAGAACGGATAAGTGACCTGGAAGACAGAATGGTGGAAATCACTGCCTCAGAACAGAATAAAGAAAAAAGAATGAAAAGAAATGACGATGGTTTAAGAGCCCTCTGGGACAACATTAAACACACCAACATTTGCATTATAGGGGGCCCAGAAGGAGAAGAAAGAGAGAAAGTGCCTGAGAAAATATTTGAAGAGACAATAGCTGAAAACTTCCCTAGCATTTTCTTGGGAACAGTCACCCAAGACTAGGAAGTGCAGAGAGTCCCATACAGGATAAACCCAACATGCCAAGACACATATTAATCAAATTGACAAAAATTTAAGACAAAGAGAAAATATTAAAAACAACAAGGGAAAAGCAACAAATAACATACAAGGGAATCCCCATAATGTTATCAGCTGATTTTTTCAGCAGAAACTCTGCAGGCCAGAAGGGAGTGGCACGATATATTTAAAGTGATGGAAGGGGAAACCTACAACCAAGAATACTCCACCCAGCAAGGCTCTCATTCAGATTTGATGGAGAAATCAAAAGCTTTACAGACAAGCAAAAGCTAAGAGAATTCAGCACCACCAAACCAGCTTTACAGCAAATGCTAAAGGAACTTCTCTAGGGAAAAGAAAAGGCCACAAATAGGAACAAGAAAATTATGAATGGGAAAGCTCACCAGTAAAGAAATGACAACAAAGGATTTAGAATATGACATAAACTTAGTTGATAAAGCAGTGGCAGGGTTTGAGAAGACTGACTTGCATTTTGAAGGAAGTTCTACTGTGGTTAAAATGCTATCAAACAGCATTGCATGCTACAGAGAAATCATTCATGAAAGGAAGAGTCAGTCAATGAGGCAAACTTCACTGTTATGTTCTACTAGGAAATTGCCACAGCCAGCCCAGCCTTCAGCAACCACCACACTGATCAGTCAGCAGCCACCAACATCGAGGCAAGACCCTCCACCAGCAAAAAGATTATGACTTGTGGAAGGCTCAGATGATGGTTAGTGTTTTTTTTAGCAATAAAGTATTTTTAAATTAAGATATGTACATTTCTTTTTTAGATATAATTCTGTTGCACACTTAATAGACTACAATATAGTATAAACATAACTTTTATATGCACTAGGAAACCAAAAAATTTGTGTGTCTCACTTTATTTCAATATTTGCTTTATTGTGGTGGTCTGGAATACCCACAATATCTCTGAGGTATGCCTATCCTAGCTGTTACAATGGGGTGGACTTGAGATTGGCCACAAGATTGGTGAGGAAGCCCCCAGACTGGATGAGAGTTAGGACCAACCAGAACACTGTTCAGACAGCTGTCTTTAAACCTACTTTGTGGTACTTGGTGTGCAATAACTTGTCCAGTTCCTCCTCATTGACTGCCAGTAAAGTGGAAGACCGTATATTGAACAGTTGACCATACAATTTGGTTGAACATTTTCACTACTGATTCCATAGACTTCCCTCAGATCTCCTTAATTTGCCTGTCTTAGTTTTCTATCATTGCTCTAACAAATTGCCACAAACTCAGTGGCTTAAAACAACAGAAATTTATTATCTTATAGTTCTGTAGTTCAGAAGTCCAAAATGGCTCTCACTGAGCTAAAGTTAAGATGTTGGCAGGGGTGGGTTCCTTTTTGAAGGCTCAATTATCTATTTCTTTGCTCTTTCCAGCTTCTAGAGGCCACATATATTCCTTGATATGGTCCCCTTCATCTTTAAAGCCAGCATTAGTGGGTCAGTTCTTCTCACACTATATCATTCTAACCTTCACTTCTACCTCACTCCTACACTTTTAAGGACTCTTTACATTGGCCCTAACTGGATAGTCCAAGATAATTTCCTTGTCTCAGGGTCAGTTGATTAGCAACCTTAATTCCATTTGCAACCTTAATTCCCCATTGCCATGTAGTATAACATATCCACAGGTTCCAGGGATTAGGATGTGGACATCTTCAGGGCAGGAAGGTCTGTGAGTCCCTTATACTTCCTTTTCCAGAAAGCCATATCTCTGTGCACAGCCTATCCTTTGTCTTTAATTTTTGTCAGTTTGATTACTATGTGTCTTGGCATGTTCCTCCTTGGGTTTATCCTGCTGGGACTCTCCTTACTTCCTGGACTTGGGTGACTGTTTGCCAAAAACTTGGGGAAGTTTTCAGCAATTATCTCTTCAACTATTTTCTCAGGTCCTTTCTCTCTCTCTTCTCCTTCTGGGATCCCTATAATATGAATGTTAGTGCATTTAACGTTGTCCCAGAGGTCTCTTAGACTGTCTTCATTTTCATTCTTTTTTCTTTATTCTGTTCTGAGGCAGTGATTTCCACCATTCTGTCTTCCAGGTCACTTATCTGTTCTTCTGCCTCATTTACTCTGCTATTGATTCCTTCTAATGTATTTTTTTTTTTTTTAAGTTTATTTATTTATTTTTTTAATTAGTTTCTGCTTTATAACAAAGTGAATCAGTCATACATATACATCTGTTCCCACATCCCTTCCCTCATGCATCTCCCTCCCTCCCACCCTCCCCCTAATGTATTTTTCATTTCATTTACTGTATTGTTCATCTCTGTTTGTTCTTTAGTTCTTCTAGGTCTTTGTTAAACATTTCTTGCATCTTCTTGATCCTCACCTCCATTCTTTTCCCGAGATATTGGATCATATTCACTGTCATTATTCTGAATTCTTTTTCCGGAAGGTTGCCTATCTCCACTTCCTTTGCCGTTTCATTTTGCCTAATTTTCTGTGATTGTGGATTCCGTTCCACAGGCTGCAGGATTGTAATTCTTCTTGCTTCTGCTGTCTGCCCTCTGGTGGATGAGGCTAACTAAGAGACTTGTGCAAGCTTCCTGCTAAGAGGGACTGGTGGTGGGTGGAAGTGGGTCTTGTCCCTCTGGTGGGCAGGGCTGTGCTCAGTAAAACTTTAATCTGCTTGTCTGCTGATGGATGGGGCTGTGTTCCCAACCTGTTTGTTGTTTGGCCTGAGGCGATCCAGCACTGGAGCCTACAGGCTGTTTGGTGGGGCTAATGGCCTCCGGGAGGGCTCACACCAATGGATACTTCCCAGAACTGCTGCTGCCAGTGTCCTTGTCCACGCAGTGAGCCCCAGCCACCCCTCACCTCCACAGAATACCCTTCAATACTAACAGGTAGGTCTTGCCCAGTCTCTTATGGGGTCACTGCCTTTTTCCCCTGAGTCCTGGTGCGCACAAGACTTTGTGTGTGCCGTCCAAGAGTGGAGTCTCTGTTTCCCCCAGCCCTGTGGAAGTCCTATGATCAAACTGCACTAGACTTCAAATCTAGATTCTCTGGCTCCTCCTCCTGTTGCCAGACCCCCAGGCTGGGGAGCCTGACGTGGGGCTTAGAACTTTCACTCCTGGGGGATAATTTCTGTGGTATAATTGTTTTCCAGTTTGTGGGTCACCCACCTGGCAGGTATGAGGTTTGTGTTTATCACAGTTGCGCCCCTCCTACCGTCTTGCTGTGGCCTCCTCTTTGTCTTTGGGAGTAGGGTATCCTTTTTTGGTAGGTTCCAGCATTTTTTTGTCAGTGGTTGTTTAGCAATTAGTTGTGATTTTGGTGTTTTCATAAGAAGGGGGTGAGCTCATGTCCTTCTACTCCACCATCATTTTGAAGTGACCTGCTGGCTCAGCAGGGTGGTGTGGGACACCAGTCAGCCTACAGCTCCTACAGCTCCTGTGGCTCCTACAGGATCCTTGTTGGGCCAAGTGCTTGGTTAGCCCTTGCACTGCCCATCCTAATCATCAAAACTTCCAAGAACTGTGAAAGGTCTGAGATTTTATCCTACTTGCAAGCTAACAAGTTAGCTGGGCACAGTTTCATGGATGCTGGTAGAAGACATGAACTCCTGAGTCAGAGACAAAGGACTTGAATACTCACAGCATTAGTGGTAGCCAGAGTGTGAACATTTGCACCAGTTCTCTAAGCCTCAACTCCCACAGGGTGATGCAGAGGGCCAGGTGATACCTGCACATGCAGTGGATTCCATTATAGGAGAGGAACCCCAAGTTTGTGGATCTCGAACCTTTCATGAAGGGCAGTAAGCCTGCCTGATCCTTGCCTTGAGGAAGAAATATCTTGAGTACAATTTCTAGTATAACCTGCCCTTTGCTCTGGAGAGGGGCACTCTATCTTCTAAGCCTGTTCACTATATAAATATCTTTAAAAAGATAATTTGGAAAAAAGGCAGTTAAGGGTCTGCTTGAAAGATATACAGAAATGTGAGATTTGTGGAGAATTTTCTCCCAGTAGTCTCTCAAGTCCCTTTTAATCTGGAACAGATCTAACCAGTTCTCCTCCCTCTTGTTTTTCCCCTTACTATTTATTTATTGAAGAAATTGGACCATTTGCCCAGAGCTGTGTTCCACATTTTAGAATTTGATAATTGTATTCTTGTGGAGTATTTAATAGTTCCCATATCCCCATTTTAATGTGAACAGATAAATCTAGAGGCTTGATCTCCATTTTAATGTGAACAGATAAATCTAGAGGCTTGATCAATGCAGATTCAATTTTTAGGCAAACATACTTCATAGGTGGTATTGAGTGCTTGCTAGTTCATCCCCCCAGAAGGTACATAATGCCTGGTTGTCTCTCTCAGTATGTTCAGGTGTTGTCAACCCAATCCATAGGTTTTAAAGTCCCTTTATTCTTTCACCCAATGGTTTTGGCAGCTGTTGGTGATTCTTGCTTTTATTAGCATTTATTAGCTGGAATACTTCTGAAAGAATAAATTTCTGTAATCAGCTATTGGTGTGTCCTGAAATGCAGTACTTAGAGGAAGGATAATCATTTTAGTGTAAAACTCAAGTAATATCTCTTTCCTGGCATATAAAACACTTCAGAGAGCAGGAACTGAGCCGAGCCCAGCCAGCCAGTGGCTGCGGCATGGGGGCTGAACATTAATAAAAGTATCCATGGAGAACACTGAAAATTCAGTGGATTCAAAATCCATTAAAACTTCAGAGACAAAGATCTTACATGGAAGCAAATCAATGAATTCTGGAATATCCTTGGATGATAGTTACAAAATGGATTATCCTGAAATGGGTTTATGTATGATAATTAATAACAAGAACTTTCATGAAAGTACTGGGATGTCGTGTCGGTCTGGTACAGATGTAGATTCAGCAAACCTCTGGGAAAACTTCACAAACTTGAAATACGAAATCAGGAATAAAAATGATCTTACATGTGAAGAAATTTTGGAATTAATGTACAGTGTTTCTAAAGAAGATCATAGCAAAAGGAGCAGTTATATTTGCGTGCTTCTAAGCCATGGCGAGGAAGGAAAAATTTTTGGAACAAATGGACCTGTTGATCTGAAAACATTAACAGGTTTCTTCAGAGGGGACTGTTGTAGAAGTCTAACTGGAAAACCCAAACTTTTCATTATTCAGGCCTGCTGAGGCACAGGACTGGACTGTGGTATTGAGACAGAAAGTGGTGTTGAGGATGACACGGCCTGTCAGAAAATACCGGTTGAGGCAGACTTCTTGTATGCATATTCTACAGCACCTGGTTACTATTCCTGGCGAAATCCAAAGCATGGATCCTGGTTCATCCAGTCACTCTGTGCAATGCTGAAAGAGTACGCTCACAAGCTTGAGCTTATGCATACTCTCATTTGGGTTAACCGAAAGCTAGCAATAGAATTCGAGTCCTTTTCCACTGATTCTTCTTTTCACGCAAAGAAACAGATTCCTTGTATTGTGTCTATGCTCACAAAAGAACTGTAGTTTTAATCACTAAAGAAATGGATGATTTTTTTAAAAATTTGTATGCCAAGTGAGGAAACGGTGTAACTGATACTATATTTTCCTCTCTCATTTAAATCTAATCTAATCCCCCAGGTGATACTTGGAAACATGTCACTTTCATAGCAATAAAACTACTATGAAGCTACCTCAGACACAATCAGGTAGTTGAAATTGAATTTAAGAATAAATAAAAATGGATAGTGGTACAGTCATTATGAGAGGATTGTAAATTAACAGCTCTCATAATTAGCAAGTTTTAGTGCTTATGCTATGCTACAGATTTTCAAGGAATTATGGAAAAAGTTAAACATTGCAGTAATGTATTTCATTGATATGGATATGTTGTTGTATCAGAGAATGTGTTATGTTTTTTGTCAAACTATAGAAATGATGATGTGGAATAATGTATCCTAGAAATTGGTGGTCCCTGTGCGTGGTCAAAGGCTTGAAGACTTTGATCTTAGAATTAGTATTTGGAGATAAGACAATGGTATTTTTACATCACTTCTCTGAGCACATGGTTTTGTGATGCATGTCTTTGTTGTTAAAAGAAAAAATCATGTTTAGTATTGAAAAAGGAACTAAATGTTTTAATTGAAAATGTGTGAGAAAACTTAAGTTGACGCTCTCAAGGTTAAATGCAACATTAATAGAGGGAGACAGTTAGGACTATAAGTTCTGAAATGCAACTCTTCCCACTAGCTGCTGGGCCTCGCATTCCCACAGAACATCTGAAGGGCTCTTACGTCAAAACCTCAAACTTGGATCACACTGATAGCAGCGTGAACTGAAGAAACTCTGTAGGAACATAGTAAAATACAACTTGCAGAATACACAGTGAGGTGTAAGGAAGAAACAGTAAATCAAGCATCTGGGCACTCAGTAATTAGAAGATAGTTTGAGCTTGAACAGGGACACAGCACAGCCTATGTGATGAAGGCAGAGGCATAGACTGTGGCTTCAGGAAAAGGAATTCTGGCTAATTATCTTCATAGGTACTGGTGTGCGTGGAGGATGCTCCCGAGGCAAGAAGCTCCAAGAAAGTGAACCAAATCAAACTTCTGAAATGGAAATTTTCCAAAGATGGTGAGAGTCATAATAAAAATCATAGCACTCTTTTTTTAATTTTTCAAAGATGGCTTTTAACTGGATGTTAAATCAAATTCTTATCTGCCTTTTTGTAGATAGCACATCATATAAAATAAACTTAGCACCACTACCAATGTAACGGATACACTGAATAACAGTTCACTTCTCACTTTACACTGAGGGGGGAGAAGGGCTGCGGTTGTCAGCCTGTCAGAAATTAATGCTTAAGTGTATGAATTTGAATACGATTTACAAGAGGCTTGGAGTGTTGTTGGGGGAAAATACTGAGGTTTCTCTTTCCCCTTCAAGGTTAACAAGTGCTCAGTGACCTTTACAGACTGCACGCAGGCATGGGTGTGCCCATGTGTGCACTTGGCCACCAAGCTTTGGCCGGGAGCTGAAATACTCCTGAAGAGCAAATCCTGGACTCCTTCTGGAACGCCCCTTTCTGCCATCCATGAATGTCAGCCCATAAAAGCAATTTCATTAGCATTTCCTCATTTTCCAATATAAGCAGTGAGTGTGGCCTGATAATATGGGCCCTCATCCATCCTTTGCAGAGTATGGGAAAAATCATAGCACTCTTTGTAGTAAAATTTTTCAGCATGTTAAGTTGTATTCTGTTGACATTTACAATCAAAGGAGAACGATACTGTTATGATCATATACTGTTCTCTGAAAAGAAAGGACCATGGCACCCAGGACTTCATCAGTCATCCAGTCTTCCCTCCTTTGGTGCCAGGGAAACTGAAGGCCAGAGAGGAGAAGCAGCACAGCCCCCAGCCAGGGAGGCCTGGCTCCGAGCCTTCTAGCTCAGGAGGTGTTGAGCTGTCCCTGCATCGCTGTATCCTGCTGGTTTTCAGTCTGACATTTCCTGTGAGCTTTCTTTTTCTTTTTTTTCTTTAAAGCAATATTTATTACTAGAGATATTTCATAATATTAAAGAGCCAATTTAACAAAACAATATAAAATTTTATATCTGTACACAGCTAATAACATAGCCTCAAGATAATAAAACATAAACTGAGAAAAAAAAGAGAAATAATCAAATACATACTCATAGTGGAAAATTTAACATACCTCTTTCAATTACTGAAAGAAAAAACAGGCAAAAATTCAGTAGATATAAAAGACCTGAACAACATAATTAGTGAACTTGAGCCAACAAAAATATACAGAGCACTGTAACCAACAACTTCCGGGTACATATTCTTTTCAAGAGCACAAGGAATGATTACAGAAATAAACCACATGCTGTGCAATAAAGTTTTTAATATGTCATTTTTAATTATCATTCAGCTAAAAATATTTTTAAATTTCCTTTTTTTGTCCCATGAATTATTTAGAATCCTGTGAGCTTTCTTTTGCTAAAAGAAAGGAACTCACATTTATAAATGAGAGCTATTTGTTTTGACTATGTCTGTAACTTTTTCTAAGTAAATGAAGCAGGTAGTAGTATCTTAAGGTGTGTTCCTGTGTGGCACTTTTATAAAAAAATTTGTTATTATGAATTTTTATTCCCAAATATAAATTTTAACTTAAAAAAAACACTTCAGTGGTGATCTATTACTAAAAGAATTCATACTATTTCATGATCAGACTCCAGCTTACTTCCTTGGATTTTTTTTTTCTCATAATTGCCTCCTTGACATATTATATAATCTCTCCTTTGCACAAAGCTGTTCGCTCTTTCCTAAATTACTGTGTATTTTCCTGTCTCCACACCAATCTCTTTGTCTTTTCTGGAAAACATTTTCCCCCACTTATCTCTATCACACTTATTTTTTCCAGGATTCAGTTTAAACTGTACCAGCTCTATGGAACCTAAACCTACATCCCCAGTAGAATCGACTGTTTTCTGTTTGGGGCCCACATTGTACCCTGAATATATTTATAATATGCACTTTTTTTGTGTTTTTTGAAATGAGTTATATTTGAACTACATTGAATTACCCAGATCTTAAATGGTATAGTTTAATGAATTTTGACAAATATGTATACCCATCACTCAAATTAAAACAGAGACCATGTCCATCACCCTTGAAGGTTCCCGCTTAATCAGTCAATATCCTCCCCCTGAGGCAACCATTGTTAATATTTTTAATCCCTATAGATTAGCTCTGCTGGTCCTTGATTGTCATATAAATAGAATCATACGGTTTGTGTTTGGCTCTGTGTTTGGCTTCTATTTGTAAATTTTTGAGAGTCATCCAGGTTGTTGGTTCTACCAGTAGCTCTTTCTTTTTCATTGCTGAATATTCAATTATATGAATATACTATAATTTGTTTATGCATTTACCTGCTGATGAACATTTGGAATGTTTCTAGTTTTTTTATCATGATAAATCCTGCTATAAATATTCTTGTGGAATTTTCCTGAGCATATATTGTTGTCATTTCTTTTTAGTATCTACCAAGGAATGGAATTGCCAGATTACAGGCTGGTGTATATTTAACTTTATTAGAAACTGCCAAACCAGGGACTTCCCTGGTGGGGCAGTGGTTAAGAATCCGCCTGCCAATGCAGGGGACACAGGTTCGATCTCTGGTCCGGGAAGATCCCACATGCCGTGGAGCAACTAAGCTCGTGTGCTACAACTAATGAGCCTGTGTGCCCTAGGGCCCACATACTGCAACTACTGAGCCCGCATGCTTTAGGGCCCACGTGCCACAACCACTGAGCCCACACGCCTAGAGCCCATGCTCCGCAACAAGAGAAGCCACCACAATGAGAAGCCCAGGCACCACAACGAAGAGTAGCCCCTGCTCACCACAACTAGAGAAAGCCCACGCACAGCAGCGAAGACCCAACACAGCCAAAAAAAAAAAAAAAAAAAAAAAGGAACTGCCAAACAAGTTTCCAGAGTGATAGTTCAGTTTTACATTTCTACCAGCAATTTTTCAGTTTCTTTTTAATTTTAGCTTTGAAAGTGAGTGTATAGTGCTATCTCAGTGTAGTTTAAATTGCATTTCCCTTATAACTAATGATGTTGAACATCTTTTAATATTCTTTATTGGTATGTCTTTTTCATGTGTGTCTGTTCAAATATTTTGCCCATTTAAAAAAATTGGGTTACATGTCTTCTTTTTGCTTTGTAGGAGTTCTTTATACATTCTTAATATGGGTGTTTTGTATACATATTGCAAATATTTTCTCCCAGTCTGTGTCCTGGCTTTTTGTTTTCTTAATGACATCTTTTTAAAATCTTTATTTTATTGAAGTATAGTTGATTTACAATGTTGTGTTCAACATTTCTGCTGTACAGCAAAGTGATTCAGTTATACATATATATATTCTTTTTCACATTCTTTTCCATTATGACTTATCACTGGTTATTGAATATAGTTCCCTGTGCTCTACAGTAGGACCTTGTTGTGTATCCATTCTGTATGTAATAGTTTGCATCTGCTAACCCCAAACTCCCAATCCATCCCTCCCCCACTGCCCCTCCCCCTTGGCAACCACAAGTCAGTTCTCTATGTCTATGAGTTAATGACATCTTTTGATGAGCAGAAGTTTTAATTTTGATAAGGTCCCATTTATCAAAATTTTCTTTTGTGGTCGTTGCTTTTTGTATTATGTCAAGAAATCCTTGCTTTTCCCAGCATTGCAAAGATGTTCTCTTATGTTTTCTTCTGGGGCATTTTTAGTTTTAGTTTTTATGTTTAGGTCTATAATACAGCTTGAATTAATTTTTTGTTGACTTTTTCTGTCATTTGTTTTCTATTTCATTAATTTTTTTGATCTTTGCTAGTTCTTTTCTTTTACCTTCTTTGGGTTTATTTGGTCTTTTACTTTCTAGCTCCTTGAGGTTAGATTTTAGGTCATTGATTTTAGACTTTTCTAATATAAGCATTTAAAGCTATAAATTTCCTTTGAAATTTATCTGTATCTGCTTCATGCAAATTTTGATTTTTTTTTAGTAAGCAGCCTTCTAAGTTGGCTGTCAGTGATCCCCACTTCTCGGTATTCATACCCTTGTGTAATCCAGTCCCCTTTGTATGTGGGCTGGACCTAGTGACTTGCTTCTAAGAAACAGAATAAGGTAAAAGTGTTGGGATGTCACTTATGTGATTGGTTATAAAAGACTGTAACTTCCATCTTGCTGGCACTCTCTCTCTCTGGCTCTTCTCACTTGCTGGCTTTGATGAAACAAGCTGCCATGTTGTGAACTTCCCTATGGAGAGATCCACATGGCAAAGGACTGAGGGCAGCCACTGGCCAACAGTCAATGAGGAACTGAGTCACTCAGTACAACAGACCTCGAGAAACTGAATGTTATCAACAACCACTTGCCTGAGCTTGGAAGTGGGTCATTCCAAGTCAGTGTTCAAGATGAACGCAGCCCTGGCCAACATCTTGATTGCAGCCTTTTGAGAGACCCCGAGTGAGAGGACCTAGCTAAGCCACACCTGGACCCCTGACCCACTGTGAGATAATGGATATTGTTGTAACTCACTAAGTTTTAGGGTAATTTGCTGTGCATCAAACAGAAAGCTAACACAGATTTTGGTACTGGGAGTAGGGTGTTGTCATAACATACCTAAAAATGTGGGAATATCTTTCAAACTTGGATGTGGGTGGAGGCTGGAAGGATTTTAAGGAGCATATTAGAGAAATCCTAAATTGCCTGAATAGACTATTAGTTGAAATTTGGACTATAGGATGCTGATGAAGGCTCAAAAGGAAGTAAAGAACATGTTTTGGAAACTGGAGGAGCTTATGTGATAAAAACTTAGCAACACTGTCATCTGCAGTTATGTGGAAAGTAGGGAATTGTGCTTCATGAACTTGGTGATCTATCTAATATTTCCAAGAAAAGTGTTGAAGGCATCTAGTTTCTTCTTGCGGCTTTTAGTGAAATGTGAAAGGAGATAAATTGAGAGAAAGACTGTCAAACACAAAGGATCCAGGACTTGATGGTTTTGAAAATTATTAGCCTCTGCAGATAGCACAAGATTCTAAAGTTAAGAAATAGCTCTGAAACACTATCAGGAAAATATGATCTAGAAATAAAGCAAAAGATGTGACTATACAACCTTTTTTTAAGACCTCAGATCAGAGGACCAGAGCATTCAGCCACACAAAACTCCCCTTGAAGAGATTAAGAGTGCCTCATAGATCTCAGTCAAACAAGAGGGCCTCTAGGAAGCTTAAGAGTGTTTCCCTCAGCCCTTTCAGCAGGAGTCCAAGATAAAGAATGGCTTATCTCAAAGAGATCTGTAGGTGCACTTTTCATCTAAGGGAGTGAACCCAGTGAGATTCACAGACAACTCATAAAATTTTAGAGCAAATTATATGAACAGAAACACTACCACCTTAGACTTAAAGGGATAGAGACAATACAGAAATGGAAACAAGATGTCAGACCTTCAAAATTCTACCGGTAGGGGCTTCCCTGGTGGCGCAGTGGTTGAGAGTCCGCCTGCCGATGCAGGGAATGCGGGTTCGTGCCCCGGTCCGGGAAGATCCCACATGCCGCTGAGCTGCTGGGCCCGTGAGCCATGGCCGCTGAGCCTGCGCGTCCGGAGCCTGTGCTCCGCAGCAGGAGAGGCCACAGTGGTGAGAGGCCCGCGTATTGCAAAAAAAAAAAAAAAAAAAAAAAAAAAATTCTACCGGTAGGAAGCAGACTGAGAAAACTCTTCTGCTACCTTTCCTGAAATGCTACCTTTCAACCTTTCATGAAATAGGAAAGATGGCTCAGAGGTGGGACCAAAAACACAGAGGGTAGAACCAAAAGCCATGAAGAACTTATCAAGGAACTCCTAAATTTGCCCAGCCAGATAAAACTTATTTTCTTCAGCATGTAAAAATTTTGTAGTTTGTATTCTGTATTTTGACCTCTATTTCTTCTGTTGAGCACTGAGTGGTCATTTTAATCACTATTTCCCTGTATGTAATATGTCTTTTTTTTGTTTGTTTGTTTGTTTTCTGGCTGCTTTCTTTTCGTCTTTGGTTTTCATTAGTTTGACTATAGTGTGCATAGGTGTGGTTTTCTGTGGTTTTATCCTGCTTGAATCTGTAAATTTATGTCTTTTACCATATTTGGGAAGTTTCTGCCTCTTATTTTTTTATATAAATTTATTTATTTACTTATTTATTTTTGTCTGCATTGGGTCTTCGTTGCTGTGTGCGGGCTTTCTCTAGTTGCGGCGAGCGGGGGCTACTCTTCTTTGTGGTGCACAGGCTTCTCATTGCAGTGGATTCTCTTGTTGCAGAGCACCACGGGCTCTAGGCTCACGGGCTTCAGTAGTTGTGGCACGCGGGCTCAGTAGTTGTGGCTCACGGGCTCTAGAGCGCCAGCTCAGTAGTTGTGGCGCACGGGCTTAGTTGTTCCACAGCATGTGGAATCTTCCCGGACCAGGGCTCGAACCCGTGTCCCCTGCATTGGCAGGCAGATTCTTAACCATTGTGCCACCAGGGAAGTCCATGCCTATTATTTTTAAAAATATATTTTTCTGTCCCTTTCCCCTCTCATGTCTCCTTCTGGTTCTCCAGTTACATGTATGTTAGATCTTTTTATATTGTCTTATCCATTCCTGGGACTGTATTATTTTCAATTTTTTTCTCTCTGCTTTTCAGACTGGGCAATTTCTGTTTGTCTGTCTTTACATTCATTAAGTCTTTCTGCTGTTAAGCCCACCTAGTGAATTTTTTAGTTCCAGATTATATTTTTCAGCTCTAGACTTTTCACTTGGTTATTTTTTTAAATTGAGGTATAATTGACATATAACATTATATTAGTTTCAGGTGTATAACATGATGATTCAATACTGTATATATTGTGAAATGATCACCACAATAAGTCTAGCTAACACCCATTACCATACATAATTACAGACTTTTTTCTTGTGATGACAACTTTTAAGATTTACTTTCTTAGCAACTTTCAAATAAGCAATACAGTATTATTAACTATAGTTACCATGCTGTATATTACATCCCCATGACTTATGTATTTTATAACTGGAAGTTTGTACCTTTTGACCCCTTCACGCATTTCACCCACCACCCACTCCTGGCTCTGGCAACCACCAACTGTTCTCTGTATCTGTGAGCTCTGTTTTTTTTTTTTTTTCTGTTTCTTAGACTCCACATATAAGTGAGATCATATGGAATTTTCTTTCTCTGATTTATTTCACTTAGCATAATGCCCTCAAGGTCCATCCATGTTGTTGCAAATGGCAATATTTCCTTCTTTTTTTTTTTTTTTTTTTTTTTTTTCTTTTTGCGGTATGCGGGCCTCTCACTGTTGTGGCCTCTCCCGCTGCGGAGCACAGGCTCCGGATGCGCAGGCCCAGCGGCCATGGCTCACGGGCCCAGCCGCTCCGCGGCATATGGGATCCTCCCAGACCGGGGCACGAACCCGTATCCCCTGCATCGGCAGGCGGACTCTCAACCACTGCGCCACCAGGGAGGCCCTGCTTCTTTTTTATAGCTGAATAATATTCCATTGTGTGTGTATGTGTGTGTGTGTGTATACACACACACCACGTTTTCTTTATCCATTTTTCCACTTATGGATGCTTAGGTTGATTCTATATCTTGGCTATTGTAAATAATGCTGCAGTGAACGTGGGAGTGCAGATATCTTTTTGAGTTAATGTATTCATTTTCTTTAGATAGATACCCAGAAGTGGAAGTGCTTGGTCATAACTAGTTCTGTTTTTAATTTTTTTTTTTTTTCTCTTTTTGCGGTATGCGGGCCTCTCACTGTTGTGGCCTCTCCCGTTGCGGAGCACAGGCTCCGGACGCGCAGGCCCAGCGGCCATGGCTCACGGGCCCAGCCGCTCCGCGGCATATGGGATCCTCCCAGACCGGGGCATGAACCCGTATCCCCTGCATCGGCAGGCGGACTCTCAACCACTGCGCCACCAGGGAGGCCCCTGTTTTTAATTTTTTGAGGAACTTCTATCTTGTTTTCCATAGTGACTGCACCAATTTACATTTCCACCAACAGTGCACAAGGGTTCCCTTTTTCCTGTGTTCTCACTAACACTTGTTATTTCTTGTCTTTTTGATGTTAGCCACTCTAACAGGTATGAGGTGATACCACATTGTGGTTTTGATTTGCATTTCCCTGATGATTAGTGATATTGAGCACCTTTTCATGCACATGTTGGCCATCTGTATATCTCTTTGGAGAAATGTCTGTTCAGATCCTCTGCCCGTTTTTTAATCAGATTTTTTGGGGTTTTTTGCTGTTGAGTTGTATGCGTTTTTTATATATTTTGGATATTAACCCCTTATCAGATATATGATTTGCAAATATTTTTTCCCATTCAGTAGGCTGCTGTGTCATTTTGTTGAAGGTTTCATTTGCTGTGCATAAGATTTTTACTTTGGTATATTCCCACTTGTTTATTTTTGGTTTTTGTTGCCTTTGCTTTTGGTGTCAAATCCAAAAATCCATCTCCAAGACTTATGTCAAGGAGGTTACCACCTATGTTTTCATCTAGGAGTTGTATGATTTCTGATCTTATGTTCTAGTCTTTAATCCATTTTGAGTTAACTTTTGCATGTAGTATAAGATAGTGCTCCAGTTTCATTCCTTTGCATGTGGCAGTCCAGTTTTCCCAACACCATATATTGAAGAGACTGTCCTTTCCCCATTTTATATTCTTGGCTCCTTTGTCATAAGTTAATTGACCGTATATGTGTGGGTTGATTTCTGGGCTTTCTGTTCTGTTGATCTATATATTTGTTTTTATACCACAATCGAGTTACTTAATACATTCATCACCTCACAGAGTTGCTTCATTTGAGTGTGTGTGTGTGTGTGTGTGGTGAGAACACTAAAGTTAATTTTTGTATATGGTGTGAGATGTGGGTCAGGGTTTGTTTTTTTCCTCCAAAACTCATATCCATTTGTTCCAGCACAATTTTTTAAAAAGACTTTTCCTTTCCCCCGTTGAATCACTTTGGCACCTTTGTCAAAAACGAGTTGTCCATATGTGTGCAGATCTGTGTCTGGATTCTCTATTCTGTTCCATTGATATATGTGTCTGTACTTAGATCAGTAGCACACTGTCTGATTATTGTAGCTTTAAAGTAAGTCTTAACATTACGTAGTATAAATCCTCCATGCTAATCCTTGCTTTGTGTATTCTAGTTCCTTTGCATAGCCATATAAACTTTTAACATCTCCCTGTCAATTTTTACCAAAAAGTTGACAAATAATTGGCTGAACAAGTAGAAGACAAATGAGTAAAGTGATATAAAATATCAACAGCACTCAATCAAGTTGATTTATATATTATAACTGCACCCACCAATAGCTGAATATGCATGCCTTTCCAGGGACACATGAAACGTTCTTCTGGATAGAACATATGTTGAAATCATACAGAGTATGTTTTCTGACCACTATGGAATTAAATTAAAATTGGCCAAAAAAAAAGGCATCAAGAGAAAATGGCTACATTTTTGAAGACTAAATGAAAACAGCAGTAGAGGGAGCTATGTAAAATGGAAAAAAAATGTACATGCTTCCTTCTAAAAGTTATAAAACACAAATTCCCATTAAAATGAGCAACAAAATAGGATCAAGTTCAAATCCTGTACAGAAATATTTTTTTACATCTTTATTGGAGTATAATTGTTTTACAATGGTGTGCTAGTCTCTGCTTTATAACAAAGTGAATCAGTTATACATATACATATGTTCCCATATCTCTTCCCTCTTGCGTCTCCCTCCCTCCCACCCTCCCTATCCCATGCCTCTAGGTGGTCACAAAGCACCGAGCTGATCTCCCTGTGCTAACACATATATATGGAATTTAAGAAAAAAAATGTCATGAAGAACCTAGGGGTAAGACAGGAATAAAGACACAGACCTACTAGAGAATGGACTTGAGGATATGGGGAGGGGGAAGGGTAAACTGTGACAAAGAAATATTATTTTAAAAAATGAAAGACTAAGTGTTGTACACAATGAATAGCAGAAATTTCCAATTAGATATTTGTATTCTGTACATTATGTATAAGTAGGTATTTACTAGGCATACCCTATGGGATATTATGGTAAAAATTACTAAAAACAATTTTCTATCTATCTCTTCCCTATCCCCCCACGCTGACCATGTCACCCTGAACGGGATTGTGTTGTTACAGGTGTCAGTGTCCTTTGAGGACGTGACTGTGGACTTCAGCAGGGAGGAGTGGCAGCAGCTGGATTCTACTCAAAGGCGCCTGTACCAGGACGTGATGCTGGAGAACTATAGCCACCTCCTCTCACTGGGTAAGCAGAGCCACTCTGTGAACCTACAAGGACCTTGTTATGGGTAAAATTGTGCCCCCCCCCAAGGAAAATATGTTGAAGTCCTAACCCCCACTACTTCTGAATGTGACCTTATTTAGAAATAGGGTCTTTCCAGAAGTAATCAAGCAAAAACAGGGTCATTAGATGGGCCCTAATCCAATATGCCTCGCATCCTTATAAAAAAGGGACATCTAGACACAGAGACACAGAAACACAGAGGGAAGGCAATGTGAAGACATACAAGGAAAAGATGACCATGTGACTGGAGTGATGCATCTATAGGACAAGAAATGCCTGAGGCCACGAGAAGCCAGGAGTGAGGCATGGAACAGTTCCCTCCCTAGCACCTTCAAAAAGAGCATGGCCCTGCTTACACCTTGATTTCAGACTTCTGGCCTTCAAAACTTCAAGACAATAAATTTCTGTTGTTCTGAGCCACCCAGTTCGTGGTACTTTGTTACAACAGCCCTAGGAAACTAGCACAGCTTTCTGTACTGGGAAGTGGGGTGCTGCCGTAACAAATACCTACAAAAACCATGGAGGTGGCTTTGGAATTGGGCAATGGGTAGAGGCTGGCAAGATTTTCGGGTGCTTGACAGAAAATGTCTAGATTGCCTCAGAGAAACTGTTGGTAGAAATAGGAGTGTTAAAGGTGTTTTTGGTGAGGTCTCAGATGGAAGTGAGGAACATATAATTGGAAACTGGTGGAAAGGTGATTCTTATTATAAAGTGGCAGAGAATTTGGCTGAATTGTGTTCTCTTGGGTAGAAAACAGAAGTCGTGAGTGATGAATTTGGATATTTAGCTGAGGAGATTTCTAAGCAAAGTGTTAAAGGCAGGGCTTGGTTTCTGCTTCATACTTACAGTAAAATGCTAGAGGAAAGAGAGAAATTGAAGAAGAAATTGTTAGTAAAAAGGAACTAGAATATGAAGATTTGGAAAATTCTTAGCCTATCCATTACTGCAAAATATAAGAAGGTGTACTCTGAAAAGAGCACCAAGGGTGTGGCTGGACAACCAGTTGCTAAAAAGATTAGGTATATGATTTGTGGATCCAGTTAACTATCTCAGGAGAAATGCTGCCAGCTTGGGCTGAAGAGGACGGAGGCAGGGAAAAAGGAAGGAAGGCTGGGGTTCTGGGATTCTACAGACAGGAAACAGTCCAGTAAAGCTATTTGGCTGTGAACACCCTTCAAGAAAAGGGATGAATGACCCCCAGATGGTTCAGAAGCCAGCAGGGCTGTCACTGCCATCACACACCCAGAGGGCACAGACTGGGAAGATGCAGGGTGACTGACTGTCATCTCTTTGTTTCCAGAAGGTAAGCCACCTAATTGGTTCCAGAGCTAAGAGGGCAGGGCCACCACCCAGGTGTGAGGTCGCCACATCTGATCTGAGGTCACACCTCTTAACATGCTCTCTTGAACACTCTTCAACTGTCCCTTATGGTACTTGTTGACTATCAATTTTGAGCCAGTATTTAGCCTTAGACGGAGCTTACCACCCACTTTGGGCACATTCTCAAGCAACACGACTCTGGGAGGACCCAGTCTCAGTGCTCCAAGGGCGGCTCCTGGCCTCACACCATCCACAGGCTGGGCCTCCATCATAAGGACTTGGGCCCCTTACGAGCAGCACTGAGAGGCAGATGTTGCCCCTCCTTTTGTTTATGGAAGAGCCAGACACAAACACTTACTCTTCAAGACCTTAGAAGGGATATCTCAACATATCCCACACCACTGGACCCCTAGAAATTTCACTGCGATAGAAGGCCCCTAAATTTTTGTCAGATTTATTTCCCACCTTCTGCCACACAAATGTCTTATCCATAAGTCTAGAGTAGTTGCTCCTCCTTGCTCACTAGGTCTAATGAGCATAGTATCATCCATATAATGGACCGATGTGATGTCCTGTGGAAGGGAAAGTTGATCAAGATCCCTGCAGACTAAATTATGACATAGGACTGGAGAGTTGATCTGCCTCTGAGGTAGGATAGTGAAGGTGTATAGCTGGCCTTGCTAATGGAGAGAAAACTGCTTCTGCTGGTCTTGACTAACAGGTATTGTTTTTTAAAAAAAGCATTTGCCAGATAAATAGCTACATACCCGGTATCAAGGAGTGCGTTCATTTGCTCAAGCAACAAAACCATATCTGGTACAGCAGCTTCTGTTGGAGTCACTACCAGGTTGAGTTTGTGATAATCTACTATCTTCTGCACAGGCCAAATAGGCACGGTGAATAGGGATGTAGTGCAACCATTACCCTGCATCCTCCAGGTCCTTGATGGGGGCAGTAATCTCTGCAGTCCTTCAGGAATGCGGTACTGCTTTCGGTTTACCATTTTCCAAGTTTGAGGCAGTTCTAGTGGCTTCCACTTGGCATTTCACACCATAAAACACCTCACTCCATAGGTCAGGAAACCAATATGGGGATACTGCCTGTTGCTGAGTATGTGTATTCCAATTATGCATTCCTGGACCAGAGAAATAACCACAAGATGGGTTTGGGGATCCACTGAGCCCACTGTGTGTGATGGACCTGAGCGAAAACTCCATTGATCACTTCACTTTTATAAGCCCCTACGCTGTCTGCTGGGCCACAGTGATGTTTTGGGTCTTTTGGAATTAGTGTCAGTTCAGTGCCAGGGTCCAGTGATATCTGGTAAGCCTCATTGTTTTTTTCCCCAACGCACAGGTACCCTGTAAAGGGCTATAGGTCCCTTTAGGGGAGATTGGGAGAAAGGTTAGTAGTATAAATTTTTGGCAGCGTCATGGGTTCCTTCCTTCAGGGACCCAGCCTCCCCTTCACTCAAAAGTGTTCATTCCGGGTATATAAACTGACTCAAGTCTGAGAATTGATTGAGGAGCCAGGACTCTGTGTTTTGATGTTTCAAGTTAGACTTCTGTTCACTTGACCTAGGACTCTTCTCCTCATACAGATCAAGTAAGAATTTAGTAGATTGCCCACCTGTTTCTTTTCTAGGGATGTCAGGATCAACTAGCCAACCCCATAGATCTCTGTGAATTGGACTGGGTATTTTGTTTGTTTGTTTGTTTTTTTGGCAGCGCAGAAAGTTTGGTTTATTTCTAATGTATATTAAAGATATGTATGCATTTTTTCCTATTTGACAGTAGTATGGTATATGAGAAAGAAGTCTAAATCTTCACCCAGCCACTTGTTGAGTGAATAACTAAGCCTCTTACTGGCTATGTGATTTTGGAATTTTACCTCTCTGAGCCTCAGTTGCCTTATCTAAAGGGACTAAGAGGAGAGTTATTTTGAAGATGAAATGAATGAATTTATCTAAAGTGCCTAGGGCAGTGTCTGGTACATAATGAATACTCAGTATTCTTTTATTTCCCCTTTCCTTGCTCTTAATTTGTTGATATGTCTGTCTGTGAGCAGATGAACCACTCTGTAACAGGTGTTATATTTAATGCTATTCCCCCTATTCTCATATAGTGTTAGAGAGAAGGATAGAGAGGTATAGACATATAACACATAAATATATGAGTATGTAGCATAGTTTCATAAATATCTGAAAACTGTTCTTTGCTAAATGTTCGTATACTGGTTTTGTCCTGCTTTTCTTAGACTGTCCTAACTCTGCTGCCTTGAAAGAAGGTTATCTCTTAAATAATGGAACACTAAGATAAAGGTTTGTTTTGAAAGATGTCTGAAGTCTAATGAGTAGGAGAATGAATTAAAACAGTATTATAAAAACTTCTACTCTTATGTGTGAATCGGACTTTTCTGATTACTGCTTTGACCCTGTGGTAACCGCATCCACCTTGCCTTTGACAACTCAGTGCCTCCGTTTGGCCCCTGCCACCCCAGGATCCAATTACTCCCATTGCATTTAGGTTTCCCAGTTCACTGGCAGAAGTTCCCACTGAAATTTCTGACCTACAGCAAAGAGCAATCACAGATTACCCGGGGCCCCTTCACAAATTTATTAGTCACAGTCATCCTGACAGGTGTGCCTCTGGACCCTCCCAGTGTGAGTGAGCAGACCTTCCACGATAAATCCACTCTAACATTCCAATCTCCCTAAGCCTTTGGATGCCTTCCTCTGTAGTACACCAAAGTAGTCCTGGCAATTCAGCTGCATTTAGTGTGGGCCATGTTTTGGTCCATGTTTCAACCAACCAGCCAAACACACTGTTTCAGCCCTTCCTAACCCCTCAAGTGGCAACATTACATTCAGAATCTGCTTAGTGTACACATATCAATAATTTTGGCCTGATCCAACTTTATGTTCTTTCCATTATCCCACACTCTTAATATCCATTTCCACACATATTCCCCCGATTTCTGTCCGTATAGATTGAACAAATCATGCTGTTCTTTTGGAGTATCTCACACCTCCTCATGGGTCACACTCTGTACCTCACCCTTGGGCCTTGATGAGACTTAAGTCTAGTTATAGGTCTGGAAGCAAAGAAGGGTGGTAGGCATAGGTCCTGAGGGGAACCAGCAGTACCTTACAAGGCAAGTCCCTCAGGGGAGCCCACTGCAGGCTCCTCTGGCAGAGGAGGGTTAAACTTCTCAGTTGAGGGTAAAAGGGCTGCTTCTACTGGCAAAGGCTCATCTGAATTTAGAAGTTCAGTGTCCTCATATGTCTCCATTCCAGTTTTCAGGATCCTGTTCCTTCCTCATCAATGCTCTCCTTTAACAGCAGACACTCTGTGAGGTTGGGAATTCAATTTGTGTTGTAATTTAGCCACTCACAGGATGAGACTCCGGGTTTGGTTTTCAGCCATCTCAGCTCTGCAGCTACAGGAGCTAAGGGTTACTTTCAGGACAGACAGAGAAATTTTCAGGTCACTTACACGATGCGTGATCTGGAAAATCAAATCCCTGAGCTCATCCTTTTCTTTCCCCACTTCATCCAGCACAATTAGGAGCAACCAGGCAATCTTATTATACTTGGAAGTTTGACAAAAATTTCCAAGGTATCAAATACAAGGTTATCCAGAACCTCACTTCTTATAAGCATTTGATTAGGAGTATCCAGTGTTGATATTTTGGATATCTCTATTGCCATGTCACACCAGGGACTATTAGTGCCCTCCTTACTACTGAAATAGAGTCATTAGTGCTTTTGAATCTAATCAGAATAAGGAACCAATTCCAGAAATCCCATAACTAATTCAGAAAACCCATCCTTGAGATTCTGTTCCTCTAGAGCCCCTCTCAGTACCAAACTCTGTATTATGGTTCTGCAGAGAAATAGAACCAATAGGATACGGGTATATACATATAGAGAGTATACACATACGTGCATGCGCACGTGTGTACATAAATACAGAGTAGGGGGGAGAGATTTATTTTAAGGAACCAGCTCACCCAGTTGTGGGGACTGGCAAGCCTGAAGGGCAGGCCAACAGGCTGGAAATTCAGGTGAGTTGATGTCGAACTTTTGAATCTGAAATCCACAGGGCAGGCCACGGACTGCAATCTAGGCAGATTTCTTATGTCGCAGTCCTGAAGCAGAATTCCTTTTTCCACTACCCCGTTCTTTGCTCCCTTTGCTCTCAGCAAGCACCTCAGCTGGTTGTGGTTTTTTACCAAGTGGGATGACCCAAAACTTTATTCCTGAAGGGTCTGGCCCATTAGTAGTGCTGCCTGAGTTGAACTGTTGTAGTTTTCCATTGACTTTAATCACAGGGCTTGATAGTATGCCTTATGGGGTCTCCTGTATTCTAGACATACTCTTCTTTACCTCCATCATGATATAGCAATCCAATTTCCCCTTGGTAGTCAAGATCAACCACCACAGCCAGCACAGTTACTCCCTTCTTTGTCTGTTGATTCAGAGGCATGAAAAGACCAAGATGTCCAGGTGGCAGACTTAACTTCCAGTTCAATGGAATCATTGTTGTGTCTCTCGGTGGAAGTGTTCCTCCCTTTGGAACTAAAACGTATAGAACAGCAGAGCATAAGTTTGCCGGTACAGGAAGCAAAATTTTTGCAAATGGGTCACTAGTGGTAATAGTAAGTGGTGCCACTCCTGGCCTGGGGCCGAGTGGGTGGGGCTACCACCCTGGTGGGCTTGGAGGACAGAGTGTTGTACCCATGAGAATTATTGTGAAGCCTTAAAATCTAATGGAATTTGCCCTGCTAAGTTTCAGACTTGCTTGAGACCTCCCATCCCCTTTTTTTTTTTTTTTTTTTTTTTTTTTGCCGTACGCGGGCCCCTCACTGTTGTGGCCTCTCCTGTTGTGGAGCACAGGCCCCGGACGTGCAGCCTCAGCGGCCATGGCTCACGGGCCTAGCCGCTCCGCGGCATGTGGGATCTTCCCGGACCGGGGCATGAAACCATGTCCCCTGCATTGGCAGGCGGACTCTCAACCACTGCACCACCAGGGAAGCCCTCCCATCCCTTTTTAAATTCTAATTTCTCCCTTTTGGAATGGGAGTATCTATCCTCTGCCTGTTCTACCACTGTATTTTGGAAGCAGATAACTCATGTGTTTCCACAGGTTTGCATGGAGAGGAATGTTGTCCCAGAATGACTCATACTCAAGTCTCACCTGTAAGATTTGGATGATTTAGATGATGTGATTTGAGACTTTGAGTTGGCGTTTAGATGAGATTTTAGACATAAGAGTTGATGCTGGGATGATTAAGACTTTGGGGGATACTGGGATGGGGTTAGTGTATTTTGCATATGGGAAGGACATGAATTTGGGGGCATCAGAGGGCCGGCTCTTATGGGTTGAATTGTGTCCCCTCAAAAAAAAGATATGTTGAAATCTTAACCCCCAGTACCTCAGAATGTGCCCTTATTTGCAAGTAGTAATCTTTACAGAGGGGATCAAGTTAAGATGAGGTCATTGGTGTGGGCCCTAATTGAGTGGTATCCTTACAAAAAAGGGAAATTTGGGCACTGAAATAGGCACACACAGAGGGAAGACAATGAGAAGAGACGCACAGGGAGAAGACAGCCATGGGACTGGAGTAAAATGCATTTACAAGCCAAGGAGTGCTAAAGATTTTTGGCAAGCACAAGTGCTAGAAGATGCAAGGAAGGATTCTCCCCTATATCTGCCAGAGAGAACATGACCCTGCTAACACCTTGATTTGAGATTTCTAGCCTCCAGAAATATGAGACAATACCTTCCTATTGTTTTAAGCCACCCAGTTTTCAGTACTTTGTTAGAGCAGCCCTAGGGAACTAACACAGAACCTCAGAGAGGCTGCTTCCATCCTCAGCTGCTGAGTGCTCTGGGGCATCTGAAGTGTGTGATGGTGTCATCCTTGATTGGTCTGAGATTCTTCAGTCCCTTTGCACCTTTGCACTTATTACCCTTTTCCCAATGAAACGTGGTCACTTTTCCAAAGAACAAATGGAAAGCAATTAGCTGGACCCCATTTTCTATCATTTCCTGTTAACAGGGTGTGAAATTCCCAAGCCAGAGGTCATCTTCAAGTTGGAGCAAGGAGAGGAGCCTTGGACGTTGGAGGAGGAAACCCCACATCAGAGCTGCTCAGGTGAGCGAGTGTGATCCGAGCAGAAGGGAGACATGGAAATACTTGAGGCTGATACTTTTAAAAGGCTATGATTGCTACCCTTCTTTTTTTTAACATCTTTATTGGAGTATACTCCAATTGCTTTACAATGGTGTGTTAGTTTCTGCTTTATAACACAGTGAATCAGCTATACATATACATATGTTCCCATATCTCTTCCCTCTTGAGTCTCCCTCCCTCCCACCCTCCCTATCCCACCCCTCTAGGTGGTCACAAAGCACCGAGCTGATCTCCCTGTGCTATGTGGCTGCTTCCCACTGAAGGTTCAAAACTTTAGAAACTTCTTGAAAATAGATAACATTGGCCTCTCTGGTACCAAATTGCTCTCTCCCTTTATTTCCCTTACTGTTATCAACTGTCTTCTTGGCTTGGCTTTCCTCCAGGAGAATTGCTGCAATATGTATAGTCTCGATCATATGACAGGCTTCCTCAGTATGGATCTGGTTTTCTTGGATATTCTCTCCTTCCATCACATTTTTATGCTTTAGTACCGAAACCCCACTCCCAGGGTCTTAGATCCTTATCATATACATTCAGGTTTTAATGGATTTTCCATCTTTGAAGATCAGTTGGTTGCCTCACTCCTGTTCTCCCTGGTGCCCTTTCACCTTCTTCTCCATCTCATTTTCATCTTCTCACTCTAAGATACCAATAAACTGTCATCACCTCAACCAGCCTCACCTTCTTTTCTCTTTGTAGGTATTGCCTTTAGATTCCTCACGTCTCTCCACCTTCCCTATCTCACGCCTCTCTCCCATCTTCTGACTTTATGATCACTGTCACCTAGCATTTTTTTCTTTTAAAATCAGCTTTATTAAGGTATAATTTACATACCATAAAATGTATCCATTTTAGGAGTACGGTTTGCTGAGTTTTGACAAAGGTACACACTGATATAAGCACCACCCCAATTATGACATATTACATTCCATCACACAGAATGCACCTTCATGCCCCTTGAAGTTAGTACTCAACACCACTTCGGCCCCAGGCAATCATTGGCATGCTTTTTGTTATTATAGATTAGATTTGTCTTTATTAGGGTTTCATATAAATGGAATCATACTGTATATACCCTTTGGGGTCTGACTTTATTTGTTCAGCATGATGATTTCGCAATTCATTCATGTTATTGAGTGTACCACTAGTTTGGAATACTATTCCGTGGTATGACTATACTGTAATTTGTTTATCTCTATACCTGTTGATGACAGGTGGTCATTGTTTGGTTATTATGAATAAAGCTGCAGTGAACATTCTGATATGTCTTTGTGTGAACATATGTTTACATTTCTCTTGGGTAAATACCTAGGAGTGGAGTTGCTGGTATAATATAATCAGTGTTTGCTTACCTTTCTTATAATTTCTTATAATTACCAAACTGTCTTCCAAAGTGGCTGTATTATTTTACCTTCCTAACAGCAATACATGAGAATTTCTGTTGCTCCAAATCCTCACCAACACTTGCTATCGTCAGTGTCTTTAATCTTTGCTATTATAGTGGATGTGTAATGGTACATCATTATGAGTTTAAGTTGCATTCCTCTGATGAGTAGTGATGTTAAGTATCTTTTCATATGCTTATTGACCATTTGTACATTTTTTGTGAGTTGTCTATTCAAATATCTTTTCCATTTTTTATTGGGTTGTTTGTCTTCTTTTTACTGAGTTTTAAGAGTTGTTTATATTTGCTCGATACAACTCCTAAACCAGATATATGTATCACTGATACTTTGATCCAATCTGTGCCTTGCAATTTTTTAAAATATTTTTTTAAACTTTTATTTTACATTGGAGTATAGCCGATTAACAATGCTGTGATAGTGTCAGGTGCACAGCAAAGTGACTCAGCCATACATATGCATGTACCCATTCTCCCCCAAACTCCCCTCCCATCCAGGCTGCCACATGACATTGAGCAAGTTCCTTGTACTATACAGTAGGTCCCTGTTGGTTATCCTTTTTAAATATAGCAGCGTATACATGTCAATCCCAAATTCCCTAACTATCCCTTCCCACCACCCTTCCCCCCACTGGTAACCATAAGTTCATTCTCTAAGTCTGTGAGTCCGTTTGTGCCTTGCAATTTTATTTTCTTACTTGTGCCTATCAAAAGGCAAATGTTTTAATTTTGATGGAGTCTAATTTATCATCTTTTTCAAACTTTTAGTATTTTTTGTGATCTGTTTAAGAAATCTTTGCCTACTACAAGGTCACAAAGATTTTCTCATATTTTCTTCTATAAGTTTTATTATTTTAGCTTTTTCAGTTTAGGTCTATGATCCATTTTGTGTGTTTAATGTAAGGATTGATGTTCATTTTTTTCAATACGATATTCAGTTGTTCTAGAACCACTTGTTGAAGAGACTTTTTTCCCACTGAATTTCCTAGGCACATTTATTAAGATCAATTGATTTCATATATGTGAACCTATTTCTGGATTCTCTATTCTGTTCAATTGATCTATATGTCTTTCTGTTTTAAAATGAAGGTTTTATTATTATTTAGGTATGGTGAGGTCAACAGATCCAGAGACAACTGCCATTGAAAATAGTTTGTAACTCACAGTTCTCAAGAGGAGGAGGCATGCCACACCACGTAGGGTCACACCAGGGAGCACCAGGGTCCATCAGGAGGTAGAAGTTGTGAGGAGGAAGCATGGGCAAGAGACTTTATTGTGATTTTCATGGAAATAATGGGTGAGCCAGAGTAATCAGGCTGGGGAGGTTTAGAATTAGCTAGTTTGAGTAATTTCAGCGGGCTCTGGGGTGTAGGGACTGTCCTTAGTTGCCTGGTACCCAGCCCTGAGGTGATTTGGTCATGGGGCTAGTGGCTCAACCTGTGAGATGGTGATGAAGGAGATAATTGGTGGATATGGGCTCTGGATTGGTTGTTTTGCATATGAAAGGTATCGTTACAGGGAAGTCATTTACTGCCTCTAGGAAATAACTAGCCCTGGGAGGGGCAGTCTCTCCAGGATCAGCAAGGCATCAGATGCCAGAGCATCAAGAACACAGAAAATAAGAAAATATAGTTAATACCCTGTCCTTTTGCCAGACCCATACTTAATTACTGTAGCTTTTATAATGAGTCTTGAAGTCAGGTAGGGTAAGTTCTCCAGCTTGGCTTTTAAAAAAAATTACTTTGGCTCTTCTAGGTCGTTTGCATTGCCATATAAATTTTATAATCAGTTTGTAATTTTTTTGAAAAAGCTTGCTGGGATTTTGGTATTAATTCTGTAGATCAATTTTAGGAGAACTGACATCTTAATAATATTGAGCCTTCTAATCCATGAATATGGCAACTTTCTACATCTATTTAGATCTTTGATTTCTTTCAGCAATGTTTTATAGCTTTCTGTTTAGACGTTTTATGTATCCTCCATTAAATTTATCCCTAAGTATTTAATGTTTTTTGATACTATTATAAATGACATTGTTTTTTTTTTTATTTTCAGGTTGTTCATTGCTAGTATAAATTGCTAGTGATTTATTTTTGTACGTTGACTTTGTATCCTGAGGCATTTCTAAATCCACCTCTTAGTTTTCTTGTAGGTTCCTTGGGGTTTTTCATGTAAGTAATCATCATCACTTTAAGGGCACTTTTACTTCTTCCTTTCCAATCTCATGATTTTTATTTCTTTTCCTTTCTTTATTTCACAGTCTAAGACCTTTAGTTCGATGTTGAATAGAAGTGTTGAGCATGGGCATGCTTGCCTTGTTCTGACATTTGGGGCAGAAAGTTCGTACCATGAAGTATGATGTTAGCTGTAGGTGTTTTGAAGCTGCCCTTTATCAGGTTATGTAAGTTCTTTCTAATCCTAGCTTATTGAAGAGGTTTTCTCTTATCATGGTTACATGTAGTATTTTGTCAAGTCCTTTTCTTCATCTTATTAGAGTGATCATATGATCACTTTTATTTTGTTAATATGTGAATTTATTTATTGATTTTCAAATGTTAAATTGACCTTGCATTTTTGAGATAAATACTAGTTGATTTTGATTTATTACCCTTATTATATCAAGGCATTGTTGGATTCTATTTACTGATTTTTAAAAAAAATATTGGCATTTTTCATGAGTGAAATTGGTTTCTAGTTTTCTCTTTTTTTGCAATATCTTTGTCAGGTTTCAGTGTTAGGGTTATGCTGGCCACACAAAAAAAAATGAGTTGTGAAGTTTTCCCTTCTCTATTTTCTGAAATAGTTTGTGTAAGATTGTTACTTCTTTTTTTACTGTTTCATGGAATTCACCAGTGAAACCATCGGGCTTGGAATTTTCTTGATGAGAAAGTTTTAATAACAAATTCAATTTCTTTAATAGACATAGGGCTATTCAGATTTTCTGTTTCATCTTTTGTCATACATAGTAAGTTGTATTTTTTAAGGAATTTGTCTGTTTCCTTTATGTTGTCTAATTTAATTCTGTCGTGGTCTGAGAAAAGAATATATTTAGCTGTTGATGGGTGTTGTGTACTAATATTATATATATATATATATAATCTCTCTATATATAGATTTAAAGTTGGTTGTGTGTGTTGTTGAGATCTGTTGCTTTATGGAATTATATTCTACTTGTTCAATCAATTATTTGTAATTATAGGGGATAAAAACTGACAAGGAGATTTTAAAGTTTATATGGATATACAAAGGACCTAGAATAGCCAACACAGTCTTGAGAAAGAAGAAAAAGTATGAAAGATTTACACTACCTAATGTTCAGATTTACTATAAAGCTACAGTAATTCAGACAGTGTAGTATTGATGTCAGGACAAATAGATATATAAATGGAACCAAAGAGAGTCCAAAAATAGACCCACACGTATGTGGACAACTGAGTTTTGAGAAAGGTGCAAATACAATTCAGTGGGAGAAAGGAACATCTTTTGAACAAATTGCACTTGAACAAATGGATATTAGTATCAAATGGAAGGAAAAAACCTTGACCCAAACCTCACACCATATACAAAAATTAACACGAGCCATAGTAGGACTGAATTGTTTCTATTGGACCAACCCATCTAACAGATCAAAACTGTTAATTCTGGCAAATATATTTTAAAAACTACTGAAGACACTGGAGAGTGACCAAAAGAACATTTTTCTAGGTCATCATATATTGAGTAATTTTGGATTGTATCTTGAACATTATCAGTGTTATGTTATAGTAACACTATATTCTGTTACACTGTTCTGTGTTTTTTCATAGTAGGCAATTAACCAGGTTATACTCAAATCGGAGTTGCTGTTTCACCTAAGGTGGATAGCAACTCAGATCTCTGTTCAGACTTCCTCTAACTTCTGACTTCTCTCCAAAATCTGCTTGCTTTTATTCACTCTACCAATACATGTTTTGTTTTGTTTTTCTAGAGCTTACAGTTACTGTCTGTAGAAGAATTTTTGTTTAGGAGGTTACTTCTCCATACTAGAAGTGGAACTCTTACAATTGATCCTTGTACATTTACCCTGTATTCTGAGACCTTGCTAATAAATTCACTCATTAATTCTAGTGAGTCTTTTTGTAAATTCCTTAAAATTTTCTGTATCCATTATCATGTCTTTTTATCATTTCCTTTTTAGTCTGCATGCCCTTTATTTTTATTTTATCTTGTTCCCAATCTGAAGGCAAAGGCTTTCAGTCTTTCAGCATTAAGTGTATTAGCTGTGGTTTTCCTTAATTAATTTGTGGTAATTTATTTTTATTCCCAGTTTGAAGAGTTTTTAACATGAATGGATATGAGATTTTCCAAATGCTTTTTCTGCATTTATTGAGATGAACTTTTTATTCTGGTAATGTGATGAATTCCACTGATTTTCAGATGTTAAACTGACCTTGCATTCCCAGGATAAAACTTACTTGATCATGATGTATTATCTTCTTTCATGTATTTCTTGATTCAATTTGCTAGTATTTGGTAAGGATTTTTATCTCTATGTTTCTGAGAGATATTAATCTTTAGTTTGGGGGGAATTTTTTCACTTATAGCATCTTTGATTTCAGTATCATGTTAATGCTAACCTCATAAAATGAGTTGAAATTCCATGCCTGCTCTGTCTTCTGGAAGAGTTTGTGTAAAATTGCTGTATTTGCTAGGATTTTTCAATGTTCACTCCTCTGTTTGGTGATTTTGTATAAGATTGCTTTAAATTTTATAATTTTTCCTTAAATATATGATAAAATTTACCAGTGAACTCATCTGGGTCTGAAGTTTTCTTTGTGGGATTATCTTTAATTTCAAATTCAGTTTCTTTAATAGATATAGGGATGTTCACATTTTCTATTTCTTCTTATTTTGATAATTTTTCTTTCAAGGAGTTTGTGCATTTTATCTAAGTTGTCAATATTTGACATTCAGTTGTTTCATAATATTCCTGTATTACCATTTTAATGTCTGTTGTATCTTCAGTAATGTGCCCTCTTTCTCTGAAATTGATAAAATTTCAATTCTACAGGATTACAAAAATATAAATTTGTATGCACTTAATAACATAGCCTCAAAATATATAAAGAAAATATGGATTATACTAAAAGGAAAGATAAAATACACGATCATAGTTGGAGATTTTGACATACCTATCTCAGTAATTGATTTTTGTCTGTTTACAGACAAAAGAATCTGTAAAGATGTAGAGGATTTGAACATGATAAACCAGTATGACCTAACTGACATACATAGGTCACTCCATCCCACAACTGTAGATTACACATTCTTTTCAAGTGCATGTGGCACACTGACCAAAATAGACCCTATTTTGGGACATAAAGCTAATTGCAACAAATTTCAAAGGATTGAAATCATATATTATATGTTCTCTAGTTACCATTGAAATAAATCAAAACTCTGAACAGAGAGACAATTAGAACATATCCAAATGTTTAGAAAGTAAGCAGCATATATACACATAGCTCATAAGTCAAAGAAAAAACCACAGTGGAATTAGAAAATATTTTGAGCAGAATGATAATGAAGATATGACGCATCAGGGCTTCCCTGGTGGCGCAGTGGTTGAGAGTCCGCCTGCCGATGCAGGGGACACGGGTTCGTGCCCCGGTCCAGGAAGATCCCACATGCCACGGAACGGCTGGGCCCGTGAGCCATGGCCGCTGAGCCTGCGCGTCCGGAGCCTGTGCTCCGCAACGGGAGAGGCCACAACAGTGAGAGGCCCGCGTACCGCAAAAAAAAAAAAAAAAAAAAAAAAGATATGACACATCAGAACTTGTGGGATGAAGCTGAAGTACCACCCAGATAGAAATTTATTGCTTTATATCAGGATGGCAGAGTAGGAAAATCCTGAGCTCATCTCCTCCCACAAACACACTTAAATTACAGCTACACAGAGAACAACTAACTATCTCTGAGAATGACATGAAGACTAGCAGAACAGATTTTCCACAACTAAGGATATAAAGAAAAGGCCACATTGAGATATGTAGGAGGGGCAGAGACACATTCTATTCAGAACCCACACACCCAGTGTGATGACCCACAAGCAAGAAGGTATCATAACTGCAGAGGTCCCCCTTGAAAAGTGAGGGGTCCAAGCCCCACATTGCACTCGCCAGCCCAGGATACCTGCACTAGGAAGACAAGTCCCCCAACATCTGGTTTTGAAAACCAGTGGGGCTTACATCTGGGAAAGCTGGAGGGCTGTCAGAAACTAAGACTCCGCTCTTGAAGGGCTCACATACAGACTTACTCTCTCTGAGTCCCATTGCAGAGGCAGCAGCTTGAAAGTACCTGGGTTATACGAGAATGAGATTCATTGACTAATTTTAGAGCATGTGCCAGAGGGGCAGGGATCTAGTGGAACTTTCTCTAGGGACAGAAGTGCTAATGCGTTTTTTTTACTCTCCTTCCACCTAGCTGCCTGGTGCTGGCAGGTACCATTTCTGTCACTCTCCCACTCTCCATTAGCCTCACTAACACCATGCACCCAGTGTTCCTCTAAGGACCCACCCCACTCCACCCAGTGGGGAGCCTCAGCTGGCCCCAGTGCCCCCCCCGCCAAAGTGGCTCCTGCTCCAGGGGGCCATTCCACCCTCCAGCATGCTCACAGCAATCATGGCCCAACCACAACAGGTGAGTACATGCAGCCCACACAGAGGATACCCCTGGAGCACCTGGTTCTGGTGACCAGGGGGGATTGTACCACTGGATATTAAGAAGATATTATGATGAACTTTATGCTAACAAATTTGATAACTGAGATGAAATGGACACAGTCCTAGAAAAACACAAGTTATAAGAAATGTCACAAACAGAAAGAGAAAAATTTTAGTAGTCTTTTTATCTATTAAAGAAGTTTAACCTAGAATTTAAAACCTCTCTCCATTGGTGAGTTCTTCCTGTCGTTTAAAGAAATAATACCAGTATCGTACAAGTTCCTTTGGAGAACAACAAAAACAAAAAATAACATTTTCCACCTCATTTGATAGTAAATTGAACTATATTAGAATAAAAAATTACTCTTCTTCCAAAGGTATCATCATGGTCAGAATGGTGGTCACCTCTGGAGGTCAGTAATTGACTGGGAAGGACCACAAGGAAACTTCCTGGGATAATTAAAATATATTTTCATCTAGGTGGTGGTTACATGGGGTATAATATGAAAAAACTCATGAGTTCTACATTTAACATCTGCACTTTACTGTATAGAAATTATACCTCAATAAATGAAGAATTTCTTATGCAGATCATCTTATGAGCCTGTGAGACTATTCCTTGGGGATATTTATATAGGAATGGTATTGCTTGATCATTGGAGTATACATGCTGTACACAAGTGTGCCCATTTCACCACATCTATGCCAGTACATGGCATTATCCAGATTTCTTATTTTGTGGCCAATCTAATGGATGTAAAGTGGTATTGTGGGGTTTTTTTCCCCTTTTTAATATCTGTTATCCATTTGGGTTTCCTCTCCTGTGAATTTCTTGTTCCTATTATTTTATCTTGTCTAACCATATAGTTTTTTCTATTTTTGACTTGTACCTAATTTGCTCACTTCCTTTTCCATCGAGCCTTTTCCCCCCACTGAGATGCCACTGGCTATGGATGTTGTTTACTGTCTTCTGGATATTTGTTCCCGTAGTAATTAATTCAAAAGATCCTTCCATTCTGAACACTTAAGCTTTTTATTTGTATTCTTATGACTTCCATATTGGCACCACTAGTTGCTATATTATAACTGGGCTTTAGTACCACACTTACCTACATATTAGACAATTCCCACAAAATATTCTACTTTATTCATCCTTACTTAGTATGTGAGGAATTGGCATTATCATTGCCCAAATCAGGAATCTTCAACATTCCAAACTTTGTCAGATTCTGCTGTTTCTTGTTTCTTCCCTCTTAGCTATCTTCTCCTACTCATTACTCTGCAATTCCTTTTTTTTCTCTTTAAAAGAATACTATTTAGATATCCTCTCATCTTAACTCCTAGTATCATCACCTAGAGCAAGTCTGTATCTTCTTATGCTTGGATTACTCTGTTCCTAATGGGATTTGCAGCTTCCATTCTTGTTTCTAGTTCATCTTAAATGCCACTGATAGATTTCATTACCTGAGACACTGCATTTCTCTTTGCCATTAGCTTTATGAAGTAAAGCTATTAATATTAAATATTAACTTTTTGCAGTCCAAGTGATTTTATTTTTAAAATTTATTTTATTGAAGCATAGTTGATTACAACATTGTGTTAATTTATGCTATACAAAACAGTGATTCAGTTATACATATATACTTTTTCATATTCTTTTCTGTTATAGTTTATCACAGGACATTGAATATAGTTCCCTGTGTCAGTTACTCCATGTTATATAATACACGACCAATAGCTCTTCTCTCAGTGCCACCTACAACATGGCCATTTATTTCCAATAAAAGTTGTATCTGTGCAGTTTCCTTAATTCATGCTTTCCTCAGATTTTCACCTTGTCTTTAATGCCTACCAAATATGAAGCTCGTCTCTGCATCTAGACTCACTATTATTTTGTGCTTTGCCTATCTAGGCAATAGGCACTTTCGTTTTGTTTCATCTCAGGTTATCGTCTATTCCATGAAACTCCCCTTACCTACTCCAAAGTAATTGCTCTTTTCCATTTCTGTTCCCCCATCACTCAGATGCTCCTGCCCCTAGTAATTTTGAAAGTCTCTGAAAATAAGAGCCTGTATCTTATTTTCATTATCCAAATGCTAAGCACAAAGAAAATACCAATATTAACTAATCAAATTTGTGGGGGACAAGAATATGAGTACTTTGCTCTATTTCAGAAGGGTTTTTAAAAGTTCTACTGAGAGGAATTCAATGGAACATAGACTGTCATTGGAAAGTAAAGATAATGGAATCAAATATTTAAAAGTTTACCGTCTATGCATTGTGTTTCTATTTTTAAAACATTTATTTATTTTGGCTGCTATTAGAAGTCTATTAAAATGATTAGCAAAATGAATAGCACATAGGGTGTCTGCTTCTGAGGTTCAGAAAAAAGTCTCACTAGCAATATGATTAGATTAATTTTCAAAATAAAAGACTCAAACTATTTGATGAAGCATACATACATTTTTAAATGGCACAAAAGAAGATGCTAAGCAGGAATGGAGGAAGAGGATATGAACATGTCCTTTTATTTGGGAATAAACTGAACTTTTGTGAGGCATCTTTTTGAGTGGCAAAGAGAATGCCAGCTTGCATGTACAGTTCTTTCTAGACTGATGACTCTCCATTTATGTACTGTTCATTGAATATGTGGGCTCAGAAAGGTGTAGAGAAGCTTTTTATTGCAGGAGCAAATTTTTTATGATGAATATTGGTGCTGGTGATCTAAATACTGTCCAATACAGCAGGGGGTTAGGAGTTAAGTTCTATTTATGTTAGACATTATATATACATTTAAGTGTTAAGTAAAGTGAGAAGTGAAGCCACCACTAAAACCAAGCCTAGGAATCCAGGGCTTAATAACTTCCAAATAAAGTAAAGCCAAATGTGTGAGAATAAAATGCAACTTAAGAATAAGAGGAGGGCGCTTCCGTGGTGGTGCAGTGGTTGAGAGTCTGCCTGCCGATGCAGGGGACACGGGTTCGTGCCCCAGTCCGGGAAGATCCCACATGCCACGGAGCGGCTGGGCCCGTGAGCCATGGCCGCTGAGCCTGCGCATCCGGAGCCTGTGCTCCACAATGGGAGAGACCACAACAGTGAGAGGCCCGCATACCGCAAAAAAAAAAAAAAAAAAGAAAAAAAGAATAAGAGGAGGGAGAGGCCTTCAAGATGGTGAAGGAGTAAGACGTGGAGATCACCTTCCTCCCCACAAATACATCAGAAATACATCTACATGTGGAACAACTCCTACAGAACACCTACTGAATGCTGCCAGAAGACCTCAGACTTCCCAAAAGATATTTTATTTTTTCCTTTTTCCCTTGTGAAAATTCCCTTGCGAGTGTGTATGTGTATGCTTCTTTGTGTGATTTTGGCTGTATAGCTTTGCTTTTCCATTTGTCCTAGGGTTCTGTCTGGGTTTTTTTGTTTGTTTGTTTTTTAACTATAGTTTTTAGCACTTGTTATCATCGGTGGATTTGTTTTTTGGTTTCGTTGCTCTCTTCTTTCTTTCTTTTTTTATTACTTTTTACTGTTTTTAAATTTTTAATACTTTTTAAATTTTTTTATTTTAATAACTTTATTTTATTTTATTTTTTTCTTTCGTTCTTCCTTTTTTTCTCTCTTTTCTTCCGAGCCATTTGGCTGACAGGGTCTTGGTGCTCTGGCCGGGTGTCAGTCCTGTGCCGCTGTGGTGGGAGAGCCGAGTTCAGGACATTGGTCCACCAGAGACCTCCCAGCTCCACGTAATATCAAATGGCGTAAGCTCTCCCAGAGATCTCCATCTCAACGCCAAGACCCAGCTCCACTCAACGACAAGCAAGCTACACTGCTGGACACCCTATGCCAAAAACTAGCAACACAGGAACACAACAGCACCCATTAGCACAGAGGCTGCCTAAAATCATAATAAGGTCACAGACACCCCAAAACACACCACTGGACAGGGTCCTGCCCACCAGAAAGACAAGATCCAGGCTCATCCACCAGAACACAAGCACCAGTCCCCTCCACCAGGAAGCCTACACAACCCACTGAAACAACCTTAGCCACTGGGGGCACACACCAAAAACAACGGGAACTACGAACCTGCAGCCTGTGAAAAGGAGACGCCAAACACAGTAAGTTAAGCAAAATAAGAAGAGAAACACACAGCAGATGAAGGAGCAAAGTAAAAACCCACCAGACCAAACAAATGAACAGGAAATAGGCAGTCTACCTGAAAAAGAATTCAGAGTAATGATAGTCACAGTGATCCAAAATCTTGGAAATAGAATGGAGAAAATACAAGAAACGTTTAACAAGGACCTAGAAGAACTAAAGAGCAAACAAACAATGATGACCAACACAATAAATGAAATTAAAATTTCTCTAGAAGGAATCAATACCAGAATAACTGAGGCAGAAGAACGGATAAGTGACTGGGAAGATAAAATAATGGAAATAACTACCACACAGCAGAATAAAGAAAAAAGAATGAAAAGAATTGAGGACAGTCTCAGAGACCTCTGGGACAACATTAAACCCACCAACATTCGAATTATAGGGGTCCCAGAAGAAGAAGAGAAAAAGAAAGGGACTGAGAAAATATTTGAAGAGATTATAGTTGAAAAATTCCCTAATACAGGAAAGGAAATAGTCAATCAATTTCAGGAAGCACAGAGAGTCCCATAGAGGATAAATCCAAGGAGAAACATGCCAAGACACATATTAATCAAACTACCAAAAATTAAATACAAAGAAAAAATATTAAAAGCAGCAAGGGTAAAACAAGTAACAGACAAAGGAATCCCCATAAGGTTAACAGCAGATCTTTCAGCAGAAACTCTGCAAGCCAGAAGGGAGTGTCAGAACATATTTAAAGTGATGAAAGGGAAAAAATTACAACCAAGATTACTCTACCCAGCAAGGATCTCATTCAGATTCGATGGAGAAATTAAAACCTTTACACACAAGCAAAAGTTAAGAGAATTCAGCAGCACCAAACCAGCTTTACAACAAATGCTAAAGGAACTTCTCTAGGCAGGAAACACAAGAGAAGGAAAAGACCTACAATAACAAACCCAAAACAATTAAGAAAATGGTAATAGGAACATACATATCAATAACTACCTTAAATGTAAATGGATTAAATGCTCCAACCAAAAGACACAGATTGGCTGAATGGATACAAAAACAAGACCCATATATATGCTGTCTACAAGAGACCCACTTCAGACCTAGGGACACATACACACTGAAAGTAAGGGGATGGAAAAAGATATTCCATGCAAATGGAAATCAAAAGAAAGCTGGAGTAGCAATTCTCATATCAGACAAAATAAACTTTAAAATAAAGACTATTACAAGAGATAAAGAAGGACACTACATAATGATCAAGGGATCAAACCAAGAAGATAGAACAATCGTAAATATTTATGCACCCAACATACGAGCACCTCAGTACAGAAGGCAAATGCTAACAGCCATAAAAGGAGAAATCGACAGTAACACAATCATACTAGGGGACTTTAACACCCCACTTTCACCAATGGACAGATCATCCAAAATGAAAATAAATAAGGAAACACAAGCTTTAAGTGATACATTAAACAAGATGGACTTAATTGATATTTATAGGACATTCCGTCCAAAAACAACAATACACTTTCTTCTCAAGTGCACATGGAACATTCTCCAGGGTATATCATGCCTTGAGTCCCAAGCCAAGCCTTGGTAAATTTAAGAAAATTGATATCGTAACAAGTATCTTTTCTGACCACAACACTATGAGATTACATATCAATTACAAGGAAAAAAATCTGTAAGAATTACAAACACATGGAGGCTAAACAATACATTACTAAATAACCAAGAGATCACTGAAGAAATCAAAGAGGAAATCAAAAAAAAATACCTAGAAACAAATGACAATGAAAACATGACAACCCAAAACCTATGGAATGCAGCAAAAGCAGTTCTAAGAGGGAAATTTAGAGCAATGCAATCCTAACTCAAGAAGCAAAAAACATCTCAAATAAACAACCTAACCTTACACCTAAAGCAATTAGAGAAAGAAGAACAAAAACCCCCCAAAGTTAGCAGAAGGAAAGAAATCATAAAGATCAGATCAGAAATAAATGAAAAAGAAATGAAGGAAACAATAGCAAAGATCAATAAAAGTAAAAGCTGGTTCTTTGAGAAGATAAAGAAAATTGATAAACCGTTAGCCAGACTCATCAAGAAAAAAAGGGAGAAGACTCAAAGCAATAGTCTTGAAAAAGGAGAAGTAACAACTGACACTGCAGAAATACAAAGGATCATGAGAGATTACTACAAGCAACTCTATGCCAATAAAATGGACAACCTGGAAGAAATGGACAAATTCTTAGAAAAGCACAACCTTCTGAGACTGAAGCAGGAAGAAATAGAAAATGTAAACAGACCAATCACAAGCACTGAAATTGAGACTGTAATTAAAAATCTTCCAACAAACAAAAGCCCAGGACCAGATGGCTTCACAGGCAAATTCTATCAAACACGTAGAGAAGAGCTAACACCTATCCTTCTCAAACTCTTCCAAAATATAGCAGAGGGAGGAACACTCCCAAAATCATTCTGCGAGGCCACCATCACCCTGATACCAAAACCAGACAAAGATGTCACAAAGAAAGAAAACTACAGGCCAATATCACTGATGAACACAGATGCAAAAATCCTCAACAAAATACTAGCAAACAGAATCCAACACCACATTAAAAGAATCATACACCATGATCAAGTGGGGTTTATCCCAGGAATGCAAGGATTCTTCAGTATATGCAAATCAATCAATATGATAAAACGTGAACAAATTGAAGGAGAAAAACTATATGATCATCTCAATAGATGCAGTAAAAGCTTTTGACAAAATTCATCACCCATTTATGATAAAAACTCCCCAGAAAGTAGACACAGAGGGAACTTTCCTCAACATAATAAAGCCCATATATGACAAACCCACAGCCAACATCGTCCTCAATGGTGAAAACTGAAACCATCTCCACGAAGATCAGGAACAAGACAAGGTTGCCCACTCTCACCACTGTTATTCAACATAGTTTTGGAAATTTTAGCCACATCAATCAGAGAAGAAATAGAAATAAAAGGAATCCAAACTGGAAAAGAAGAAGTAAAGCTCTCACTGTTTGCAGTTAACATGATACTATACATAGAGCATCCTAAAGACTCTACCAGAAAACTACTAGAGCTAATCAATGAATTTGGTAAAGTAGCAGGATGCAAAATTAATGCACAGAAATCTCTTGCATTCCTATACACTAATGATGAAAAATCTGAAAGAGAAATTAAGGAAACACTCCCATTTACCATTGCAACAAAAAGAATAAAATACTTAGGAATAAACCTACCTAAGGAGACAAAAGACCTGCATGCAGTAAACTATAAGACACTGATGGAAGAAATTAAAGATGATACAAACAGATGGAGAGATATACCATGTTCTCAGATTGGAAGAATCAACATTGTGAAAATGACTATATAACCCAAAGCAATCAATGCAATCCCTATCAAACTACCAATGGCATTTTTCACAGAACTAGAAGAAAAAAGTTCACAATGTGTATGGAAACACAAAAGACCCCAAATAGCCAAAGCAGTCTTGAGAAAGAAAAACGGAGCTGGAGAAATCAGGCTCCCTGACTTCAGTCTATACTAAAAAGCTACAGTAATCAAGACAGTATGGTACTGGCACAAAAACAGAAATATAGATCAATGGAACAGGATAGAAAGCCCAGAGATAAACCCACGCACATATAGGGTCACCTTATCTTTGATAAAGGAGGCAATGATATACAATGGAGAAAAGACAGCCTCTTCAATAAGTGGTGCTGGGAAAACTGGACAGCTACATGCAAAAGAATGAAATTAGAACACTCCCTAACACCATACACAAAAATAAACTCAAAATGGAATAAAGACCCAAATGTAAGGCCAGACACTCTAAAACTCTTAGAGGAAAACATAGGCAGAACACTATGACATAAATCACAGCAAGATCCTTTTTGACCCACCTCCTAGAGAAATGGAAATAAAAACAAAATAAACAAGTGGCACCTAATGAAACTTCAAAGCTTTTTCACAGCAAAGGAAACCATAAACAAGACCAAAAGACAACCCTCAGAATTGGAGAAAATATTTGCAAATGAAGCCACTGACACACAATTAATCTCCAAAATTTACAAGCAGCTCATGCAGCTCAATATCAAAAAAGCAAACAACCCAATCCAAAAATGGGCAGAAGACCTAAGTAGACCTTTCTCCAAAGAAGATATACAGATTGCCAACAAACACATGAAAGAATACTCAACATCATCAATCATTAGAGAAATGGAAATCAAAACTGCAATGAGATATCATCTCACACTGGTCAGTATGGCCATCATCAAAAAATCTAGAAACAATAAATGCTAGAGAGGGTGTGGAGAAAAGGGAACCCTCTTGCACTGTTGGTGGGAATGTAAATTGATACAGCCAGTATGCAGAACAGTATGGAGTTTCCTTAAAAATCTAAAAATAGTACTACCATATGACCCAGCAATCCCACTACTGGGCATATACCCTGAGAAAACCATAATTCAAAAAGAGTCATGTACCAAAATGTTCATTGCAGCTGTATTTACAATAGCCAGGACATGGAAGCAACCTGAGTGTCCATCGACAGGTGAATGGTTAAAGAACATGTGGCAGGTATATACAATGGAATATTACTCAGACATAAAAAGAAACAAAATTGAGTTACTTGTAGTGAGGTGGATGGACCTAGAGTGTGTCATACAGAATGAAGCGAGTCAGAAAGAGAAAAACAAATACCGTATGCTAACACATATATATGGAATCAAAAAAATGGTTCTGACGAACCTAGGGACAGGACAGGAATAAAGACGCAGACGTAGAGAATGGACTTTAGGACACGGGTAGGGGGAAGGGTAAGCTGGGATGAAGTGAGAGAGTGGCATGGACATATATACACTGCCAAATGTAAAACAGATAGCTACTGGGAAGCAGCCGCATAGCACAGGGAGATCAGCTGGGTGCTTTGTGACCACATAGAGGGGTGGGATAGGGAGGGTGGGAGGGAGACGCAAGAGGGAGGAGATATGGGGATATATGTATATGTATAGCTGATTCACTTTGTTATAAAGCAGAAACAAACACACCCTTGTAAAGCAATTATACTCCAATAAAGATGTTAAAAAATAAAAAAAAAGAATAAGAGGATGAGATTTTTTATTGGACATGTGTTCAGAGTAAAGTATCAAAATGACTAACAGGGGAAAACTGGATTTGATGATTCAGAGCATTCTCAGTACCTAAAAACTCTTGCTGGTGAGATAGTGTGTAATTCTTCCTTTTACAATTATTATTGAGATTGGCATATGTCTCATGAACTGTACTGGTAATGGAACAATCTGTGATTCCCACTCTGGGCGAGAATAGTATATTAATTTTGTTAAAGGTAATTCACAGTAGTAAAGAGAGCATTAGATACAGTGCCTTAAATACAGAATTTTATTTCTCTCTTATGTAAAGTCTAATATCACAGGCCATTGGAAAACCTAGTTGCTCCTGCTTATTCATGAATCCAGGTTCCTTCCTTTACTCAACTCCACTGTCTCTTGGATTCTTTGTGGCATCTGCATGTTTGAATCCATGTTGCTGTCAAGTCCAGGTTTTAGTAAGCAAGAGGGTAGAAGAAGGTATAGAGAAAACATGCCTACTGTTTCAATGCTCTGGTTTGAAGGTAGCACCCGTTATTTTCTCTCACATTCTGTTTAGAACATTGTCACATGGCCACACCAATTTTCAAAGGAGGTTGAGAAATGTTACATGACTGGGCAGCCATATGCCTGGCTACTACTCTGTTATTGCAAAAGAATGATGAAACAGATTCTAGTGGATAACTTTCAGTCTACCACAGTTGGTGTGTCATCTCTCTGATTTTGTACTTCTTGTTAAATATATATAATTTTTGTTCCAAGAAAACAATAACACCTGGATGGAGAGTTGGAGTATAGACATCCATTTATTGTTTGTATAGGTCAAGATGGCTGTGATCACAATATTTTTCCTATAGGCATGAATAAATTAATTTTTTCAGTTTTATTGAGATATAATTGACATACAGCATTGTATAAACTTAAAGTGTACACCATAATGACTGGACATATATATATTGTGAAATGATTGCCAGAGTTTTAGTTAACGTCCATATCATATAGATACAAAAAAGAGAAAGAGGGCTTCCCTGGTGGCGCAGTGGTTGAGAGTCCGCCTGCCAATGCAGGAGACATGGGTTCTTGCCCCGATCTGGGAGGATCCCACGTGCCGCAGAGCGGCTGGGCCCGTGAGCCATGGCCGCTGAGCCTGCGCATCCAGAGCCTGTGCTCCATGGTGGGAGAGGCCACAGCAGTGAGAGGCCCGTGTACCACAAAAAAAAAAAAAGAAAAAAAATTTTTCCTCGTGATGAGAACTGTTAGGATCTACTGTCTTAGCAAATTTAACTGTTTTTTATCACCTTAATTTGATATTGTTGCTAATAAGCAAGAATCAGTGAGATAACTGAGGATTTAGAATTGAAAGCTAATGAGGACTTAGACTCTGAGTCACCCCTTCAAGCCAAGCTAATGAGGACTTAGACTGTGAGTCACCCCTTCAAGCCTAGGCTCTCCACAGAAATTTCCCCTTAAAACCCTTGTCTGTTTAATCTTCACTTCACCCTACTTGATATCCCCTACCAAAATAGAGCTAGATTGCTTAGCTGAACTCCAGTCTCCAATACTGAATATATATATATATATATATATATATATATATATATATATATATATATATATATATAATCATTCTGAACTTCACTTTCCTTATCTACAATGGTGGATAATAATAGAAAATACCTCATAGGGCTTTTGAAAGGATTAAATGAGTTCATATGTATATATTTCTTAGAACAATGCCTGGAACATTGTGTCATATAAGAGCTTGGCACACAATAAGTGCTATATATGTATTTTCTCTCATTGTCGTCATCATCATCATCAAATTTACTGGTTTCCCTGTGTTCAATTTGGATTAATTTATGTGTACCTTTTAATCTTCTGCCATCTATTCTTTGTGTCAATTTTACTTTTTCATTCTCTTTTTAGATGGAAAGTTTGGGATTAAGACCTCACAAAAAAGAATTTCTGGAAAAGTTTCATTTCATAGTGAAATGGAGGGTGAAGATACAAGAGATAATTCATTGTATTCCATTTTAGAAGAACTGTGGCATGGTGCTGAACAGATAAAAAGCTATCAGGAAAAACAGAACAAGCCTCTGAGTCATGCTGCTTTCATCAATAAGAAAATATTGAATACAGAATGGGATTATGAATATAAAGACAGTGGAAAATTTGTTCATCCAGGCCCAAATCGTATTCCTTCACAGAAAAGATCCCATAAACGTGACTCATTTGGAAAGAGTTTAAAGTATAATTTAGATGTACCTATTCATAATAAAAACAATGCAACAAAGAACTTTGATAAAATTATTGGACATGGTCAAGTTTTCACCCAGAGCTCTTCTTATACTAACCATGAAAATACACATACAGGCGTGAAATTCTGTGACAGCAATCATTGTGGAAAAGCCTTCAGCCTCAAACAAGCACTCAGTCACAATCTGAAATTTCCTGTTGGGGAGAAAGCAAATATGTGTACTGAACTTGGGAAGATCTTCACCCAGAGGTCACACCTCTTTGCACCTCAAAGAATTCATACTATGGAAAAACCTCATGAACTTAGCAAATGTGTGAATGTTTTTACACAGAAGCCAGTACTCAGTATATATTTGAGGGTTCATAGAGATGAAAAACTATATATATGTTCTGAGTGTGGGAAGGCGTTCATCCAAAATTCAGAATTAATTATGCATGAGAAAATTCATACTAGAGAAAAACCCTATAAATGTAGTGAATGTGGAAAATCATTTTTCCAAGTGTCATCCCTACTTAGGCATCAGACAACCCATACTGGAGAAAAACTTTATGAATGCAGTGAATGTGGAAAAGGCTTCTCCCTGAACTCAGCCCTCAATGTACATCAGAAAATTCATACTGGAGAGAGACACCACAAGTGCAGTGAGTGTGGGAAAGCCTTTACCCAAAAATCAACGCTCAGAATGCATCAGAGAATTCATACAGGAGAGAGATCCTACATATGTACTGAATGTGGGCAGGCCTTCATCCAAAAGGCACACTTGATTGCACATCAAAGAATTCATACTGGAGAGAAGCCTTATGAATGCAGTGACTGTGGGAAATCTTTCCCTTCTAAGTCACAACTCCAGATGCATAAGCGAATTCACACAGGAGAGAAACCCTATATATGCACTGACTGTGGGAAGGCCTTTACCAACAGGTCAAATCTCAATACTCACCAGAAATCTCATACTGGAGAGAAGTCTTATATATGTGCAGAATGTGGAAAAGCCTTCACAGACAGGTCAAATTTCAATAAACACCAGACAATTCATACTGGAGAGAAACCCTATGTCTGTGCTGATTGTGGGAGGGCCTTCATCCAGAAGTCAGAGTTAATTACACATCAGAGAATCCATACTACAGAGAAGCCTTACAAATGTTCTGACTGTGAGAAATCCTTCTCCAAGAAACCACATCTCAAAGTACATCAGCGAATTCACACAGGAGAGAAACCATATATATGTGCAGAATGTGGGAAAGCCTTCACTGACAGGTCAAATTTCAATAAACACCAGACAATTCATACTGGAGAGAAACCCTATAAATGTAGTGACTGTGGAAAGGGCTTCACTCAGAAATCAGTTCTGAGTATGCATCGCAATATTCATACATGAAAGTAACCCTGTTTCCTGAAAATGAGAAAACCTTATCACAGAAATCAGGTCTAAGTGTGTATTATAAAATTCAACCAAGACCGATCATATATGAATACATTGTATAATGAAAAGAATTCATCAGGCTCTTTCACCTGAGATGAGAAAAATTATTCGGAAGAGACCCTCTAAGAATGCACTGAATGAAGGGGAACTTCCATATTTTCACAGCCTCACAAAATATAATAGAATTCATACCGGGGAAAATGCTGTCAGTTTGAGGCATTAGGAAAAGCCTTCCTGTACAAAGTACTATATAAGGCAAGTTATTACCAAATTCTTTATAGATGGAGTATGCAAAATTATATAAATGTAATGTTTACTGTGTTATATTAAGCAATTTAAAGTGGCAACAAAACAAAAGGTAGGACAACAAAATGATATATTTAATGTGTAGGCCTGCTCTCAGTTCTGTAGAGTATTTGTAGCAGAACACATTTCACAATGGGAGGAATAATTGAATTGAAATTTTTTTTGGATTTAATGTAATTGTCTATCAAATATGTTTCCTATTGAATATTTTGCTCATGTGAATCCACAGTTTTAAAGTCATTATGGTTTTATATATACACACATCTGCTGATATAATTTTACACAAACACATACATATAATCCTATCATTCATACTGGTTTCCATGACATCGTATTTTTATCTTCCTTCATTGTGGTACAATGCAAAATAGCCACAGATCTCGCCCATCCTTTTATGCACTCCCCTTTTTAATATTACTCTGTTGTTTTTCTTATTAAGAGGTAGAGCTCTCTCTCTCTACTCCTTGACTCTGAGCTTGGCCATGTGACTTGTTTTGGCCAATGTACATTAACAAAGAGATTCAAGAAGATGCTGGGGAAGTGTGTAAAGCCTGCCTCAAGTCTTACCCTCTCTTGCTGCTCTTTGGAATTCCAAGACCTTCGTGTGAAGAAACTCAAGATTACTGAGGGATGAGAAGCCACATGGAACAGAGAAGAACCAGGCCAGCTGAAGCCCCTTAGACCAAATGCCAGACATGGGAGTGAGGCTTTCATCAACCTCCAGCCCCAGCCATGCCAGCCCACACCAGAAGAGCCACACCAGTTATCCCAGCCAACCTGGAGAATTATGAGATAAATAAAATGATTATTGTTTTAAGCTACTAAGTTTGGGGTAGTCTGTTGCACAGCAAATGCTAAGTAATACCTAAAAGTGTACGCCTACTGGGGGTATTGTATCAAAACATAAGACGTGACATTAGCTTTGGGCCTGGGCAGCAGGCAGAGACTGGAAAAACAATGAGGAAAACTGTTAAGAAAGGCTGGAAAAGATGGCAGTCTGTGTTGTTTAGTAAGGGAAAAAAATAGCAAAACAGTCACCATCCTCTGTGGAAAGATAGAGAAGGTACCAAATGAACTTGTGGATCTGGCTAAAGAGATTTTCAACAGAATGTTGGAAGTATCAGTTTGCTTCTTTTAGCTGCATATGATAAGATACAGAAAGAAAAGTATGAACTAAGCAAATAACTGTTCCATTTGCGAGCAGAATTCAGAAGAAATAACAGAAAAGCCAGGACTTGGCTGGGTTGAAAATAACTGCTTCACATCTCCAGTCTCTCCAGCCACCAAAATATTCTCAAGGTGAAAAAATGGCCCAAAGGTAGAGATCAAATAGTAGATGTGGCTCTAAGACCCTTTGTTAAAATGTGTGAAATATTTAAGTTGGAGTTTGGGAGACTCTCTCAGCTAAATCAAACAGCTTCTAAAGACTTCACAACATTTTCCCAGTAGCCTGACACACTGCTCAAAGTAGGGAGGGTAAAAAGAATTGTTGATGTCGCATTTGGGTCATGGAGTAAATACAAACCAGATTCATAGAAACTTGTAACATTTTTAATAGAGTTTTACTAGCAAAACTACCTCTAGGTTGGACTTAAAGGGACTGAAACAGTCCAAAATGAAAAGTGGCCTCTGGACTCCCCTCTCTAACTTCTGTGAACAGGAAGCAAGCTGAGAAAGTTACTCAGCTGTAAACATGGGCCATTTCTTATGGGAAAAGAAGGCTGTCTCAGAGAGAAGACCCAAGAACAATGTACTAAAATGGACTGGGAAGCCATTCCCAGGTAGAACTGTGACCTAAGCAAGAAACATTATTTGCCCCTGGGGCAGGGATACCTGACAATATTTGCTCTGTGGGATTTCAGAATTATTATGGAACAGTGACATATATGCCTCTTGTTCCTCCCCTTTTTGAATGGGAGTATCTGTTGCAGTTATCCTGTCCCTATCCCACTATTGTATTTATATTTATGTGTGTGTGTGTGTGTGTGTGTGTGTGTGTGTGTGTGTGTGTGTGTGTGTGTGTGTGTGTGTGTGTGTGTGTGTGTTGGGTTGGGGGTGGTGGTCATATAACTTGTCATTTAACTCACAGGTCTCTGGATCAAGAAACTGAGAAACTGCACCCAAGGAGCCTCAGCCATATCTGAACCTGAAGCAGAAGACTTAAGGTCTTAGATTTGAGCCTGATGCTATAATTTGGGATAAATGTTTAGAGGTCTTGGAATGGAGGTGAACATATTTTGCATGGTATGATAATGTAAATAATTTATGACCAGAGGAGAGACTGTTAGATAGAAAATGCTACAAATTTCCATCCCTATATGTATGCCTGTTTTCAGTCATTATTTTGCTTTGTGTTTCAGTTGGGATAATTTCTATTAACCTATCTTCAAGTTCACTGATTTTTAACCCCTAACCTGGCTCTGTTAGATCCACTGTTGAACCCATTGAAGGCATTCTTCATCTCAGTTATGTTTTCTTTTTATTTCTAGTATTTCCATTCTCTCTGCTGAAATTCCCCATCTGTTCATAACCTGTTGTTTACCTTTTCCACTACCCTCTTTAACATATTAATTAATCATTGTTATTTTAAATTCCCTGTTTCACAGTTCCAACAACTGGATCAACTGATTCTGGATCTGTTGATTGCTTTGTCTCTTGACAGTGGATTGTTTTCTCTTGCTGTTTTGCATGTAATTTTTGGCTGAATGTCTGATGTTGTATGTAGGAGAGTAGAAACTGAGGTAAGTATTTATTCCTGGGAGTAGATAATGGCTGCTTTCCTTATAGGTCATTAGCATAGGGGAATTGAGTCCATCTAGTCAGGATTTAGGCTGGGTTTAGGTTTTGTTGCTCTCTTTACCTGCAGTGTGTCAATGACTTCAAATTTCTCTAGTGTTACCTTGTGCTTAGAGTAGGCACTGGTTTTCCAGATAATTTTTCTCAATATTCCTGAACCACCCTTGCCTTTAGGTGTTTCCTATGTGCCTGCATCTCAGAGAGGCTCCCTCTCTATGCTCTTGCTTCTCCCTTAGTAGTAGGCTTCTATTATTACCTGGGTCTTGGTGACCTGATGAGTGGGGGGACAGGAGTTGTCCTGGGCCAGCCTCAGTCTTAGGCAGGCCCTGTATCCCTAGATCTTGGAGGGTGAGGCTTTTCCAGTGATCCTGCCCTCCCCATTAGTATAAAGCCTTAAATGGTCTGGGCCTAGGATGGTTTCCTGCCCTTCCCCTGTGAGTGGAAGGTTTTTTCCCTTTTCCTTTCCTCTAGCCACAGTGGATCTTCACCTATGTCCTGTGGGCAACAAGGTTTGCTGCACTTCCCCCAGTGGCTTAAGGCTTTTGTTTATAAGGGAATAGGGTCCCATTGGGGCTTTGTGCCATTTCTGTATCAGCAGTTGTCCCCTTGCAGGCCTACACCACAGATAGAGGCTTTCTCCAGTCCCACCCTATCCCCAGTGTTTCTTGTGAGCACCCAGTGGAGGTCTGTGGAGAAGAACCTGCAAATGGGGGCTAACTACCCCTAGGTCTCCAGCTCTCAGAGGTCCTATATTCTCACACTATCCCACACTCAGCCTTTAGAAGTTTATTTAAAATTCTTGCTGAATTCTTACTGCTGGTGTGGTAGACCCATCTTCCTTCCTGCTCTGCCATAGGTGACCAGTGATAACTTCCTGTCTCCTTTGAGGCATTTGTCTCATATATCAAGCTAGTTCGTTGCTCTATGACGAGTTCAAGAAAAGTTATGATTTTGTAGATTACCTGAACTTTTTCTAATTATAAGAATGGGAGCTCTTTTCAGGTGTCTACATTCTAGCCAGAATCCAGAAGTCTGGATGGTCTCCTTTAGCCACTACCATCAGAATATATGCCACCTTTCAATATGACTTTGCCACTTCACCCAAGAGGTAGAGTCTGTTTCTCCAGCCCTTGAAACTGGATTTGGCCACTTCTTTGGCCAATAGGACATTAGCAAATATGACACAAGCAGAGGCTTGAGAAGTACTTGCACACTGAGGTTTGCCCACTCTTGCTGCTCTTTGAAATCCTGAGCCCAAGTGTGAAAAAGCCTGGGTTATGCTATTAGAGGATGAGAGACCTTACGGAGCAGTGACGGAGCAGAGATGAGCCATCCCAGTTGAGGTGTCCTAGACCAACCATATTTCATCTGCCAGATGTGTGAATGAAGCCATTCTATCCATCTAGCCATGGTCAAGCCCACTGTGGTTGGCAGCCTCTGAGATGACCCTGGATTATCCCCACCTCCTGGTATCTACACCCTCGTGTAATTCTGTTCCCTTGAGTTTGGGCTGGATTAGTGACTTGGTTCTGGTGAATAGAATGAGGCAGAGGCAATGGGATGTCACGTCCAAGATTAGGTTACAGAAAGATGGGGGCTTCCATTTTGGATGCTGTCACTCTCAGAGGGCTTACTCTAGGGGAAGCATGAGGCAGCCCTATGGAGAGACCCACATGAATGAGTTTGGGAGCATATTTTTCCAGTCTAGCCTTCACATGAGACCATAGCCTCAGCTTACAGCTTGACTGCAACCTTATGAGAGAGCTTCAGCCAAAGGTACCCTTCTGAGCCTCACCTGAATTCCTGACCCACAGAAACCGTGAGATAATAGATGTTGTTTTAAGCTGCTAAATTTTAGGGTAATTTGTTAGATAGTAATAGATTACAATAGTAATACACTGACCTAGACTAGAAAAGCACTGCCATCCACCCCACCCCTCCCAGACAGCTCACAGAATCGTGGATTAAAATGTTGATTGTTTGAAGCCACTAAGTTTTGGGTGGCTTATTACCGAGAAAAAGCTAACTAATACATTTATTATTTACTGAATTTCCTCCTCCACTGTTTAACCCCAATAGATAACCAGTACTAATTAACTACTATGAACACTTTCATGTTTTAATCTGTGCTCATAATTGTATATAGACATACATATGTTACGTGCTTATAATCAGACAGAAGCTGTATAAGGATTGTTTTCTTCCTTGATTTTCAAATGTGGGATCATGTCACACAACTATCTCTGCTTGCTTTATTACTCATCAGTAACTCTTTTGGGGCTTCACTGGTGGCGCAGTGGTTGAGAGTCCGCCTGCTGATGCAGGGGACACAGGTTCGTGCCCCGGTCCGGGAAGATCCCACATGCCGCAGAGCAGCTGGGCCCATGAGCCATGGCTGCTGAGCCTGCGCGTCTGGAGCCTGTGCTCCGCAACGGGAGAGGCTACAACAGTGAGAGGCCTGCGTACCGCAAAAATAATAATAATAATAATAATAATAACTCTTTTGAATGATTGCATGATAGTTCTTGGGGTGGATATGCAATAATTTATTCAACCATTTGCATATTAAGATTTGTTTGTACACCCCCTTTTCAACTTAGGAGCAATGCTGTTCAAAATATTGAGGCAATTTGCATAGTGGTTGGGTAGATAGGCTCAGGAACCAGTCAGCTAGGGTTTCAATCCTTACTCTACCAGTTACTAGCTATGTGACCTTGGACAGGTTAGTTAACCTCTCTGTCCTGATTTCTTCAGCTGTAAAGGATGGATGTTCACAGTAGTACCTATCTCATAGATTTGACATGAGATGTGTATAAACTTCCTAGGGCTGCTGTAATAAAGTACCACAAACTGAGTGGCTTAAAACAACAGAAATGTATTGTGAGGGGACAAGTCTGAAATTAAGGTGTCAGCAGGGCCACACTCCCTCTGAAGGCACTAGAGAAGGAATTGTTTTGTGCCTCTCACCTAGTTTTTGGTAGTCTCAGTCATTCCTTGGCTTGTGGATCCATCACTCCAGTCACACAGCCATTTTCTTCCCGTGTGTCTTCATGTCGTGTTCCTTCTGCTAGTCTGTCTCTGTGTCTAATTTTCCCTTTTTTTTTATAAGAATACCAGTCATGGGCTTCCCTGGTGGCGCAGTGGTTGAGAGTCCGCCTGCCGATGCAGGGGACACGGGTTCGTGCCCCTATCCCGGAAGATCCCACATGCCGCGCAGCGGCTGGGCCCGCGAGCCATGGCCGCGGAGCCTGTGTGTCCGGAGCCTGTGCTCCGCAACGGGAGAGGCCACAGCAGTGAGAGGCCCGCGTACAGCAAAAAAAAAAAAAAAAAAAAAGAATACCAGTCATATTGGATTAGGCCCACCCTACTGGCCTCATTTTAACTTGATTACTTCTGTAAAGACTCTGTTTTCAAGTAAGGTCACATTCTGAGGTACTGGAGGTTAGGACTTCAGCATATCTTTGGGGGGTACACAATTACTCATAACAAGAAGTTGATGCACTTGTCTGTGTAAAGCACTTAGAACTATGTGTGGGGAGAAGTTCTTGATGAATACTAGATACACCCCACTTCCTGAGCCTGCCAAGGCCCCCGTACCATTCTCTACGCTTGGGCAGGATTTGAGAGTTTGTGTGTGGTATCTTAGTCTCATCCAACTACCTAAAGAAAATGTTTAGAGTGACAGGGAAAGCAGGCCGAGGACCAAGGCTTGTGCTATCAGCATTTGAGGACCAGGCCAAGAAAGATTCATCTACAGAGGATAATGTGAAGGAGCAGCTGGAGAGGTGAAAACATACCAGGTGAGCAAGGGGTTCAGAGAGAACAGAGTGTTTCCAAGGAGTGTTTCAGTGGAGGAACTGTCCAGACTAGAGGTCAATTCACATGAGCAAAGAAAACCAGTGCTTGGATTTTGTGACAAGGAGGTCATTATTAACTTTGGTGAGTGTTATTTTAGAAGTAAATTTAAGGAAAACAGTTGAGCAAATTTGAAGGAGTTTCTGAACTCAGGTGGTGTTACTTCACCACAAAACTTTTCCAGTAGAAAAAAAAAGTTTGGTTATTGGGCTGTATTGTTCTACTTTTGTCTGGGTTATGCTGAGAAATGTGTTTTCAAGAATCCTGTGTGACTCCAGGTTAGAGTCGGCCTAAAGTAGAAATTGCATGAGATTTGGGAGGTCAAAGTGAAGGAGCAACCATTACTCCAAAAGTTTGAGATTAGATACAGGGAAGGACAGATGCAGAGATACCCGGAAGGTCTTAATTTTTCCTCACTCTCTTCCACTCTGTATTCAGCCCTTTCTATCTCCCAGCCCTGCTTACCTACAGTGGCCCCAGGCCTGCCACCAGATGCCTGGCTGCAACACACAAAGGCAACAGCTCTTCAAACATTTCTCCATCAGCTCCCCTTTCACAGTCTCACTTAAGCAGCTGGATGTGCCTGGCTTCTCAGATTTTCTTGCAAGCACTGACTTATCCACCCATGCCAGTGTTTCAAAAGGGCTGGTTTAGTGACTTCTCTAATCTTCCAGCTTCCCCTTCCATACCTTTACTTCCCCAGCTACTCCCACAATTGTGCATGATCTAATTCATATAAAAATTCCTTATTCCATAATACTCATAATGAATCCACTTCCCTGATTGAACCCTGATTGTTAAAGTTACACTTTCTTTTCCTGAGAACTTGGTAAACATTGCTCTTCTAAAATTGAGTGGTACCATTGAGAAGTCTTAGATTAACCTGCTCTCTATTTTTCTTGTATGTTTCTGCCACGTGATTCTTTTTTTATGCTGGAAGTTAAGGATCTTTACAAGCATATGCCTTAGTCTTGATTTTTGTGAGCTAATTTTAACTGGGTTATAGTGAGCTGTTCCAATCATGATTCAAGCCTTTTATTTCAGGGAAGTTTTATTTTGTTTAACTTTTTTATCTGGTCCATCTCTTCTCTTCTTCAGGGACATCAAGTATGCATATGTAATGTGTCTTTGTCATCTTCTCCGTCCATTTTTTACCACTCTACATTCGTTTCATAACATTATTCTTTTTGGTTGTTTGTGATTGGCTCTAGCCTCCTGTTCAGAGATAACTCTCCATGAATTCTTAATGTCTAGACATTAACAGCCAGTGTGCTCAGGTTTATTTACATTCCAGAACAGTAACGATAGAGAATGTCTCCCTCCCTGGAGACATTCCCAGAGAAGATTTACTTACATTCTAGGACAATAAAGGTAATGTCTCTCTTCCTAAGACGAGGATGGGCAATAAATCAATATAACAATATTGTGTTTTCTCCACATTTTAATTATGTCAATTTTCAATCATGTAGAATTACTGAAAGAACAGTACAATGAACACACATACAACTTTCATCTAGATTCAACAATGTATATGTAAATTTTTTCCTGAATAATTGATGGTAAGTTATAGACATTATAGCATTACACTCAAATATTTGAGCATCCATATCCTAAAAATAAGAACATTCTCCCCCATAACTAGATCATTATCAATCTAATTCTCATATGATATCTAATACGATATATCCAGTCCATTTTCAAATTTCTCTCATTGTCTCCAAAATATATTTTACAACTTTATTGAGGTATAATAACATATAGTAAATGGAACTTGTTTAAAGTGTACAATTTGATGAGTTTTGACATATGTGTGTACCTTTAAAACCATCACTACAATAAAAATAACATATCCATTACCCATAAAAGTTTCCTTATGCCCGTTTGTCATCCAACCCTCCCTCCCCACACCCTTCCCCCCATCCACAGGCAACCACTTATCTGTTTTTTGTCATTATAAATTAGTTTGAATTTTCTACAATTTTATATAAATGGAATCGTACTGTAGGCATTCTTGTTTTGTTTTGCTTCTTTCATTCAGCAAAATTATTTTGTGATTCGTTTTTGTTGTTACATGTATCTATAGTAATTACTTTTTACTGCTAAATGGTATTTCATTGTATAGATGTACCAAATTTGTTTATCCATTCATGTGTTGATAGAAATCTGTGTTGTTTCTAGCTTTTGGCTATTACAAATAAAACTGATATGAACATTTGAATACAAGTCTGTGTGGATGTAGCTTTCATTTCTCTTGTGTGAATACCTGGGATTGAATAGTTTGGTCATATACTGAGTGTATATTTAGCTATTTAAGAAATTTGCAAACTGTGTTCCAAAGTGCTGTACTATTTTACATTTCCACCAGCAGCATATAAGTGTTCCATTTGCTTCACATCTTTGCCCTCACTAGGAATGATCGTTCCTTTTAATTTTAGCCATTTTTGTAGGATGTGGTGTCTCACTGTGGTTTTAACTTACACTTTCCTAATAACTAATGCTATAGATCATCTTGTGCTTATTTACAATCTATATATCATCTTGGTTGATATATCTTTTAAAATATTTTGCCCAGTTGTAAGAGTTCTTTATATATCCTAGATATAAGTCCTTTGTTGGATATATATTTTGCAAACATTTTCTCCCGTTTGCCTTTTCATTTGAATAACAGAAGAGCAAAAGTTTTTAATTTTAATAAGTTCAGTTCATTTATACTTTCCTTATAGTTCATGCTCTTTGAGTCATGGTTAAGAAATTTTTGCAAAACTCAGGGTCACTAAGACTTTATCCTATGCTTTCTTCTAGACATTTTATAATATTGGTTCTTACATTTAGTCCTATCCATTTTGATTTAATTTTGTATATGGTCTTAGAAAAAGGTTTAGATTCACTTTGTTTTGCATATGGCTGTCCAATTTTTCCAGAACCATTTGTTTAAAAAAAAATTATCCTCCCTCGATTGACTTGCCTTGTCATTTCTGTAAAAATGTCCGTTGATTGGTTGTATTTCTGGAAGTACTTCAGTTCTATTTTTCCATTTGCCTATCTTACTGCCAATACCAGTATTGGCATTGTTGTAACTTCTGTATTACTCTAGCATTAGTGATTACTGTAGTTTCATAATAAGTCGAAGTCAGATAGTGTTAAGTCCTCCAACTTTACTTTTCCACAATTGTTTTGGCTATTCTAGGTCTTTTAAATTTCCGTATGAATTTTAGAATCAGCTTGTTGGTTACTATAAAAAGCCTGCTTGGGTTTTGATTGGGATTTAATTGAATCTATAGATCTATTTGGAAATAACTGACATTTTAATAATATTGAGTTTTCAGATCCATGAACAGGGTATATATTTCCATTTATTTAGGTCTTCTTTAATTTCTCTCAGAAGTGCTTTGTAGTTTTTTAGTATGCAAATTTTACACATTTTGTCAAATTTATCCCTAAGTATTTCATATGTCTATATTATTTTAAATGGTATTAATTATTTTAAAATTTCCAATAGTTATTTGCTAGGATAGAGAAATACAATTGACTTTCACATGTTTATCTTGTATCCCATAACCTTGCTAAGCTCACTTATTAGTTCTAGTAGCTATTGTTGATCCTGTTAAGCTTTTCTACATAGACAATCATGTCATCTGTGAGAAATGGTAGTTTTGCTTCTTCCTTTCCATTATAGGTGCCTTTTATTTATTTTCTTGTCTTATTGTACTGGCTACAGTACAATGTTGAATAGAAGTGATCAGAGTGGATATCTTTGCCTTTTTCTTGATCTTAGGAAGAAAACATTTAGTCTTTCACCTTTGAGTATGTTAGCCGTGGGTTTTTCATATATGCTCTTTATCAGGTTGAGGAAGTTACCTCTATTACAATTTGTTGATAGTTTTTTTATCAAGAATAGATGTTGGATTTTGTCAAATGTTTATAGCTTTTCTTTTTTAATTTGTTAATCTGTCAAATTACATTGATTATATTGATTTTTGATAGTTAAATATATCTAGCATTTCTGGAATTAAACCCCTCTTAGTCATGATGTATTATCATTTTTATATATCACTGGACTCAATTTGCTAAAGTTTTTGTTAGGAATTTTTGCATGTATTCTTATTCAGGATGTTGGTTTTTAGTTTTCTTATATTTTCTTTGTCTGCTTTTGGTATCAGGATAATGCTGACTTCATAGAATGAGTTGGGAAGTGGTCCCTCCCCTGGAAGAGTTGGTGTAGAAATGGTGTTATGTCTTCCTTTAATGTTTGGTAGAATTTGCCAGTGAAGCCATCTGGTACTGGTATTCTTTTATAAAAGTTGTGGTGTATATTTCATGGAATATTATTCATGAAAAAGAAGAAAATCCTGCCATTTGTGACAACATGGATGGACCTTAAGAGCATTATGCTAAGTGAGGAAGTCAGACAGAGAAAGACAAGTACTGTACGATATCACTTATATGTGGAAACTTAGAAAGCCAAACTCATAGAAACAGAACAAAATGGTGTTTACAAGGGACTGGGAGGGGTGAGGCAATGGGGAGATGTTAAAGGGTACAAACTTGCACTTAGAAGATGAATAAGTTCTGGGGATCTAATGAATGGCATTGTGACTATAGTTAACAATACTGTATTATATACTTGAAAGTTGCTAAGAGACTGGATCTTTAATGTTCTCACCACAAAAAGAAATGATAATTATGTGACATCATAGGGGTATTAGCTAATGCTATGGTGGTAATCATGCTTCAGTATATAAGTGTATCAAATCAACAGGTTGTACACCTTAAACTTACACAACATTAAATGTCAATTATGTCTCATTTTTTTAAAAAGTTTTTAACTAAAAATTCAATTTAACGGTTATAAGGCTATTCAGGTTATCATTTTCTTCACTGAGCTTTAGTAGTTTGTATTTTTCAAAGAATTTGTCTATTTCACATAAGTTGTCTAATTTAGGAGCAAAGTGTTGTTCATCATATTCCTTTTTTATCCTTTTAATAAAATCTGGAGGATCTGAAGTGATGTTCCCTTCTCCCATTCTTGACATTGGTAATTTGTGTCTCATTTTTCTTCTGGGCAGTTTGCTAGAGATTTATCAATTTTACTGATTTTTCTCAAATATCCAGCTTTTGGTGTGATTGATTTTTCTCTATTGTTTTTCTGTCTTCAATTTTATTTATGTTCCCTTGTTTATTATTTCCTTTCTCTGCTTACTTTGAGTTAAATTTGCTCTTCTTTTTCTAGTTTCTTATGGTTGAAGCTGAGTCACTAATTTGAGACGTTTCTTCTTTTGTAGTATAAAGCTTTAGTGATATAAATAACCCTTTGAGCACTCATTTAGTAGCATCTAATATATACTGATATGTTGTCTTTACATATTCATTCAGTTCAAAATATTTCCTAACTTACCTTGGGATGTCTTCTTTGTCCCATGTGTTATTTAGATGTGTGTTACAGTATCCAGATATTTTAGAATTTTCCACTTTCTGTTATGATTTATAACTTGATTCCATTGTGACCAGAGAATATACTTTGTATGACTTGAATACTTATAAATTAATTGAGACTTCTGTTATGGTACAGAATATGGTCTATCTTGGTAAAAGTTTCATGCACACTTGTAAAGAATGTATTTTGCTCTTGTTATGTGGCCTGATCTATAAATATGAATTAAGATTTTTGATAGTATGATTCAAGTCTTCTGTAGCCTTACTGATTTTATGTCCATTCTATCAGTTATTGAGGGAGAGCTATTGAAATCTCCAATTAACATTGTGCTTCTTTCTATTTCTCCTTTCAGTTATACAGTTGATGCTTTATCTATTTTGAAGCTCTGTTATTAGGTATACAGCATTTAGGACTATTATGTCCATTTGTTGAGTACGCCCATTTTTCATTATGAAATGACTCTATCATGGTAAAATTCTTATATTAATAGCCACTTCTTTTTTTCTTTTGATCTGTTTTAGCAAGTATGTATTTTCCCATCACACATACTTATATATAGTCTCCAGCCCTTCCAGAGGCTGAACTGATACCACATGGCCCAAAACCCTTACCATAAATCCCATTGTTGGCATAGACTACCCAGCATGGCTCCAGGCTCCCAGGTAACAGACACTCTTATCAGGCAGGACACTCCAAGGGCTTAGAGGTTACCTCCTAGGAGCTGGGTCAAGGGGCCAAGCCCTTCTTTGGGCAAGGTTTATCCTTTACTGAACACCGACCTTTTTTCTGTTCCAGGATCCAATGCAGTTTATCACATTGCTTTGAGTTGTCATGTTTCCTTAGTCTCCTCCAACCTGTGACAGCTTCTTTGGTCTTTATCTTTCATGATCTTGACAGTTTTGAAGATTAGTCTTGTAGACATGATAAGTACTCTTGTAGAAATGTTCCTCAATTTGCATTTGTCTGTTTTATCATGAACATATTGAGGTTATGGATTTGGGGGATAGATATCACAGAGATGATGTGCCCTTCTCATTGCATCATTTCAGGGGACAGATTATATGAACATGACTTATTACTAAGTGATATTACTAAGTGATATTAACCTTGGTCACTTTGTTATGGTGGTGTCTCCCAAGTTTCTCTGTTGTAAAGTTACTGTTTTTCCTCTTTCCATACTCTTCACTGACTCAAAGTCCTCATACTGAAGGAAAGGGCGATTAAGCTCTACCTTCTGGATGGAGGGGCATCAAAGAGTTTGTAGTCATCTGTTAAAACTACCACAAGGGAATTATTTTGAGGTTATGCAAATATCCTGTTTCTCCTTAAAGTTGCATCCATTAATTTTAGCATTCATCAATGGCTCTTGTTTTGTTCTAATAGTGATTTTCTTTCCCTCATTGCTTCTACATTTATTGACTGGCATTCCTCTATAAGGAATATTTGTCTTTTCTATTCTTTGTATTATAATCCAGTACTACATTATGTATTATGTGGCACAAATTGTTACAGGCTTGGCCATTGTTAGGTCTTTCAGCTTGCCTCCTGAGTCCCTTTAACATGCCCCCATCATTTTATTGTGGAGGAGGGTACTTCCTTACTTACTGTAACTATAAGATGGTCCAGGCTCATCTTGTAATTTCCCTGATCCAGACCTAGAATCAGCTATTAATTTCTCCAAGGAGATCTGGTTTCTTTTGTTGGAAAGTGGCATTTAGAAACCAAGCTCTTGGCATTATGTATGTTTATTGCTACTAGTGTGTCACTGCTAGGAGTGTCAAAGAGCTAGGAAATACAAGTATGTATCCTACCCATGTATACACATATTTATTTTTATTTCTTTAGCTATCTATCTGTATATATTTTAAAAGAAACATGAGTTCATGCTGATATTCCTGACTTGAACCCAGTAATACAGGGTTCCTTTAGCCTTCTCCTGGCCCTTGCTTATTTGCACTTCTTTCTCTTGACAGGAAAGAAAAACAGTTAACTCCATTTCTGTGGGCCAATTTTGGGGTTCCCTATTCTCTCTTCAGTTCCACTGATCTGTGTTTCTGGATTTTTGTCATTACCACATTGTCTTGATAACTGTAGCTCTACAGTGAGTCTTGAAATTGGGTAGTGCAAATCCTCCAATTTTGTTTTTTCATAATTGTTTTGGCTATTCTTGCTCCTCTATTTTACCATAACAATTTTAGAATTAGCTTGTCAAGGGTGGTGGGGTACAGCTCAGGGGTAGAGCATTTGACTGCAGAATTAGCTAAAAAATAACTTTAAAAGGCTTTCTGGGAATTTGATTGGAATTACATTGTATCTATAGATCAAACTGGGGAAGAACTGGCATTTTAATTATATTGGGTCTTACAATCCATGAGCATGGCCTATCTTTCCATTTATTTACATGATATTTTATTTCTTTCATTGATGTTTTAAATTTTCAGTATACAGATCCTGTACATATTTTGTTAGATATATACCTAATTAGTTTGTCTTTGTGGTCATATTATGTGTGTTATATTTTTGTTTTTTGTGTTTTTTTAACGTGTTATATTTTTAAATTTCAAATTCCAATTGTTCATAGCTGGTATGTAGGATATAATTGACTCGTGTATTTGAGTGTATCCTGAAATCTTGCTAAACTTGCTAGTTCTAGGAGCTTTTTTCTAGACTTCAAATTTTTATCTACATAGACAATAATGTTGTCTGAAAATACAGTTGTCTTTCTTTCTCTCCAATCTGAATGTCTTTTATTTCCTTATCTAATATAGCACTGTCTAGGACTTCCAGCAGAATATTGAATAGGAGTGATCAGATAAGACATCCTTGCCTTGTTTCTAATCTTAGAACGAGAGCATGCAATTTCTCACCATTCAGTATGATGTAAATTGTAGGGTTTTTGTAGATTCCATTTATTAGGTTAAGGAATTTCCATTCTGTTCCTAATTTGCTTTGAGTTTTTATCACAAGTGGGTATTTATCAAATGCTTTCTCTGCATCTACTGAGATGATTATATGGCTTGTCTTATTTAGTCCATTAATATGGTGAATTAAAATGATTTTCAAATGTTGAAACAGCCTTGCACTCCTGGCATGAACCCCTCATTGCTGTGATATGTGAGATACATGTGTTTGTATGCACGTGTATACATATACATATGTGTATATGTATCTCTTTTATAAATTGTATATTTTTTATAAATCTCTTCTATAAATTGTATATTTTTATCTTTACAAATATAAATATATAAAATATATTTATATATTTATACATATACCTAATATTTTAATGAAGATTTTTGTGTCATGTTCATGAAGGATATTGGTCTTCAGTTTTTTCTGTCATATCATTTTCTGGTTTTAGTATTTGGGTAATGTTGCCTAATAAAATGAGTTGGGAAGTGTTCCCTCCTCTTTTTTTCTGAAAGAAGTTATGTTTTCTGAAATATTGGCAAGGGTATGGAGAAATTGGAACTTTCATGAATTGCTTTTGGGAATATAATGTGGTACCACCTCTGTGGAAAGTAGTTTGGCAGTTCCTCAATAAGTTAAACGTAGAATTACCAAATGACCCATCAATTCCACTTCTAGGTATATACCCAAAATAGTTGAAAACAAGTGTTCAAACAAAAACTTGTACATGAACATTCATAGAAGCACTATTCACAATAGCCAAAAGGTGGAAACAACCCAAGTGTCCATCAGCTGATGAATGGATAAACAAAACATGGTATATCCATAAAATGGAATATTATTCAGCCATAAAAAGGAATGAAGCATGGATTCATGCCACAACATGGATAATCTTTGAAAACATTATGCTAGGGGCTTCCCTGGTGGTGCAGTGGTTGAGAGTCCGCCTGCCGATGCAGGGGACACGGGTTTGTGTCCCGGTCCGGGAGGATCCCACATGCCGTGGAGCAGCTGGGCCCGTGAGCCATGGCCACTGAGCCTGCGCGTCCGGAGCCTGTGCTCTGCAACGGGAGAGGCCACAACAGTGAGAGGCCCGCATACCACACAAAAAAAACCAAAAACAAAAACATTATGCTAAGTGAAAGAAGACAGACAAAAAAGGCCACATATTATATGATTCCATTTAAAGGAACTATCCATAAAAGGCATATCTGTAGAAACAGAAAGCGGTAGTGGTTGCCAGGGGTTGTGGGAGAGTGGGATGAGGGGTGATTCTTAATGGGTAGGACCTTTTTTTTTTAAGAAGTTTTTTTTTAATTTTTAAATTTATTTTAAATTTATTTATTTTTGGCTGCATTGGGTCTTCGTTGCTGTGTGCGGGCTTTCTCTAGTTGTGGCGAGTGTGGACTACCCTTCATTGTGGTGGGTGGGCTTCCCATTGTGGTGGCTTCTTCTGTTGCAGAGCACAGGCTCTAGGCGCGGGCTTCAGTAGTTGTGACTCAACAGCTCTAGAGCGCAGGCTCAGTAGTTGTGGTGCATGGGCTTAGTTGCTCCGCGGCATGTGGGATCTTCCCAGACCAAGGCTCAGACCCGTGTCCCCTGCATTGGCAGGCAGATTCTTAACCACTGAGCCATCGGGGAAGCCCCAGGAGGTTTCTTTTTGAGGTGACAAAAATATTGTGGAACTATAGTGGTGATGGTTGCTCAACATTGTGAATATACTAAATGCCAAAAAAAATCTGAGAGAGAGAGACAGGAACGGAAGGAGGAAGGAGCAAGGAAGGAAGGAAGGGAGGGAGGGAGGAAGGGAGGGAGGAAGGGAGGGAAGGGGGGAGGGAGAGAGGGAAGAAGAAAAAGAAAATGTGTGTAGTTTGAGTTAATATACATTCATATACAGTCCTCCCTGGGTAACCATAGGGATTGGTTACAGGACTCCTGCAGGTACCAAAATCTGAGGATGCTCAGGTCCCTTACAGTTGGCCCTCTGTATCTGCCGATGCAGAACCCACAGATATGGAGGGCTGACTGTATTTCCAAGCCTCCAAGTTAGCTAAGAGGGCCTAGAAGAAATAATAACCCAATGAGTACCAATGAGCATACACTGCAACCAGATCTAGGTTTCTAAATATGATTTTCTAATAAAAGGAACCAGAGTTCCTTGAAATAGTTGAACTGGGGCAGGGAAAATACAAAATGAGGTGGAGCAACTTGTAGTTCCAGGAAGTAAGGAAGTGCTCAAAAAAAGAAAAAGATACGGGCATACCAAAAGGGCACCATAGCCAACCTGAGTCTGCTTGCAATGGCCAAAGGTGGAACAATTTGAGACAGAAGATAAATAACCATATTATTAGATTATAACCCATAGAATAAAATAAATGAGTACAAGTTGATATAAATAAATAAATAGATGGGGGAAAGGGACAACTCTTACTTACAGAATAATTCTAATTAATAAAGGCAAAAGGAATGAGGGGAGTATAAAAGCACTATTTTTTTTAGAACACCACAGTAAAAAATGTTGCAGACAAGATCCATCCACGGGTGCTAAAATTAGTAGGTGAAAGTTTGATAGGAAACAATGTATTTGCATAGTCTCAACATATTTTTCCCAAGATATTTGTTAATTACAAAGGGAAAATAGTAAACTTAGAGTGGAGAAACCTGGCAGACACCACTGGGTTAACCAATCAAGGTTAACATCACCATGGTGGCACAAGAATGTGAATGTAGTTAATGCCACTGAACTGTATGCTTAAAAATGGGTTAATATTGGCTGTACAGCAGAAACTGACATAGCAGTGTAAAGCAACTATACTCCAATAAAAAATAAAATAAAAAATAAAAGCAGGCAGACTGGCAAAAAAAATTGGGTTAATATTGGGAATTTCCTCGTGGTCCAGTGGTTAGGACTCTGTGCTTTCACTGCTGAGGGTGTGGGTTCAATCCCCAGTCCAGGAACTAAGATCCCTCAAGTGCACAGCACAGCCAAAAAAAATGGAGGATTAACATGGTAAATTTTATGTTACATGTATTTTGCCACAATTTTTAAAAAAGTAATCTTACGTCTATAACTGAGGAAGAAGGGGGCACTGACAGCCCCAAGATAGGATATGTCCTATGAAATACTTGGGACAGACTTATACTAAGAAATGACTTATTGTTTGTCTGAGATCCAGATTTGTCTATTTTTATTTGCTAACTCTGGAAACCCTACCCAAGAGTCCACACTTTCCATTTGAACCAGAACTTGCTCTAAATGAAGAAAGCTTGCAATAGCGTTCTAAGAAACTCAAAACCCCAAAGAACTCTGGCATGTCCTTTTTCACTTGTATTACTTCCCTGTGTGAGCCAGCTCTTTACACTGAGAATGATATAGAAGGAAAGAAAGATCAGGCAACACAGAATTCCTCTTCCTTTCAGTCCTTCCTTGCTCATCAGTAAGCCTAAGGTAGAGAATGTGCATGTATCAAGAAGGGAAATAAAAACAGTTCATTTTGTGCAGTGTTTCCATTGTTTTCATAAGAGCTAAATATACAAGCTATGAAATCTGAAAAAAAATGTTTAACATCACCAGGAAAATAACATAGTCATTATGTGCCCCCTGATATATAGCCCTGGGAAGGGTACATCACTTCTGTAGTACTCTTGTCAAAAATGTGTAACTTCGACCTAATAATAAGAAAACACAAGACAAACTCAGATTTAGGAACATTCTACAAAATAACTGATTAGTACTCTTTAAAAGTGTCAAGGTAGGGCCTCCCTGGTGGCGCAGTGGTTGAGAGTCCGCCTGCCGATGCAGGGGATACGGGTTCGTGCCCCGGTCCGGGAGGATCCCATATGCCGCGGAGCAGCTGGGCCCGTGAGCCATGGCCGCTGAGCCTGCGCATCCGGAGCCTGTGCTCCGCAACGGGAGAGGCCACAACAGTGAGAGGCCCACGTACCGCAAAAAAAAAAAAAAAAAAAAAAAAAAAAAAAAAAGTGTCAAGGTCATGAAAGACAAAAAAAGACTAAGGGACTTCCAAAGATTGGAGGAGGCTAAAAAGACATGAAAACTAAATGCCATGTGGTATCTTGGATTGGATTCTGGAACTAAAAAAGGACATTAGTGGAAAAACTGGTAAAATCTGATGAATGAAGTCTGTAGGTCAGTTAATCATATTGTTCTAAGGTTAGTTTTTAGTTTTCATAATTATATCATGGTTATGTTAACATGAGAAGAAACTGGACAAAGGGAATATAAGAACTTTGTGCTATTTTTTCAACTTTTCTGTGTCTAAAATTATTTCAGCATAAATGGCTAAATAAAAGTTGAATGATCATGATCAAAAACATCTTAGGTGTAGAATTTAGAACTGTTGGTCACATAGTAAGTATATGCTTTATAAGAAACTGTTGAACTGTTTTCCAAGGTAGTTATACCATTTCACACTTCCACCAGGAATTTATGGGAGTTCCAATTGCTCCACATCTTCACCAGCACTAGGTAGACCAATATGTACTGTGGTCGTCAGCTTCTAAATGGCCACAACGATAGCCACATTCTGTTCACTCCCTTGTGTAATCCCTTCCCCCTGAGTGAGGCTAGATGTATTGATTCACTTCTAATGAGAATACAGCAAAAGTGATGGGATATAACTTCCAATACGAAAAGACTGTGGCTTCTATGTTGGGCACTCTATCTTGGATAACTTACATTGGCAAAAAAAAAATTCCACGTTTTGAGCAGCCCTATTGTGAGGCCCACGTGGTGTGGCAGACTGAGGTCCATAGTCCATCAGCCCACAAGGAACTGAGGCCCTCAGTCCAGCAGCCATGTGAATTAGTTTAAAAGTGGATCCTTCAGATGACTGTATCCCAAGGTGACATCCTGACTGCACCCTCTTGAGAGATCTTGAGTCAGAAGCACCCGGCTGTGCCAATCCCAGATTCATGGCCCACAGAAACTGTGATATAATAACTATTTGCTGTTTTAAGCCACTAAATTGTGAATAATTTGTTACTCAGCTATAGATAACTCAAACATATTTAAACCACATCGAGTTATTATCCTTTACCTATGACAATGGCAAAAAAAAAGAGGTTGATGAGGGAGTGGGGACACAGTCACTCTCATACCGTGATGTTTTAAGTGCAAAATAAAAATAGTACAGATCTGAGGAAGGGCAATATAGGGGTAGGGGATTAAAAGGTACAAACTATTAGGTATAAAATAAGCTACAAGGATATATTGTACAACACAGGGAATATAGCCAATATTTAATAATAATTATAAATGGAGCATAACCTTTAAAAATGTGAATCACTATATTTTAAATTTTTTTAAAGATAGCATTGTTTGCAAAATATTTTCTCCCAGTCCATAGGTTGTCTTTTCATTTTCTTTATGGTTTCCTTTGATGTGCAAAATCTTACAAGTTTGATTAGGTCCCATTTGTTTATTTTTGCTTTGATTTCTTTTGCCTTGGGAGACTGACCTAAGAAAATATTGCTACGATTTATCTCATAGAATGCTTTGCCTATTTTCTCTTCTAGGAGTTTTATGGTGTCATGTCTTATAAGTCTTTAAGCCATTTTGAGTTTATTTTTGTATATGGCGTGAGGGAGCGTTCTGACTTCACTGATTTATATGCAGCTGCCCAGCTTTCCCAACACTACTTGCTGAAGAGACTGTCTTTTCTCCACTGTATATTCTTGTCTCCTTTGTCGAAGAGGAGGTAGGTGTGTGGGTTTATTTCTGGGTTCTCTATTATGTTCCATTGAGCCATATGTCCTAGCCACAGCAATGAGGCTGTCTTACATATACACAACTTACCAAAAAGCATATTATATAGGTGCAGCCCCAGTTCTTTTGACTTAGATCTACTCAATAGTCTCTATTACTAAAATTGTCAATGCTTGGCATGGGACCACTCTTGTCAAATGCTGCAATACAATACCATTTGACAACCCCGTAGGGGTTATCTTGATCAAAGACAGATCAGTTGGTGGCCCCTGATGGAACTGTATTGGATTTGTGACATAAATGCCTACTGACTATTAACTGCAAATTGCACAACATCTGTTATCTTGGTAAATTAATGCCTACCTTCAGAAGAGCCCCTAATATCACCCAGGGTTTCTTTTGCTTCAATAAGTTTCCTTTTCAGATAAAGAAGTCTTTAGATAATTTGATTCCAGAAGGAGAGAGACTGGACCTTGATTTGAGTCCAAAGACTTTACTCAGGAGGAATTTTGGGCTGCCTTTTTCTGTCACCAAGTCTCATCTTTCCACACTTTGTAAGAGGCCAGAAAAGTGGGTGAAATTCTACATACTATTGTTTAGAGAACAGCAGGAAAACTAGACAAGGTCACTAAGGCTATAGAACTCCTTGCAGGAGAGGTTCATGAAATCAGACAAGCAGTGGTTGAGCATACAGCCACTCTAGATATAATATTGGCCTCTCAAGGTGGAAGAATGTTGTACCTATATTCCAATAGGTTCTCTGGGATCTTTAACATTACTAAAAATATCAGAGAAACAAACAAGCAAATCAATGTATCTTGATATTTTTGCTAGTGCACCAATATCTGCTTCTGCATACTCTTCAGATTAGGAATGGGATCTGCTCTTTTCCTTTACTTGGGTAAACTTGGCTCTTGACTTAGGAGTGTACTACACATTCTTAGTATAATCATTCCCCTAGTATTTGTGTTACAGTGTTTAAATGTGGGACCTCCAGAGTCCTAAATGCTACTGTGCAGCCACTGTCCTTTCTGATGATGCAACACTAAGGTGCTTTTGAAGGAATGTGAAGAATGGACATTTGTCCAACTACAGATTATGTTCTCCAAACCGTCTTTAGATCAATGTAACCCAGACAATGGTGAAGATGTGAATTTTCCAGAATAATATTCTATAGTTGACCTCACCTGCCCTTGGCCAAATGGGGTAGTGAAGAGTAAAAACTCCTTTGGGACGCAAAGAGTGAAAATCAGCTCAGAGTGAGAAAGAAAAAGGCAGCCAGGTACAGATAAAGACAAGTGCAAGTTAACAGGAAATACTATTTCTCCTAAATTCATACAGCAGCTGTAAAATGCCACAAAGACACATTTTTTCTCTAACTACTACTTTCTTATCAATGATGACCCCCAGATCCACTTTGCTATTCCCATCTATTGCTGGAGATTTCCACCCCTTCCCCTCTGGGTCCCTGCCTCACTCACCTCTGCTTACACACATGGCCCATCACATCAGACTGCCATCTGGGCCCCAGGAAGCAGGAGTCCAAGATCAACCTGAAATGGCAGATCTGACCACCCATCCCATGACCTTTGATGGGCCTGAAACCCCAGGAATATTCTCTATCAGCAGGAGGATGAACTGTTTCTTTTGTTTTTTAATTTTATTGAAGTACAGTTGATGTACAATGTCATGTTAATTTCTGCTATACAGCAAAGTGATTCAGTTATACATATATACATTCTTTTTCATATTCTTTTCCATTATGGTGTATCACAGGATATTGAATATAGTTCCCTGTGCTATACAGTAAGACCTTGTTGTTTATCCATTCTCAATGTAATAGTTTGCATCTACTAAGCTTGATTCCACCACAGAGATGGCCTCAGTGAAAAACCACAATAGGGTGAGGGCCACAAATATGGTCATTCATACAGTGGGACCTCTCCTTCTGGAGCAAAAGTGCTATTACATGGACTTTGGCTGTATCCATTAAGATCATGGCTTTCAATCTGTCTCTCACCTTGGAAAATGTTGTCACCAGCAGAGGTGTGATTTGGGGGGGCAAGTTATTCAACCTTTCTGTGGATTTATGCTTTATATCTCTTGTAAAAAGAATACATACACATGCATGAATGAAGTAATTTAAATCATTTTAAGATACAGAAAGGCATTGGCAGGCTTTAGTACAGGATATTTTCACAGATGTCACTGTGCATACTAAAGAAGAAATGTGTTCCAGTCTCAATTATTGTAGATTTACATAATGCAGTCCCAGCTGACCTTAGAATCACTTTATTTGGCAACCTCAAGAAAGCAATGCTTGTGTGCCTTTGGAACTGGCTGGATATATGTTTTGTCTGACTGATAACTCAATTTACTCACTCTAAGAAAATTAAACTCCACATTGAGCATATCTATACTAAATGTTATGAAATCCTGCATCTAGAATCTGACTTCATTAGAATAGTAATAGAAAATATGCTTTTTAAAAAGTTTTATTTTTTGAAAAGGTAGTACATCCACATAGTACAATTTTCAAAAGTTCTGAAAGGATATACAGTTGTCTCCCTCCCAATTCCTTCCCTCCAGCCACCCACTTCCCCTTCCCTTTCCCAGAGGTAATAAGGGTTCCCAGCTTCTCGTATATCTTTCCAGAGATAGTTTATGCATATACACTCAATTATGTATTCACCATTTGTTCTCCTTTTTACTTACAAATGGTAGCATATTATCCTCAGTATCCTGCACCTTGCTTTTCTAATAATGTGTATTGGAGGTCATCCCACATCACTACACAAATGGTGTCCAAGTTCTCTTTATCCATTTTTTTTTTGTCTACCTAAAAGGTTGCTGTGCGAACATTCCATGATTTCAGGAGCCATGTGGAAAGCTTCCAATCTTTTGTTTTCACAAACAGTGCATCACTGAATACCTCTGTGTGTTCATCATTTTGTACATGCATGAATATATACATTCCTAGAAGTGGAATTGCTGGCTCAAAAGCCATGTACATTTATGGTTTTGATTGCCTTGGAATCATTCCTCATTGAATAAGAGTTTTTCCTGGACTTGTTTTTTGCTGGAAGATCATGTAAGGGAAGAAATGGGGCCACATTCTAGGCAGATCAGAGTTTTTCTAACTGGGATTACTTTTGCATTTGGTAGGTTTTTCAGACTTGACTTTCCAGAGTCAGTAAATAGGGGCAGCTGTTGGGTTCTTCACAAGAACACTCCCTTCTCTTTCCCCAGCCCCTGCCAACTGCTCCTCTCATGAGTATAGACTACTTTCTGCAAATATGGCTTGTCTGAGCAATTCCTTGTTGAGGCCCCTGCCTGTCTCTCCTGAGACTCCAAATGGGTCTAGGAAACGTCCCACCTGCCCATGCTCTCTGTTACCATTGTTATGTATCTATTTGGTCTTGCACTCAGCCTAAAACTCGGCTAAGAGTCCTTACCAGTGCTATCTCACATCTGCAGCCTTGACCACTCCTCTCTAGCCTTTGAAATCTCCCTGCACTGGTGCTTGATTTCCTCTGCCTCTGGCAGCCCTCTCATCAGGGTTAAAGTGATCTCCTAATTTTGTCAGATACAGAGATTACACGTCCACTTCTTTTTCTCCTAGTAGTTTTGGGCGAAGACTGAGATGGAAAGAAAAAAAAGCTGACTTTACTCCCCATATTTAAACCAGAAGTCAGAACATACTTTTAAAATGTTTACTTAAACTGACAAAACTTTCCTTCAGTGAAGATAACTGCATTGTTGACTCTCTAATGTGCAATGAGCTTAGACTTCCGGGTATGGCCTTTCCCATGGGCTTTCTTTCCTGTATGTGTTCTCTGATGTACAATAAGATTTGACTTTTGAGTAAAGGCTTTCCCACATTCTGTACACTTATAGGGTTTCTCTCCAGTATGAGTTCTCTGATGTACAGTGAATGTTGATTTTTCTCTGAAGGCTTTGCCACACTCAGTGCACGCATAGGGTTTCTCTCCTGTGTGTGTTCGCTGATGTATTATGAGCTGTGACTTCTGGCTGAAAGCTTTCCAACATACAGGACATTCATAGGGCTTCTCTCCTGTATGGATTCTCTGATGTATAATGAGCTTCGACTTTTCTCTGAAGGCTTTGCCACATTCATTACATTTATAGGGTTTTTCTTCTGTATGCGTTCTTTGATGTATAATGAGATATGATTTCTGGGAAAATGCTTTTTCACATTCATTGCATTCATAGGGCTTCTCTCCTGTATGACCTCTCTGGTGTAGCATGAGATAGGATTTCTGAGAGAATGCTTTCTCACATTCATTACATTCAAAGGGTTTCTCTCCTGAATGAGTCCTTTGATGTACACCAAGGTTTGACTTTTGGGTGAAGGTTTTCCCACACACATCACATTCATAGGGTTTCTCTCCTGTATGAGTTCGCTGATGCACAATGAGGGTTGACTTCTCGTTGAAAGACTTCCCACATTCCGTACATTTATGAGGTTTCTCTCCCGTATGAGTTCTTTGATGTATAATGAGAGTTGACTTATCACTGAAAGTCTTCTTACACTCATTACATTCATGGGGTTTCTTTCCTGTATGAGTACTATGATGTATAATTAGATCAAGCTTCTGTATGAAAGATTCCCCACATTTGGTGCATTCATAAGTTTTTTCTCCTGTGTGGGTTTTCTGATGGACAATGAGGTTTGACTTCTGAGTGAAGGCTTTTCCACATTCGTTACATTCATAAGGTTTCTCTCCCGTATGAGTCCTGTAATGTATAATGACAGTTGACTTTTCTCTGAAGGCTTTTCCACATTCTGGACACTCAAAGGGTCGCTCTCCTGTATGAGTTCTCAGGTGTATAATGAGCTGAGATTTTTGGCTAAAGGCTTTTCCACATTCTGTACATCCAAAGGGTTTCTCTCCTGTATGAGTCCTCCAATGTACAATGAGGTGTGACTTCTTGCTGAAGGTTTTCCTACATGCAGTACATTCAAAGGGTTTCTCTCCATTTTTAATTCTCTGATGTAGACTAAGACCTTTCTTTTGCCTGAGGGTCTTCCCACACTCTTTATATCCATAGGGTTTTACTCCAGGAGTTGTTTTCTCATACTCAGTATGGAAGAATAATTTTGCACATTCATTATCATGCTTCTTTCCTGCAGAGCTTCTACTAAATAAGTCTAAATTATCTACCATATTATATCCAAATGACTCATATTTATGGGGCCTTTGTATTGAAGCAACAAGGTTTGTACTCAGATGAAGTATGTTTCCAAATTCATTATAGTCAAGGCCACTCTTGGTGGTAACTGTTTTCCTGTCAGGGAATCCAACTTGCATCAGATATTTATCTTGGTCATCCTGATGCTGTCTCTCAAACTGTTCATCAACCTGGCAGGCTTCTTCTAGAAAGAAGTACAATAAACCACCTTTATACTTTATGGAATGGACCTTCTTTAGAAATGCCCTGCCATATGAAAGCTGATACTGATATCTCATTTTATGAGTTCCTGGAGAGAGAATCACAGCCGTCAAATCCTGTTCTTTTACTAAACTCCCACCTGCTAGCCTTTTTGTTAGCAAAAAAAATCTTACCCTAACATCTCAGTCTTTCTTACCTCTACTTTTACATCACTCTGGGGATATTATCACCCTTTATTTATCATATACTCTTAACTGTTCCTGACTTACAATATTTCCACCTAGACAGAAATACAACACTGTGACTTGTGGACTCAAATCTTACAACAATCCTGAAACCCACATTCTCAGTAAATGAGAGAAATATCTAGAATAATTAGCCTTACAAAAACAAAGAAACCTAAATATCTTTGCCCAATTTGATTCACCTTTGTATTCATCCAAGTTTGCATTCAGTTCTTCAACACCACCTTCTGCCTCTGTCTACACTAATTCCACTAAAAACTCCATCTATTATTAACTCCAAACCCTTCCTCATGTTCCGTCACTCACATAGCCCAGTCCTCCATATTTTGCTATATTCAGAATCTAGATAACTTGCAAGAAGCAGTTCAGTCTTTTCAAAAAAGCTTAATCTGATCTTCCTCAATAACTTTAACTTTCATTAACTTCTAAAGTAGTCAGTTATCTGTACCACTCATTTAGACAGTTAAAATTGCAAGGCCTTGTCTTAAATATACCATACTTCATCAATTATAAGATGCATATTATTCCACATTTTAAAACCTCTGAATCCAGATTCACCTTACAATCAATGACATGTTATAAATTGGTGGCAAATTTTATTTCTCAGTGGTGTGTCTTAAAACCAATGGTATCCTGGACAGTAAATACTTTTTGCACATAAACTGAATTTTTATTTTTTGTAGTTTAATTTTTCTTCTCACCTTTTCCTAAAATTTTATATGAAAAATTTCAAACATACAGAAAAGTTGAAAGAAGAGTACAATAACTACTCATATTACCACTTAGATTTAATAACAACATTTGAGAGTAATACTGAATTTTAAAAGGGATCATGCAGCTGTGGCTTCTCTTCCTATGACTTCCTTTCTTTCCATAGTAAAGCACTAGTTCTTAACTGAGAGTGAATATCATAATCATAAGAAAAGCTTTTACAAAATACATTTGATGGGACCCAAGCTCCACCAAGGATCTACTGAATCTGGACCTCCTTAGGTGGTTAAGAAGCAACATAGCACATGTGGCTAGGGTCATAAGTTCTCTAGGCCAGGATCAAATCCTGGATCAGACTTTTACATGTTCTGTGACCTTAGGCATATTAGCTAATCCATTTGCATCTTACTTTCACACCTGGAAAACAGGAATTATAACAGTGCCCACTGAAATGTAATGTTTATGTACAGCACTTCAAATGTTTACTAGAACAACAACTACCACTACTGCAATACAGCTACTACTATTATGATTAAGTCACTACATTACTATAAAAAGAAGTAAGGACTATCTCAGTATATTTAACATGTTTTTGAATTAACTGAAAAAAGAAGGTGTATAAAAATAAGCACAGTAGCCTACCATTTTTCTAAGGAGGAAACAAATATATAAGTATATATTTAAAATAATATAGGCTCATGCTATAAAAAACAATGGAAGGATAAATCTTTAAATTTTAATAAATGGTTACCTATGGGGGAAGGAAGAGAGAGAATAGGATGGAGAGGGAAAGAGGCTGGACTTCTTTGAATATACCTTGTTTTCTAGATTCGATTTTATTTTCTAGGTTTGATTTTGGAACCAAGTTAATATTTTGCAAATATTTTATATACTCATAAAGCAAAATTGAAAATAAAAGGATTCCCTAATAGTAATAAATATCCCCTCATCTGTATTTCCTAATAACCACGCTAAAAAGTCTTGATTCTCAATGGCACCAACATGATTACCTCAATTGATTCAACCCACTATACACATTCAGCAGTCTCAGAATAATATTTACAATATTACCATCAGATGTAAGATTAATAAATTAAAAACCTTTAAGTCCAGAATTTGATTTGGAAATATACATTTGAATACATGATATGTCTTTCTCTTAAAAATCTTTGTTTACATGGTTCCTAGATATGTCAATGAAAAGGCCTAGAAACAATTCCCTAACATCCAAATTGTGGTCACAAAACATTATTTACCACTAAAAAAACCCAAGGCTCCTTGGAGAAATGGCTGATTCCAAGGCAGAGAAAGGAACTGTATAATATGAGCCTGGAACATCTTGTAACAACAGAAAGCAAGGAAGCTACCAAAGACTAGGGACCCAACTTGAAGGGGTTTCCACTGGCCAGAGGTAGAGCAGTTTGATTTATAATAAGGATAAGGCAATGGATCAAAACATAAAAGTGTTTAAATCCATAAGTCCATAAATGATACTCCAAAAGACATACTAGGCTTTGAATGATGCTACAAAACCAACTCATTTTGAAAACTGACAAAGAAATGGAAAAATACATGTAACTCATATATAACCAAATACAGTTGACCCTTGAACAATGCAGGGGTTAGGGGCACTGACCCTCTGCACAGTTGAAAATCCAATTGTAACTTATAGTTGGCCCTCCATATAGGTAGTTTCTCCTCCTAGTCTGCGGTCCCACATCTGTGGATTTAACCAACTGCAGGTCATCTAGCACTGTACCATTACTATTGAAAAACGCATATAAGTGGACTTGCACAGTTCAAACCTGTGTTTTTCAAGGGTCAACTGTAATAGATGGAGGGCAATCCCTCTTTATTGAAGTATTCCAGCTAATCAACAAAGAAGGAAAGTTCTTTACAGAAAAATGCCAACTTACAAATGTAGAAGGAATGATAGAAAATGCACCATTTTCCCAACCATCTTAGTAATAATTGATTCAGGCAAGAATCATCAGTGAACATTAAAACCACCAGGTAAAAATTTTGGAGGAACAGGATATTCACACAGTTTGGCAGTTCCACAAAATGTTAACACAAACAGCTATCACATGGTCTAACAACTCCACTCCTATGTATGTTCTCAAAAGAAATGAAAATGTACATTTCAAAACTTCTACATGAGTGTTCATAGCAGCATTATCTATAATACCCCAAAAGTGGAAATAACCTAAATGTCCATCAACAGATGAATGGATAAACAAAATGTGGAATATCCATACAATGAAATATCATTCTGCCATAAAAAGGGATGACACATGCTACAATATGGACAAACCTTGAAAACATACCAAATGAAAGAAACCAGACATAAAATTCCACATTTTGTATGGTTCCATTTAGATGAAATGTCCAGAATAGGCAAAACTATAGAGATAGAAAATAGATTAGTGCTTGTCAGGGGATGAGGGTTGGGGAATGGAGAGTGACTGATAAGGGATAGGAGTTTCTTTGGAAGGTGATGATAATGTTCTAGAATAGATAGTGGTGATGGTTAGACAGTATATTCTGTGAATATACTAAACATCCTGAGTTTTTGAGTTTCACTTCAAAAGAGTGAATTTTATTGTATGTTAATTATATCTTAATAAAGCTATTGTTAAAGAGAGAATCAAGATGCTTTAGGAGAACAAATCTGACAGGAATGTCTAAACTGGATGGAATCAGGTAACCCAATCTGGAATTAGAGCATTAGGGCCTAGGCCTGTGACTCATGTGGGCCTGGCTTCAGATGAGCAGTGGGAGGTAAGAACGATAGAAGTGGCAGGGTGTGGGGCCAGGGGACTGTCATTTACAAGACAACTTTATACAGGGAAATGGAGCTGTGCAGAAACTTATCGGTGAGCACCAACTTAAGGAGAGTGGTCTGGTGGGTGTAGGATAGGGGAGGGGGTGTCTTAGGTGTTCATGTCCCTGTCCTCCAACAACCATTCCTGAGATATTCCTGAAAGTCCTTTCACAGGTCCTCACCCCTGACTGACAAGCTGGGACCTCCTGTCCCTATAGCCTGAGTCAATCCCACTTACCTGGAAAGCTCCAAATTGGGATTTTTCCTTCTGGTAGGCATGGCTCTTCTACCTCCAATTTGAGGATGAGATCTGGTTTGGTAACCTGCTGCCCTGCTAATGAGAAATGACAGCGATACCTCCTTGGTCTTCAGAGCCTCTGAGAAAAAGGAAGGTGGAGTTTGGGGCAGTACAAGCGATATATAACTTGACACAACGGTCGTCAAACCAATTCACCTGAGTTTTGAGTTCACAAACACCTTGTCAGGAAAGCAAAGGGGGAAAAGGAACTCTGATCCATGGAATATAACGACAAACTCTTCAATCAGTTCAGAGGCCTTGGAAGTTTCCAAACTTGAGAAAGGAAAGGCGTTCTATCGGACAGAATAATCATAAACAGCAAAATTACCTGAGGAAGCCATTCTTACCCACAGAGACCAGGTTGCTGTAGGTCTCCAGCATCACATCTCTGTACAGATTCCTCTGTGGAGGGTTCAGGTACTGCCACTCCTCCTGGGTGAAATCCACAGCCACATCCTCAAATGTCATGAGTCCCTATAATTGCACATTCTTTTATTCTAATATGCTTACCACTGGGTGATAAGGATGGAATGAATGTAGGGGAACTTCTGACTGGGTTCCTAGTTCATGATGATAACTTAATACAGGATGCCTATCAAGTTAGTGACTTACTTTGTGGGGAAAAAAATCACAAGTCATGGTAGAGAAACTATTACATTAAATAACAGAATATTTAAGACAATGTGGCATTAGCACAAGGCTAGACAGATAGACATATAGTCCAGTAGAACTAAAAAGATAATCCAAATATGTACAGCCACCTGAGTTATAATAAAGTTGAAACTGCAAAACAGTGGGGACAGGATGATATTTTCAAGTAAATGTAGATGGGTTACCAGAAATCTATATGGGGACAAAAATGACATTTAACCCCCTAACTCTCACTATATACAAAAATCTGCTACAGGTAATTTGTAAATCTAATGTGAAAGGTAACACAATGAAGTGTCTGGAAAATAATATAGGAAAATGTTTTCATAAGCTTGGGGTAGGGAAAACATTCAAATACAAGACATGAAAAGCACTACTCATAAAGGAAAAGACACACATGTTACAAGATTAAAAATACAGCAGTAAAGGCAAGCTATAGATGGGGAGATTATCGGCAGCTTTCATAAGTGATAAAGCGTTCTGATCTGGAACATATAAAATAACCCATACAAATCAAAAGAAACATACAAACAATGCAGAAAAATAGACAAGAGATGTGAACAGATACTTCACTAAAAAGAGAAAATAAACATATGGACATATGTTCTATGAACATAAGAAAATATACCCAACCCTGTTAGCACTCAGGTAAATGAAAATTTAAGCCACATTGAGACACCACTTGGCACCCACCAGAAACATTATATGACTAAAATGCCATAAGATGGGGCTTCCCTGGTGGCGCAGTGGTTGAGAGTCCGCCTGCCAATGCAGGGGACACGGGTTCATGCCCCGGTCCGGGAAGATCCCACATGCCGCAGAGCGGCTAGGCTCGTGAGCCATGGCCGCTGAGCCTGTGCGTCCAGAGCCTGTGCTCCACAACGGGAGAGGCCACAACAGTGAGAGGCCCGTGCACCGCAAAAATAAATAAATAAATAAATAAATAAAATGCCAAAAGATTGTGTTGAAATGGGAACTCGCACACGCTGTTAGTAGGAATGTTAAAAACTGGTGTAACTGCTTGGGAAAACAGTTTGGCATTATTTACTAAAGTTAATGATTTGCAAACACTATGACCCAGAAATTCTACTCTTAGGTGCACACTTTAGAGAAAATCATGCACATGTGCTCTAGAAAACAAGTACAAGAATGTTCACAGAAGCACTATTTCTAATACTAAGTTGTGGGAAAAATCCAAATGTCCCTCAACAATACAGTAGGTAAATTGTGGCACAATCTTTCAAAGGAATACTATGTGGTAACGAAAAGGAATGAACTACAGCTGCATATCCAACATAGATGAATGTCACAATTGTACTAATAAGCAAAAGAATCCAGCCACAAAGCAGCACATACTGCATAATTCTATTTATATACAGTAAGACAACAGGCAAGCCTAATCCATGATGTCAGAAGTTAGAAGATTGATTACCTTTGAGGCTGATATTGATTGAAAGAGGGCATGAAGGGGGATTTAGGTCGTGATTTATGTTATAATCTTCACCTTGACCTGGGGGTGGCTCCACAGTATGTTCACTTTGTAATAATTCATCAAGCTGTACACTTATAAACTGTACTTTATGTATGTTATAATTAAAGGTACTTTATATCTTTATACTTAAAATTATTTTTGACAAATGCAAAGGCACTTTGATGGAAAATGGGAGTTCCCATTTCAACAAATGGTGTTGGAAAAATTGGATATCCATATGCCAAAAAATAAAAAAAGAATTTCAATCCATACCTCCAACATATATAAAAATTAACTCAAAATGGGCTTCCCTGGTGGCGCAGTGGTGGAGAGTCCGCCCGCCGATGCAGGGGACACAGGTTCGTGCCCCAGTCCGGGAGGATCCCACGTGCCGCGGAGCGGCTGGGCCCGTGAGCCATGGCCACTGGGCCTGCGCGTCTGGAGCCTGTGCTCCGCAACGGGAGAGGCCGCAACAGTGAGAGGCCCGCGTAACGCAAAAAATAAATAAATAAATAAAAAAGGATCACAAACCTAGATGTAAAATCTAAACCGAAAATATAAGATAAAATCTTTTTAACCTTAGGTTTGCCAAGTATTTCTCTGATGTGACACCAAAATTCAAAAGACACTGTTAAAAGAATAAAAAGCCATGGAACGGGAGAAAATATTTACAAATCATATACCCGACAAAGAAGTTGTATTGAGAATACATAAGAACTATAACTCTCAAAACTGAAAAAAAAGGCAAAAGAGACATACTTTACCAAAGATGTATAAATGGGAAATAAGCACATACAAAAAGATGCTCAACATCATTAGCCATGAGGAAACTACAAATCAAAACCACAATGAGCTACCACTAAATACGTATTAGAATGGGAAAAGAAACTGACAATGCCAAGTGCTGGTGATGTGGAATAACTGGCAGTCTCATTTATCATAGATAGGGATGCAAATGGAACAGCCGCTTTGGAACAGTTTTCTAGTTTCTTATGAAGTTAAGCATATACTCCCATAGGACCTGCAATCCCACTCACAGGTATATTTACCCAAGTGGAAAGAAAACTTATGTAAACCCAAAAACCTGTACATGAACATTTATATAGCAGGTATATTTGTAATCACCAAAATATGGAAACAACCCAAATGTTTTTCAACCAGTGAGTGAAAAACCAACTGTAATCTATACAATGTAATACTACTCAACAATAAAACTGAAAGAACTAATGATACATGCAACAACATGGGTGAGCCTCAAATGTATTACCCTAAGTGAAAGAAGCCAGACTCAACAAGCTACATACTGTATTATTCCATTTATATAACATGGGAAAGGCAAAACTATAGAGACCAAAAATATATTAGTGATTACGAGGGGCCAGGGTGCGGCAAGGGGTTGACTACAAAGGGGAAATACAGTTGACCCTTGACAACACAGATTGACAATCTGACAACACAGATTTGAACTACATGGGTCCACTTATATGCAGATTTCTTTCAGTAAATATATTGGAAAATTTTTTGGAGATTTGCAACAATTTGAAGAAACTCACAGATGAATTGCATAGCCTAGAAATATTGAAAATATTAAGAAAAATTTAGGAATGTCATGAAAGCATAAAATACACGTAGATACTATTCTATCCTTACATAGGCATATGGTGATATTTATATAAAATTAATAATGTGTTAGTTTTCCTACTATTTTATAACTTTGCTTTCAAAGAATTTTATTACTGTACAGTATGCCCTTCTCTCTCATAATTGGAGAAACTGCTTATCAGCCTATCATCGCAGGTAAGTGGGCTTTTAAAAAATGTAACAATGTTTCCAATACTGTATTATGAATATGACTATAATACTGTATGCCATAAAATTATATAACAATTCATTCACTAGTGTATAGGCTAAGCTACCATGAAGCAATCATATCGACTACACTGTGCTACCATAAAGCAATCATATTGCTGCTTCTTCATTATCAATGTATGAATCATTATAACTGTAAATAAATATGAATTTCTTTTTCATATTATCTTTTCATTGTTGATGTCGTGTTAATAATCTGTATAACATCTATAGTATTTTGTATCATATAAGACAATATTAATGTAGGTACTGGCAGACGTGATTCATCTTGTAAACAGACGACACAAACTTAAGTATCGACAAATACAGTGCAGTGCTGAACATGTATTTTCTCTTCCTTATGATTTTCTTAATGACATTTCCTTATCTCTAGCTTACTTTATTGTAAGAATACAGTATTTAATACATATAACATACCAAATATGTGTTAATAGACAGTTTACGTTATTGGTAAAGCTTTTGGTCAACACTAGGCTATTAGCAGTTAAATTGTGACGGAGTCCAAAGTTATACGTAAATTTTCAACTGTGCAGGGAGCTGGAACCACTAACCCCCGAGTTGTCCCAGGGTCAACTGTATTGGGAGGTGATAGAACTGTTCTACATCTTCATTGTGGCAGTGTCAAAACTTGCAGAGTTTGCAAAAAGATGCAGAACTGTACACTGAAGGCCTATTTTACTGTATACAGATTATACCTTAATTTTTTATTAAAAAAATTGAGGATCCTCCAGGTAATTTAGAATAACTTCACCTGTTAAAGGTGAAGTAATTAAATCCAAATCTCTTCACATATCCTCCAAAAAACTGTACAGATCAATATGAAGAACGAATAAAACTACACATAGCCTATACCTTCAGTATAACTTATAATAGAAAATAGAGAGTACTATACACATTTCTAATTACCTATAATTGAAAAACAAATACCAAATTCCAGCTCAGCTGGCTTTCAAATTACTGCCACAAACCTTTCTGGAGTGTGAGAAGGGTATGAAGAAAACAGTCAAGAGACTAGAGAGGGGAGCAGAGAACCTAAGAATGAGCTGAAATCAAAGCTTAGAAAATCTACCATAAGTATAAAAGCACTGAAAAATGGGCTAGATCAATCACAGCACCAGCAATAAGAAAGGTATATGGGACCCAAGGTGGCAGTCACAAAAAAGCATCGCCTCCAAGGGAGCAGATGATAAAAAGGAATGAGGAAGAACCATGTGGAGATTGGGTTGTAAAGGGGAAAAGCTAGAGGGGGAAATTGAAGGTCATGTGAGACAAAAAATGACCTAAACAAACTAAAACAAGTCAGAACACACACAAGTGGCCCCTCCACAGTGCCAAAAGAAAGTCTCCATTAAGGGAACTGCAGTTTGCCTCACTAACAAAAGAGGGGGCTCTTGAGCCAAGAATCGTGCAAGTCACCACAACCTCCAACACTGTCCTTAAATAGATGAAAACAGTATGCATCCATTCAAAGCTTCTTTGAGAACAATAGAAAATGAGAAAATATTCACCCCACAATGGCATTAGCAAAATGACAGAGTAGGCAGCTCCCAGCCCTTAGCTTCTCTCCCACTACCACCCCAAAATAAAAATTAAAAAACAAGCAGAAAAATGTCAGAACCAACTTTGTCAAAACTCTGGAAAACAAAGGTTTGCAGTAACCACATGGAATCAAGGAAAAGGTAACTTAAAAGACATCAGGAGGGCTTCCCTGGTGGCGCAGTGGTTGAGAGTCCACCTGCTGATGTAGGGGACACAGGTTCGTGCCCCGGTCCGGGAGGATCCCACATGCCGCGGAGCGGCTGGGCACGTGAGCCATGGCCACTGAGGCTGCGCATCCGGAGCCTGTGCTCCGCAACGGGAGAGGCCACAGCAATGAGAGGCCCGCGTACCGCAAAAAAAAAAAAAAAAGACATCAGGAAAACACCATGGCATCTTTACTTGCCCCTCTCCTAAGGGACAGCAGTCTTGAAGCAGCAGCAGCCAATGTTCCCCATGTGGGACCCCCAACCCCTAATTCTAAAGGAAGCAGAGCAGACCTTATTCACAAATTAGTGTGTGTCTGTTCTAACCTGTCTGGGGCTACCAGAAAGACTGAGGCAAGGTGCTCCTCTCTGTTTCACCTAACTCTGAACTCAGGCCAGAAAGCAGTAGGCATTGCTCTTAAAGGCTGCAAGGCAAACTAACAACCCAGAGATGCCTGGGGCAAAAGATTACAGTCCAGACAGACAACAGACTGCCTAAGGCCTGAGAGGAAATACTGGGGGGGATTCTTTGGGAAATTAGGACATTCAAAAGCACCAAGGTACAGGGGAATGTAGAAAGCCACACATATGCCCAGGATAAGACTCATGCTCACGAGACCTTAGAAGACTCTAACTGCTCTAATTCTTCCTGAGCATAGAAAAATGAAAAGCTCCCAAATTTGTACAAGAACTGAGAATAAATTTGACACATAAACTCATTTAAGGTTGTACAAAATAGGAAAATGCAGACTAATCTCACTTATGAACAACAGTGCAAAAAATCCTAAATAAAATAGTTAACCCTTGAACAACACGGGGGTTAATCTACGTATAACTTATAGTCAGCTCTCCATATCAGTGGTTTTCCACATCTGTGGATTCACCAAACATGGACTGTGTAGTACTGCAGTATTTACTATTGAAAAACACCCACATATAAGTGGACCCGAACAGTTCAAACCCATGTTGTCCAAGGGTCAACTGTATAAGCAAAAAGAATAGATCCACATTAAGACAATAATACATCATGACCAATTAAAATTTATTCCAGGCATACAATGATAGTTCAATATTAGAAGATTAACATAAATCACCATTAAACAGACCTAAAGAGAAAACTTACATGATTAATATAATTAATATAAGAAATGCTGATACAAAAATATTGAAACAGAATTCAACACCCAATCCCAATTTAAAAAAAAAACAGTAAAGATTAGAATAAATGGTAATTTCCTTAAAATAACCAGATAGGAACAAAGGGAGGGAGGGAGGAAGGAAGGAAGGAAGGAAGGAAGTATGCTTTACATAGGGGCCTTGAATCACCATGAATAGCATAACGATGCAATTTTAGGTGGAGGCTGGTCACACCAGAAAGATCGACCACATGATTTAGGGTGGAGGCTTTGGGTCACTCCCAGAGGGGCTGGAGACAGACAGCAGCCACATGGACAATCATGCCTATAAAATGAAGCCCTAATTAAAAACTCTGGGGGCCTCCCTGGTGGCACAGTGGTTGGGAGTCCGCCTGCCGATGCAGGAGATATGGGTTCGTGCCCCAGTCTGGGAGGATCCCATGTGCCATGGAGCGGCTGGGCCCGTGAGCCGTGGCCGCTGGGCCTGCATGTCCGGAGCCTGTGCTCCGCGACAGGAGAGGCCGCAACGGTGAGAGGCCCGCATACCACACACAAAAAAAAAACTCTGGGGGACTTCCCTGGTCGTCCAATGGCTAAGACTCCACGCTCCAAATGCAGGGGACCCAGGTTCAATCCCTAGTCTGGGAACTAGATCCCACATGCCACAACTAAAGATCCTGCAGGCTGCAACTAAAAGATCCTGCATGCGGCAGTGAAGATCCCGAGTACCACAACTAAGACCCGGTGCAGCCAAAATAAATAAATAAGTAAATATTTACAAAAAAAAAAAAAACTCTGAACACCGAGGCTCACAAGAGCTTCCCTGGTTGACAGAACTCCATGTGTGCTATCACACATCAATGCCAACCACACAGAGTCATGCACCCTGACTCCATGGGGAGAGAAAAATGGAAGCTCCATGTTTGGCACTTTCTGGGGCTCTGCCCTATATACTTCTTCCCTTGGCAGGTTCCAATCTGTATCCTTTCCCTGTAAAAAGCCATAACCATGAGTATAACAGCTTTCAGTGAGTTCTGTGAGTCCCTCCAGTGAACTGTCAAACCTAAGGGTGACCTTGAGGACCCCCAAACTTGTAATTGGTGTCAGAAGTGAGGGTGGTCTCTTATTGGGACAGTTCCCTCTAACTTCAGAGTTGTCCAACTCTTCAGAGATAGAATGATAGAAAGTCACAAACATGTAGTTATCCCTAAGTTAATTTATAAATTTAATGTGATCCCAATTTAAAAAACAAGCTTTTTAATAGTACTAAACAAAGTAGTACTAAAGATCATATCAAAAAATAAATGTGGGCCTCCCTGGTGGTGCAGTGGTTGAGAGTCTGCCTGCCGATGCAGGGGACACGGGTTCGTGCCCCGGTCAGGGAAGATCCCATATGCCGCAGAGCGGCTGGGCCCATGAGCCATGGCCGCTGAGCCTGTGCATCCGGAGCCTGTGCTCCGCAACGGGAGAGGCCACAACAGTGAGAGGCCCGCGTACCGGAAAAAAAATAAATAAATAAAATAAATGTGCGGGCTACCCTGGTGGCGCAATGGTTGAGAGTCCGCCTGCTGATGCAGGGGACACGGGTTCGTGCCCCAGTCCGGGAGGATCCCACATGCCACAGAGCGGCTGGGCCCGTGAGCCATGGCCTCTGAGCCTGCGCATCCGGAGCCTGTGCTCCGCAACGGGAGAGGCCACAACAGTGAGAGGCCTGCGTACCGCAAATAAATAAATAAATAAATAAATAAATAAATAAATAAATCAATAAATACATGTGCAACAATAGCTAGAAAAAGTCTGGAAAAGAAAAACTGTGAGGAAGGGAGTAGCCCTACCAGATACCAGAACATACTCTGATACAGGCATTCTCTTAAAGCACAGGGTGAAAGACTCACTTTTTAATAAATGGTGCTGGGTCAACTGGAGAGCAATTTGGGAAAGGCTAAATTGGATCCATACCTCATTACATACACAAGTACAAACACCAAAGGGATCAGGGAGCTAAATGTAAAAAACGGAAACCAAACAAAGTACTAGAAGAAAGCATGGGTGAATGTCCATATAACCTGAATGGAGGGAAAGACTTTCTAACTATGAATAAAAATTCAGATGTAATAGAAGATTAATAAATACAACCACAAAAATATAAAAACATCTTGGCAAGTCCAAAGACATAAGTCCAAAGACAAATGACAAACCAGGCGGGGAAATCTGTTGCAACATATATCACAAATAAAGATTGCTGTAACATATATCACAGATAAAGATTAATATCCTTAATATATAAAGAACTCTTAAAAATCAAAGGGAAAAGAAGAACAAATATGTGATAGAAAATTAGACAAAAAACATAAGACAATTAACAAGAGATATAAAAATGGCTCTTATACATATTTTATTTATTTATTGGCTGCACTGCAAGCTTGCAGGATCTTAGTTCCCCAAATAGGAACTGAACCTGGGGCCATGGCAGTGAAAGCGCTGAGTCCTAACCACTGGATTGCCAGGGAACTCCCGTAAATGGCTCTTAAATATATGAAATTACATTCAACTTTACTCATAATAATAGTAATGCTAATTAAAACTATACAGAGATACCATTTCTTACCTAGCAGATTGGAAAAACTTAAAAGCCAGTCAATATACTCTGTTGGTACAGCCATAGAGAAACAGGTACTATCACACATTGTTGGTGGGAATGTTAAAAAGTACAACCCTTATGGAAGGGAAGTTAACAATATCTAATAAATTGTGTTTACCCTTTGACCCACCAATGCCACTTGTAGGAATTTACATAGAACATATACTTGCACAAAAAGGAAACAACATATGCACAATATATTTCATTTCAGCATTATTCTTAATTGCAAAATACTGAAACAACCAAAATTCACATGTACATAGGAGAATGGTTGAACAAACTGGTACATCCACTAATAGAATACTATACAGCTATAAAAATGAACGAGTCACATAAACAGAACAATCCAAAGTTCGTATGAAATCACAAAAGACCCTGAATAGACAAAGCAATCTTGAGAAAGGACAACAAAGCTGGTGGCATCACACACCCTAATTTCAAACTATATTATAAAGCTATAGTAATCAAAATAGTATGGTACTTGCATAAAAACAGAACATAGATCAAGGGAACAGAATAGAAGGCCCAGAAATAATCCCATGCATACGTGGTCAATTAATTTATGACAAAGGAGCCAAGACTATACAATGGGGAAAAGACAGCCTCTTCAATAAATTCTAAAATAAACTGTGTTGGGAAAACTGGACAGCCACATGCAAAAGAATGAAACTGGAACACTATCTTATACTACGTGCAAAAATTAACTCAAAATGGATTAAAGACTTGAACATAAGACCCCAAACCATAAAATTCCTAGAATAAAACATAGGTAGTAAGCTCCTTGACACTGGTCTCGGTAATGATTTTTTTGGATTTGACACCAAAAGCAAGGCAACAAAAGCAAAACTCAACAAATAGGACTACATAAGAAATAAAGAGCTTCAGTACAGCAAAGGAATCCATCAACAAAATGAAAAGGCAACCTATCAGATGGGAGAAAACATTTGCAAATCATATAACTGAAAAGGGGTTAATGTCCAAAATATATAAAGAACTCACACAACTCAGTGTCAAAAAAACAAACAACCCAATTAAAAAATAAGCAGAGGGGGCTTCCCTGGTGGCGCAGTGGTTGAGAGTCCTCCTGCCGATGCAGGGGACACGGGTTTGTGCCCCGGTTCGGGAAGATCCCACATGCCGCGGAGCAGCTGGGCCCGTGAGCCATGGCCGCTGAGCCTGCACATCCAGAGCCTGTGCTCTGCAACGGGAGAGGCCACAACAACAGTGAGAGGCCCGCATACCGCAAAAACAAACAAACAAACAAAAAGCAGAGGACCTGAATAGACATTTTTCCAAAGAATACATACAGATGGCCAACAGGCACATTAAAAGATGCACTAATCATCAGAGAAATTCAAATCAAAACTACAATGAGCTATCATCTCACACCTGTCAGAATGGCCATCATCAAAGAGACAAGCAATAGCACGTGTCAGCAAGGATGTGGAGAAAAGGGAATCCTTGTGCACTGTTAGTGAGAATGTAAATTGGTGCAGCCATTAGGGAAAACAGTATAGAGGTTCTTCAAAAAATTAAAAATAGGGCTTCCCTGATGGGGCAGTGGTTGAGAGTCCAACTGCCGATGCAGGGGACACGGGTTCGTGCCCCGGTCCGGGAAGATCCCACATGCCATGGAGCAGCTGGGCCCGTGAGCCATGGCCGCTGAGCCTGCGTGTCCGGAGCCTGTGCTCCGCAACGGGAGAGGCCACAACAGTGAGAGGCCCGCGTACCGCCAAAAAAAAACAAAAGAAAATGTGATACATACAAACACACACACACACACACACACACACACACACATAATGGAATATTATTCAGTCATAAAAAGAAGTAAATCTTTACATTTGTGACAACATGGATGGACCTTTAGAGCATTATGCTAAGTGAAGTAAGTCAGAGAAAGATAAACACCATATGATCTCAGTTATATGTGGAATCTAAACAAACAAACAAAAGAACCCTCATAAATACAAGAACAGATTGGTGGTTGCCAGAGCCAGGTGGTGGGGAGGGGGGGTAGACAAAATAGCTAAAGGGGGTCAAAAGGTACAAACTTCCAGTTATAAAATAAATAAGTCCTGGGGATGTAATGCACAGCATGGTGACTATAGTTAATAATACTGTATTGTATATATAAAAGTTGCTAACAGAATAAATCTTAAAAGTTCTCATCATAAGAAAAAAACGTGTAACTGTGATGATGGATGTTAACTAGACTTACTGTGGTGATCATTTTGCAATATACACAAATATCAAATCATTGTGTTGTACACCTGAAGCTAATATAATGTCATATGTCAATTATATCTCAATTAAAATAAAACGAATGAGGACAATATTTATAAACATACATGGAGCAATTTCTAGGTTATATTGTTAAGGGATAAAAGCAAAGTGCAAAAGACTCTATAAATAAAGTATACTACCTTTTTGAGTAATAAGGAAGGGGAAATTTTTAAAATATACCTTTATCTGTTTCTTTTAAAAAGAAACACTATAAACATAAATCAGAAGCTAACAAGATTGGTTATCTCCAAGGTAGAGTGAGAATGGGGTAGAAGGTACAGGGGAGAGGTGACAACTATGTGTATGTATTTTTGTATAGTTTTGTCTCTTCAAATCATATTAACATTTTACATATAAAGAATAAAATTAGGGCCTCCCTGGTGGCGCAGTGGTTGAGAGTCCGCCTGCCGATGCAGGGGATACGGGTTCGTGCCCCGGTCTGGGAGGATCCCATATGCCGCGGAGCGGCTGGGCCCGTGAGCCGTGGCCGCTGGGCCTGCGCGTCCGGAGCCTGTGCTCCGCAACGGGAGAGGCCACAACAGTGAGAGGCCCGCATACCACAAAAAGAAAAAAAAAAAAAAAAAAAAAAAAGAATAAAATTAAATCAACAAAAATGGAAAGAAAGAAAATCTAAAATGGAATACAAACAGAAAAAAATGAACCTAACTGTATACCAAATAAATAACATAAGCACACTAGATAGGAAAAGAAAAAAAACCAAAAGGAAAAATTAATTCAAGTAACTTCTAAACAGAGTACTTTGATTACATATCGTCAGTATAAAAGGCATGCAAACAAATCATGTACTGTACTCAATAGGTTGATTTTTCACAGATGTGGTGCAGGAATTCTGATTCTACTTTCTGTATATTGTAAGACTGAGCAAATGAGTCAATATATTGATGCTAGGATCCAGTGCTCTCACTGTTGGTGAAGGCAGATGCAAATATGGAATGAGAGAGGTCTAAGAAGATTCCTGGGATATTGTATGAATTCAAGGTATGTGTGTGTATATATACAGACACACACATACATACACAGACATATAAATAGAGACACACACACAGAGTTCACTGAAAGGGCCTAGAAGTAATGACGCCCAGAAGCAATGAGCACACCCAGCACCCAGATTTTGATTTCTATAAATAATTATTTACTAACAGGAAACAGTGCTCCTTGAAGAAGTGGCTGATTCTGGGCTTCCCTGGTGGCACAGTGGTTGAGAATCCACCTGCCGATGCAGGGGACACGGGTTCGTGCCCCGGTTCGGGAAGATCCCACATGCCGCGGAGCGGCTGGGCCCGTGAGCCATGGCCGCTGAGCCTGTGCGTCCGGAGCCTGTGCTCTGCAACGGGAGAGGCCACAACAGTGAGAGGCCTGCATACCGCAAAAAAAAAAAAAAAAAAAGAAATGGCTGATTCTAGGCCTGGGGTAGGGAAAGTAAAAGATGGAGCCTGGAACACCTTATTATGTCAAAACTAAGGAAGTGCTCAGAAAATTATCGGTATGTGACAAAAGGACACAAAAGCCAGCTTAAAGGGACTCCCACTGGATAACTCAGGGACAAGTGAGCAGCAAAATAAACAGTGACAGTAATGGATTATAATCCACTGAAAAAAATTAAAATCCATAAAAATTCTGTATTACTGATATAGATAAATAAATAAGAAGAGGAAGCCCCACCTGCTAACACCATCACTTACCTTGGGCATTAGGATACCAACATGTGAATTTTGGGGGCACACAAACATCTAGACCATAGCAAAGGTCAACAAACAAAAATCAATCATATTTCTATATAATGGCAACGAATACTCGCAACTGAAATTTTAAAACAAAACCATTTACAATGGCTTAAAAATGAAACATGCCATGTTGTTATGGAGTGAACTGTGTCCCCCCCTAAAATTCTTAAGTTGATGCCCAAACCCCCAATGTGACTGGATTTGGAGATGGGGCCTTTAAGAAGGTAATTAAGGTTAAATGAAGCCATAAGAGTGGGGCCTAATCCAAGAGGACTGGTGTCCTTCTAAAAATAGGAAGAAACACCAGAGCTCCCTCTCACTCTGCAGATGCACAAAGGAAAGACTGTGTGAGGACAGTGAGAAGGCAGCCGTCTACAAGGAAGAAAGTTCTCACCAGAAACCAACCCTGATCTGGGACTTCCAGCCTCCAGAACTGTGAGAAAATAAATTTCTATTGTTTAAGCTACTCAGTCTGTGGCGTTTTATGGCAGCCTGAGCAGACTAATACACAATGTATACGCTCTGTATGTTGAAAATTACAAAATGATGATGAAATCAATAAAAGATTGAAATAAATGGAGAGACATACTGTGTTCATGGACTGGAAGACACAACATGATAAAGATGTCAATTCTCCCCAAATTGATCTATAGGTTTAACTCAATTCCTATCAAAATCCTAGCAAGGGGGGGCTTCCCTGGTGGCGCAGTGGTTGGGAGTCTGCCTGCCGATGCAGGAGATGCGCGTTCGTGCCCCGGTCTGGGAAGATCCCACATGTCGCGGAGCGGCTGGGCCCGTGAGCCATGGCTATTGAGCCTGCGCGTCCAGAGCCTGTGCTCTGCAACGGGAGAGGCCACAAGTGAGAGGCCCGCGTACTGCAAAAAAAAAAAAAAAAAAAAAAAAAAAAAAAAATCCTAGCAAGGGGACTTCCCTGATGGCGCAGAAGTTAAGAATCCACCTGCACACGGGTTCAAGCCCTGGTCCAGGAAGATCCCACATGCCACGGAGCAACTAAGCCTGTGTGCCACAACTACTGAGCCCGTGTGTCACAACTACTGAAGCCCGCACACCCTAGAGCCCGTGCACCGCAGCTACTGAGCCCACGTGCTGCAACTACTGAAGCCTACACGCCTAGAGCCTGTGCTCTGCAACAAGAGAAGGCACCGCAATGAGAAGCCCACGCACCACAACAGAGTAGCCCCTGCTCACCACAACTAGAGAAAGCCCGTGCAATGGAGACCCAACGCAGCCAAACAAAATTAAATTATTCTAAAATTGATATATAATGACAAAGGCAAAGGAAAAAGAAGAGCCAAAAAATTTTGAAAAAGCAGAATAAAGTTGGAGAAGTCATACTACCTGATTTCAAGACTTACCATAAAGCTTCAGTAATGAAGACGGTGTGGTACTGGCAGAGGGTTAGATATACAGATCAATAGAACAGAAGAGAGTGGAGAAATAGACCCCACAAATATGGCCAACTGATTTTTGACAAACCATAAAATCAATTCAATGGAGAAAAGATGGTCCTTTCAACAAATGGGGTTAGAACAAATAGAAATCCATTTGCAAAATTATGAACCACGACCTAATCCTTACACCTTACATAAAAATTAATGCAAAATGGATCTTAGGTCTAAATGTAAACCTAAAACTGTAAAACTTATAGAATAGGAGAAAATCTTCATGACCTAGGGTGATATTGTGATTTATAATAAGAAATATATTTTTGGTCTTAGCTCCCAATTTCTGGCAGAAAGAGCTCCTGAAACCCTTGGATTTTCTTAAGTGAGGAAAGCAATAAAGGTGTCTTTTGTTATGTTAATGAGATGACTTTGGGACCCCCACTTAAGGAGGGGGAGCTGGCTGACAGGAGAACCAACCACGTGATTAGAAGGTTGGAACTTTTAGTCCCACCGCCCAACCTCGGGGAAGGGGAGAGGGGCCGGAAGTTGAATCAAAAGCCAATTGCCAAATAAATAAATAAATAACAACAACGCCAATGAGTTAATCAATCATGCCTATGTAATGAAGCCTCCATAAAAACCCAAAAGGACTGGGTTCAGAGAGCTTCTGAATTGGTAGACACATGGAGGTGCTAGGAGAGTGACACACCTGGAACTAGAGAGGGTATGGAAGCTCCACGCCTCTTCCCATATACTTTGCCCTTACACATCTCTTCCATCTGCATGATCATCTGTATCCTTTATCATATCCCTTAATAAACTGGGAAACGTGTTTCCCTGAGTTCTGTGAGACACTCTAGCAAATTAGTCGAACTCAAAGAGGGGGTCGTTGGAAGTTCCAATCAATAGCTGGTTGGTCAGAAGCACAGGTGATAAGCACTGGGCTTTTGACTGGCATCTTAAGTTGGGAGGTGGGGGCAGTCTTGTGGAACTGAACCCTTAACCTGTGGGATCTGACACAACCTCCAAGTAGATAGTGTCAGAATTAAGTTGTAGAACACCCAGCTGGTGTCACAGAGAATTGCTTGTTCTGGGGGGAAAGCTCTACACATTTGGTGACCAGAAGTATCAGAAGTGAAGCGTTGGGCTTCCCTGGTGGCGCAGTGGTTGAGAATCTGCCTGCCAATGGAGGGGACATGGGTTCAAACCCTGGTTTGGGAAGATCCCACATGCCGCAGAGCAACTAGGCCTGTGAGCCACAATTACTGAGCCTGCGCGTCTGGAGCCTGTGCTCCACAACAAGAGAGGCCGCAATAGTGAGAGGCCCGCGCACCGCGATGAAGAGTGGCCCTCACTTGCTGCAACTAGAGAAAGCCCTTGCACAGAAACAAAGACCCAACACAGCCAAAAATAAATAAATAAATTTAAAAACAAACAAAAAAAACTATAAAAGAAGATTCCTGTTCTTAAAAAAAAAAAAAAAAGAAGTGAAGCGTTCTGTGTGAGAATAAAGGAAGATTCACAGGAGTGACACAGTACGAAAGAACTGGGTTTTTCTCTACATAGGAGGTAGAAGACTAGAGTTTTTCCATTTCACCTAGTGTTAGGCAAAGAGTTCTTAGACCTGACACCAAATGCACAACCCATAAGGGAAATGGTTTATAAACTGGACATTTTCAAAGTTAAAAATTCTTGCTCTGTGAACGACACTATTAAATGAAAAGACAAGCTACACACTTGGAGAAAATATTTACAAACCATGGATCTGACACAGGACTTGTACACAGAATATATAAAGGACTCTCAAAACTCAGTAGTGATTGGGCTTCCCTGGTGGTGCAGAGGTTAAGAATCTGCCTGCCAATGCAGGGGACACGGGTTTGAGCCCTGGTCCGGGAAGATCCCACATGCCACAGAGCAACTAAGCCCGTGCGCCACAACTACTGAGCCTGCGCTCTACAGCCCTCGAGACACAACTACTGAGCCCATGTGCCACAACTACTGAAGCCCGTGCACCTAGGGCCTGTGCTCTGCAACAAGAGAACCACTGCAATGAGAAGCCCGCACACCGCAACGAAGAGTAGCCCCCTGCTCGCCACAACTAGAGAAAGCCCGCCCACGGCAACGAAGACCCAACACAGCCAAAAATAAATAAATAAATTAATTTTTTTAAAACTCAGTAATGATAAAACAAACAATCCAATTTAAAAATGGGCAGAAGACCTGATTGGACACTTAACCAAAGACGATATGTAAAAAGTAAATAAGCATATATAAAGATATTCAACATCATTGGTCATTAGGGCAATGCAAATTAAAGCCATTATGAGATAACACTACACACTAGAATGAGTAAAATTAAAAACAGTTGACCCTTGAACAACATGGGTTTGAGCTGCATGGGTCCACTTATACGTGGATTTTTTTCAATAAATGCATACTACAGTACTACATGATCTGCAAGTTAGTTGGAAACACACATACAGAGGGCTGACTGTAGGTGGATTTTCAACCACTGGGGGAGTCAGTGCCCCTAACCCCAGCATTATTCAAGTGTCAACTGTACTGACAATACAAAGTGCTGGCAAAAATGTGAAGCAATGGGAATTCTTAAACATTACTGGTGGAAATGAAAAATAATTCAACCATCCTAGAAAACAATTTGGCAGATTCCTGAAAAGTTAAGCCATACACTTACCACATGACCCAGCAATCCAATATTTACTCTAGAGAAATGAAAACATATGTTCACACAAAAACCTGTATATGAATGTTTAAAGTAGCTCTACTCACAACTGCCAAAAATTGAAAATAATTCAAATGTCTTTCAAAAGGAGAATGGATAAATAAGCTGTGGTATATCTACATCATGGAATGCCACTCAGCACTACATAGGAAAGAACTATGGACACACACAACTTAGCTGAATCTCCAGGGAATCATACTGAGTGAAAAAAAATCCAATCTCAAAAGGTTACAGACTATGTGATTTGATTTATATCACATTCTTGAAATGACAAAATTCTAGAAATGGAGAACAGATCAGTAATTGCTAGAAGTCTAGGCATAGGGTGAGGGGGGAAAGGGATGGATGTGGCTATAAAAGGGTAACATAAGGGATCCTTGTGGTGATGGAACTGTGTCTTAACCATATCAATGTGAATATCCTGGTTGTGACATTGTGCTATAATTTTGCAAGATGCTACCATTGATGCAAACTGGGTAAAGGATACATGAGATCTCTTTGTATTATTTTTACAACTGCATGTCAATCAATTGTTGCAAAAGAAAGTTTAATTTGAAAAAAGGAAAGTTATATACTGTATGATACCATTTATATGACACTCCTGAAGAGATAAAACTCTAGTGACACAGAACAGGTCTGTGGTTGCCTGAGGTTACAGGGAGGGGAGGATATGACTAAAAGGGGTTGCATGAGGCAGTATTTTGGCGGGATGAAAGTATTCTCTAGCCCATAGATTAGTTATAACAATCTACATAGGTGTTAACATTTATCGACCTGGACAACAAAATCAATTTTACAGTACACTAATTTGAAAAATAAAAAAATTTAAGTGAAAGAAAAAAGATGGTGGGCTGTGGATGCCTACAGGACTTTGTCTCTGGCCAAATGAGAATCAAAAGTCCAACTGAGAAAATTACTTCAGCAAAATCATTTGGAAGACAAACAAATTCCCTAAGATATTTCATTCCCAAATTACATGTAGATATTATGTCTCCAGCTCACTGAAGAATGCTATAAGGAATATCTGCAGGAAACCAGAGACTGCATTTATCTTTAGGCTGTGATTGAAGACAATTCCACCATCCACACGAAGATTCAGCAAAGAAATGCCTTGAAAGGCAATTGCAGGAAAACTTTACTTCCCTGAGGTCTTGATGTGTTCCCTCCTTGATGAGTAAAGTGAGCCAGATTACCTCTGGCTGCCAGAGGCTCAAAGAGAAATTTGCAACTCAACTAATACTGTACTGTGTAACTGCCAGTTGCCCTAAGTCATTTGTCTACATTCTAACCTGGCCTTGCTGTCTCATTTTCCCTGATTCTAATGCTTATTTATAAATAATTTTCTCTTTTATGTCTGAGATTCCTACATCGCTCATCACATTCATGGTAAAATAAAAGAAGGAACACACAATATCCTTACCTGGGCTTTGGCCATTTCCTGCTCTTCTTGGGAAAAGACAGAGATGTGTGAAGCCTGAGCTAAAAGAGTGGAGAAGTGGAGAGCATATGAGAGACCCCATCAGGCTTCCAGTGCCCAGAATTATCGGCCTAGAAATCCCCTCACATGAAGCTGCTCTGTGGAAGTTTGGGCGACCATGTGGTTTTAACAACCACTTGTGTATTCTTGAGTCTTTTCCTCATGTGAACATCTAACACAAAAGGTTTTCTTCTATATATACTTGTGTACTGACTCAGAAATTGTATTTCTAGGTATTTTCCTTAATGAAATAATATAGCATAATTTCTCTTTAAGTACCTTCATCTCAGCATTGACTTGAACAATGCCAAACTTAAATGATCCTCTATGACCCATGATATGGGATTAATAAGGAAATACAAGGGATTAAATTCTATGTAGCTACTGAAAATAATGTTGTATGGTACTGTACACTTATTATCTGTGTATTTTCTGTACATATATCTAAATTACAAGTTTTTTAAATGTTACAGAATAAATCTTTAAGCTGAATCGCAGTAACTTCTAAATGAAAAAAAAGGCAGGTTATCAAACTTCAGGAACCCATTTTAAAACCATACGTTAAATGTTTAAAAATGCATATCCCTTATACACACTAAAAAGTGTCTAAAGAATGAACATTTAAACAGAGGGGGCTGAAATTAGTTCTTTTTTATTTTCTTCTCTATTTTCTAATCAATCTATAATGCAAATGTGTTACTTATGTGTTAAATGCCAAAAGATCCCCACTGAACTTTAACACTATTATTCCCAGGCGTTTTAAGCCCGACCACCTACCCCACCCCCGCCAGACCCCACAACACCAGACCCTGCCCACGCCTCCCAAGCCCCAGGCTCTGCGCGAGGCCCCTAATCAGGTGAGTTCTCTCTGGTGCCTCTTCTTGCTTCTCCTCACCTCACTGGGGACGTCTTGCCCAGGAGCCAGAAGGAAGCCTTCGGGTGCAGATTCACTTCAGCTGGAGCATTCACACAAGGCCCCTACCTCGGGGCTTGGGCAAGGGGAGAGGAACAGAGGGAGAGGCGGGGGCGCCTAAGGAGGAGCTTGAGGGGTGCGTATGAACCCTTAGCGCAGGTCACTGTGCTGGAAAATGTGTAAAAGTCAACGTTTAATATGCCCCATTCAACCCCGACTAGCCCCATAACTTTGTCTACCATTAAGCCCACAAACCCTCATTCGCTGACCTCTCGGTCCACCCCACAACCTCCCACATCAGTGACCCCCAAAACCCGCTTCATTCGTCCCCCAGAACTCCCCATCACTCAGCCCATCACCCCTACTACTCGCCCCCTCAACCTCTCTCTCGACACAGATTTTGTGCTCGCTGCAGAGAAGACCGCTACGAGAACTGGCCCCGAGAAGCACTTCCGCTTTGGGACCAACTCCGGCTCCGCAGCCCAGAGGGCTGTAGAGGCCAGCTGTGCGCACGCTCAGTGGGGGCTTTGAGCCCGCGTACACCAATAGTCAACATGGGGACCCCTCCCGCCTGCCGGACGCGAATGCGACGGGGCTGCAGCGCATGCGCAGAGTGGAGATGGCCGCTACGGTGACGTCACTGCTCTGAAACGGTGGCCGCGCCCACTGCGTCTCTTCCCTTCGAGGGCGGCAGTGTAGAACAGGTGCTTACTTTGATTTGCGGAGGCCGTCATTCCTAAGACTCCAAAGATCGGTTTCCTTATGGAGGGAGGGGAAGGGCCCAATTAAGGAGAATGCTAGCAGGCAGGAGCTTCATGTCTCGAACCTGGAGGGCAGTATCGGGTTTGCAGGTGTAATTGAATAGGAAGTCGGGATGCGTGGTAGAATTGCTCAGCATGCACAAAGGCTAGGAGGTAGGGAGAGGTCACTGGCTCCATCCAGTGGCTAAGGCTGGGAGTTTACAGTCTAGCGTTTGAAGGACGGTGTGCAGACAAACAAGAAGCTGAAGAATAAATAAATGGCCACCTAGTACACACACACACCGGGATGAAGGGGATGTGTTAAGTAGTGGCTGACAATGTTGTTGTCTCAGGATGGGCAGGGACGATCTCCTTTTGTCGGGGGTGACAGTTACGCTGATCAAAAGGCGCTGGCCACACAAATATTTGAAGCAAAGAGCTTTGTGGTGGAGGGTGCGGCTGTTACAAAGGCCCCGAAGTAGGACCTGGTTTGGCACGTTGGAGGAACAGAAACGGTGTCAGTGTGTTGGGAATATAGAAGGCGTGGGCAAGGGAGAAGTGAGTGGATGCCAGATGCTGTAGGGCCTCCTCTGCCAGGGACAGAGCTCATGTCTCATTCTGACATAATGGGATGCCATTAAGGAGGATCAGATTTTTAAAACACCAGTCTGAAGCAATCTAGCATTATATATTAACTTTAAAAATACACATATATTAGACTCTTGTTTATTGCCTGTCTTGAACCGCTAGGACATGAGCTCCGCAGGAATTTGCTTAAGCACCTCCCGTATGCCAGGTAGTGTTCTAGATATTGGGAATACTGCAGGAGAGAAAACAGAACCAACCAAACAAACAAACGTGATGGAGACAGCCTGGTTGCAAACTCCCACCTACCAGCTGTGTAATCTAGGTCAGGGCTCAACTCCTCTGTGCTAAATTTCCTCATCTATAAAATGGGGGATAATGACAGCACCTACCTCGTTAGGGCTGTGGTGACAAATGAGCTGATAATTGTAAATGGCTTAGAACAATGCCTGGAACACAGCAAGTGCTGTGTAAGTGATGATGATGATTAAAATAAAATTAGACGTGTGTATGTATAAAACTTTTTTTAATAAGAAGAAAAAAATAAAAAGATGACCTGCAGGCTGCTTTGTGGATGACAGATTGCAGAGGGCAAGGGCGAAAACAGGAACAATAAGGAGGCTCCTGCCAACAGGCCCAGCAAGTGATAATGGAGGCTCAGACCTAGCTCAGTATCTCCTGTGTGCCAGGCACTGTGTGAAGCACATGACATGACCTGCCTCAGATAGTCCCCACTTTCTGTGAACAATCCTGTGGTCCCACCCATCTTGTTAGGTGAGGAAACTGAGTCCCAGAGAGACTAAGTAACTTGCCCAAAGTCACACAATTTCCCAAGGTTGGATCTTTAACTTCTACCCAATAATACTCTTCTTTTGTTTATTCAGTATCCCACAGAACTTCCAGAAAATAACGGAGGGTCCTCATTCCAGAACCATTAAAACTAGGCAAGGAATTTTTTTTGGGGGGGGGCCAGGAATATAGACGGAGCTTCCTAGCAGACAAAGCAAAGAGAGAAAGCAGGGAAGTAACTCAGGTCTCTTGCTCTCTTAAGGATCTGTACCTCCTGGGTACAAAACTTGTCAACTCTCTTAATGCATTAGGAGGTGGAAAATAGGAGGGGCTGGACCTTTAGGGCCCCTGTCAGTCTGGCCTCTTCCATCCTGTAAATATAACTTCTCCACCACCTTGTACACACATATATATATACACACACCCCTGTGTGGAGGGGGAAATCCTATAGGGTTGGTGGGTGTTGGGGTACAGTGATTTCTAGCTCCAAAAATATTCTGAGCCAGTGATACAGCCCTGCAGAAACTGTCCCAGGGTTCACAGTGCATATCCACAAGCTATGTGAAACCAGATTTTCTGCTGTGGAACTAGGATGCCCACTCTCTGTCCTGGGCATCCTCTACCATCAGTCCCTACAGGTACAAACTCATTCAGTGGCCTAAGCAGCAGGTAGCTAGGTGAAGGGGTGTGGAAAGCTGACAAGTAGCTGGTCCCACCACAGAATCTGCACGATGTGACACTCCAACCCAAAGACCACCCCCACCTCGCTGGTGAGTCATTACAACTGCCCTTAAGATACATTTTCTCAAAACTGTGGAAGTGTTGCCAATTGTGAGCAATCATTTTGGACCATGAGGTAGCAGGTGAGTTTGGCAGAGCTACAGCATAGGAGCAGCCAACTCTCTGGTGAGCTTGGAGCTGCCACTCTAGCCCTGCCTCCAAGAGAGGAATCTCCTTCCATCCTCTTGAAGCTATTGGTATTTAGGGTGGTATTGGTATGTGCAGCCAAACTGAATCCCGAACAATACATCAGACTTTTCTGTCTTGGCAGATGTGTCACTAAACAGAGACATGTGGGACCAGTGAGGGCGGGGGGGGGGTGAATAATGGTGAATGAAGGACAAATTGGGAATGAATGGGGGCAAGGAGAGACAAAGGGGGATGGCAGGGAGGTGAATGAGCAGTAGAGTGGAGTGAACGTGGGTAGTGTGGAGCAGAGTGAGGAAATGACTACGCATTCAATTTTTTTTTTTTTTGCAACCCCACTGCCATTTGCTTATCCACTCTGGGACTCAGTTTCCTCATCTGTAAGATGTGACTAATAATGGTATTCACTTCTTAGGGTGATTGTGAGGATTAAGATGGTCATGCATATAAAGTGCTTAGTACAGTGCCTGGTGCAATGTAGACTCTTTACATGTTAGCCCCTGTTACTGCCACTAATATTATCATCCTCATCATCATCTGTATTATCATTATAATTACTATTACTACCATTATCCATATTATTACATAAAGTAAAAACAGGGAGTTGCAAGACAGTTTGTATATCATGAGCAAAATTTAGCAAAAGGAAGACGTATGTTAACTATATATGTATGTAAACATAAAGAACAAGGGAGAGAGAGAGAGGTAGTTGTAGATGGAAATTAATCAAATATTCCATAGAATTGGTTATTTGGGATGAGTGAGATCATGAGATATTTTCTCCTTTCAGGTTGTACATTCCTAAAAGAATTTGAAGTTATGGTGCCACTTCTATATCATGAGATATATATGAGAGGGGAAAAAGTGACAAAATAATAAAGATTTTTTTGAAAGGGCAGAAGGGAAAGAACTGAGTATAGTCAGGGGCATCATGAATTCCGAGCTTGAAAAGGAGAAGCACAGACCTATGGGCTGCTCAGGCTGTGCTGAAGTCCCAGATGAGAAAAAAATGTATTGGAAAATAATCTGAAAGGCATGGGGCTTACTGATTCTTCCTGATCATCACAGTTTTCTCCCTGAATTGAGCCAGAACATAAGAGAGCCCCTTGTGCTGTCATGGCTTTTGTTTCCTGAAGAGTTGCATCCCTTTAGTTCTGCCTCAGCAGGACACCTTTGGCTGACATGAAGACACATGTTAAGTCACACACAGAGCAATACTATCCCTGTATTTATCACAGGATCGCTGATGAGGACATGGCTAACCCATCAGAGAAATGTCTTGAAACATCAACATCAGGAAATATTTGCTTCTGAGAAGTGGCTCACTTTCTCTATATGGGTGAGATAAATAAAGCAAATGATTGTGTTTCCTTCCCTTTATGTCATGGCTTCCAGAAAGCTCAGAAAAATAACTGTAGCTCAACATAATTATGAAGGATCCTATGATCTACATATACACATTTCAATTTTGCTTTAGTTTTGCTCTACTTCCCTAGTCCTAACTTTTTATGTGTTTATACAGATACATTTTATGGTATAAATAATAATATACTAAAGATATAAGGCTCATTATGTGTGTGCCAGGCATTATTCTAAACACTTAATATTAATGCAATTGATCTTCACAACAATGATAAAGGTGTAGGTATTATTATTACCATCATCATCCCCATTTTACAGATGGGGAAACTAAGGCACAGAGAGGTTAGAGACTTGCCTAAGCTCACAAAGCTATTAAGGACATTTTGGCTCCAGAGTCTGTACTCTTAACTACTGCTGCTTCCTTGCTTCTAAGTGTCCTAACCTAGGTCGCAGGAAGAGGAGCAAATAACAACTTACCTGGAATTTAGTTATGTTTGACTGGTGGAGCAGGGGCAGTGGCCTAAAAAGGCAGATCTATTGAGAGGGGGGGAGAAGAAAAGAGAAGAGTCGGGGATGGCATGGAAAACCCATATCGAAAGTTCACCAAATCATCAGGCTAGAAATCCATAAATGCCAGCTGGTAAAATGGCCGTGCTGTAGCCAAGAAAAATGGGAAAGAACATTTGTTTTTCCCACAGATCCCCATCATTCAACAGCACCACCCTATCACAGACCTCATAAACCTCCCAACACTCACTCTCACCCAATACTGACTCCAGAGACCCACCCCCATCACACACCCTACAGAACCCACCCATCACTCCAAATATCCCCATCATTCACCCTACAGATTCCCCCATCACAGACTCCACAAATGCACCATCGCACACACCCCCAACACACACCCATCAATTACCTTACAGACCCTATCACTCATCCCACAGCCCCCCGTCACACACACCACAACCCCAGTCACTGACTCCATAGACCCCATCACTCAGCTTACGGACCTCTCGTCATGTACCCCTGGAGACTCTTATTAGTCATCTCAGAGCACCCCTCCAAGTAATCACCCAGTAAATTCACATCTTTACAAAGCCCACACTCACCCGTTTCACTCTGCCCACAGACCACCAGCCCTGTCTCACTTCCATTCTGAGTGAACCCTCTATCCTCCTTCATCCCCTGCTCTGATGTTAAGAACCGAATTCTTATTCTGGCGAGGTCCGCCTGGTGTTTCCAAAATCAGTCACAACTTCCTCCAACAACTACTTTCTTGGTCCTTGACCCCCACCATCGGTACAGTCTGTCACTCTTCCTGCTCATGCACAGTTGCTCTTCCTAATGTCACTGATGCTAGTAGCCCATAGCATTGTTGCTAGTAGTGTTCTGTAACGGCCTTGACCGTATGTGGCTGGCCAGAAAAATGGTCGCACCAATAAACCGTCAAGGGAGCAGACATCTTTACAAATGTTACCACTCTGTACAGCAGAGAAATGTGCCTCTTAAAGTTTAGAAGAGATGGGATTTTGGGAAGAATTTGAAAACTTGCGATAAGAGTGGAGCCCTAAAGGCTAGTGATGGGCGAGTTATACTCAAGTTTTTGGGGGTTGATGAGAACTCGTATGTACAAATGTACAGCTGAGGACCACAGACCCCCATGGCGAAATACCACTGCAGAAACGCGGGAGGGAGGCCAGGAATAATACAGGTCTCCCTGGGAACTATTACTGGGAAGAAGAGAGGCAAAGCCGGGAATGATACATTCCTCTAGAGATCGGTACCACTGGGGTGATGGGGAGAAAGTATGGGGTGGTAGTCCTCTCCAGAAGATAACATTAGGGAGATGGAGGAAAGCAGTCCTTATGATAGACACTATTGGGCTAGGAGAGGTGAAGGCCCGGGTTGGTACACTCCTCTGTGAGAGATACCACTGGGGCAGGTGGGGGGGCAGGGTACAATTCTGTACTCAGGGAAAGAGACATGTGAAGAAAGTGGTACCAGTAAACATAAGTGCAGAGAGAGTTAGAGACAGAAGCCCAGGGGGAATTTGGGCAAGGTGGGGTCCTAATCGGAGACTAGGTGAGAATCCAGACCTGATGGTGACCCACCAGGCCCACTTTACATCCTCCTCCTGGGAATCTACCCCAGAAAGATGAGGGGTGACCAAGATACCAGGGTCAGAGCTCTGGTATCAGGGGAGGGGCTCTGGGCCTCTGTGAGGCCTAGAGGAACAAACAGGGGACAAACCAGTGCTCAGGTTCTGAACCTTAAACACTCCACCATATTAATCATACTCTACCACTTAGGCATGTGAAAGGCAAAATGCATGTGATACTAAAGGAGATTATTGCAATAGGGATAAAGGCAAGGAAGGGGACCTGGGGCTTTATAGAGGCAGGTAAAAAAGGAGTCATAGTTGAGTCATGAGGAAGGATGAGGACAGGTCTTATCTTGGAATATGCAGAAGCATTGGGGACTGCTATGAACTGAATTGTGTCCCTCCTAAAATTCATATGTTAAAGCCCTAACCCCCAATGTGATATTATTTGGAATGGGCCTTTGGGAGGTAATTAGGGTTTGATGGCAGCATGAACCATCATGATGGTTCACCGGGGTGGGGCTCAGGTTGAATGGGATTTGCGCCCTTATAAGAAAACTACATAAAGAAGAGGCTGTGTGAGGACATAGTGAGAAGGTGGCTCTCTGTAAGCCAGGAAGAGAGCTCTCCCCAGGAAGCAAATCAGCCACCCCTTGATCTTGGACTTCTCAGCCTCCAGAACTGTGAGAAATAAATTTCTGTTGTTTAAGCCACCCAGTCTATGGTATTTTGTTATGGCAGCCTGAACCGACTAATACAGAGACCTTTGTAGTTCCCTTTCCTGGAACACAAAAGGGTAGGGGGATTTCTTCACTATCACTGCTTTCCAGAAGCACAGGCCTCCCTCAGATATAAAGTGCAACACTGTCAGTCACCTCCATTCCAGCTCACCCTGCCTCTCATGGCTCCCATTCCTCCTTCCTCTACCAATCATTCAAATCTACTCCCTCCCACTGTGCCCCAGATTTCCTCCATTCAGTCCCATTGTTTATTCACTTCCATTCACTCTGCTTCATGGCCACCATTCACACACACTGTATTTCATATTAATACCTTTTTTTTCAAACAAAAGTTCTCACATATTTATTACTGAACCAAAGAGAATATAGAAACAAAGAGAAGTCACTTTTCTAATAAAACATGTCCAAATGGCCAGATAGCAGCGATGTTCTCAGCTTGATATGATAAGATGCTAGTGACCTTGATATAGCATAAATATGTGTGCCATCTCATGTGTGCCAGGAACCCAGCTTGGTTCTTCTCCACTGTCTCCTCTTGAAGTTGTACCTGATTTTATTACCAGTTTAATCTGAATCCATTGAGGAATGGGACTATTCTGCTTCTGTTTCTTGGCCAGGAATCACTTGATCCTGAAAGTCTGTGAGAAGAAAGACATGGCAAGGAACAGAATCAATCACACACACACCACAGTGTTTGAGAAAGGGAGAGAGAGTTAACACCTTTTTTATTGTGGTAAAATACACATAACATGAAATTTACTATTTTAATCATTTTAAAGTATACAATTCAGTGTCATTTAGTACATTCACAATGCTGTGCAACCATTACCACTATCTAGTTCCAGACCATCTTCATCACCCCAAAAGAAAAGACCATATCCATTAAGCACTCATTTCCCATTCCCCTCTACCCCCAGCCCATGGTTACCACTAATCTACTTTCTGTCTCTATGGATTTGCCTATTCTGGATATTTCATATAAATAGAATCATACATTATGTGGCCTTTTGTTTCTGGCTTACTTCACTTAGCATAATGTCTTCAAGATTCATCCATGTGATGGCATGGTATCAGTGTTCATTCCTTTTCATGGATAAATTGTAGAGCTATACCACATTTGGTTTATCTACTCATCAGTTGACAGTTATTTGGGTTGTTTTCACCTTTTAGCTGTTGTGAATAGTGCTGCTATGAACATTTGTTTACAAATTTTTGTTTGAACTCCTGTTTTCAGTTTTATTGGGCATATACCTAGGGGTTGAATCGCTGGATCATATGGTATTTCTATGTTTAACGTTTTGAGGAACAACCAAACTGTTTTCCGCTGTGGCTGCACTATTTTACTTTCCACATCAGCATTGTAGGTGTCCAATTTCTCCACATCCTCCTATTTCTCCACATGATCCTATTATAAATAGAATTATTTTTCTTAATTTTCTTTTCAGATTGTTCATTGCCACGGTATAGAAATACAAGTGATTATTATATGTTGATTTTGTATTTTGCCACTTTGCTGAATTTAGTTATGAGCTCTAATAGTTTTTTGTGAATTCTTTAGGAATACACATACACACACACACATATATATATATATATATATATAATCATATCATCTGGGAATAGAAATAGGTCTACTTCCTTTCCAATTTGGGTACCTTTTATTTCTTTTTCTTGACTGAAAATTGCTCTGGCTAGACCTTCGAGTACAATGTTTAGTAAAAGTGGCAAAAGTGGGCCTCCTTGTCTTGTTCCTGATCTTAGGGAAATGCTTCCAGTCTCACTACTGAGTATGACAGTAGCTGTGGGTTTTCTATAAATGCCCTTTATCAGGTTGAGGGAGTTCCCTTGTATTCCTAGTTTGTTGAGTGTTTTCATCATGAAAGGATATTGGATTTTGTCAAATGGTTTTTCTGCATCAGTGAGATGGTATCATGTGGTCCAAGATATTTTCTAATTTCTACTGTGATTTGTTCTTGATCCATGGGTTATTTACAAGTATATGACTTATTTTCAAACATCTGAGGATTTTCTAGTTATCTGTTATAAACATGTAGTTTAATTCCATTGTGGTCAGAGAATATACACTGTATAACTTCATCCTTTGAAATTTGTTGAGACTTTCTTTATGGACCAACATGGGTTCTTTTTTAAAATTTATTTTCTATCTATCTATCTATCTATCTATCTATCTATCTATCTATTTATTTATTTATGGCTGCATTTGGTCTTCGTTGCTGCACACAGGCTTTCTCTGGTTGCGGCGACCGGGGGCTACTCTTCGTTGCGGTGCGCAGGCTTCTCATTGCGGTGGTTTCTCTTGTTGCGGAGCATGGGCTGTAGGTGTACAGGCTTCAGTAGTTGTGGCTCGCGGGCTTTAGAGAACAGGCTCAGTAGTTGTGGCGCACGGGCTTAGCTGCTCCGTGGCATGTGGGATCTTCCCGGACCAGGGCTCGAACCTGTGTCCCCTGCACTGGCAGGCAGAGGCTCCGGATGCGCAGGCTCAGTGGCCATGGCTCATGGGCCCAGCCGCTCCGCGGCATGTGGGATCTCCCCGGACCGGGGCACGAACCCGTGTCCCCTGCATCGGCAGGCGGACTCTCAAACACTGCGCCACCAGGGAAGCCCATGGCAGGCAGATTCTTAACCACTGAGCCACCAGGGAAGTCCCCAGCATGGGTTCTATTTGGATAAATGCTCCCTGTGCACCTGAAAAGACTGAATTCTTCAGTTGTTGGGTGTAGTAATTATATGAAGTTGTGCCAATTATATGAAGTTGGTTAACTGTGATGTTCAACTCTTCTATAACATGTCTGATTTCTTTTTCTGTTTATTCTATTACTGAGAGAGGTGTGTTAAAATCTCTATGTTGTGGATTTGTCTATTTCATCTTGTAATTCTATCAGCTTTCACTTTATATATTTTGAACCTATGTTATTAGGTGTTGTAGTAGGCAGAATAATGGACCCCCAAAGATGTCCTGTCCTAATCCCCAGAAACTAAATATGATGAGTTGCCGTGCACATGAATGTTTTGTTACATGACAAAAGGGACTTTACAGATGTAATTAAGATTATTAATCAGTTGATCTTAATTTAGAGAGATTATCCCAGATTACCCATATGGGCCCAGCGTAATTACATGAGCCCTTAAAAGCAGATACCGGGGGCACGGGTGGAAGAGGAAGGCAGAAGGGAAAGTCAGAGATTCAAAGCACAGAAAGAAGTTGCCATGCTATTGTCAGCTTAAAGATGGAGGGGACCATGTGAAAAAGAAGTGAATTATGACAACAAACTGAATGACTTTGGAAGTAGATTCTTCCCTAGAGCCTCCAGAAAGGTACACAGCACTGCCAACACCATAATTTCAACCTTATGAAACCCTAAGAAGAGAACCCAGCTGAACCGCACTTTGCCTGGACTTCTGCCCCATGGAAACTGTGAAGTAATAAATGGGTGTTGCTTTAAGCAGCTAAGTTTTTTTCTTTTTTTTTCACTCTTGAAATACAGAATTTTATTTAGAAACTGTTTAAAGTAGAAAAATACCCTGTCAAGACAGACCAGGTGGAAAATGGGTTCCCAATAAAATGGAATTTTAGGGCAACAAAAGTCTAAAAGGCCACAAAAGAGAAATAGCACCACTGTTATTTGAACAATGGCTAGTTACTTGCATTTTTTGGCATTGTTAATCACTGAATCTGGGTTTTCCTCTGAATTCCACACAGAGCATGCACTACACAACAATTTTATCATAAAGTACCTGCTTGCTACACACATTTTAGGACTGGCTACCACCAGAAACAAATCAATGCAAATACATCCGGGGCAGAACAATCTCAGTAGTGGGTAACACATTCTGCAGAATTCTGCCGAACAAAGGAACTGAATAGGCTGTGGGCAAAGCAAATGAGGGAGTTAAGGAATGAAATATTTTAAATATTAATAATTAACTCAGACATGGTACTGTATTTTCTGCAAAAGAAAATTAACATTTAGTAACACGCTAACATTTTTATCTCCAAAGAGATTAGTGCACTGGCAAAGTATTCCGATAACAGTGGAGGGCTGTGGACAGCAGGTACCGAAAACACCCAGCCTTGCAGATTCCAAGGTAGCAGTGGCCTTCCTTCACTGATCACTCCCTTTGCCAGAGGTCCAGAAAGAACTTGCAGCATGATCACCTGCCTGCTGAACTTCCACTCTAAGCAGCAAACTTTAAGGAGCCAAAGAGGAGTCCCCAGTGGGCAAGGGGAACAGAGAAGAGAAACATGTTAAATGTAAACTTAAAAGACAGTAAAATGGGACACAACCCCCATTCAAATCCCAGAGATGCGGGCAAGTCCCCAAAAGTAGTTGTTAGATTTAAAAACTGGACACACCTCATTTCAAAACAACAACAACAACAAAAACAACAAAACACAGTACATAGAAATATCACGGATAACTGGAAAAATCACCAGAGAAATGTTCTATGAAAATCAAGCTCTTCCACTCAACACGTCTCAGGGCTGAAACACACCCTCTATTCATCCAGGCAACAATGCCTCTTGCTTCTTATCAGGGATGCAACTGGTCAAGGACACTAAATGGCTTTAACAAAGCAACTTTTCAAACTTTCCATTTGGGCCAAGGTCTGGGCCTATGAGGATCAGGCAGCCCCGTGAGGGCTGGGAACAACAGGTCCCAAAGGTTGCAGGTTCTGGCCCTTCTTTCCCAGACATAATGTCAAACATACAGAAACTCCTGTCATGTTACATTTTACATTTTGAAATATGGAAGCATCTTTTAAATACTCTTAAGGCATTTATTTATTAAAACGTTCTCTGTCAAGATTTCACATTAGCTTAAAATTCAAACCAGTCTTTTCACTTTTCTACTGAGGTCTCCCCCTTCTCCAGCCATCAGTGCTACCAGCATCCACACAGTGAGCCCCATGGTCAGCCTCTTTGTGCCCTGGGTGAGCCAACTAGATGTTAATACTGCTCTGCTACAAGGTAAAAGCTCCTAACTCAAACTTATTGGAAAAGGAGTGAAACTTCTGCAAAGTGCACTTTAAGAAGAGGTTCTTTTTGCTTATAAAAAGAAACCAGTGAGTCCTCTAAGAATAATAAAAGGGAATATTTTACAGTTAAGCACATGATTTGGAGTGAAGAATTCGGATGATGCTCAGCTGGTCCAGGCTGTTAATACTCTTCTTGTTCCTCCTGCGGGCCCCCTTCATCAGGTATCACAAAGCCTTCATCTGTGGCATAGAGAATGTCCACAGTCTTCTGCAATACAGGGTTGTTTTCCCCCTCGTTCTCCTGGCAAATCAATTCAATGTTCCTTAGCTTTCCAAAGTAGAAACCTCTCTCTTTTTCCAAGTCTTCGACGGTAAGTTTCAATACGTTGACCTGCTGCATCAATTCGGCTGCTTCGTCATCCCCGTTCCCCACACCAGGATTCTTCCGCACCACTCCTGGGCCAGCCTTAGGGGTTGCAGTAGTTCTGTGTGTTGCAATGGGCCTCTGTGGAGCTGCACTGCTAGAGCTGAGAGGTTTCTTCGGTTTGTTCAGAGCTGGAGCAACAAGGGAGGGGGCCACCGCAGTTTCTTGACCTTGTCTGGCAGCTACAGGGTCATAGTCTTTCCCACATAGTTTGCATCAAAAAACTTCTTGAACCACTGAACGAATTCAAAATTGTCCTGAAACTTTCCTTTTACTATTTGTCCACAGGAATTATTTTGTCAACACCCATCCTCTTAAAAACCTGCTTGTAGTATTTTGAAGTTCTGGATGTATTCGTGTTCTAGCTTAGCTTGGAATTTCACTTTCTTCAAGGCAATGGAGCCAGGGAACAGCATGTCCATAAACTGACAGTAGGCAGCCCCTGAGCACAACTGTTCAATCTTTGTCAGATTCAACTGCAGAGACTCATTGATCCAGGCCAGCATGTCATGTCGACTGAGGTTATCACTGGTGACCGACGTTGAGTACACATTCACTGCCATCTTCGGCTCTCGGCTGGACCGCGGCTGGACCGCGTCCACTGCCTGTACCCGGCTCTGGTTCATCTTCGTCTTGTTCAAACCGCCTGACCCCGCCCGCCCGCCCGCCTGCGTGATGACCTCACACGCACCCCCCCCCCGCCCCGTTACGCGCCGATGAAAGCAGCTAAGTTTGTGGTAATTCGTTACAGCAGCAACAAAAACTAATAATGCAGGTAGATTAAAATTTTAGAATTGTTCTATCTTCTCTTGAACTGACCCTTTTATCATTATGAAATTTCCCTCTTTATCTTTAGCATTACTTCTACCTTACAGCCTACTTTCTTTGCTATTATTATAGCTACAACAGCTTTCTATTAGTGTTTGCATTGCTTTTTTTTTTCATTTTTTTATGTTCAGCCTTTCTGTGCTTCTTCGCTCCTTTCTATGTTTCTTGCTTCCATTTGGGATCAGATTAAATAACTTTAATATTTAGTATTTCTAGTAGTATAGGTCTACTGGTGATGAATTCTCTTAGCTTTGTAGTAAGCTTTGTAATAAATATTTGTATTTAGTTCACTTGCCTTTTTGGACTACTGGTATAGAATTGGGTATAGAATTCTCAGTTGGCAGAGTTTTGTTTCCTTTCAGTACTTCAATGATATCATTCCATTTTCTTCTGGTTACAAGAATTTCTCTTGAAAAAACCAGCCATTCATCTTATTGTTTTTCCTTTGTCCTTTTTTCTAAGGACAGCTTCTAAGGTTTTCTTTATAACTTTGGGGTTCATCAATTTGAGTATGATGTGTTTAGATGTAGTTTTATTTGTGTTTAGTACTTAGGGTTTGGTGTGCTTCCTGAAACTGTGGGCTAATGACTTCCATTAGTGTTGGAAAATACTCAATATTTCTACAAATATTACTTCTGTCCCCATTCTCTCTATCCTCTTGTCAAGCACAAGGCAAGGCCAGGCCAAGGCCTGACATATTCAGCCTGTAAAGCAACAATGAGCCCCTTCTAGATTCAGACTGTTTATTACTTACTTAGACAGCAAACAAAAGGATCAACCAAAGATTACAGCTCCCTAAGACCCTGTGCAGGGAAGCACCAAAACAAAGGGGCCTGATGACTGCAACAGGAAGGATAGGACGCTCTGTTACTGAGAAACCTATAGCCATGCTGCAGCTAAGAAGTTTTATAGCCTGCAGCTCTACCTTAAGGGAGTGAGGCAGAAAACTTCATACCTCATTAGAACCTGGTCTATGTCTTTTCGTCCACCTGGTATTCTATACGGTTTCAAATTAACAATGCGCGTGAGTAAGTTCCCATTTACCATGTTCAATTAATACTGGCCTCATCATCAAAAAATCTACAAACAATAAATGCTGGAGAGGGTGTGGAGAAAAGGGAACCCTCTTGCACTGTTGGTGGGAATGTGAATTGATACAGCCACTATGGAGAACAGTATGGAGGTTCCTTAAAAATCTAAAAATAGAACTACCATATGACCCAGCAATCCCACTACTGGGCATATACCCTGAGAAAACCATAATTCAAAAAGAGTCATGTACCACAATGTTCACTGCAGCTCTATTTACAATAGCCAGGACATGGAAGCAACCTTAAGTGTCCATCAACAGATGAATGGATAAAGAAGATGTGGCACATACACACAATGGAATATTACTCAGCCATAAAAAGAAATGAAACTGAGTTATCTGTAGGGAGGTGGATGGACCTAGAGTCTGTCATACAGAGTGAAGTAAGTCAGAAAGGGAAAAACAAATACCATATGCTAACACATATATATGGAACCTAAGAAAAAAATGGTCATGAAGAACCTAGGGGCAAGACAGGAATAAAGACACAGACCTACTAGAGAATGGACTTGAGGATATGGGGAGGGGGAAGGATAAGCTGTGACAAAGTGAGAGAGTGGCATGAACATATATATACTACCAAACATAAAACGGATAGCTAGTGGGAAGCAGCCACATAGCACAGGGAGATCAGCTCGGTGCTTTGTGACCACCTAGAGGGGTGGGATAGGGAGGGTGGGAGGGAGGGAGATACAAGAGGGAAGAGATATGGGAACATACGTATATGTATAACTGATTCACTTTGTTATAAAGCAGAAACTAACACACCATTGTAAAGCAATTATACTCCAATAAAGATGTAAAAAAAATTATCTAATAGCTGGAATAAAAAAAAAGAGAAGAACAAATACCGTATGCTAACATATATATATGGAATCTAAAAAAAAAAAAAGGTTCTGAAGAACCTAGGGGCAGGCCAGGAATAAAGACACAGACGTAGAGAATGGACTTGAGGACATGGAGAGGAGGAAGGGTAAGCTGGGGTGAAGGGAGAGACTGGTATGGACATATATACACTACCAAACGTAAAATAGATAGCTAGTGGGAAGCAGCCGCATAGCACAGGGAGATCAGCTCGGTGCTTTGTGACCACCTAGAGGGGTGGGATAGGGAGGGTGGGAGGGAGACGCAAGAGGGAGGAGATATGGGGATGTATGTATATGTATAGCTGATTCACTTTGTTATAAAGCAGAAACTAACACACCATGTAAAGCAATTATACTCCAATAAAGATGCATTAAAAAAAGAAAAAGGACTGGAATAGAAGCTACTGTAGCAATTGGGACCACTGAGTTACATTATTTCAAACCATAGAACACACTTTACAGCTCATAGTGTCCAAAAATGAGCAAAGAGATAGTGCCTTAAATGAATATCTAATGTTGCATATATAGCTCAGAGTATTCGTTTGATAGAGAATTGGAACAGGTAGATGCCTAAAGTGGGGGAGATAAAGGCATGAAGAACCAGCTTACACCCCTCCATGAATGTATGCTCACATTTAACATGATACAGGCCAAGGGAGAGTCCCTGCTAGATAGATTCCTCCATTTTTCTGTGAGGTCTGAGGCAGAGAGGGCCAGGAAGATGCTGTTATTACTACACAATTCTTTCCGTGCAACACCTCAACTTTCTTCTTTCCAACCTGATGCAGTGGTCCTGGGACCAGGGCTACAACTGCAGGTGCCAGAAGCAGGGATGATCCCTAAATGAGAAACTGTAACTCTACCTTTAAACCTTGATGCCAGAATTCTGGGAATTCCCTGGCAGTCCAGTGGTTAGGGCTCTGTGCTTCCACTGCAGGGAGCACAGTTTCTATCCCTGGTCGGGGAACTAAGATCCCACCAGAATTCCTAAGGATCTAATGGGATGGGTTGTGCCTTCACCTGTTATATAGATAGGTCAAAGATGGCCTTTCTGTATTGGTCCTTCGGTTGTTTATTTCTTCACTGCAGGCTGAGACCCAATAGCTCAAAACCTGCTGATGCCAACTTAAATGTGTACACATCCAATTATTTTATAAATAGCCCAAACAAGTAGATCTTTCACCATTTAGAGCCTACCTGCTTTGCATACCCAACGAAACCTCACCCTACATCTGCTGGCAATAGATAAGGTAAGCCCGGGCTGTAAAAGACCCATGTTGCTGCTGCCCTGCAGGGCTCTCTGACCCAGAGACTCCCCACTTTGCTGCTGAGTGACATCACCTAGACACAAAAGCTCCCTCTCTTAACCCCTTAGCCCCCAGCACTTCCTTTGCCCTCCTCCTCCTACAGGCTCCTGCTGGGAGGCACTTCCCCAGCCTGCAAGCCCAGTAACACTCGTGTGTGCTCCTGCCACCTCGTGGTCATATTTTTTTCTTGATAATCCCCAAATACCTCAAACCCCGTAAGTGGCAATAAGGGGAGAACTTCTGGAGATAATTAGGAAATAGATATGGAGGCCACCCAGTCAGCAGGAAAATCAATTAGCAAAAATCCTGGATGGCCTCAAATGGGTGGGATTCAAAATTTGGAATGCCACTGCTTCGGTTTGGTGTGGCACTGCTCTGTACTGTATTACACTCTATATTTTGGGGGGTATCCTCCTGTGCTTCAATAGCCTGGCCAAGTGATAGCATCAGTATTTGAGTGAACACATGCCACTGGAACTAATTTTGCGGGGGGCCAGCTGCATGCGGTAGGAAGTCAGCCTGCCCACCTGGGTATCCATTAGGCAGGTGGTGGACACTGTAAGACCTGTGGGCCTGAACAGAAAAGGGGGAGGGGTGCACACCTCTGAACTGAGGGGTGGATACCCCTGAGCCCATAATGGGCTATAATGGAAGGAGCTCCCGGACAATGGCCAGCGATTCAGGGTTACTCTGTGACGAGAGGACATCCTTGCCACTGGGGACCACTGTGGCAGCTAAACAAGCCTATAAGGCAGAGGCATCAGGCCAAGGTTAGTCCCCTAAGTGCAGTTGGGGGAGGCACCTTTGCAAACAGCTAGCCTGACTCTGACGCTGTTGCACTTGGATCTGCTGTCACGGGTGGCATCATTCTAGCCCTTCCCTGGAGGGCTATCTTGACCCCAACTCTTGGGCTGAGGCGGCTAAAGCATTACTTAAAGTGACAAAGACAAGGAAGTTATCTCCCTGCCTCTCCCAGGACTCCTAAACAGGGGGCCATCCTGTTGAATGAGAGAGGCAAGCCAGAACTTCCTCTTGGTGGCTTCTCACCAGGCCACAGCCTGGTGAGGAGGCAGGAGCTTACACTCGTTGGAAGACCAGATGGAGGGGAGGGCCCTGGAGAAGAGGACTGGTGCCCTCTAGAGGCCCAGGCAGCACGATGCCAGCATGGTCATGGTGAGGAGAACCTACCCTCCACCCAGGACCACCCACAAAGTAACAGACAGAAGCCACAAGAGGGGAAGGTCCAAAAAAAGGGCAGGTTCTCACTTGGGGGAAGCGACACATCCCCCTTCTCCCTGAGGCCCAGTCCTCCATAAGGACAGAGTCCGGGAACCAAATGAAAAAGGGGCTGCCTGGCTGTATAGAATGTATCAGGCAGAGAGTGAGAATTCCACCTAACAGGGTCTGGAATTAAACAATTGGCAGCCACAGAATGGGATGGAAAAATGGGCCCCTGGTAAGGGATCTTGCACAATTAGTGAGGAAGGGAGGAAGGACCCCCAGAGGCAGCTTTGGACCCTAGTTCACATATACCTTGTTGATATGGATTTTTTAATGGCTTGGAGGGCCACCCACCCCACATGAGGCCTCATAATCACCTGGGCAGACTGTCAATGGAAAACACCAGCTGAGGCCAAAGATCTCCTCCATCAGCTAGGGATGCTGGAGTGGGCTTATCAGGTAACAGATGGTGTGCAGCAGGATGACTGGGCAAGTGGGAGGAGGGTGAATAGAGTCCTGAGTCCACAGCGTTGTTTCTCAGAGAGGCTCCTGACAAAGCTAAGTCCTCTTTACGGGCAATGATGGTTAACACGAAAACAGTTCAAAAGTCACAGCTGCCCTTGGGTTTAATAGAAACCCCTGAAAGACAAACTCAGATCCAAGTGTTTAAGCCACCTGGCCTAAATCAAAATTACTATCGAGAGTGAAGCCTCCCCCCTCCTAAGTCAAACAAACTTACAGCTTGGCCTCTGCTTAAGCGTGAACTCTGAGAAAACAAGACAGGTTATATATTAGTCAGAATTTTGCAGTGAAGCAGAACCAATAGGATGTATATATAAAAAGAGGGTTTTTTTTTTCATAAGGAATTGGCTCACAGGGCTATCCTGGCAAGTCCCAAGATCTACAGTCCTCAAGCTGGAGCCCTAGGAGAGACCATGGTATAGTTCCAGTCCAAAGATTTGCTGGCTTGAGGTCTAGGAGGAGCCAATGTTTCAATTTGATTCCCAAAGCAGGAAAAAAAGTACCAGCTCAAGGGAGTCAGGCAGGAAGAAATTCCCTCTTACTTATGGGAGGGTCACCTTTTTGTTCTATTCAGACCTTCAGCTAATTGGATGAGACCCGCCAACACTGGGGAGGGTGATCTGATTTACTCAGCCCACCAATTCAAATGTTAATCTCATCCAGAACCTTACAGACATGCCCAGAATAATGTTTGACCAAATGTCTTGGCACTTGTGACCCAGTCAAGTTGACACATAAACTTAACCATCACAGGTTAAGGGACAAGAGAGTCCCAAATTGGAGGTTCTCTGATAAATCAGTGCAGCAACAGTACTACTTACTAGGGTTAGATTACGAGCTGCGGCAGGCTTCCCTTTCAGAGGCAGCCTCATCTTTAGTACTTGCCTCTGGTCTCCACCAGTGGCCAGGACAGCCCGCACAGAGGGATCCAGCAGTCACAGAAGTAGGGCCCCGCCTGGAAGAGAATCGCCCTTGTATCACACTAACTGTAGTTTGGGCTCCAGAACACAAACACACTGGCTGGCTCTGTTGGACACAGGTGCTCAAACCTTCCTAATCCCAGGGAGCATTCATGCTTTAAAGGGAACTCCCCCTCCCCCCAAAGGAGGTGACTGACTTCAGAGGACAATTAATTAAAAGGAAAATTACCCACTTAACTATTAAAATTGGCCCAGATTTGCTAAAAGATGTTTCTTTCCTGGTTGTTCCCTTGGAGACTATCCCTGTTCCCATTACTGGACCGGCTCAGTCAACAGCTAACTTCATGGAACAAACCCAAGGCTTTTACTCTATTGGTGGGCACCAACCAATGGGAACCAGTTACCATTTTGTTATTGGTGTGGGCGGTAAACACGCCATAGTACAGGATATGACAAGGCACTGAGGGCCAGGCAGTCACAACCCTGAGTGAACACCTCACTGAAAGGGGATGGGAAACTGCCTCCCTCCATAAGGTATAAGGCCTCTACCACTCTGTTAAATTGGGGGGTTACATTCAGAACTGAGAAGGGCAAACTCTTCCCAATCCAATAAAATAAAAGCTCCTAGTGCTCCAACCTCCCACATCAGCAAGGAGGCCCAAGATTTGGTAGAAAAGTTTGGATTCCGGTGGCAACACGTTCCTCACGTCTACTATTTGCTAGATCCTATCTACGTATTAAGTCACCTGTAAGTCTTCCATTTTGAGTGAGGACCTGAGCTACAACAGGCACTAGATAAAATAAAGGAGGCTAACACTTCAGCTCTCCCACTAGTGCCCCAAGGATAGGACTTACATTTAGAAGTTTCTGCTCCCACCCCAAAATTTGCTTCCTGGGGCTTTTGGACCAAATGGACAGACAAACCTCTCCCTGGGCTTTTGCTGTAAGGGGCTCCTAGCCTCAGCCCAGACGTATTTGCCACTGGAGAGGCAATTTCTAGCAGCATACAGGGCACTTATGGAAACTGAGGCCCTTGCTGGGGCAGAGCCAGCTATCCCACAGACCGAGATTCCTCGTATGCCCTACATAATGGAAGAAAAACTCCCCATAAAATCAGATTGGCATCAGAGGCCCTGTTATTAAAGTGGAAATGCTATCTACAGGGTTGAGCTAAACCCAGCCCTACTGGATTGTCACAAACTCCATGAGGAAGTAACCACATACCTGCCACTGAAGCTAATTCGCCCAAACCCCAGAAATGCCTCTACCCCTTGCTCAATGGGGACTGGAGGGAGGATGGTCAGCACGCTCAAAACAAGCAAAGCAACGGTCTTCCTACCGATGGACTGAGCACAAGGTGTAAGGGACCAGACAATAGAGAGCCACAGCCTGTCACCCCCAAATCCATACGGGGCACAGACCAAAGTGCCCAATGGGCTGAGCCGCATATAATAGTCCTAGCAATAGAGTATGCCTTTGACAAACATTTTCCCAAGGTTCATATTTTACTGACTCCTGGTTGGTGTTCATGAGCTAACTACTTGGTCAGGACTTTGGCAAAATCAGGGCTGGAAAATACAAGCCAAGACATTTGGGCTAAATAGGTATGGGGCCAATTGCCACACTGGCTCCCACTCTGCCCATCTGGGTGCACCATACCTCGGCTCATACCAAATAAGACACAGAGGAAGTGCTCTATGACTCAAAGCCTGATGAGCTAACTGAACCACCAAAGCAGCTAGGGCTCTGGAAGGAGGGGGAGATCTCCAGACCTTTTGGAGGAGCCACCCTCCCCTTCTATCAGGGAGCACATGAGAGGTCAGGGCTTTGGGGCATCACAGGGTTATGAAAATGGATTGTTAGTAGAGGAGTCGGCTCAGCAGGGAGACAAAACATTAGTGGCTGTACCAGAAGCCAGAAGTCTAGACATTGGGCCTACCTCACTGGAGGGACAATTTACAGAGGAGGAGGGCCACATCAGAGACAGCAAATTGATTTCATTGGGCCTCCCCCTGCAGCGGCAGGAACATATATGTTAACACATGGTTAATAGTGGTGGGTGCCCACACAGGCCTTCCACTGATGGCTCTCGTGGGGCCCCAACCTCTGTTAATGTTACTGAAGTGTTAACACCGCAGCCTCACGGCCCTTGGGAGTGCTGCCAGTTATACAAACAGATCAAGGCTCCCACTGCAAAGCAACACAACAGCGGGCATTACAAAATCACATTGTGTGAGTTTTCACCTACTCCGTTGTCCTACAGCAGCAGATGTCACAGAAAGGCATAATGGTATTTTAAAACAAGGGCTCCTGAGAGAATCTGGAGGAAGATGGTCCATCAAGTTCAAAAGTGCAGACCTAAGACATGACTGCACTGTATTAAAATTCACAACAAATGAAACGACCACCTGTAGAGACGCTGTGACCTCTCCTGGTGCACACATCCACACTGGACACAACCCAATTACCAGTTTTCATGGACATGGGAGCCTTGCATGCTGCCCACAGCAAATGAACATCCACCTGGTACTTCCACCTTTTTCCCTTCTCCCTCATAGAAACTCCGGAGCCTAGCAGCCACTTCTCCCTTGATCCCAACAGGGACCTGCTGTGGACCACCAACTCTGGGACCACATTGAGCATGCTTCTGCTCCTCATCCAGTGTAAGCTGAGCAGACCACTCACCACTATCTGGAGAGAGAGGCGTCCTCATCTGCTGCCCACATACTCCACTAAATCACCATAGAACAATCTTGGACCAGCTCCTGATACTCAGGAGGTGGAACTAATTACCCCTGGACAGGGTAACACCATTTGGACGATACCCAAGGGACAATCAGAACTCCTACTGCTGCCCACAGATGACCTCTGACTTTCACCCCTATTCTGTTGCTGTGCCCCTTCCACACCTGAGAAGTTCCTCCCTTCACCAGTGTCGACTACACACCCATTGATGGATCACCCTCCCCTGGCAAACTACACCCGACTGTTGACAGGGTCTGGAAACAACATGCCACATGCACAACGCGGGAGACACACAACATGGGTCAGGATGGGGACCACGGGAAGCACGCTGCTGGCCATTCAGGTTGGTCAGTCCTACTAACATGACCACAGACACCACCACTGAGGCTAGCACTCCTCCTCCTTCCATCTCTACTGCTACCAGCAACACCCATTCTGACTAAGCCAGGTTCTAAGATGTGGCTTGTGATTCACAGGTGCCTTCTAATTCTGTGGGTCAACACTAACCTCAAATATGTGGCCAATCATGGGCTGAACACATAACCAATTGAGTTGACTCAGGTGCTGAGTATGACGTAGATAACATGCACATTTACTTGGCTATAATATTATAAGCTCCTATTAACACCACCTGGAATTGCACTAAGCCACACAACTTGCCTTCACAGGAACACAGAATATAGGCAACAATGGGAGCCTTGGTGGGCCTGTAAGGGAATCCCTGGTAAAGGGCTTTCCCTATTATAAGCTTCCCCTTGTCCAACACTGGACACTGGGTTTGACTCAAAATTGCAGTAGATTTTTACTCAGCAGCAGAACCCTGCACCAACCACACTAGCCACAACTCTCCAACGTCACAATCTTTCCAAATATTCCCCTGATACTAATCACTTTAGGATCACTAGTTGGTGAGGGGATGGGCAGTAGGAACAGCGTATGTGCAGGACGCCACACAACAATGAAAAGAAACACAGCCAGTCATGTCCTAGGAGTTATCCACACAAATTAAATAAATTGCCCAAGGACTGGAACTCTTGGCTGAATCTCACCATACTTTAGCAGCCATGGTGTTAGATAACAGCATAGCTCTAGATTACCTATTCCTGGGCCCTTATTAACATGTCTTGTTGCATGTTGGTTGTCAAAGAAAAACAAATCAGGACTTAGTAAGGAGAAACTATTTTTCAGAAGGATTATTGGAAGGGAGGAAAAGGGACTATTGTAATGGGGGAAGGCTGGTTGCAATAGGGAGAATGCTATGACCATAAGGTCTACAAGGGTCTCAAAATCAAGCAGAAAAAGGCTTTTCTTTCACAGGGTAAGGAGGAGGCAAGCAGAGATAAGCAGAATCTTTCGAGGGAAGTTGGACAAGCAAGGGGAAATGGCCAGTGGGGTCTGACAGGAAAGTATCCTGCTGTTGTCAGTCAATTCTCAGGAGAAGCTGAGAAGGGAGGCAAATTTCACTTTTTTGTGTTTGCTCAGGCTTGGGGGCAAGCAGAGTTCAGGAACCTGTAGGAAGGGAGAAGCCTGACTAAAGTTTGGTCAAGACAAAGCAGAGGGTAAGCAACAGGTAATTGTGAACACTTAGTCGGTCCCCCCTTGTTGTTTAAGTCAGACAAAATCTGTCCTTGAGCACTATTAGGGATGGAATAAGAATCATTGGGAAGCTGAGTTAGGTCCAAATAGTTTTCAAGGGGGTGCTGGCCTTCACGTTCCTCTTGTTCCTGAAGAACTGACTACTGTATCATCTGTTGATTTTGCTGTTAGGCTGACAGCTGTTGGAAGGCCTTAGCGATTAAGCACTTAACAAGAGAAATACTCAGGAATAAAATAAAATAAGTTATTAAAGGTTGAATAAGCGAGTAAAACCAAGATTTGAGGTTCAGAGAGAGCAAGTAGAGAAGATTCCTAGACATTGGGCCTGAAGGGTATTCAAATAGTGGAGTGAAGATGACAATGGAAATCTGAAGAATTTTCTGGAATGTCTGGCTGTTTTTGGTGATGGCACATCCATCAGAGAGGTTTCAGGGAACACATGCACAGCAATGGCTTCTGATCATTACAAAGTGCCCCCCTTGAGAAGCCAGGCTGGTGTCCAATGCCAGACAATTATGAAGATCTATTCATTGGAGTTCCTGTAGTTCTCTGGCAATGATGTTAGTGGTTTTAGATGTTAGTGGTAAGATCCACAGTCATGGTTATTTTCTGTAGCAGAGCATAGAAGATGCAGGTGGTTGGGTGAACTTCTAAGTGGCCCACACTGCAGCAGCTCTAGGCATGCAGGTTGCCCATAGTTGACTTGTTGCAGCAAGTTTTTTAGATTTACTCCCAGTCTCTTAGCCTCTTGTTCTAAGGCTTCTTAAGAACCCGATGAGACAAGAAGAGCACAGCCTCCTTCTGGGGCTTGGCTTCTGCCTAAGCTTGTAGTTGTAACATGTTTTGTAGACCTCTTGCCTCATCTAGTGTCTGGAAAACTTAAATCAGAGGTAATAGAGTAGTTAAGGTGAGAAAAGAAGGCAGTCTGGTTAAGCATAGATGGCCCTTTTTGAAGAGTATTGAGGTTGAAGGAGATTCCTTTTGAAGTCTAGGGGGAAAAGCTAAAGGGACCCTGAGTGATAGCACAAGGGATGCCCTTAAATATGAGATGGCATAGGAATTTAAGGGAAGCTGGAGGCTTCCGAAGAAGAGGGAGAACATAACCAGCATTCTAAAGTAAGGTTGTGAGACTGTACTATGAGTTGAGTGAAGGAACGCTATAGATTCTGGGGTCCTTGCAGGGATGGCAGAATTGTTAAAGGGGAGAACAGCTTGGGTTAAGGGGAAGAGGAAATAATACAAATGAAGGCTCATTATGGAAAGCTGCAGTTGTAATGGGGGGAGTTATGTGGATAGCAAAGATGATGCTGGAGGGGATAGAGAAAAAGGATGATACTGCAAGAAGAACAGTAAAAATGGTGAGATTAGGAAGTATGTAAGAGAATCCTACAGGGTCTTGTTTGGCATCTTGGGTGGAAGCTGACCACCTCATGATGTCATCTACTTACCTGGTCTGAAGTTCTTAGGAAAGCAGTCTACCTTGTGGCAACATCTGCTTCTGGGAGCTCTCGAGAGATCCTCAGTTTATTTTTTTTTCAAGTTTAAAACATGTATTTAAAATGCAATTTATAAAATGCTTATTGAGAGTCCGCCTGCCAATGCAGGGGACGCGGGTTCGTGCCCCGGCCTGGGGGGATCCCGCATGCCGCGGAGCTGCTGGGCCCGTGAGCCATGGCCGCTGAGCCTGTGCGTCCGGAGCCTGTGCTCCGCAACGGGAGAGGACACAACAGTGAGAGGCCCACGTACAGCAAAAAAAAATAAAAAATAAAAAAATAAAAATAAAAATAAAATGCTTAATCTGCCAACTCAGGAGCCCGCGATGCGGGGTGGGGTAGGGTGGGCAGCTGCCCATGAGACCAGCAGAGCAGGACTGCAGGGGTGCGGCCCTCCCTCCCATACCCTTCTGTTCAGATACCCAAGGGGCCCATGTGCACCCCTGGGATCACATGGCCGAACACAGGACTCCAGAGGTTTCCAGAGTCTTTGCCTACCAGGGAGGCTGGGGCGGCCCTGCCAGTCCATCTCTGAGCAGAGCATCCCCAGATGGGGCAGAGCTGCATATGGCTGGGCTAGACAGGGAGGGGTGGGGCAGTGGGCTCTGGAAGGGGCTGATGGTAGCAGATAGCATGTTCCCTCCTGCCTGCAGGTGGGGGGCACCCTGACTGAGTGGGTGGCGAAGGGTTGGTCGCCAGGTCCAGACCTCCAGCTCCTTTGGTTATAGGCTGACATCAGAGTAGTGGCTCATGGGAAGCGGTTAGCTGGAAGGTCTGAGGGCTGGCTCACAGAGTCAGGGAGGAGCTGGGAGAAGGGGACAGTACCGTGAAGGCAGATAAGGGGCAGCAGCCTCAGGTTTCTGCCCCCCACTCCCCTGGTGCTTTGCAAGCCAAAGCCTACAGCTTACTTTTTAAAAAAAATTTTTTTTAAAGAAAAGAAAAACAATTTATAAAAGCAAAAAATTAAAAATCTTATTGTTAAATATTTTAATATGCATTGTTATATGTATTGAATAAAATGTGAAAATTAAAAAAAAGAAAAAGCACTTAAGGAAGGTTACAGACAACTGCATAAAAACAATAACAAAAACCAAAAACACCCACAAACACACACACAAAATCCAAACTGTCTTCCCCTCTCCCCTCCCACCTCCCCCCAACACCATAGTTTCCTGTTTTCGTTTCTTTCTTTTTAAAATTTTGCCTGCCACCTCTCCATCTAGGAAGCCAGGATATGACTGCTGGTGGGTGGTGACAGGCACACAGCAGGCAGAGCCCCATCTTTGGCCAGAGGGAGGTGGGAGCATCAGTCCCTACTACATCCTTGATCCACAGACACCCATCAGCCAGCCTCCCCTTGGCTCTCACTAGAGAAGGGGAGAAAGAACAGGTGGTCCCGACAGCTGAGCAATCAGCACTTCTGGCCTTCCCACCTGGCCTGTACCTTCTCCAACTGAAAAGGATAGTTTCATCTTGGGCCAGGAACCACTATTACATGAGGGATGGACACTATCCACTTAGAATGCAGAAACTTGGTCTTGGCAGTGGAACTGTAAAGACAGCAGCAACCTTCTTCCGTCCCCACTCCTGGAGGTCATTTCCCCTCAGAGCAGCCTGTGGGCACCATTCAACATCCTGCAGGTTCTTACTGACTGAAGCTTTGTTCCAGCTCTGCTCACGGACAATTTCCTGCCTTCGTGTAGTTGTAAGCCTGTGGACTAATTGCTGACTCAACTGACAGCTGAACTTTCCTCCTAGGGGAAGATGTAGTGGGCCAAGACTTGCACAAATGTCACACCAACCACTCCTGAGCGAGGAGGCCATCTGGCTGGCTGAGGGATATAAGGTGCAGTGCGATGGAAGAGATCAGAAAGCCCGAGAGGGGCCAGAGTGTACACACACAGCTGCTCTAGGCAGGGCCCCCTAAGTCTCTTCCACCTCAAAGAACCAAAGCAAATCTCCAGGTTCCAAGGACAGAGGGGAAACTGCCTTCATTCCAGGCCCTTGCTCTGGAAGACGGGCTGGAGGATAGCCTAGGCCGATGGGGAACCAGTCTGTCATTACCAATCTTTGCAATGCACAGCTTGTCTCTTCCCAAATGTATTGAGAATGGTCTGCTCCCAAGGTAGTGATTTCACAAGGGAAATGTGCTGGATAGAGTTACGGAGCTGATGCCATCAACAGGGATGGCACTCCACAGACCCTTGAGAGTTCTAAGTCTTGCTGGAGCAGGAAGATCTACCTACCTTCTGACCACACTCGGCAGAAGGCTCGTAGTCCTGGAGTCAAGATTCTCTCCTGGCTTTCCTTGTGCTGACAGCAAAACACTGAGCAAGGCTCGCAGCCCTTACTCTTTTTTTTTTTCTTTCTACTTTTTGGCCGCACCACGTGGCATGTGGGATCTTAGTTCCCCGAACAGGGATCCAACCCGTGCCCCCTGCAGTGGAAGTGCGGAGCCTTAACCACTGGACCACCAGAGAAGTTCCTCGCAGCCCTTACTCCTAAAGCCCCAAAGTGCAGCCTCACTCCCTGCCCACTTCTAGAAGTAGTAAGCCTGGCTGGTAGGGAACCACTCCTGAGAGGCTTTAGAAGGGGAAGTCTGTTCACTTTCCCTATCTCCCAAAATACACTAGAGGTGAGGGGTTGGCACCCTCCCCAGGCTCTCTGAGCCTATAGAGCTAGCCCAGTCTTCAGGTAGTGCCCAGATGCTCTGGGACTTAGCTGGGGGGAGGGAGGTATAGGCATGGGGTGCTCATCTCTCCTGGGGGCTGCAGAGCCCTGCCCCTTTTCTGGGCTGCAGTAGGAATACAGAAGTTAAGCTCACCAAAATCCTATTGGTTAATGTTTCTAGTGAATTGCCCAGAAACAGTTTTACGTAGACTACCAAACTACTCTTTCTCAATTAAAAATTCATTAAACTGCTAAAACCCCTCCCATGCACTTTTACTTTTGCAAATCAAATGTTGTATAAACAAACAAAAATAGGAAGCAAAGAAACAAAAAGGATATTTTCAGATGGAACTTGCTTTTAAGTGATGAAAACATGCACTTGAGCGTGGGTGGATGCGAGTTCTCATTTGTGTTTTAAAATCCCAAATTAACGAGCATGATAAACTGTTATTGCTGGCACTGGCTTTACCCCAAGTGGCCAGGTGGCACTGTCTGACTCTCTGAGTCCTTGGTGGGTCCCCCCCAACCCTCCTCTAACCCCACCCTTTCCCTTTCCATTGACTTGGGACAGCCCTTCTAGACATGCCAATCACAGTGGGGGGAGGAAGGTCACAGTGCATGGGGTTCAAGGTCACAGTGTGCGGAGCAAAGGGAATCACACTGCAAGTAAGTCAGGTTGTTCCCTCTGCTCAAGTCCAGCTGTCTGCCACAGCAGTGCGACCCACAGCGGACGATCCAGGAAGTGGTGACGGAGGCAGTGGCGGTGGCATCCTTTCCTGCCCGCATTTATCTGTGCTGTTTGAAGCCTTGTAACCCATCAGGACCCAACAGCTGTCTGATCACATTGTTGGGCTGCCTGCTGTCTTCAGGTTGGGAGATCCTGGCTGGCCTGTCGAGGATGGGTTTCTCTTGCTCCTCTTCTGGGCTGGCGCTGCCCAGGATCCACTTCCAGGCCTCTGCGTACTCTGCCTCACGCTGCACTAGGGACTTGATGGGCAGGGCTGGCCTGCTGGTGGAGTTGGGGCTGCTGACCACACCAATGCTGGTGGGCCTCTTGAGGATGCGGATCTGTGGAGAGGCCCCATGGAAGGCTATCGTCCTGAATCACAATGGGCACTTTGGAGGAGATTTGGATTTCCCCACTGTCTGCCGCCTCCCAGCTCTCAGGGACTTCCTCATCTTCCATCTTACTCACCGCTTTCGGAGACCCTCAGTTTAGAGTCTGCAGTTGGGATGGACTTCCATTTAGAGTAGATTTCAATATCTTTTCAGTTGAGAAACACCAGTCCAGGGTTTGACCCCCCGGGGTTTGGCAGCAGTGTTAGTGATGTAAAGAGGATGATGCAAGGGCCCTTTTAATAGGGATCAAGATTAATTTTCTGGTTGCCTTGAGAGAACTAAGTCTCCAGTTTCTAGGTTATATAGTGGTTTGCATAGGAGAAATGGAGGAAAAGCAGCTTCCACCTGTTGAAGAGAAGTTTGGGAATAATGAATAAATTTCTTACTATATTTTAGAATGTCTGAATTGACCAGGTTAGAGTCTTCAAGAGACCAGACCGAATAGAGAATTCTATGGGCTAGCCAGTAATTTTACATGGGGACAGCTGGTATAACCCATCAGGAAAGGACTAGAGGGCAATCAGGGATAAGGGTAAAACCCTTAGGCCATGGGAGATTGACTTCTTCCATCAGTTTAGCAAGCTTTCATTTTAATAGTCCATTAGCTCTATCATTCCAGATGAGTGGGGAATAATAGACAGTGTAATTTTTGTGATATAGGAAGAACTCATTGGATTTCTTGGATGACTTTACTGGTGAAATGGGCCCCTCAGTCTCTTGAAAGAGCCAGTGGAATTCTCCATGTGTGGAACACCTGTCCTGATAAAAGTTTAGCAACCATAGTGGCAGCGGCCCTTTTACAAGGGAAAGTTTTAAGCCAGAGAGAAAACATACATATGATAGTAAGAAATTTTTTTTTCTTCTTTGAACTGATTTTTTAATTTAATATCTTTATTGGAGTATAACTGCTTTACAATGTTGTGTTAGTTTCTGCTGTATAACAAAGTGAATCAGCTATATGTGTGTATATATATCCCCATATCCCCTCCTTCTTGCATCTAGAACATGTTTATTTTACAACCATGAGATTTAGGAGCTGAAGAAAAGGTCCTAAATATCTATCTATTAATAAAACTCTAAAGGTGAGTGATGTAAATTTCCAATTGGAATTGGAATCCCCAGTTAGCCTAGAATATACTGGATTTTGAAAAGTAAAATTGTGACCAAGTTAATATTTTTTAAATAATTGAAATTATGATTCATAAAATTGTACTATTGCTACCTAACATAAGGTAAAGCAGCATGAGGACACAAATAGAAATATATCATGGACAGTGAGCGCAATGACAAATCTCTAGGAACTTTGTATAATTTTTGAAATATTTATATGAATAACATTTTACTCAAACAACTTTAATCTAGGGAAGTCTAAGTATTTTTTGACAACACTTCCCATGCAAATTATACAATCATTTATATAATATTAAATAAACCTAATTATTTTTAGCACCTCTTTTTACAAGATGAAAGAACAAATCCTTTGTGATTTTCCAGTGGCCCTCGGGGAAACCCCGAAGTCAATTTTGGGTATAAAAGATACCAATTGGGATTAGATTTGGGGAAGGCAAAATGTCAAAAGTTGTCAGGATACTTGAACGATTTGGTAACGCCATCTGAAGGTTGGAAAATATCACATATTCATAACATACATACATACATAAACATACAGACAGATACAAATAAAGATCTTATAGCTTTTATTCTAAAATTTTAGTTGAGTCATGCATAAACACAGAAATGCAAAACTCCCTGGTTTATATAACAGAGTTTTGGTCCTTGTCTTTGCCCCACTTTATATTATTAATCAGGATTATTCTGACTGATGGAACAAGTTGAGGTTATCTGTTCCATATGAGGGCTTAGAGTTTCCCACCATCTTCTTTGACCTGATATGTAATCTTATGGAGGCTGTGGAATAAATATGGGGAGGGGGACCAAAGAGATACCCAGCGGCCATCTGGGTGTCTCCAGAGACATCTGAGTGGATAAAATAGCCAGTCTATTTCCAGTTAGCTTTTTCAGCCTCAGGAGGTTTCCTCTGAGAGTCCCCCAGTAGAGTCAGGAGGCCTAAAGCTCAAGCTGAGGGGCTGGAGTGGGAAGAGAAAAGTTGGGCAGGGATGTTGAAGGGGGACAGATCAAAGGACTTAAGGGAGCTGCAGGGAAGAGCTAAAGGTAGTAAAAGGAGGAAGAAGGAGTGGAAGTGATGGGAAGGGGCAAGTCCTGGATGAGCCAGTTTGGGAAGGCCTCAAGTTTCCCAAAGAGGTCACTGACGTTCCAAATTGCCTTTGGAAAATTTGGTAAATTTTGCTATTTATAAAGATATTCAGCTAAGTAAGTGCAGTAGTGGTAAAGTATGTAGTAAGCAGGGAAGAAGAGGAGGGAAGACCCCTGGCAGAATGAGTTACCCATGGGATTTACAAATAGTTAAACCGAGATTAGAGAGCTGAGGGAACCCTTCATGCAGTCTCCAGGGCAGAGAACCAAGGGAACCCCTATGTGCAATTTCTGGGGTGAAGAGCCATGTGAACCCCCACATGCTATCTTTAGGGACTGGGGAGCTAACGAAACATCCACACCAAATCCATGGGTTTGGGGAGTTGAGGAAACTCCCATGCACAATCCCCAGTTTAGGGGAGCCAAGGAAAAACAGAAGAGGCCTTACAGAAGGGCAAAGAAACATCTCTTAGCCAGAAAGAAAAGTAACTCCTTACTACCATGCTACAACAAATCAATGTCCAGAGCACTGGACTAAATTAGGAGGTGTGACTCACCATTGTAGATTCCTATTTTTTCAGCAGAAAAGGACACAAAGGGTCCAAGAAACCATCATGAATACCTGGGTGAAGACAGCAGGATCTGACAGTTAATACAGCTCTATTACCTATTGGTCAAAGTAGCTCACTAGTTCTGTACCCATGTAACACTACCCGTATGAATGGGAATAGACTAGGGAGGGTGTATTGCTAGACTGGTACTGCTGTTGGCAATCTGGACCGGCACAGCAGCTGACCTTAATATCCCTTCCAGCAGTGGAAACGCTTGGGTTAAAATCAGTGACGAATGGAGAAAAGGAGAAATAGTAGCTGAGGGAAAAGGAATGAATAAATGGTTTATGCAATGAGGGAAATACAATATTACATTGGTGCCTTGAGAGAAGCTCAGAGCAAGAGAATGATATGGTCTCTTAGCACAATTATACCAGATGCTTGAAAAGGTGAAGCCATATGTTTGCCAAGACTGCCCCTGCTTTTGGAACCTGACAAGTTTGAATGGAAGCCTGCCACCTGAGTGGCATCACTCTGGGTTACATTTTGGTCGTACCATATAATGATGAATTGGACCAATTGTTGATGTCTAAATGGAACTCTACATGCCAGTATCTTTTACTTCTTGTTTTTTCAAGATACGTCTACTATAAAGTATATCATTTGAGAAGGAATTTCCGGGAACTACTCACTACCAGGCCATCAGACTGTGTGGTCTACGGTTCTCAACAGACTGATTTATATGTCATTATAAACCTTGATGATAGAATGCTTAAGCAAGTCCCTGGTTGTAATGGACAAAAAATAATAGCAGCATGCCTGATGCAGCACAGTGTGTTATACACAGGTATATATTGCCCTTGTTTTTGTGGATAGAAAGCTATTAAACAGAATAGAAAAAAAAACAATGGGTACAACAAAAAAAATTGTCTCACAGTTCTGGATGCTAGAAGTCTGAAATCAAGGTGTCAATATTTTGTAATAACCTATAAGGGAAAACAGGAATATATATGTATATATTCTTGTTTTATATATATATATTCTTGATACTTGTATATATATATACGAATCACTTTGCTGTACACCTGAAACTAACACAACAGTGTAAATCAAATATACTTCAATTTTTAAAAATCTGCTTAGTCACTTTGGATTCTCTTGCTCTCTACTTATATGTTCCATTCCTCTGTTATGGGTTGAATTGTTTCCCCTCAAAATTCAGATGTTGAAGTCCTAACCCCAGTACCCCAGAATGTGATATTATTTGGAGATAGGGACTTTACAGAAGTAATCAAGTTAAGATAAGGTCACTGGGTCACTAGGTTGAGCTCTAATCCAATATGACTAGTGTCCTTACAAAAAGGGGAAATTTAAACACAGAAGCATGCAGAGAGGGAAGATCATGTGAAGGACACAGGGAGAAGATAGCCATCTACAAGCCAAGGAAAGAGGCCTGGACAGATCCTTCCCTAACAGTCCCTCAGAGGGAACCAACCTTGTCAACACCTTGATTTTGGATTCTAGCCTCCAGAAATGTTTTGTTTAAGCCACCTGGTACTTTCTTATGGCAGCCCTAGCAAACACCTTCTTTTGTTACCACTGGACCGCCAGGGAAGTCCCATAATATCTGAAGTTTTATGGGTTAGATTCTGTTTGTTATTTCTTATGGATCTTGCTAATAGTGTCTTGTTTGCTTATGTGTTTTATAACTTTTTTCCACTGTTGGCTCTTATATTCTGGAATTTTATCTGTGGGTTGAAAGGTGGCTGGCTTACACCAGAGTGGATTTATATTCACTTCTTTCAGGCACCTGGGGTCACAACAATCTGGGACCACTTAAGGTGAATCCCTGAAGTACTTCTGAAATACACTGGAGATGTGATTTCAAGGTATGCCTCTGCTTCAGGGCCTTTACACTTCCTGTTCCCTCTGCCTGACATGCTGTCCTTCACACATGCCCTCAATTTCTTCATCTCTCTGCTCAAATGGCACCCTGTCATTGAGGCCTTCCCTGCCCACCCCATACCCTACAGGCCACTCCTTGTTTCCTTACTTTGCTTTACTTTCTTTTTTTAAAATTTTTACTGAAATATGGTTGACTTACAATGTAAAAATATATTAGAATATATTCTTTTTTTTTTTTTACATTCTCTTCCATTATAGGTTACTACAAGATATTGAGTATAGTTCCCTGTGCTACACAGTAGGTCCTTGTTGGGGTTTTTTTTAATTATTTTTTTATTTTTTAGTTTTTGGCTGCGTTGGGTCTTCACTGCTGAGCGTGGGCTTCCTCTAGTTGTGGTGAACAGGGGCTACTCTTCATTGTGGTGTGTGGGATTCTCATTGTGGTGGCTTCTCTTGTTGCGGAGCACAGGCTTTAGGCATGCACACTTCAGTAGCTGTGGCACATGGGCTCCAGTAGTTGTGGCTTACGGGCTCTAGAGTGCAGGCTCAGTAGTTGTAGCGCTCAGGCTTAGTTGCTCCGCGGCATGTGGGATCTTCCCGGACCAGGGATAGAACCCGTGTCCTCCTCATTGGCAGGCGGATTCTTAACCACTGCACCACCAGGGAAGTTCCGGTTATCTATTTTATATATAGTAGTGTGTGTATGTCTTGCTTTACTTTTATCCACAGCACTTAAGCATTTATCAACAGAGAAGATATCTATATGACTATAGTTTTATATATATATATATATATATATATATATATATATATATATATATACACACATATATATGTTATACACACATATATATGTTATATGTACAGGATTATATTTAACATTTTATATATTTATACATATATCATATTCTATCTATCTATCCATCATCTATCTATCTCCTATCCTCCACTGATAAGTGCTTAAGTGCTGTGGATGAAAGTAAAGCAACAAAGCAGACAAAAAAGTCCCTGCTTTTATGGAGAGATGGATAATAAAAAAGTTACATATATTACATTAAATTTTCTATTTTATTTTTATTATAATTAAAATATTTATTTATATGTTATATAATAGTATTATATTTTATATATAATATATGCCTTTTTATTAACCATCTCTCCATGAAGGCAGAGATGTTTTTGTCTGCTTTGTTCACTGCAGAATCCTCAAAATAGTGCCTGCCATGCAGCACATGCTCAATAAAGACTTGTTGAAAATGAAGAAATGTCTATCCACACTCTGGGACATTTTTAGGATATTCCCCACTCTTGCTGTGGCTTGCTGCAAGTTACTGACTCCACAGGAGACCAGACCCCAGAAGCTCAGCCACAGCAACCTCAGCAACCATGGACACTCCACTATTGCCTACTCTTCACTTCAAGTGCATCTGCCAAACCCAGGTTACTCACACTGAGGTTTTAAGAACATGTCCTGCCCAAGGTGAGTAAAGACTGCTGACATAAATCTGGGAACAAAATGTCTTCACTCTCACTGAAAGAATGAGATAGAAATAAAACCACCTCTGCCCAAAAGACTGTAAAGGAAATTATCTAAAATCTTGGCATTAAGTGGAAAGGTTAAAAAAAAGGTCCTCTGAACATTTATAGCCATAGGCCTACCATCACTTTTCTTTTCAGCCTCAAATCCCATCTCCCAAGTATTATGGATTATCAAGATTATGGATATCAGGATTACACTAGCTTCCTGAAAATCCTTTGGAAGCATCCTTCCCTTTGCTATGCTCTGGGACACAAGTAACACATCCAAAGTAGTACAAAGGAACATCACCTTGTACAATTCAACCCAGTACATCAGGGTCCCATAATGAAAGATTAAAAGACATAAAAGCAATGAAAACAGGATACACAACAGGAAATATGCTGGGACACTTAGGAATAAATAGATCTGTCATACCTACAAACAAAGTTGGGCTAAACAGTAGAATTTACCTACCAAAAAACATAATATTCTCAAATTGGACCACAAATAGCTAAAATTATTCTCAGATTAATACATAGCCCAAAATACATCTATAAATAAACCAGAAATGGTAAGATTAATTGATTTACACAGTCAACTAAAGAAGTTAGAAAAAATAGAAAAGCAGGTGAAAGGACTTTAAATAAATAAAAGCACAAATGAATGAATCAGAAAACAGGAAAATTATATAAAGGCAAGAACTAGTCTTGGGTGAGGGGCATAAAATAAATAAAATATTAACATTAGCTTACCTAATTGAAGAAAAAGAAATCACAAATACACTCTATGAGAAATGATACTAGAGAAATAACCACATATATGGAGAAAACTAAGTGAATTACAAGAGACCACTTAACTCAAAATTTCACAAATATATTGAGAACTTTGAGGAAATGGATGATTTTTATGAAAATGACAAGGACTACATATATCTGTATCTATATATTAACAGACATATCAATATAAATACATATATAATCTAAACAGAGAAAAAATGATGGAAGAAATAGAGAAAGATGACAAAGAGATATCCTTCAAATAATGCATCATGCTGAAATACATTCATAGGAGAATTCTACAAAACCTTTAAGGATCACATAACACCAAAGCAATGTTAACTGTTTGCGACATTTATTCTGTTAAGGGGACTGAGAAATTTGAGGGTGAACAAATCCGTTCTTATTTACAATATTGAAAACACTCTGAGGGCCTGGCCAGATCATCCTGTGGAGGAATAATCAGATATACTTAGGAATATTTGAGTCTATTCTACAGTTAAGGAGGTGCCACATTTTTTCATGTCCAACATACCCATAGGATTTCTGTTCAATGTGAGTTTTCCCATGCACAATGAGGTCTGACTTCTGGGGAAAAAAAAAACTTCCTACAATCAGTATGTATATAAGGTTTCTCTCTTATGTGGATTCTGATGTCCAGTGAAGTGTATATGCTGGCAGAAGACCTTCCCACAGTCACTGCATTTGGAGTGTTTCTCCCCCATGTGCATTCTCTGGTATGTGATCATCTGTGATTTCCAGGAAAAGGTTATCCCATACTCAGCAGATTCAGAAGGTTTCTCCCTAGTATGGATTCTCTGATGTACAACTAGTGGAGACTTCTCACAGAAGGCCTTTCCACATTCACTACATTCATTCTCCAGTATAAGCTCTGTGATGTATAATGAGATGTGACTTCAGGGAAAAGGCCCTTCCACACTCAGTACACTCATAGGGTTTCTCCCCTGTATGAATTCTCTGATGAATAATGAGGGGTGATTTCTGAGAAAACGTTTTGCCACATTCACTACACTCATACGGTTTCTCCCCTGTATGAATTCTCTGATGAATAATGAGGGGTGATTTCTGAGAAAACGTTTTACCACATTCACTACACTCATACGGTTTCTCCCCTGTATGAATTCTCTGGTGTATAATAAGAGGTGATTTCTGAGAGAAGGCTTTTCCACATTCTGTACATATATAAGGTTTCTCTCCAGTATGAAGCCTTTGGTGTCCAGTGAGGTGTGACTTCTGGGAAAAGGCCTTCCCACAGTCAGCACACATATAAGGTTTCTCTCCTGTATGAATTCTTTGATGTCCTATGAGGTGGGACTGCTGACCAAAGGTTTTCCCACATTCACCACACTTACAGGGTTTCTCTCCAGTATGCGTTCTCTGATGGATGACAAGCTGTGTTTTCCGAGGGAAGGTCTTCCCACATTCAGTACATTCGTACGGTTTTTCCCCAGTATGAGTTATCTGGTGTATAAAAAGGTGAGACTTCTCACAGAAGGCCTTCCCACACTCACTGCATTCAAAGGGCTTCTCTTTGGCATGAACTTGCTGATGTATAATGAGATGTGACTTCTGGGAAAAGGCTTTTTGACATTCCAAACATTCATAAGGTTTCTCTCCAGTGTGGACTCTCTGATGAACAATGAAGGGTGACTTCTGGGAGAAGGCCCTCCCACACTCAGTACATTCGTAGGGTTTCTCCCCAGTATGAATCCTCTGATGCACAATGAGGTGTGATTTCTCACTGAAGGCATTTCCACAATCTCCACATACCTACGGTTTCTCTCCAGTATGAATTCTTTGATGTATAATGAGCTGTGACTTAATAAAGCCCTTCTCATACACACTACAAACACTGTATTTCTCCCCAGCTTGAACTTTCTTATACTGAATAGGGGCTTGCTTATGATTGAGAACTTTTTCACATTGACTATGTCCATGGGATTTCATTCCAATGTGAATTTTCTCAGGGGCAGAACAGGAAGAACTATAGCTAGGTGGTCTTCCACATCCAAATCTCTCAGTGGGGTTCTTTCTTACATAGCTCCTATTACAAGTCAGTGAGTCTAAATTAGATTTCAAGCTCTTTTCACACGAATCAAAGTGATGGAGTGTTTCACTTGAAGGATCAAAGTCTACGCATCCACTAAATATTTTTCTAAATATATTACATTTAGGGCCTCTCTTCTTGGTCATTGTTTCATGGCTGAAGACTGTGATCTGCCTCAAAACTCTGCCTTGGTTTCCTTGATATCTATCTATCTGACCATCAATATGCCAGACTTTAAAGACAGAGTGCAATGAATTATCCTTTGGGGCTCTTTCCAATATCTCCCTTTGAAATGAAAGTTCTCCAGAAATGATCTGCTGGGAAGAGTCAGAGCTTTTTTCCATGTCTGAAAAAGAAGAAAAAGGTAAAATCAAATAGATACCAAAAAGAAAATAGCAATGAACAGAAGTTCTAAGAAGGTGGCTGATGGAAGATGGATGTTAAAAAGAAGGCCTGGGCTTCCCTGGTGGCTCAGTGGTTGAGAGTCCGCCTGCTGATGCAGGGGACACGGGTTTGTGCCCCTGTTCGGGAAGATCCCACATGCTGCGGAGCAGCTGGGCCCATGAGCCATGGCCGCTGAGCCTGCGCATCCGGAGCCTGTGCTCTGCAATGGGAGAGGCCACAACAGTGAGAGGCCCGCGTACCGCAAAAAAAAAAAAAAAAGAAAAGAAAGAAAAGAGAAGAAGGCCTGATGAACTTTAAGAAAGAAAGGAGGCCACTCATATCAGGGAAGAAGAAAATGCCCTGTCAGCCATCTCCCCAATTCTCACGTATCTGAGTAGATCCACCTTGACAACTCACTCTTTATGATCCACGGGTCCTCTCCATGTTCCAACTTGGAGATTATGTCCGGTTTTATACCTGAACACCCTGTTAAGGGAAAATTACAATGGCCTTGGCTTTGGCAGCTCAGAAACTCTTGAGGAGAAAAAGCAGTTTCAGGGACCTCCCAGCAAAGATGGATCTTTAATTCACAAAAATTAATTCCAGATATAACAAAAATATAAACATAAAAAACTGGAACTATAAAGGAAAACATCTGTTAACAGAAAATCATATAGGTCATGGTCTTAACAGTTCTGAAAGATGAAGAGGACCTGATTCTTTGTTAGACAGAGAATTTGCCCTTACCCACGGAGACCAGGTGGCTACAGATTTCCAGCATCACATCCCTGTGTAGGGTCTTCTGAGCAGGGTCCACATGCTGCCACTCTTCTTGGGTGAAGTCCACAGCCACATCCTCAAATGTCACTGGTTCCTATAACAGCATATGCCTGTACAATCTGCTCATTCTGATCATTTTTACCACAGCAATATCCGTAGGATGCCTACTTTGCACTTTGTGTACCATACTTAATGAGAAAAACAATGTAAATCCTGCCATTATCAAGAATAGTTAGTGGAACAGAGCAGAGAGTCTAAAAATGGATGCAAATAAAAGTGGGAAATTTAATATATAATAAAGGTGGCACTTCAAACAAGTGCAAAAAAGATAGATTACTCAAAACTGGGTAATTATGAGAAAGAAATGTATGAAGCAACGAAGACCCAATGCAGCCAAAAATAAATAAAATAAAATAAATAAATTTACTTTTTAAAAAAGGGACTTCCCTGGTGGCACAGTGGTTAAGAATCCACCTGCCAATGCAGGGGACATGCGTTTGATCCCTGGTCTGGGAAGATCCCACATGCCACGGAGCAACTAAGCCCATGCAACACAACTACAGAGCCTGCGCTCTAGAGCCTGCAAGCCACAACTACTGAGCCCGTGTGCCACAACTACTGAAACCCGCGTGCATAGAGCTCATGCTCCGCAACAACAGAAGCCACCGCAATGAGAGGCCCATGCACCGTGAGGAGGAGTAGCTCCCACTCGCCACAACTGGAGAAAGCCCCACACACAGCAACGAAGACCCAACACGGCCAAAAATAAATAAAATAAAATAAATAACTTTATTTTAAAAAAAGAAAGAAATGTAAAGTTGGACTCCCTATTTCATACTATACACAAAAATAAAATTTAGATCTAACAAAACTTTAAACAAAGAAAAAGAGAAGCCATAAAATAAAGACAGGAGAGATGGATTTGTTTTTTAAAAAAGCTAATTTTAGAGTAGAGAAGACTCCTCTAACAAAGCATGCTGCAAAACTGAGATGCCACAGAAGGAAACTGATAAATTTGACTACTTCATGTACTGCACAGCAAAATATATCATAAACAAACTCAAAGGACAAGCAACGAACTGGAAAGAAGATAAATGCGTGACACATAGGATGGACAAAAGAGTTAATGTCCTCAACAGAGAGAGAGAGCTCCTCCAAAGCAAGAAGAAAAAGACCAACAACGTAACTTAAAAAAAAATAATCAGGAATCCAAATCGGAAAAGAAGAAGTAAAATTGTCACTGTCTGCAGATGACAAGATACTACACATAGAGAATCCTAAAGATGCTACCAGAAAACTACTAGAGCTAATCAATGAATTTGGTAAAGTAGCAAGATACAAAATTAATGCACAGAAATCTCTTGCATTCCTATACACTAACAATGAAAAATCTGAAAGAGAAATTAAGGATACACTCCCATTTACCACTCCAACAAAAAGAATAAAATACCTAGGAATAAACCTACCTAAAGAGACAAAAGACCTGTATGCATAAAACTATAAGACACTGATGAAAGAAATTAAAGATGATACACAGAGGACTTCCCTGGTGGCACAGTGGTTAAGAATCTGCCTGCCAATGCAGGGGACACGGGTTCGAGCCCTGGTCCGGGAAGATCCTACGTGCCGCGGAGCACCTAAGCCCGTGTGCCACAACTACTGAGCCTGCGCTCTAGAGCCCACGAGCCACAACTACTGAGCCTGCGTGACACAACTACTGAAGCCTGCGCACCTAGAGCCTGTGCTCCGCAACAAGAGAAGCCACCGCAGTGAGAAGTCCATGCACCGTGACGAAGAGTAGCCCCCGCTCATCACAACTAGAGAAAGCCCACGTGAAATAACGAAAACCCAACACAGCCAAAAATTAAAAAATAAAAAAAAGGTGATACAAACAGATGGAGAGATATACCATGTTCTTGGATTGGAAGAACCAACATTGTGAAAATGACTATACTACCCAAAGCAATCTACAGATTCAATGCAATCCCTATCAAACTACCAATGGCATTTTTCACAGAACTAGAACAAAAAATTTCACAATTTGTATGGAAACACAAAAGACCCCAAATAACCAAAGCAATCTTGAGAAAGAAAAACGGAACTCGAGGAATCAGGCTCCCAGACTTCAGACTATACTACAAACTACAGTTATCAACACAGTATGGTACTGGCACAAAAACAGAAATATAGATCAGTGGAACAGGATAGAAAGCCCAGAGATAAACCCATGCACCTATGGTCACCTTATCTTTGATAAAGGAGACAAGAATATACAATGGAGAAAAGACAGCCCCTTCAATAAATGGTGCTGGGAAAACTGGACAGCTACATGGAAAAGAATGAAATTAGAACACTTCCTAAGACCATACACAAAAATAAACTAAAAATGGATTAAAGACCTAAATGTAAGGCCAGAAACTATAAAACTCTTAGAGGAAAACATAGGCAGAACACTCTATGACATAACTCACAGCAAGGTCCTTTTTGACCTACCTCCTAGAGAAATGGAAATAAAAACAAAAATAAGCAAATGGGACCTAATGAAACTTAAAAGTTTTGTACAGCAAAGGAAACCATAAACAAGACAAGCCTCAGAATGGGAGAAAATATTTGCAAACCAATTAACTGACAAAGGATTGATCTCCAAAATATACGAGCACCTCATGCAGCTCAATATCCAAAAAACAAACAACCCAATCCAAAAATGGGCAGAAGACCTAAATAGACATTTCTCCAAAGAAGATATACAGACTGCCAACAAACACATGAAAGGATGCTCAACATCACTAATCATTAGAGAAATGCAAATCAAAACTACAATGAGGTATCATCTCACACTGGTCAGAATGGCCATCATCAAAAAATCTAGAAACAATAAATGCTGGAGAGGGTGTGGAGAAAAGGGAACACTCTTGCACTGCTGGTGGGCATGTGAATTGGTACAGCCACTATGGAGAACAGTATGGAGGTTCCTGAAAAAGCTACAAATAGAACTACCATATGACCCAGCAATCCCACTACTGGGCATATACCCTGAGAAAACCATAATTCTAAAAGAGTCATGTACCAAAATGTTCATTGCAGCTCTATTTACAATAGCCCAGAGATGGAAACAACCTAAGTGTCCATCAACAGATGAATGGATAAAGAAGATGTGGCACATATATACAATGGAATATTATTCAGCTATAAAAAGAAACGAAATTGAGCTATTTGTACTGAGGTGGATGGACCTAGAGTCTGTCATAGAGAGTGAAGTAAGTCAGAAAGAGAAAAACAAATACCGTATGCTAACACATATATATGGAATCTAAAAAAAAAATGGTTCTGATGAACCTAGGGGCAGGACAGGAATAAAGACACAGACATAGAGAATGGACTCGAGGACACGGGGAGGGGGAAGGGTAAGCTGGGACGAAGTGAGAGAGTGGCATGGACATATATACACTACCAAACGTAAAATAGATAGCTAGTGGGAAGCAGCTGCATAGCACAGGGAGATCAGCTCGGTGCTTTGTGACCACCTAGAGGGTTGGGATAGGGAGGGTGGGAGGGAGATGCAAGAGGGAGGGGTATGGGGGATATATGTATACATGCAGCTGACTCACTTTGCTATACAGCAGAAACTAACACAACATTGTAAAGCAATTACACTCCAATAAAGATGTTTAAAAAAATAATAGTAATCAAAGGACATGACCATCAATTCACAGAAAAGGAAATGCAAATGGATTCTAAACATGTAAAATGATGTTCAACTTCATTCACATGAAGAGAAATGCAAATTAAAACAAGACAGCACATTTCCTTTATATATTATCGAAGATTCGAGTTTGATAAGTCACTGAGCTGGTGAAGATGTCAAGCACATTCAAATTGTGGGTATATGCTGGTATAATATATTTTAAGAGCAATTAATTTGGCAATATCCATCAAAATTTTACATGTACATGTCCTCTGACTAGCAATTCCATTTCTAGAAATTATTGTACATAAATACTCATATATGTGAGCAAAACAGCACATATGAAGATACTGTACTATAGTACTGTTTATAATAGCAAAAGTATGTAAACAGCCTCATGGGGGACTGGATGAATCAATTATGCTTCAATCCCCACAAGGAAATACCATATGGAACCATAAAAAGCAACCTGTAAGCTCTACGTACAATGATATGCAACAATCTCTAAGAGATATTGTTAAATAAAAAAAGCATTCATCCACTCAGCAAGCAGTTATTAAGCACCTGCTGAATACCAGGCACTGTTCTAAGGACTGGGGATACAGCAGGAAAGAAACCTGGCCAAAATACCTTCCCTCGAAGATCTTATATTCTAGTGAGGACAGGCAACAAGGTTGAGAGATAAATCACCACCTATCCAAAAGAAAAAAGTTTAATGTGTACTTCAAAATTCATATTACTCATATACAAAAAGCTGCTAGAAAGCAATAAGCAAAAGACAAAGAAGGAAAGGGGAGATTTACAGAGAAACACAAAATGGCAAATAAATATGTGAAAAGATGCTGATGCTTGTTTAACCATTAAAGAAAAGCAAATGAAAATAAAATATAATGCTCGACCATAAAAACAGCAAGAATGAAAAACACTGATGCTATCTGGTAGTGGGGAAAATATTGGGAAATGGTCCTGCTTGTAAATGATTTGTAGCCACATGTAGTAGCTGATTATACAATATCAAAATAGAATTTGAGAAATAATCTTTAAATTTTAAACATGCTTGCTCTCTGACCTAGCACACTCATGTCTAAGAATTTGGCCCATATACGGGATTCCCTGGTGGCGCAGTGGTTGAGAATCCGCCTGCCAATGCAGGGGGCATGGGTTTGAGCCCTGGTCCGGGAAGATCCCACATGCTGTGGAGAAACTAAGCCCGTGCACCACAACTACTGAGCCTGCGCTCGAGAACCCACGTGCCGCAACTACTGAAGCCCATGCACCTAGAGCCCGTGCTCCACAACAAGAGAAGCCACCGCAATGAGAAGCCCGCACACAGCAACGAAGAGTAGGCCCCACTCACCACAACCAGAGAAAAGCCCACGAGCAGCTACTGAAGACCCAACGCAGGCAAACATAAAATAAATAAAAATTTTTTAAAAGAATTTGGCCTATATAAATACTTGACAAATATACAGATACATCTTTTTTAATACATTTATTTATTTATTTATTTATTTATTTATGGCTGCGTTGGGTCTTCATTGCTGTGAGCAAGCTTTCTCTGGTTGCGGCGAGCGGGGGCTACTCTTCGTTGCGGTGCACAGGCTTCTCATTGTGGTGGCTTCTCTTGTTGCAGAGCACGGGCTCTAGGTGTGTGGGCTTCAGTAGTTGTGGCTCGCAGGCTCTCGAGCACAGGCTCAGTAGTTGTGGTGCACGGGCTTAGTTGCTCCGCAGCATGTGGGGTCTTCCTGGACCAGGGCTCGAACCCGTATCCCCTGCATTGGCAGGCTGATTCTTAACCACTGTGTCACCAGGGAAGTCCCACAAAGATATATTTATAAGGTTGTTCCCTTATTTATGACTTCACTGCTTTAGATTTCTGGCTAGAACATGTACTAGCTGTGCCTCAGTTTCTTCATCTGAAAAATGGGGATAATAATAGTACCTAGCACAAAGTGTTTCTGGGTAAATTAGATGAGTTAATTCCATTAGAATTTATTATAATGGTGCCTGGCACACAGTAAGCATTCAATAAACAGTGGCTGTGAATATTTTTACTATTATTCTCACTATTATATATCAAAGAAAAAACTAGAAACAATAAAAAGGTCCATTAACAAGGGCCTCGTATCCTACAAACAATAAAAGGCTAATAAAAGGATACTATGACCAATTTTTTGACAAGAAATTTGACAGTGCAGATCTGGGGACAGTAAAGTATGGCCCAAAGGCCAAATCTGGCCCACAAGCTAAGGATGGTTTTTACACTTTTAATGGTTGGGGGAAAAAATGTGAACAAGAAGAAAATTTTGCAGTATGTGAAAATTATATGAAATTCAACTTTCAAGTGTCCATAAATAAAATATTATTGGATCACAGCCATCCTCATTGACTTACATATTATCTACAGCTGCTTTCAACCTACAATAGCAGATTTGAGTAATTGCAACAGAGACCATATGGCCCACAGAGCCAAAAATATTTCTATGTGGTTGTCTACAGAAAAAGTTTACTGACCCCTAACTTAGACAAACTGGACAAATTACTTGAAAATCACTACTTACCAAGTCTGACATAAAAAGAAACAGATAACCTGAATGGTATTATATCTTTTAAATAAATCGAATTCATAATTTTAAACCTACCCACGAAGAAAATTCCACACCCTAATAACTTATTCTTCCAAACATTTAAGGAGGAAATAATACCAATTTTCCCAAACTCTTCCAGATAACACTTCCCAAATTGTTATATGAGGCCAGCATAACTGTGATGCCAGAACATGACAAGAATAATACAAGAAAGGAAAATTACAGGCCAATATGTCTCATGAGCATAGTAGTAAAAATCAAAGGACATGATTAAACAAAATATTAATAAAGTATTAATTTAAAAATATATTTTAATATTAATTAATATTAATAAAATGTCAATAAGGGACTGGCTAGGTGATGATGATGGTGATAATGGTGGTGATGATGATGGTGATAATGGTGATGATGATGATGATAAGGGTGTGTGGAGATAAATGATAGATAAAGCAAGATTGACCACCAGTCGATAATATTTGCAGCTGTTAAGTACAAAGGGCTTCACTAAAATCTATTTTTGTCGATGTTCAAAATTGAAATTTCTGTAATAAAATGTACTAAAACTACATTTATTGGATATATTTTATCAGTAGGTAAAAAAGAAAGTTGCAGAACAGAAGATACCGTGTGTGTATTTTTTGTGTATGGTAAAGGAAAATACATGAAAATAATAAGATCACTCACACATATTTATAACGCACACCTACACACCTGGATGAGGCTAAATGTATAAAGAAAAGAGTCTGGAAGGATCATCCCCAAATTACATAATACTAGTTATACCAGGGAAGAAGGCAGAAGTTAGATTACAGAGATATTTCCACTTCCTAATTGTTTTACTTTGCTATATTGTTTACATTCTTTGCCCCACATTGCATTGCCCTTCAAGGAGAAAAAAATAATAAAGGTAGATAGCTAGTGGGAAGCAGCCGCATAGCACAGGGGGATCAGCTCGGTGCTTTGTGACCGCCTGGAGGGGTGGGATAGGGAGGGTGGGAGGGAGACGCAAGAGGGAGGGGATATGGGAACAGATGTATATATATAACTGATTCATTTTGTTATAAAGCAGAAACTAACACACCATTGTTAAGCAATTATACTCCAATAAAGATGTAAAAAAAAAGACTAAAAATGGAAGAGCAAAGGAGATGGCCTTGAGTTAGAGCATGACCCCACAAACTGAGATGACAGCAAAGGAGCCATGGAAAACCAGGAAACCACTCACACTCCAAGGCTCTGCCAGAAATTTTTAACTAATAACAGCCTCTTTGGAACAACTACTGATGACACCACACGGAACTGAAAACCACTGGCCCTTAGGAAAACTCAACAATAAAATTTCTTAGGCTAAAGGCCCAGAAATTTTGACTTGCTGAGGAGCTGGAGTGATGAACTGATTTCTCTTGATGGAGAGCACAAATCATCTAACTGATCATGTTTGCCCTTTTCACTGTGGCTGCCATGAAGCTCACAGATAAAATGTTCAGCTCAGTTTATCTGAACTAAGGTCAGATGATCTGTGTCTCTTCACAAAAACTTTACCTGCTTTTTGATCTTCTATTCCCTCTAAATTTCTCTAATTCTTATTTTCAACTAATTGCCCTTTCCCATTTTGCTGTGGGAAAACCAGGTGGGAAACAAACAACCTATCTGAGACTCTATTTGTAGTTTTTTAAGGAACCTTCATACTGAGACTCAATAATTTTCTTTTCCTCTTTGGAAAGCTACTGGGGGTGGGGTGGGTACAGAAGAGTCTTCAGAGACCAAGTTGGGTTAGCCACTCTGCAATGGCTGGATGTGAAATGTGTTGTTTGTTCATTCATTGATAACTTGTGTTTCTCATCTGACCAGCAATTCCATTTCTATAACTTTGTCCTAAGGTAAGAATCATGGATGTGTGCAGAGATTTAACTGCAGGAACCTTCATCACAGCTTTGTCTTTAAAACCATAATATTGAAAATAACCTGAATGCCCAATCACTGAGAACTGAGAGAATAAGTTATGGAACCTCCAAAGGATGGAAAGGCAGGCAACCATTAAAAGTAACACTATAGACGATTAAGAGACTAAAGAGACATAGCAACCAAATTTGAAGTATGAACCTTGTCTGGAATCTTAATTTGAACAGACAAAAAACCTTTGAGATAATCATTAAAGTTTGAGCCCTGACTAGATATTTGATATTAAGGAATTTAACCACTAATGATCTGAAGATATTATTGTTAATTATTTTACCTTGAATAATGGTATGGACCTTTAAGTCCTTATCGTTTACAGATACATAATGGAGTATTTATGGATAAAACAATATGTCTGGGACTTGTTTCAAATAATAACAGACATGTAAAAATTTATTGAATGCATTTAATATTTGTGCATTTTATGTTATACCTCAATTAAAAACAAAGAAAAAAACAATCTGGGAGGAAGAAATGAATGGGTAGTCTAGGTTAGGGGTTGGCAAACTTTTTCTGTAAAGAGCCAGATAGCAAATATTTTAGAATTGTGAAGCCTATGGTTCCTGTAGCAACTACTCAGCTTTGCCATTGCAGGGTGAGAGCAGCCACAGACAATACACAAAACAATTACGCTCCTTGACTGTGTTCCAATAATATTTCATTTATGAGCACTATGATTTGAATTTTGTATCATTTTCACGTTTCACAAAATATTATTCTTCTTTTGACTTTTTTTCCAACCATTAAAAAAATGTGAAAACCATTCTTAAGCTTATGGCTGTATAAAAGCATGCCAGATTTGGCCCACTGCCTGCAGTTTTCCATCTCCTGGTCTAGATGAAATAAGACTGGCCAAGAGTTGATGATTGATGAGACTGGGTGATGTGCATAATGGGGTTTCATTATACAGTTCTCAATGTTTGAAAAGGTCCACAGAAATAAACTAAGTTTGGAAATAAACTACTATGGAAATAAAGTTAATGGCACGGAAGGATAGCTGTGAAGTGAAGAAGAGGCAGGCCACAAGATCATGCTCCCAATTGTTTAATAACAAACAAACATCTGTCCCCCAAGACATTACAATAGTTTGCAGCCCTCCAAGGCTCAACTCTACCTGACACAATCTTATTCCTTGATATTTAATTTCTTTAATTGGATTTTCTTGGGTATCACAGAAGCAGCTCTGACATAGAGTTCATGGAAGATCCATTAAATATATACATGATCGGTGCTACAAGACCATGGGGAATGGATAATAATCAGGTATTAACTCACTTGATTATCATCCCAAGCCTCACAGGATAGGCCCTGCTATCATCCTCATTTCCTAGAGAGGATACTGAGGCCTAGACAGGAAAAGTGACTTGTCTGAGATCACACAACCAGTGATTAGAGGGTGAGGTGGTGAGAAAATGAAAAGCAGAGAACTCCTCCCTAGCTGTTGTGGCACCACTGTTTTCAGAGATGCAACCCTCAGTCTGCTTCTAGATGCCCTAAAAAATTAATTCTCCTTCTAAACTACAGAAAACATTGTTTGGTTTTTAACTCAAGAATAACAAAATGTTAAATTTACATTGTGCTTTACAGTTTAACTTAAAATCTTAATATTCAAAGCCACAATAAGGAAAAGAGAAACCAAAAGTTAAGGAGATAGTTGCAAAACACATATCGCCAATAAAAGAGTGGTATCTGAATATATGAAAACAATTCCTACAAATCAGTAAGGAAAAGGCAGACAATGTAGCATAAAAATGAGCAAAAGATCTGAACAGGCACCTCACAAAACAGGATCTCCAAGTGATCAATACATATATGAAAAGGTAGTCATCAGGGGTTATAAATCAAAACCTCAATGTCTGAATCCTCCATTGGAGTGTTGACACCACAAGGGCTGGGATTTTTGTTTATTCATGGATGTATTGTTGATCTCAAAGAGCCACCCATCATGGACCCCAAAGAATCCCAACATGACCCTTCACATTCCCATTCCTGTCTCCATGGGCCCTTGTCACTCATCCTATAGACCTCCTATTGTCCACTTCACAAATCCCCCATCACTCACCCAACAGACCCTCCATCACTCACCCCAGACCCCCTTCACTCACTCTATAGACCCCCTTTACTCACCCCCTTGAAATCCATCATTCACCCTACAGGCAGCATTGCTCACCTCACAGATCCCCCATCACTCACCCCCATAAAATACGCATCACATACCCCACACACCTGATCCTCCAGACTCCCCTATCACTGTTGTTCACATTATTCAGTCCAAAGGACCCCTCATTAGAGCTTCCACATGTCCCCATCACTGACCAGACAGACTCCCATCACTCAGCCAGGCCCCTCACCCTGGCTCTGCTCTCAGGACCCAAAAGCTCCTTCTCAAGCCAGGCTTGGCTCCCCGCTTGCACAAACGGGCTCAACATCCCTCGAAAATCCCTTCCCCTTCCAGCCCTCCTCGGTGGGTCTGGATGTCGCATTAGCTTATCTTTCGCCCGATCAGAACCAGCCACCGAGCCCAGCTCTGCCAGTAACAAAAATGGCGTCACTCGCTCTGCGCCAGCAACTCACTTGCCAGCCGGGAAATGGCTAGTGCCTCCCACGGCTTCTGGGGGCTGCCATTCCAGCCAGAAGATATATGCGTTTTGGAGCCCGGGGAGTCCCCGTGGTATTTCCGAGGCAGGGTACTCGAAAGCAGTGTGAAGCTCGGAAGCGCCGCGACTGTCCCGGGGGGTAGATTCCAGGCCCTGAGCGGAGGCCCCGCCTGAGCAAAGGCGTGGCGATGCGACTGGTTGGGGTGTTCGGTGGGAACCGGGGGGCGAGGCGGGGAGTGGAAGCACCACCTGAAAGACTGTTCTGTGGAAGCCTCATTTCTAAAGCGTCTGGAGAAAGTGAAGAGTACCTTGACATAATGTTTGTATTCACTTGGGGGCTCAGACCACACTCCTGGCGCACTCCTCCGAGCCTAGCGTCACCGCCCTCCTGCCCTCCTATTGCTCCTTCCTCAGGTCAGGGCCCGCCCCCTCCTGTCACTCACAGCCTGGACTTTCTACCCGCGTCATTTAAAGTGGGCAGAAGCGACCTTTTGCAACCCATATCAAAGCTCAAAGAGTTGAGTCAGAGGTTCAAGGTAAAACCTAAGGGGCACTGATTTTAGAAAACTTAACAAAGGGCTAGATTGAAGTCAGCCCAGAACGGGATTAAATAGTTAACAAAGGCGTAGGTTCTATATCTACAAAATAGAGGATCTCTGATGGTGCAGTATTTAAGAATGTCCTAGGATTCAAGATCTCTGCCAAGGTGTATGGATGGAGAAAACTTAACAAAAATCTTGCTTTCAAGGTCAAATTAGGAGGGCCCTGATAGTGGAATGGTGGCCCAGTTCCAAAGTCATTCAGAGAGGCTTTGGAAATGGAAATATTAACTTAGACCCAAATCTGAAATAGACCAGAGAAGTATTAATAGTGGTATAATTAACAGTGGCCCACAACTCACAACCTATACCAAAGGGGCAATGATGGTGGAAGAGTTAACAAAGACCTGACTTCAAGGTCACACGTAATGGGCACTCATGATACAAGCATTAACTGAGGGCTGGGGTTGATGCACATAGGAGAAGAGGTACTAACAATGGAAGAGTTAGCAGATGTTTGATTTTCCATACACACCAAAGGAGCATAGATGGGGAGGATTTAACTGAGACCTGTTGTACAGACCCTGGGGAGCAACAATAGGGAAAGACTTAATAGACTTGAGAAAAGATTCACGCATAAATTGCCCTGATAGTGAAAAAGTGAACAGACCTCCAGGTGCAATACACAGACACAAGGGACTGTTAACTATCTACCCTCAAAAGCCTAGATTCTACATCTAGATCAGAACCCATTAATGGTGGAATAGATAACAGTTGCCTGAGTTCAAGGTAAAATCAGAGATTTATTTAGGTTGGAAAAGTTAACAGAGACCCAGGTTGGGAGGACATAGATAAGGAATTCTTATGGTGGAATGGCTAACAGTGGCTGGGATTTGAGATCACACAGAGGGCATGGATGGTGGAAGAGTGAACAAGGACATAGTTTGAGTATTGACCAGATGGGCATCAGTGGTGGAATATTTCAAAGATGCCTGTATTTGTTTCCTATTGCTGCTCTAACAAATGACCACAAACTTGTGTTGGCTTAAACCAACACAAGTTTATTACTTTACAGTTCTGGAGGTCAGAAGTCCAAAGTGGGTTTCACTGGGCTGAAGTCAATGTGTTGGCAAGGCTGTATTCCCTCTGGAGGTTCTAGGGAGAATTCATTTCCTTGCTTTTTCCAGCTTCCTTGGCTAATGACCCCTTCTTCCATCTTCAAAGCAAGCTATGTAGCATCTTCAACTCTCTCTTTGACTGTGACCTTCTGTTTCCACCATCACACCTCCTTCTCTGACTCTGACCCTCCTCCCTCTCTCCCTCTCTCTTATGCGGAGCCTTGTGATTACATTAGACCCATCTGGATAATCCACAATAATCTTCCCATCTCAAGTTTCCTTTTCTATTTTTTTTTTTTTTGGCCACACCGCACAGCATGAGGGATCTCAGTTTCCCAACCGTGCTGCCTGCAGTGGGATCCAGGAGACTTAACCACTGGACCACCAGGGAACTCCCAAAATTCTTAACTTAATCACATCTACCATGTCCCTATTGCCATGTAAGAAAACATATTTACAGATTTCGAGGATTGGGACGTGGATATATTTGGGAGACCATTATTCTATCTACCATAATGCCTAATTTTGAGGTCAAACCAGAGGGTCAATGGTGGTGGAAAATCTGATTCAGACACAGTGTATTAATAGGGGAAGACAATTGATGGTAGATCAGGTTTGAATTCAAACCAGATGGGCACCAATGAGGGGCTCAAGCTGTTATGTCAGAATTGTTTCAAAGGCCTAGGTTCAAGATCAGAACAAAGGAAATTGATAGAAATCTCAATAGAGACTCTGGACCAAGGTTACAGGAGCATTGATGGTGGACACATTAACAGAGGCCCAGGTTTAAGATCTAAAACATAGGCACACTGATGGTGGAATACTTAACAGAGCCCTGGGTTTGAGATTAAAACTGAAGGTCACTGATGATTAAAGATTTAACAGATAGATTCATGGTCAGAAAAGAGGGGCATTGGTAGTAAAATCTACAACTGTGATCTGGGTTTAATATACAGATCAGAGAGGGGAACTAATGGTGTTAAGAAACTTGGATTTGACTGACAGATCAGAAGAGGCATTGATGAAGGAAGAAATAAAAATAGAACTCGGGTTTGGGTTTCACGCCAGACTGAATTGATGATGAAATAGTTACTTAACAGAGACCTAAGTTAGATGTCCCAACGAGTGGCACATTAGTGGCAGAAGTATTAACAGAAGGCTGTGTAAAGAGAAAATTGAACAGAGAACCAGGTGCAAGTCAGACCTGAGAGGAAGAGTTAACAGTGGACCAGGATCAAGGTTCAGATCTGAGGGACATAGATGGTAGAAGTCTGACCCAAGACCCAGATTCAATGTGGACAACAGGGGACACATAATCTTCTGTGTGGTCCTGACTAAAGCCACAATCATGTCTTGACTTCAGTAGTGTTATACAGTAGTGGCTATGGACTGAATTGAGCCCCCCCCAACATGTTGACATCCTAATCCCCATGTGACTGTATTGGACATAGGGCCTTTAAGGAGGTGATTAAGACTAAATAAGGTTATGAGGGTAGAGTCCTGATCTGATAGAACTGGTGTCCTTAGAAAAGAACCAGAGTCACCAGAGACATCTGTGAGACACCATGTGAGGACACAGAGAGGAGATTGCCATCTGAAAGCCAGGAAGAGAGCCCTCACCAGAAGCCAAATCCTGCCAGAACCTTGATCTTGGACTTTCTGGCCTCCAGAATTGTGAAAAAACAAACTTCTGTTGTTTGAGCCACCCAGTCTATGGTATTTTGTTATGACAGCCCAAGCAGAATAATACAAAGCTATGTACATCTTTAAGAGTTCTCTCAATTATGTCGGAAACTAGGTATGACAGGACCCCTGGAAATTAAGAATTTTCATGAAGTTAAGATCAAAGCTCGGGGGGAGACCTTCAAGATGGCAGAGGAGTAAGATGTGGAGATCACCTTCCTCCCCACAGATACATCAGAAATACATCTACATGTGGAGCAACTACTACAGAACACCTACTGAACGCTGGCAGAAGACCTCAGACCTCCCAAAAGGTAAGAAACTCCCCACGTACCTGGGTAGGGCAAAAGAAAAAAGAATAAACAGAGACAAAAGAATAGGGACAGGACCTGCACCCGTGGGAGGGAGCTGTGAAGGAGGCAAGGTTTCCACACACTAGGAAGCCCCTTCATGGGCAAAGATGGAGGGTGGTGGAGGGGGGGAGCTTCGGAGCCACGGAGGAAAGCAGTTATCTGTTCTGACCTCTTCCTGCCCATTTCCAGACCCTTAATGCAGCTGGCAAGACCTGCCTAGGGTTAACCCTTCCTATGCCTGTGCTTTTTCCCAGTAGGTTCTAGAAAGGAGACCACACCCAACCCCATGCACACCCATACCTTTAATGGGTCAGCAGTAATTCTTTAATCACTCCAACTGCTGCAAAGGGCATGGGAGACAAGGGTCCCCTTTCACTTGCTTTGGCCCAGTTCTGCCTTCCAAAAGCTCCCTGAGAAGCATTTCAACTGGGAGACAAGGGCATACTGGACACTGGGTGTTACTCCCCCAGTTATCATATACTTAGAGGAGTAACCCCAAACAAAACTAACCCCTCTTAGCAATGAGAATATAACTACATTGTCACTATAGGAGGAGAGCTCAGGACAGAAAACAAAGCTGAAAAGGTCAAAGGTCAGAAACAGTGAGGTTACCTTAGTAAGCTACAGCTTCCCCATTAATCCAGCCTTAATTGCACAGCCTTTTGCTCAAACTCAGACTGAGGTAGAGTCCCCCTCTTCTTCTCAACACATGAAGGTCAGGAAGGAAACTAGCTTCTCACCATTTATACCTAACTCCAGGACTTATTTTCAAAATCAGCTCAGCCAAACCATATCCCAGGAGCAAACACCACCCACTCCCCTACCCCCCACCCCAGCACATCTCTCCTTCCAAGGCACAGGGGGCTGCCCCACAAGCTCCTTAGCATAGCCATTCCTCCTCTTTAAATTTCCTCAAGATTTCAATCCACTCATCCTAGAATCTCATTTGGCACCTCCAGAATAAACCCTTCTGAACTTCTCATCTCTATTCTCCAAAAGAATAAATAATCCAGAATCCCCAACTATCAGACCTGAAAGGAACCTTAGAGATCACTTGATTCAAACTCTGCAATATACAGCTCGGGAAACTGAGGTCCAAGGAAGGGGAAGCACTGGCCCAGGGTCACACAGCTGCTGGACAGTGTGGGAGCAAGGATTAAAAATCTGGCTCTTCCTAGAGTCTGTCATACAGAGTGAAGTTAGTCAGAAAGAGAAAGACAAATACCGTATGCTAACACATATATACGGAATTTTAAAAAAAAATGTCATGAAGAACCTAGGGGCAAAACGGGAATGAAGACGCAGACCTACTTGAGAATGGACTTGAGGATATGGGGAGGGGGAAGGGTGGGCTGTGACAAGGCGAAAGAGAGGCATGGACGTGTATACACTACCAAACGTAAGGTAGATAGATAGTGGGAAGCAGCCGCAGAGCACAGGGAGATCAGCTCGGTGCTTTGTGACCGCCTGGAGGGGTGGGATGGGGAGGGTGGGAGGGAGGGAGATGCATGAGGGAAGGGATGTGGGAACAGATGTATATGTATGACTGATTCACTTTGTTATAAAGCAGAAACTAATTAAAAAAATAAATAAATAAACTTTAAAAAAAAAAATCTGGCTCTTGAAGAGAAAGACAAATACCGTATGCTAACACATATATATGGAATTTAAGAAAAAAACATGTCATGAAGAACCTAGGGGTAAGACAGGAATAAAGACACAGACCTACTAGAGAATGGACTTGAGGATATGGGGAGGGGGAAGGGTAAGCTGGGACAAAGTGAGAGAGTGGCATGGACATATATACACTACCAAACGTAAGGTAGATAGATAGTGGGAAGCAGCCGCATAACACAGGGAGATCAGCTCGGTGCTTTGTGACCACCTAGAGGGGTGGGATAGGGTGGGTGGGAGGGAGACGCAAGACGGAGGAGATATGGGGATATATGTATATGTATAGCTGATTCACTTTGTTATAAAGCAGAAGCTAACACACCATTGTAACGCAATTATACTACAATAAAGATGTTTAAAAAAATCAAAGCTCTTCTCAAGAATTTTTTGACACAGTGAGTAATACCCTTCATGCATATTCCTCAGCCCTAGACCCAGATTTTCTGATCCAGTAGGTAAGGTTGAGGTCCAATAATCTGCATTTATTTTAACTTTTTATTTGGAAATGATTTCAGAATTACAGAAAATGTTGCAAGAATAGTAATTACATTTTTTCCTGAAACATTTGAAAGTAAATGTCCCTAAATACTAGTGTATTTTTCCTAAAAAGCTAGACATTATTTTGTATAACTACAGTATAAAAACAAAGCCAGGAAATTAACATCGACTCAACACTATTATCTAATCTGCAAATCTTTTTCAAAATGTGCCAATAGTCCCAATAATGCCCTTACTAGCAAAATAAAACATTTTTTTCTGTTCCCAGATCCAGTCCAGGATAGTGTGTGCATTTACTTGTCACATCTTTCAGTCTTTTTTTTTTCTTCAGTCTTTTTGAAATCTAGCCTTTCTTCATCTTTTATGACATTGACATTTTTGTCAAACATAGGCAGGTTGTTTTGTAGACTGTCCCTTGGATTCATTCTTATATCTCTGATTCCAATCCAAGACCTCAGGGTTATTGTAACCTTATCCCTTTCCCATATCTGAAATGCCCTTCTCTGACAATGGAAAACATGACTCTTGTTATCTATAATATATTTGTTTGCTCAGATCTTCATATAAGGTAGTTTCAGAATTCCTAAACATACCCCTGTTTAAAAACAAATTTACTAACTAAAGTACAACATTTGTGTACAGTTCTTTTTGCTTTCAGCCTTCAAAATAAATATTGTTTCCCAAAGCTACTTAGGTTATTTATTTTCTCCCCCATGCCCTTCAGTGTGGCTATATTATTCATCTGTAATACAGTTAGGTTCCATTATTTCTGTTTACATCCCATTTGGGGTTCCTCTCTCATCCTAGTTTATTTTAATTTATTTATTTTGCAACCACTTTCTTACTTTCCTTATTTTTTTTCTAGAGTCTGTGAAACGTGGCTATTGTTCTAAGACTCAAAGCTCTGCAAAAAGGTATACTCAGAGAAATATTGCTTCCTGCTCCGTCCTAGTCCGCATCTCCCCCTTTTTTCCACCACGTTCCCACCCCACTCCCTTTGGATTACAAATTTCATTCATTACCTCATGTGCAGGCTCAGAGTGAAGTGTTGGGCCCTGGGAGAGGGGTTCCCTGTGAGTCTATGCTCCAGTTCCTTTCTGCAGTAAATGTCGCTAGAGGCCTGACTGCAAATATCCCTGCCTACTGGATTCCCTGGATATGGTGTGTTGAAGGTTGAGAGGATACATCTGAGCTCTTGGTTGTGGGCTTATTCAGCCTAAGGACTGAGGAGTTTCACTATTTTATTTAATTTAGGTTTAATGAAAGGTAAAATTTGTCCTGTATGCCAGTGTGGCCAATATTTAGTTATTATCTCTAGAGTACTTGCTACAATCATAGGAAATAAAAGGCTACAGAAAATTATTTTTCTAAGAAACATGAATTAAAATTCTCCTGTAAATAAAATCTAGTTAATTATGCAAAATTAACTTAAAATTTTTGGTTTTGCAAAAGCAGAAAGGTTATCGATATCAGGAAAGAAAAAACTTCATTGCAAAACCCTGCAGCATGGGGAGTGGGCAGGGCTGAGCAGATGGGCCCTTTCCAGTTCAGGAGCCTGGTCCAAAGTGGAAAGATGATGCTGAGAGTTCCTCATCCTTCACTGCCTCCCAGGTGGTTGATGTCACATCTCCAGGGGTGGTTTGCAGTGAGTTGTTTCATTCGAGGCTGGAAGTAAATGATACACTGGTGACCTCAGCAGGGTGTCCAGGTCCTGCTGGGGTCCCAAGATATGACAACAACTAAAAGGCAACGTCACTGCCCTGGTTTGTGATTGTATTAGGGTTTGGACATTGGCTATAGATGGTGCCACAAACACCTTTAGACAAGAGGTAAAGAGGAGAGAGAAACAGAAGAAGAGGGAGAGTGTGAGGGAGGGAGAGAGGAATCTGAGAGGCTGTGAGAGAGAAAGAGTCAGAAAGAGATAAGCAGATAAAAGACAGAGTGTGCAACTTGGTGAGGCAGGGATGGAGGGTCTTCTGCCCAAGGAACGTGCACTCAACTCAGAGGCAAAACTGGAGGGGAATCTATAAGAATCTAAGTCAGGGATTGGACTACCCTGGCCTCTCTCTGGAGAAGCCCTTGCCCTGTCATCTGTCCTACTGAGTCCCTACTATCGCCCCTCCAGAATAAATTCACATGCCCAGCGAAACCTACGGAGAACACTCCCAAGGAAAAGGATCAGAATATGGGCTGATGCCTTCCTCCCACGGACAGGGCTGGGGAGGGGGTTGGGAGGGACTAAGGGAAGCAGAAAAACTGCCTCTCTGCCCAGGAGCAGCTGGGGTATCCTCAAGGCAGGAGTGAGGGACCCACGTCTGACACCCTTGGACCTGGGCTACGGAAAGTGTCTCCTCTCTGGGCTGTCTATGCCCCAGTAGATGATTTTGTCCAACCCCCTGTCTCCAGGTAGCCAGGTACCAGGACACACCAGCCACACCAGCAGATTCAAAAGCCTAAGGGGAGAGTTGTGTGTCCCAGATTTCTTGGCAGATGGCCTAAGCTGCTTTGCTTTGCAGTTCTGCAGATTGAAAGGAATGAGGGTACAAGGGCCAATGGGGCCATGGGAACTTCTGGGACAGAGAAAGAACACCTGGTGAATAATTCAGGATTTGAGGACCAGCATCTGGATTTTGCTACCCAGAGGCAGTGTGAATCTCAACATCCACCTGGAAGGGATGCTGAGCCTGGGCGTCACTGCATCCCTTCAAGAGTACTGGGTTTGGTGATCCAGCTGACTTGGGCTGCTGTTGTAGGAACCAAGGTTACACAACCCCATTAACACATCAGTTTCACTGCTGGGAAGCAGTGAAATAAAATTGCCATGCAAATCTCGTTCAAGTCTTCATAGCGACATATATTTTCTTTTCTCCTGGGTGAAAACCTAGAAGTGGAATAGCTGTTAAACCCTCCAGCTTTGTTTTTATGGTAAGTACATTGTTAGATTTTAAAGAAACTACCAAACTGTTTTCCAGATTGGTTGTAGCAGTGTACCAGTCCACAGGGCACAGTAGATACTCCAGACAAAAACCCACACATGTATATAGACAACTGATTTTTTTAAGGTACAAAGGCATTGTGGTGGAGAAAGGATAGTCTTTTCAACAAACGGTGCTGGAGCAATTGGATATTCATTGCAAAAGAATGTACTTGGATCCATACCTTGCAATATATTCAAAAATTAACTCAAAATGGATCATAGACCTACATGTACAACCTAAAAGTATAAAACTTCTAGAAGAAATCACAGGAAAAAGTTTTGACATTGTTAGGCAAATATTTCTTTGTTTTGACAGCAAAACACGATTCATAAAAGAACAAATTGATAAATTAGATTTTACCAAAACTGAAAAATCCAGTCTTTAAAGGACACAGTTAAGATCATTAAAAAACAAGACACAGGGCTTCCCTGGTGGTGCAGTGGTTAAGAATCCGCCTGCCAATGCAGGGGACCCTGGTCCGGGAGTATCCCACATGCCGTGGAGCAGCTAAGCCCATGTGCCGCGGCTGCTGAGCCTGCGCTGTGGAGCCCGCGGGCCACGGCTACTGAAGCCCTAGCGCCTGGAGCCCATGCTCAGCAACAAGAGAAGCCACCGCAATGAGAAGCCCACACCACAATGAAGAGTAGCCCCTGCTTACTGCAACTAGAGAAAGCCTGTGCACAGCAACGAAGACCCAACGCAGCCATAAATAAATAAATAAATAAATAAAGTACTCAAGAAATTGTTATAGTTAAAACAAAACAAAAAACAAGCCACAGCCTAGGAAAAGTCTTTGCAAAAACATGTATCTAAGTATAAAAAAGACTCACAAAACTCATCAATATGAAAATAGCCCAATAAAAAACGGGCAAAAGATTTGAGCAGAAGATATACACATGACAATTACATGAAAAGGTGATCAGCACCATTGTCATTAGGGGAATACAAATTTAAAGCATAAAGACATACCACTACACACTTACTAAAATGGCTAAAATTAAAATGACTGCCCATAGCAGGTGTTGGCATAGATGTGGAAGAGCTGGAATGCCCATACACTGCTGATGGGAACGTAAAATGGTACAACCAATTTGGAAAACAGTTTGGTAGTTTCTTTAAAATCTGACAATACACTTACCATAAAAACAAAGTTGGAGGGTTTAACAGCTATTCCACTTCTAGGTTTTCACCCAGGAGAAAAGAAAATATATGTCCCTATGAAGACTTGTACAACATTTGCATGGCAATTTTATTTCTAATAGTCAAAAACTGAAAACAATTTAATGTCCATCAACAGGTGAATGAGGGACTTCCCTGGTGGTGCAGTGTTTAAGACTCCATGCTCCCAATGCAGGGGGCCTGGGTTTGATCCCTGGTCAGGGAACCAGATCCCACATGCATGCTGCAACTAAGAGTTCGCATGCCACAACTAAGGAGTCGGCGAACCGCAACAAAGGAGCCCGCCTGGTGCAACTAAGACCCAGCACAACCAAATAAATAAATAAATAAATATTTTTAAGAACAGGTGACTGAATAAACAAATTGGAGTCCATATAACACAACATGGATAAATCTCAAAATAATTATACTGAGTGAAGGAAGCCAGACAATCAGGGGTACATAGAGTATGTTTCTATTTACACGAAACCTTATAAAATGCAACTTAATCTTCAGTGACAGAGAGCAAATCAGTGCTTGATTAGGTGTATGCAAGTGGGCATGAGAGAGTGATGAATGTGTTTACTAACTTGATTATGGTGAATATATTTATATATAATATAAACTTATCAAATTGTGTACTTTTAATATGTACAATTTACTGTATGTCAATTATACCTCAATTAAGCTGTTTTTAAAAAACGTCATAGATAGCAGCAATCTGTATGATCAGTCATGCCAGAAATACATGCAAGAAAGTCTAAGATGTTGAGATATAAAACTGGCAGATATATTTTTCTGATCTCATACCCGGCAGCAATGATTTATCTTTAACACCAACTCTCAGATTCTGAGTTCCCCCGCTTCTCTCAAGTGATATAGTTATGATTTGTGCAAAATTCCATCTTTATGTTATACTTCAATATAAAGTTTACTCTTTTAAAAGAGAAGTGGAAATATACTATAGAGCAAAAGAATCTTCAGCTCAATGAACAATATTCTAGACAATATGGGAAACTCCCACAGCCACATAATGCTGGCATTTTCATTCATCCATCCTGGAGTCAGAAGGTCCACAGCATCCTGGGTCCTGGTGCAGGCCTTGCCCTCACACAGGGGTCTGTCACCACCACCAGCACAGAGAGTCTCTCCTGTTCCCTTGGTGGAAAAGTGCTGAGCACAGAGACTTCCACCATCCTGGTTTCTCACACTATAGTCCGTAGCCCTGACAGTCAGCAAGTCCCCCCACACAACTGGCCACAGGCTTTCCTGCTTGTAGATGTATTCATCATTTACACGTGCTCTCTGCAGTTGCTGGGGTTTACAATCTCCTCATGGGGTGGAGACTAGCATTGTGGTGAAGGATTAGCGAAACATGGTCTTCATTCCTCCCTCTACTATTTGTTGACTGTCTGACTTTAGGCAAATTCTGGCCTCTTGAATCTACATCTGTGACATCTATATCACATGCTCCTGGGAGCGTTTGGGTTTCTTGTGAACCCAAAACAGAGTTAGCACAGAATACATGCATGGTATTATTATCACCATGTTCATCAGTCAATAATAACAACAGTTAATGTTCGTAGATTACTCACTATGTGCCTAGCCCTATGCTAAGTGCTTTACAGGCACAAGTTACAACAGCCCTGTGAGGGAGGTGCAGTTATTACCTCATTTCACAGAGGAGGAAATGGAAAGTCAGGGAGGTTGAGTGACTTGCCCAAGGTCACTCAGTCATCAGGTGTTGGGGCAGGGAAGTGAACTCAGGTCTGTCTGCCTACAGAGCCCACATCCCTCCCACCAGGCTGCGCTGTCTTCCACCCCATTTGGCCTCAAAGAGCTCCAGTCACTCCTTTCCAAACCCAGTGACCCCAGAACTTCAGAACAAGGTATCTGACTTACTCCTTGCAGTAGGCAGAATAATGGCCCCCAAAGATATTAGGTCATAGTCCCTGGACACTGTAAATGTTACCTTACTTGGAAAATGGTTATTTGCAAATATGATTAAGGCTGTTGAGATGTGGAGATTATCTTGGATTATCTGGGTGGGTCCTAAATGCAACTACGTGTATCCTCATAAGAGATGCATGAGAGATGCCCAGAGTCCAGGAGAGAGAGGAGGTAAGGGAGTGGGAGGGAGAAGCAGAGAGAAGCAGCCAAGAATTGGAGCCAGACCAGGGGCTGGAGCCAGGATTGGAGTCGAAGCTACTTTTGCTAAAGCAGCAGCAACTAAAGAAGTTGAAAAGATGCTGGTTATCTTAGGACTACTCACCTCCCTCCTTTCTTTCCTGTATGTGATAGCTCTGTCCATTAGGAAGTTCTTTGCTGGTGGGATTTGGAGAACAAATGTGCAGCTTCCCAGGAAGATAGTGGTGATCACCGGAGCCAACATGGGCATCAGTAAGGAGACGGCCAGAGAGCTCGCTAGCAGAGGAGTATGCATTGCCTGCTGAGATGTACTGAAGAGGGAATCTGCTGCTAGTGAAATCTGAGCTAATACAAAGAACTCCAAGGTGCTGGTGTGGAAACTGGAACTATCCAATACCAAATCCATCTGAGCTTTTGCTGAAAGCCTTCTGGCAGTGCAAAAGCAGCTCCATATTCTGATCAACAATACAGGAATGATGATGTGTCCATATTCCAAGACAGCTAACAGCTTTGAAACCCACCTGGGAATCAACTGCCTGGGCCACTTCCTTCTCACTTGCTCTCTCCTGGAGCAGCTGAAGGAGTCTGCTCTTGCACAGATGGTGAACCTGTCATCGGTGGCTCACCATGCTGGCAAGATTCGCTTCCAGGACCTTGAGAGTGAGAAGTGCTACAGCTGGGGCTTTGCATATTGCCACAGCAAGATGGCCAATATACTTTTTACTTGGGAGCTGGCCAAGAGGCTCCAACGGATGGGGGCCACCCTCTATGCAGTGCACCCAGGCATGGTCCACTCTGAGCTTGTCCAATACTCATTCCTGCTGTGCCTGCTCTGGCAGCTCTTCTCCCTCTTTGTCAAATTGGTGTGGGAGAAGGGGGCACAGACCAGACTGCACTGTGCCATAACTGAGGGCCTGGACCCCTGAGTGCCAACTACTTCAATGACCACAAGAAGATCTGGGTATCTCCAAGGGCCTGAAGTAACAAAATGGCTGAGTGCCTGTGGAACGGCAGCTGTGAGCTTCTAGAAATCCAGTGGGAGTAGAGCTGGTGGAAGAGCCACAGCCTTATCAGGCCAAGTCCATGCCATAATGAAAGGGGACCAAGGAAAAGGACCAACCTGAAGGATTTTCCTTCTGGTTTACTGCTGTTGCAAACCCTGCCCTGTTCTGATTCTCCTGACCCTTACGGAAACCTTGGCACACCCGATGCTCTTGTGAAGCTGGCTCACAGCATGAGATGCTCACAACTGCAGAGGATTCTTCTCCAAGAATTTCATGAATAGAGTGCTCTCTTGGGGCAGGAGGACTGGGCAGATCCCAGGTGGGCATGGGGAAGTCAGAAGAGCCTGGGAAATTGGGGGCAATTTCTTCATCAATACCAGAAATGCCAGCCAACAGTTTCAGCTGAAGCGACAGGAGCATCAGGGTTACATATTTCCAGGGACTGTAAGACTCAAACTTTTGACTGATCTCTTTTCTCTTTGGAATACTAGTCGCATCTCTTGAGTCTAGAAAACTCAGGAAAATCTTGGCTAACCTTGGCCAACTTTAGTTCCTTCCTCTGAGCATCCTGAAGCCACTGTATGAAGCTGGACCTTCCCATTTTCTTTTTCCAGTTCTTTTTTTAAGGTTAAAAAAAACTGCAAGCCTTATTGAGATATAATTGACATGTAACACTGTGTAAGTTAGGACCTCCATTTTCAATCATGCAGATTGTTTCTTTTTCTAAAGAGTTCCCTTTAGCTCAATTTTTAGAGAAAATAAAAACTGAACATGGAAGGAAAGAAGGGAGGGAGGGAGGAAGGGAGGGAGCAAGGAAGGAAGGGAAGGAAGGAAGGAAGGAAGAAAGGTGGAGAGAGATCTGAAGACATACACAGAGGAGAAGGCAATGTGAAGATGGAATAGAGAGAGATCTGAGGATGCTGGCCTTCAAGATTGGAATAATGCCGCCTGAAGCCAAGGAATGATGTAAGCAATCAGAAGCTGAAAAAGGCAAAAAATGGATTCTCCCTAGAACCTGTAGATAGAGTACAGCCCTTCTGACACCCTTGATTTAGGCCAGTGATGCTGATTTCAGGTTTATGACCTCCAGACTGTGAGAAAATAAAGCTCTATTGTTTTATGTCACCAAGTTTGTGGTCACTTGTTACAGCAGCCACAAGAAACTAATACCTGGTTTTGCTACCTAAAAGTAGAATGCTGCTGTAACAAATTCCTAAAAATGTGAAAGTGGCTTTGGAATCGGCTAATGGCTAGAAGCTAGAAGAATATTGAGAAGCTTGATAGAAATGTCCTAGACTGAACTGAAAAGACTGTCAGTAGAAATAACAACTTTGAAGGTGATTCTGGTGAGATCTCAGAAGGAAGTGAGGAACATGGAAGAGAAAACCTACATCATCTTAGAGAATACATATATTGTCATAAGCAAAATCGTAGAAATATGAACATTAAAGGTGCTGTTGATAAGGGCTCAGAAGCAAATGAGGAACATGTTATTGGAAACTTAAGGAAAGACAATCCTTGTTACACTGGCAGAAAACTTACTGAATTGTGTCCTACAGTTGTGTGGAAATCAGAGCTTATAAGCAACGAACTTGGATATTTAGCTGAGGAGATTTCCAAGCTAAGTGTTGAAGGTGTGGTCTGATCTATTCTTGCTGAATATAGTAAAATGTCAAAGGAATGAGGTAAATTGAGGGAAAAATGGTTAAGCAAAAGGGATCTAGGATTTGATAATTTGGGGAATTCTCAGTCTATCGAGATTGCAAAAGACATTAAGTTAAGAGATTCATTCTCAGGAAGGTGCGCTCTGGAGAGAAAGTCAAGAGTGTGGCTGTGTTTGCTAGTACTTCAGAGATTTAGATGTGTGACTCGTGAATCTCTTCAACCATCTCAGCCATACCCAGGAATAGAACTAGGATAATCTAGGAAAGATATGTAGAGGACCATCTGGTCTAATGGTGTGAATCTCTGGACATACGTGGGAGACCCACACAATTTTTGATATTATATCTTCAGAAACATGGACAGATTGAACTGAATGAAACAGAGGCAAGAAAAAATGAAGGAAACACTGCCAGACTCTCAAAATTCTACAGGCATCAAAAAGGCTGATAAAACTACTCAATTATAAACATATGCCACACTTCAAGAGAAAGGAAGAATGACTCTGAGGGCAGAGCTGTAGGCCCATAGGACAGAGCCTCAAGTCACAGAGGATTATTCCCAGACCTTGAAACCCAATGGAATTTTCCCTGCTAGATTTCAAAATTGCTTAGGGCCAATGACTCCTTCTTTCTTCCATTTTATCCTATTTGAAATGATAATGTCTATAGCTACTATTCCATGTCTGTCCCACCACTGTATTTTAGGAACAGTTAATTTGTTTTCTGGTGTCCAAGTCCAAAGAGGAATTTTGCCCCAGGATGGATCATACCCAGAGTACCACCCATACCTATTTTAGAAGATGAGATTTGGTACTCTTGAGCTGATGATATTTAGATGAGATTTTAGACTTGAGCTGATACTGCGATGGATTGAGAATTTGGGGACTTGGGGATGGAGTACATGTATTTTGCATGTGGGATGGACATGAATCCTTGGGGACCAGAGAGGAGACTTAATAGCAGCGCCCCCCCCCCAAAAGATAGCCACATCCTAATTCCTGGAACCTATGAGTATTACCTTTCAACAACAATAGAAAAGACTTTGCAGATGTGATTACGTTAACAATCTTGAGACAGGGAGATTATCCTGGATTATCTGGGTGGGCCCTAAATGTATCATAAGTGTCCTTGTCAGGGGAAAGCAGAGGAGGATTTGGCACAGACTGAGGGAAGAAGGCAATATAACCATGGAGGCAGAGATTAGAATGATGCAGCCACAAGCCAAAGAATGCTGGCAGCCACCAGAAGCTGGAAGAGGCAACAAGAAGATTCTTACCTAGAGCCTCTGGAAGGAGTGCAGCCCAGCTGAGTCCTTGATTTCACCCCAGATAAACTAATTTCAGACTTCTGGCCTCCAGAACTGTGAGAAATAAAGGTCAGAATATTTCACTGAAACATTCAAAAACATACATACATGGAAAAAACCTAAGTGTCCGTCAACACAACAGATGAATGGATAAAGAACATGTGGCACATATATACAATGGAATATTACTCAACCATAAAAATGAAATTGAGTTATCTGTAGTGAGGTGGGTGGACCTAGAGCCTGTCATACAGAGTGAAGTAAGTCAGAAAGAGAAAAACAAATACCGTATGCTAACACATATATATGGAATCTAAAAAATTTTTTAAAAATGGTCATGAAGAACCTAGGGGCAGGAAGGGAATAAAAATGCAGACCTACTAGAGAATGGACTTGAGGACACGGGGAGGGGGAAGGGTAAGCTGGGATGAAGTGAGAGAGTGGCATGGACTTATATATACTACCAAAGGCAAAATAGACAGCTAGTGGGAAGCAGCCGTACAGCACAGGGAGATCAGCTCGGTGCTTTGTGACCACCTAGAGGGGTGGGATAGGGAGGGTGGGAGGGAGGCTCAAGAGGGAGGGGATATGGGGATATACGCATACATATAGCTAATTCACTTTGTTATACAGCAGAAATTAGCACAACATTGTAAAGCAATTATACTCCAATAAAGATGTTTTTAAAAACCAAAAAAAATGCATACATACATTTCTATTGTTTTATGCCACAAAGTTTCTGATAATTTGTTACAGCAGCCACATAAAATTATGTGTGATTATAGAAGATTAAGTAAATTATGTTAAAGGTCCTTTGTAATTTTAAGATTCATTCACTCATTCATTCGTTCAACCAACCAACAAATATTTGAGGCAATATAGAAGAGTAAGTAAAAGCACAGACTTTGGACTCAATTCAACTTGGGGGTGAACTCCAGTTCTGCTACCTACTGATCCTGTGACCATGACCAGGTTGCTTAACTCTCAGCACCTCAGTCTCAGCATCTGCACACAGGGGATGATAACAGTACTTAACTTAAGGGGCAGTTGTGAAAATTAAATGGGATGATGCACATAAATGGCTTTGCTTGGCACATGGGTCACTGCCCTGTCCTCCTTGCCCTAAGAAGGAGGAGGAACTTAGATCAGGGCTGTGATGGAAAGCCCAGGGGGTATTGGGGACCTATTGGAGGCACTATTGGGGACCTATTGGGGGTGGGTGTAGGAAAGACTTCCTAGAAAAATGTGACTTCTGGGCCCCCTGAGGGACACAGCAAGCCCCAATTACATGGGTATTCTTTTTAATACTATTATTGTAAATATTAGTATTAAGGGATAAAGCATGTTTCTGGTTATTGGGTCTTCCAGAAAAAGCGCATATCGACAATGCACATATCGAAAACAGGTTTTTTTTCTTTAAGATTAAATTTTTTAAGTTATTAGAGAGGTCCTAGGAGGCCCTAGGAAAGACCCCATATCTGAGGAAATTGGAGACTGATGGGAAGGATTTGAGATGGCAGCCTGCCTCAGATATACCATTTATTAAAATTAAACAGCAAAAACACACAGCAGGGCTTCCCTGGTGGTGCAGTGGTTGAGAGTCCTCCTGCCGATGCAGGGGACACAGGTTCGTGCCCCGGTCCAGGAAGATCCCACGTGCCGCAGAGCGGCTGGGCCCGTGAGCCATGACCGCTGAGCCTGCACGTCCGGAGCACAGGCTCCACAACGGGAGAGGCCACAACAGTGAGAGGCCCGCGTACCGCAAAAAAAAAAAAAAAAAAAAAAAGGTAGAAAAATGTAAGCTGAATGCAAAAGTAACATCTGAGCATGTGTGCTAACGGGCATACGGAACCTGGAGTGGCCAATCCTGGTGAGAAGCAATCTTGCTTCAAGCGGGATATTCAAAATCTCGGCCGACTTCGAAAAGGCGCGGAGCCTGAACTGACAAATCACAGTACTGCCTCACTTGCCCCACCTACTTCCGTGATCATTAACTGTTCTGATTAGTTGACTGTTCTTGGGCAGTTGAATTCTGGGATTTCATCTCGTTGTCGAGTAGTGCTTCGCTGCCGCTTCACCTCTGAGGTAAGTTCTCTCTGAGGGCCACCCTAGACAGGTTAAGGGGGGGAGCAAGTAGAAAAACCAAGAGCTCCTGCTGGTAATTAAAGTGGTTGGGTATTTTCTGTACCTCCCAACATCCTCAAGATCGTTAGGACTGAGAGACCACTTAAAGCCTTTTGGGGTGATCCCCGTCAGGCAGACATAAAACTAAAACTGTCTTCAGTCTGTGAGACTCCCTAATTGCTCTTCCTGAGGGAAGCAAAACATCCCTCAACCCCAGAAACCCCCAAATCAGCCAGATGCCCCTACATTTCCTCAACCAGAGATAATAGCCTTTGCCTAAGGGACTTTTTTTTTTTTTTTGCGGTACGCGGGCCTCTCACTGCTGTGGCCTCTCCCACTGCGGGGCACAGGCTCCGGACGAGCAGGCTCAGCGGCCATGACTCACGGGCCCAGCCACTCCGCGGCATGTGGGATCTTCCCGGACCAGGGCACGAACCCGTGTCCCCTGCATCGGCAGGCGGACTCTCAAACACTGCGCCACTAGGGAAGCCCTTTTCTACCCTTTGCTGTGTGGTTTTCGTGGGCCTCTCACTGTTGTGGCCTCTCCTGTTGTGGAGCACAGGCTCCGGACACGCAGGCTCAGCGGTCATGGCTCACGGGCCCAGCCGCTCTGCGGCATGTGGGATCTTCCTGGACCGGGGCACAAACCCACGTCCCCTGCATCAGCAGGAGGACTCTCAACTCTCTAAGAAAGAACGGGCAGATCTGGGTTACTCAGAGAAAATCACCTATGTGTGTATGAAGAGAAGCTATGACGGCATGACTAATCTAGGTAACAGGAAGTTCTGGGTCCAGACAAGGTTGGGAACAAATGACCATCCCTCTTTACATGCCATGGCTTCTTCTTAGGCTGTGGCAATTGTCCCACATTTGCCCTTTTGCGTGGGAAGAACTCCCAGGGCAGCTTCCAGGCATTCTGCTCTTTTACTGATATGTCCTGTGCAAGGCTGTGGACTGGGAGTGGCCACAGAGATGCTCTGTCCTGGATCCTGTGCATTTCTCTCCCACTGGCCCTGGTTCAGAACCCCCCTACCCCAGCTGATTAGCTTTACTGTTGGTGCTGTGTCCCAGCATTCTACCCTCCTCTCAGGTTGCCTGTTAAGAAACAAATATCTTGCATCATTCTAGGTCCCAAGGCTACCCTACCAACTTTCATGTGTCCTAAAAAACAAGCCGCAGAATCCAACGGGCATGATTCTAATGGTCGGAACTGCAGGAATCAGTGTAAGTGACAGGAAAGGGTCTCCGGAAGCCTGTCTACTTTGGGGTCCAGATGGGGAAAGATTCTCAGGAGTTTGTTCCCTCAAAAGCATCATGGTTGAGTGAAAAAAGTTGGATGCAGAAGGTTAAGTACAGTCAGAGGCCATTCATATAAAATCCTAAAACATGCAAAACAAGAATATATATATTGTATGGCTAGTAAGTACATGGTAAATGTATAAAAACCTGAATGAGAATAAAACCCATCAAATTCTGGAGTGAATAACTGGAGAAGAAGGGAGGGCAGGGATCAGTGAGGGCTGCACAGATGGCATCAGCTGTGACTTGTTCATAGTGCCTTGTTATATTTTTAATAAAGAGCTCAGAGTGATCTGAAGTAGTTGTGAGGTAATGTTGAAATGCAGCTAGACTCAGTAGTAGATGCACACATTTCCAATATTATTCTCCCGAATTTTCTCTATGCTTGAAACATTTCTTTTTTAAAGGAGCTAGTTGTTGCTAAATACCATCAATGAATCACAGGATGATTAAGAAAAACTTAAAGTGTAAATCTACCCAAAACTTCTAAAATAATAGAGCATAGGTATTGGATAACTATCTTAAGAGAGAAAGTGATTAACACATTATGTAATGACATATGGTTATTTCTCTGTGTCCTTTTACCAAAACCAAATAGTTGTCTCACTCCTAATTGAACCTGATTCTATGGGTTGAGTTTGAGACAGAGTCTGAGAGAGCAGTCCTCCACACATTGACCTTTCCTACTTGTCAGTGAGCAGAGGCAGCGTAGGGTTAAAAAAGTGACAGACTCTAGATATCTTTGAGAATTTCAGCAGTGTATGTACTCACTTAAAAGGGGGACAGGATGCGTTCACTAGCTCTTTTGATCTGACAGCACACTTGTAAGAAGACACGGTCACAATGTCCAAAGTGTCTCCAATAGACCGTTGACTCTCCAGCTAAACAGGGCAGATTCCACAAACTCCCAAAATTACAGCAAGAGGTCTGAAAATCCAGTGCTTGAGTATCTACAAAGTTTTTGACATTAAAGAGGTGTTCTTATACTGGAAACATTCCAGAACCTCTGGATTAAATCATCCATGGTTCATCATACACTTAACGGTTTCATTGAGGCATACTATAAAATTCACCGTTTTAAGTATACAGTGATTTTTGGTTAAAGACCAGTCAATTTAATTCTTTGGGGAAACAAGTAAGAAATATGTAATGAATAGGATGAGGCAGTGATGGGGTTTAGTTCGCTTTGTATAAACCATCAGAAGGAAAATTATGAATTGATGCTGCAAATAAATGCATAAACCGTTATAATACAGAGGCTTGTCTCAAAGTAACTCCTTGACAGTGAGTGGACTCATAACCCTCTGCTGCAGAATTCTGATACTACAGGAGTCTCTCTGCAGTTTGGAAATATGTACCAACAAAGAAAAATGCTGATTTGTCACCTTCTTTTAGATGAACCTGCTCAGGAGGCTTCCAACATGCAAGAGAGAAAACCCCTGAAGGTGAGTGCCTCCCAAATCCAGAGGACCAGAGACCGTTTCTCTCTCCGTGGATGTGAATATTGGTAAAAGTGGGAGAATATTGAAAATGGCCTGGCCCTCACTGCCTCCCTTTCCTGATCTCTTTATCACAACGCCTGATGTAGTATTGAGAGCTTAATAGTAATTAATAACAATTGTGATAGCTGATACTTCTTTTGTTTTCATAGTGATGCCAGATTTATTTTAGGCAATTCACATGGATTAATTTATTTAGTCCCTAAGAAAACCTCTGTGACATTGCTACTATTATGATCCCCAAATAATAATGAGGATCTTATTATTATTAAATAATAATAATAAACATGCAGATATTGTGGTATAGAGATGTTAAATAATTTGCTTGAGACCACAGTGGCAGTGGTAGTAGTCTACACCCAAAGCCCCAAACCATTTCCAAATTCGTGAATTTTTCATATGTTTCTGAAGCTCAGGCATTTCCCCTAGGGCTAAACTCGCAGATGCTGCTGATGCTTCTGTTTAGATGCCCAGTCTCACAACAGGAAGTACCAGCTCCCCTCTGCTCAGTCAAAGGGCCCCTTTCACATTGCTTGGGAATCGCCTGGACTGTTGGCCCCTCCCTTCTGTGAGCTCCTTCGGGGCCTTGTCTGCACCTGAGGCATCTCTGAAGCCTCAGTCCCAGCCCAGGGGGACCCTTGGAGGGATCTTGAATAAGTTCTTCCACAATTGCAGATTAAGCTCTAGTTTAGAGGGTAAAGGGATCTGGCGGGTGGGTTGCCAGTGTGGACACAGTTGAGGAGAGAATTCAAAGAAGGATCATAAAAGAAAGTATTCATTTTTATTATTACCACGTTTAAACAGCATTTGTAAGCTCGGAAAGTTCTTTCACTTAGCTTGTTTTACAGTTATTGTTCACCGATTCATAAATGAGGGAGCTGGTTATACTGTTATTGCTCACTGTTTCATAAACAAAGGAGCTGAATGAAGGTCTGCTTGACGTTTGTCAGTGACACACCCTGACACCAGTAGAATTGGTAGAGGAACCACCTCGCTTAATTCCAACTGAAATGTTCTTGCCAGGGTAGGACAGGATGGCACACCTGGCACCACTTTCTTGGCTGTCTACATGAATTTCCGTAAACCATTCCTTTCTTCTCCCTTCCCTGTATTCATCCCCCCACACCATTTGCCAGCAGTGTTTTGTCCCTTCTGTGCATTGGTCCATTTACTCTCCCAGCAGCCGTCTACTAGCTTATATTCGATCCCTTATATTTTATAGAAGCCCCTCCTCACCTTCACAGACCCCGTGGATTGTTAGAGTGTTGTGCTTCCCCGAATCTTCCGTGTAGCACACTCCTGCTCACATGGAGACCCCTCTTGGCGAGCGTCAGCCTGGAAAGAGTGTAAAGACAAGCGTTCTAGTCCTGGAAACACGCTTCATGTAGACCATTTCCTTTTCCTTCTAACTTCCCAGGTTCCTCGTAATTTAGGTACAGGTAATATGATGATCTCCCCGACTTGTTGAGAACTTTAATTAAGGTACTGCGTACAGAGACACTTTGTAAGCTCTAAAGCACTCGAGAAATGCCATTGATACTCTTTGTATGTGACCTTCAGATTAAAAAGCTGAAGCACAAAGAGGAAAAAAGTTGTTTGAAGTTAGTACCAGTAACATCAGGCTCAGAGCAGGCTCAGAATCAACCGTGCTCCCCGGAAAAAGCAGATACCTCTGGTGAGCGGAGCAAGGAAACATCAGGTAAGAGGAAACTCTTTGGGAACAACTCCTCTGGCTTCCCTGGCCATGTTCAAGTGCATGCGCTAGGTGTGGGAGATGGATCCTGGACAGGCCTGGGGCCAGGCTGGGCTGAGGAGCTCACCCAGCTCCAGCTGAAACATCAGAACTGACTTCCAGGGAATTTCCTGGTGGTCCAGTGGTTAGGACTTGGCGCTTTCACTGCCGGGACCCAGGTTCAATCCCTGGTCAGGGAACTAAGATCCCACAAGCTGCATGGCACAGCCAAAAATTAAAATTAAACAAAACAAGACAAAAAAAAAAAAACCTGACTTCCAGAGTCACAGACTTGAGTTTCATCGATATGAAAGCTGTGTAACTCGGGGCAAGCCTTCCAAATTCTCTGAGCTCCAGTTCCTAGTCCATAAAACGGAAATAAAGAATCAGAGTTCACAGGTTATTCAAAGGTGTTCAATTCAAGGGACTTCCCTGGCGGTCCTGTGGTTTGAGTATCTACAGAGTTTTTGACATTAAAGAGGTGTTCTTATACTGGAAACATTCCAGAACCGCTGGATTAAATCATCCATGGTTCATCATACACTTAACGGTTTCATTGAGGCATACTATAAAATTCACCGTTTTAAGTATACAGTGATTTTTGGTTAAAGACCAGTCAATTTAATTCTTTGGGGAAACAAGTAAGAAATATGTAATGAATAGGATGAGGCAGTGATGGGGTTTAGTTCGCTTTGTATAAACCATCAGAAGGAAAATTATGAATTGATGCTGCAAATAAATGCATAAACCGTTATAATACAGAGGCTTGTCTCAAAGTAACTCCTTGAGAGTGAGTGGACTCATAACCCTCTGCTGCAGAATTCTGATACTACAGGAGTCTCTCTGCAGTTTGGAAATATGTACCAACAAAGAAAAATGCTGATTTGTCACCTTCTTTTAGATGAACCTGCTCAGGAGGCTTCCAACATGCAAGAGAGAAAACCCCTGAAGGTGAGTGCCTCCCAAATCCAGAGGACCAGAGACCGTTTCTCTCTCCGTGGATGTGAATATTGGTAAAAGTGGGAGAATATTGAAAATGGCCTGGCCCTCACTGCCTCCCTTTCCTGATCTCTTTATCACAACGCCTGATGTAGTATTGAGAGCTTAATAGTAATTAATAACAATTGTGATAGCTGATACTTCTTTTGTTTTCATAGTGATGCCAGATTTATTTTAGGCAATTCACATGGATTAATTTATTTAGTCCCTAAGAAAACCTCTGTGACATTGCTACTATTATGATCCCCAAATAATAATGAGGATCTTATTATTATTAAATAATAATAATAAACATGCAGATATTGTGGTATAGAGATGTTAAATAATTTGCTTGAGACCACAGTGGCAGTGGTAGTAGTCTACACCCAAAGCCCCAAACCATTTCCAAATTCGTGAATTTTTCATATGTTTCTGAAGCTCAGGCATTTCCCCTAGGGCTAAACTCGCAGATGCTGCTGATGCTTCTGTTTAGATGCCCAGTCTCACAACAGGAAGTACCAGCTCCCCTCTGCTCAGTCAAAGGGCCCCTTTCACATTGCTTGGGAATCGCCTGGACTGTTGGCCCCTCCCTTCTGTGAGCTCCTTCGGGGCCTTGTCTGCACCTGAGGCATCTCTGAAGCCTCAGTCCCAGCCCAGGGGGACCCTTGGAGGGATCTTGAATAAGTTCTTCCACAATTGCAGATTAAGCTCTAGTTTAGAGGGTAAAGGGATCTGGCGGGTGGGTTGCCAGTGTGGACACAGTTGAGGAGAGAATTCAAAGAAGGATCATAAAAGAAAGTATTCATTTTTATTATTACCACGTTTAAACAGCATTTGTAAGCTCGGAAAGTTCTTTCACTTAGCTTGTTTTACAGTTATTGTTCACCGATTCATAAATGAGGGAGCTGGTTATACTGTTATTGCTCACTGTTTCATAAACAAAGGAGCTGAATGAAGGTCTGCTTGACGTTTGTCAGTGACACACCCTGACACCAGTAGAATTGGTAGAGGAACCACCTCGCTTAATTCCAACTGAAATGTTCTTGCCAGGGTAGGACAGGATGGCACACCTGGCACCACTTTCTTGGCTGTCTACATGAATTTCCGTAAACCATTCCTTTCTTCTCCCTTCCCTGTATTCATCCCCCCACACCATTTGCCAGCAGTGTTTTGTCCCTTCTGTGCATTGGTCCATTTACTCTCCCAGCAGCCGTCTACTAGCTTATATTCGATCCCTTATATTTTATAGAAGCCCCTCCTCACCTTCACAGACCCCGTGGATTGTTAGAGTGTTGTGCTTCCCCGAATCTTCCGTGTAGCACACTCCTGCTCACATGGAGACCCCTCTTGGCGAGCGTCAGCCTGGAAAGAGTGTAAAGACAAGCGTTCTAGTCCTGGAAACACGCTTCATGTAGACCATTTCCTTTTCCTTCTAACTTCCCAGGTTCCTCGTAATTTAGGTACAGGTAATATGATGATCTCCCCGACTTGTTGAGAACTTTAATTAAGGTACTGCGTACAGAGACACTTTGTAAGCTCTAAAGCACTCGAGAAATGCCATTGATACTCTTTGTATGTGACCTTCAGATTAAAAAGGTGAAGCACAAAGAGGAAAAAAGTTGTTTGAAGTTAGTACCAGTAACATCAGGCTCAGAGCAGGCTCAGAATCAACCGTGCTCCCCGGAAAAAGCAGATACCTCTGGTGAGCGGAGCAAGGAAACATCAGGTAAGAGGAAACTCTTTGGGAACAACTCCTCTGGCTTCCCTGGCCATGTTCAAGTGCATGCGCTAGGTGTGGGAGATGGATCCTGGACAGGCCTGGGGCCAGGCTGGGCTGAGGAGCTCACCCAGCTCCAGCTGAAACATCAGAACTGACTTCCAGGGAATTTCCTGGTGGTCCAGTGGTTAGGACTTGGCGCTTTCACTGCCGGGACCCAGGTTCAATCCCTGGTCAGGGAACTAAGATCCCACAAGCTGCATGGCACAGCCAACACTTAAAATTAAACAAAACAAGACAAAAAAAAAAAAACCTGACTTCCAGAGTCACAGACTTGAGTTTCATCGATATGAAAGCTGTGTAACTCGGGGCAAGCCTTCCAAATTCTCTGAGCTCCAGTTCCTAGTCCATAAAACGGAAATAAAGAATCAGAGTTCACAGGTTATTCAAAGGTGTTCAATTCAAGGGACTTCCCTGGCGGTCCTGTGGTTTGAGTATCTACAGAGTTTTTGACATTAAAGAGGTGTTCTTATACTGGAAACATTCCAGAACCGCTGGATTAAATCATCCATGGTTCATCATACACTTAACGGTTTCATTGAGGCATACTATAAAATTCACCGTTTTAAGTATACAGTGATTTTTGGTTAAAGACCAGTCAATTTAATTCTTTGGGGAAACAAGTAAGAAATATGTAATGAATAGGATGAGGCAGTGATGGGGTTTAGTTCGCTTTGTATAAACCATCAGAAGGAAAATTATGAATTGATGCTGCAAATAAATGCATAAACCGTTATAATACAGAGGCTTGTCTCAAAGTAACTCCTTGAGAGTGAGTGGACTCATAACCCTCTGCTGCAGAATTCTGATACTACAGGAGTCTCTCTGCAGTTTGGAAATATGTACCAACAAAGAAAAATGCTGATTTGTCACCTTCTTTTAGATGAACCTGCTCAGGAGGCTTCCAACATGCAAGAGAGAAAACCCCTGAAGGTGAGTGCCTCCCAAATCCAGAGGACCAGAGACCGTTTCTCTCTCCGTGGATGTGAATATTGGTAAAAGTGGGAGAATATTGAAAATGGCCTGGCCCTCACTGCCTCCCTTTCCTGATCTCTTTATCACAACGCCTGATGTAGTATTGAGAGCTTAATAGTAATTAATAACAATTGTGATAGCTGATACTTCTTTTGTTTTCATAGTGATGCCAGATTTATTTTAGGCAATTCACATGGATTAATTTATTTAGTCCCTAAGAAAACCTCTGTGACATTGCTACTATTATGATCCCCAAATAATAATGAGGATCTTATTATTATTAAATAATAATAATAAACATGCAGATATTGTGGTATAGAGATGTTAAATAATTTGCTTGAGACCACAGTGGCAGTGGTAGTAGTCTACACCCAAAGCCCCAAACCATTTCCAAATTCGTGAATTTTTCATATGTTTCTGAAGCTCAGGCATTTCCCCTAGGGCTAAACTCGCAGATGCTGCTGATGCTTCTGTTTAGATGCCCAGTCTCACAACAGGAAGTACCAGCTCCCCTCTGCTCAGTCAAAGGGCCCCTTTCACATTGCTTGGGAATCGCCTGGACTGTTGGCCCCTCCCTTCTGTGAGCTCCTTCGGGGCCTTGTCTGCACCTGAGGCATCTCTGAAGCCTCAGTCCCAGCCCAGGGGGACCCTTGGAGGGATCTTGAATAAGTTCTTCCACAATTGCAGATTAAGCTCTAGTTTAGAGGGTAAAGGGATCTGGCGGGTGGGTTGCCAGTGTGGACACAGTTGAGGAGAGAATTCAAAGAAGGATCATAAAAGAAAGTATTCATTTTTATTATTACCACGTTTAAACAGCATTTGTAAGCTCGGAAAGTTCTTTCACTTAGCTTGTTTTACAGTTATTGTTCACCGATTCATAAATGAGGGAGCTGGTTATACTGTTATTGCTCACTGTTTCATAAACAAAGGAGCTGAATGAAGGTCTGCTTGACGTTTGTCAGTGACACACCCTGACACCAGTAGAATTGGTAGAGGAACCACCTCGCTTAATTCCAACTGAAATGTTCTTGCCAGGGTAGGACAGGATGGCACACCTGGCACCACTTTCTTGGCTGTCTACATGAATTTCCGTAAACCATTCCTTTCTTCTCCCTTCCCTGTATTCATCCCCCCACACCATTTGCCAGCAGTGTTTTGTCCCTTCTGTGCATTGGTCCATTTACTCTCCCAGCAGCCGTCTACTAGCTTATATTCGATCCCTTATATTTTATAGAAGCCCCTCCTCACCTTCACAGACCCCGTGGATTGTTAGAGTGTTGTGCTTCCCCGAATCTTCCGTGTAGCACACTCCTGCTCACATGGAGACCCCTCTTGGCGAGCGTCAGCCTGGAAAGAGTGTAAAGACAAGCGTTCTAGTCCTGGAAACACGCTTCATGTAGACCATTTCCTTTTCCTTCTAACTTCCCAGGTTCCTCGTAATTTAGGTACAGGTAATATGATGATCTCCCCGACTTGTTGAGAACTTTAATTAAGGTACTGCGTACAGAGACACTTTGTAAGCTCTAAAGCACTCGAGAAATGCCATTGATACTCTTTGTATGTGACCTTCAGATTAAAAAGGTGAAGCACAAAGAGGAAAAAAGTTGTTTGAAGTTAGTACCAGTAACATCAGGCTCAGAGCAGGCTCAGAATCAACCGTGCTCCCCGGAAAAAGCAGATACCTCTGGTGAGCGGAGCAAGGAAACATCAGGTAAGAGGAAACTCTTTGGGAACAACTCCTCTGGCTTCCCTGGCCATGTTCAAGTGCATGCGCTAGGTGTGGGAGATGGATCCTGGACAGGCCTGGGGCCAGGCTGGGCTGAGGAGCTCACCCAGCTCCAGCTGAAACATCAGAACTGACTTCCAGGGAATTTCCTGGTGGTCCAGTGGTTAGGACTTGGCGCTTTCACTGCCGGGACCCAGGTTCAATCCCTGGTCAGGGAACTAAGATCCCACAAGCTGCATGGCACAGCCAACACTTAAAATTAAACAAAACAAGACAAAAAAAAAAAACCTGACTTCCAGAGTCACAGACTTGAGTTTCATCGATATGAAAGCTGTGTAACTCGGGGCAAGCCTTCCAAATTCTCTGAGCTCCAGTTCCTAGTCCATAAAACGGAAATAAAGAATCAGAGTTCACAGGTTATTCAAAGGTGTTCAATTCAAGGGACTTCCCTGGCGGTCCTGTGGTTTGAGTATCTACAGAGTTTTTGACATTAAAGAGGTGTTCTTATACTGGAAACATTCCAGAACCGCTGGATTAAATCATCCATGGTTCATCATACACTTAACGGTTTCATTGAGGCATACTATAAAATTCACCGTTTTAAGTATACAGTGATTTTTGGTTAAAGACCAGTCAATTTAATTCTTTGGGGAAACAAGTAAGAAATATGTAATGAATAGGATGAGGCAGTGATGGGGTTTAGTTCGCTTTGTATAAACCATCAGAAGGAAAATTATGAATTGATGCTGCAAATAAATGCATAAACCGTTATAATACAGAGGCTTGTCTCAAAGTAACTCCTTGACAGTGAGTGGACTCATAACCCTCTGCTGCAGAATTCTGATACTACAGGAGTCTCTCTGCAGTTTGGAAATATGTACCAACAAAGAAAAATGCTGATTTGTCACCTTCTTTTAGATGAACCTGCTCAGGAGGCTTCCAACATGCAAGAGAGAAAACCCCTGAAGGTGAGTGCCTCCCAAATCCAGAGGACCAGAGACCGTTTCTCTCTCCGTGGATGTGAATATTGGTAAAAGTGGGAGAATATTGAAAATGGCCTGGCCCTCACTGCCTCCCTTTCCTGATCTCTTTATCACAACGCCTGATGTAGTATTGAGAGCTTAATAGTAATTAATAACAATTGTGATAGCTGATACTTCTTTTGTTTTCATAGTGATGCCAGATTTATTTTAGGCAATTCACATGGATTAATTTATTTAGTCCCTAAGAAAACCTCTGTGACATTGCTACTATTATGATCCCCAAATAATAATGAGGATCTTATTATTATTAAATAATAATAATAAACATGCAGATATTGTGGTATAGAGATGTTAAATAATTTGCTTGAGACCACAGTGGCAGTGGTAGTAGTCTACACCCAAAGCCCCAAACCATTTCCAAATTCGTGAATTTTTCATATGTTTCTGAAGCTCAGGCATTTCCCCTAGGGCTAAACTCGCAGATGCTGCTGATGCTTCTGTTTAGATGCCCAGTCTCACAACAGGAAGTACCAGCTCCCCTCTGCTCAGTCAAAGGGCCCCTTTCACATTGCTTGGGAATCGCCTGGACTGTTGGCCCCTCCCTTCTGTGAGCTCCTTCGGGGCCTTGTCTGCACCTGAGGCATCTCTGAAGCCTCAGTCCCAGCCCAGGGGGACCCTTGGAGGGATCTTGAATAAGTTCTTCCACAATTGCAGATTAAGCTCTAGTTTAGAGGGTAAAGGGATCTGGCGGGTGGGTTGCCAGTGTGGACACAGTTGAGGAGAGAATTCAAAGAAGGATCATAAAAGAAAGTATTCATTTTTATTATTACCACGTTTAAACAGCATTTGTAAGCTCGGAAAGTTCTTTCACTTAGCTTGTTTTACAGTTATTGTTCACCGATTCATAAATGAGGGAGCTGGTTATACTGTTATTGCTCACTGTTTCATAAACAAAGGAGCTGAATGAAGGTCTGCTTGACGTTTGTCAGTGACACACCCTGACACCAGTAGAATTGGTAGAGGAACCACCTCGCTTAATTCCAACTGAAATGTTCTTGCCAGGGTAGGACAGGATGGCACACCTGGCACCACTTTCTTGGCTGTCTACATGAATTTCCGTAAACCATTCCTTTCTTCTCCCTTCCCTGTATTCATCCCCCCACACCATTTGCCAGCAGTGTTTTGTCCCTTCTGTGCATTGGTCCATTTACTCTCCCAGCAGCCGTCTACTAGCTTATATTCGATCCCTTATATTTTATAGAAGCCCCTCCTCACCTTCACAGACCCCGTGGATTGTTAGAGTGTTGTGCTTCCCCGAATCTTCCGTGTAGCACACTCCTGCTCACATGGAGACCCCTCTTGGCGAGCGTCAGCCTGGAAAGAGTGTAAAGACAAGCGTTCTAGTCCTGGAAACACGCTTCATGTAGACCATTTCCTTTTCCTTCTAACTTCCCAGGTTCCTCGTAATTTAGGTACAGGTAATATGATGATCTCCCCGACTTGTTGAGAACTTTAATTAAGGTACTGCGTACAGAGACACTTTGTAAGCTCTGAAGCACTCGAGAAATGCCATTGATACTCTTTGTATGTGACCTTCAGATTAAAAAGGTGAAGCACAAAGAGGAAAAAAGTTGTTTGAAGTTAGTACCAGTAACATCAGGCTCAGAGCAGGCTCAGAATCAACCGTGCTCCCCGGAAAAAGCAGATACCTCTGGTGAGCGGAGCAAGGAAACATCAGGTAAGAGGAAACTCTTTGGGAACAACTCCTCTGGCTTCCCTGGCCATGTTCAAGTGCATGCGCTAGGTGTGGGAGATGGATCCTGGACAGGCCTGGGGCCAGGCTGGGCTGAGGAGCTCACCCAGCTCCAGCTGAAACATCAGAACTGACTTCCAGGGAATTTCCTGGTGGTCCAGTGGTTAGGACTTGGCGCTTTCACTGCCGGGACCCAGGTTCAATCCCTGGTCAGGGAACTAAGATCCCACAAGCTGCATGGCACAGCCAAAACTTAAAATTAAACAAAACAAGACAAAAAAAAAAACACCTGACTTCCAGAGTCACAGACTTGAGTTTCATCGATATGAAAGCTGTGTAACTCGGGGCAAGCCTTCCAAATTCTCTGAGCTCCAGTTCCTAGTCCATAAAACGGAAATAAAGAATCAGAATTCACAGGTTATTCAAAGGTGTTCAATTCAAGGGACTTCCCTGGCGGTCCTGTGGTTTGAGTATCTACAGAGTTTTTGACATTAAAGAGGTGTTCTTATACTGGAAACATTCCAGAACCGCTGGATTAAATCATCCATGGTTCATCATACACTTAACGGTTTCATTGAGGCATACTATAAAATTCACCGTTTTAAGTATACAGTGATTTTTGGTTAAAGACCAGTCAATTTAATTCTTTGGGGAAACAAGTAAGAAATATGTAATGAATAGGATGAGGCAGTGATGGGGTTTAGTTCGCTTTGTATAAACCATCAGAAGGAAAATTATGAATTGATGCTGCAAATAAATGCATAAACCGTTATAATACAGAGGCTTGTCTCAAAGTAACTCCTTGACAGTGAGTGGACTCATAACCCTCTGCTGCAGAATTCTGATACTACAGGAGTCTCTCTGCAGTTTGGCAATATGTACCAACAAAGAAAAATGCTGATTTGTCACCTTCTTTTAGATGAACCTGCTCAGGAGGCTTGCAACATGCAAGAGAGAAAACCCCTGAAGGTGAGTGCCTCCCAAATCCAGAGGACCAGAGACCGTTTCTCTCTCCGTGGATGTGAATATTGGTAAAAGTGGGAGAATATTGAAAATGGCCTGGCCCTCACTGCCTCCCTTTCCTGATCTCTTTATCACAACGCCTGATGTAGTATTGAGAGCTTAATAGTAATTAATAACAATTGTGATAGCTGATACTTCTTTTGTTTTCATAGTGATGCCAGATTTATTTTAGGCAATTCACATGGATTAATTTATTTAGTCCCTAAGAAAACCTCTGTGACATTGCTACTATTATGATCCCCAAATAATAATGAGGATCTTATTATTATTAAATAATAATAATAAACATGCAGATATTGTGGTATAGAGATGTTAAATAATTTGCTTGAGACCACAGGGGCAGTGGTAGTAGTCTACACCCAAAGCCCCAAACCATTTCCAAATTCGTGAATTTTTCATATGTTTCTGAAGCTCAGGCATTTCCCCTAGGGCTAAACTCGCAGATGCTGCTGATGCTTCTGTTTAGATGCCCAGTCTCACAACAGGAAGTACCAGCTCCCCTCTGCTCAGTCAAAGGGCCCCTTTCACATTGCTTGGGAATCGCCTGGACTGTTGGCCCCTCCCTTCTGTGAGCTCCTTCGGGGCCTTGTCTGCACCTGAGGCATCTCTGAAGCCTCAGTCCCAGCCCAGGGGGACCCTTGGAGGGATCTTGAATAAGTTCTTCCACAATTGCAGATTAAGCTCTAGTTTAGAGGGTAAAGGGATCTGGCGGGTGGGTTGCCAGTGTGGACACAGTTGAGGAGAGAATTCAAAGAAGGATCATAAAAGAAAGTATTCATTTTTATTATTACCACGTTTAAACAGCATTTGTAAGCTCGGAAAGTTCTTTCACTTAGCTTGTTTTACAGTTATTGTTCACCGATTCATAAATGAGGGAGCTGGTTATACTGTTATTGCTCACTGTTTCATAAACAAAGGAGCTGAATGAAGGTCTGCTTGACGTTTGTCAGTGACACACCCTGACACCAGTAGAATTGGTAGAGGAACCACCTCGCTTAATTCCAACTGAAATGTTCTTGCCAGGGTAGGACAGGATGGCACACCTGGCACCACTTTCTTGGCTGTCTACATGAATTTCCGTAAACCATTCCTTTCTTCTCCCTTCCCTGTATTCATCCCCCCACACCATTTGCCAGCAGTGTTTTGTCCCTTCTGTGCATTGGTCCATTTACTCTCCCAGCAGCCGTCTACTAGCTTATATTCGATCCCTTATATTTTATAGAAGCCCCTCCTCACCTTCACAGACCCCGTGGATTGTTAGAGTGTTGTGCTTCCCCGAATCTTCCGTGTAGCACACTCCTGCTCACATGGAGACCCCTCTTGGCGAGCGTCAGCCTGGAAAGAGTGTAAAGACAAGCGTTCTAGTCCTGGAAACACGCTTCATGTAGACCATTTCCTTTTCCTTCTAACTTCCCAGGTTCCTCGTAATTTAGGTACAGGTAATATGATGATCTCCCCGACTTGTTGAGAACTTTAATTAAGGTACTGCGTACAGAGACACTTTGTAAGCTCTAAAGCACTCGAGAAATGCCATTGATACTCTTTGTATGTGACCTTCAGATTAAAAAGGTGAAGCACAAAGAGGAAAAAAGTTGTTTGAAGTTAGTACCAGTAACATCAGGCTCAGAGCAGGCTCAGAATCAACCGTGCTCCCCGGAAAAAGCAGATACCTCTGGTGAGCGGAGCAAGGAAACATCAGGTAAGAGGAAACTCTTTGGGAACAACTCCTCTGGCTTCCCTGGCCATGTTCAAGTGCATGCGCTAGGTGTGGGAGATGGATCCTGGACAGGCCTGGGGCCAGGCTGGGCTGAGGAGCTCACCCAGCTCCAGCTGAAACATCAGAACTGACTTCCAGGGAATTTCCTGGTGGTCCAGTGGTTAGGACTTGGCGCTTTCACTGCCGGGACCCAGGTTCAATCCCTGGTCAGGGAACTAAGATCCCACAAGCTGCATGGCACAGCCAACACTTAAAATTAAACAAAACAAGACAAAAAAAAAAACACCTGACTTCCAGAGTCACAGACTTGAGTTTCATCGATATGAAAGCTGTGTAACTCGGGGCAAGCCTTCCAAATTCTCTGAGCTCCAGTTCCTAGTCCATAAAACGGAAATAAAGAATCAGAGTTCACAGGTTATTCAAAGGTGTTCAATTCAAGGGACTTCCCTGGCGGTCCTGTGGTTTGAGTATCTACAGAGTTTTTGACATTAAAGAGGTGTTCTTATACTGGAAACATTCCAGAACCGCTGGATTAAATCATCCATGGTTCATCATACACTTAACGGTTTCATTGAGGCATACTATAAAATTCACCGTTTTAAGTATACAGTGATTTTTGGTTAAAGACCAGTCAATTTAATTCTTTGGGGAAACAAGTAAGAAATATGTAATGAATAGGATGAGGCAGTGATGGGGTTTAGTTCGCTTTGTATAAACCATCAGAAGGAAAATTATGAATTGATGCTGCAAATAAATGCATAAACCGTTATAATACAGAGGCTTGTCTCAAAGTAACTCCTTGACAGTGAGTGGACTCATAACCCTCTGCTGCAGAATTCTGATACTACAGGAGTCTCTCTGCAGTTTGGAAATATGTACCAACAAAGAAAAATGCTGATTTGTCACCTTCTTTTAGATGAACCTGCTCAGGAGGCTTCCAACATGCAAGAGAGAAAACCCCTGAAGGTGAGTGCCTCCCAAATCCAGAGGACCAGAGACCGTTTCTCTCTCCGTGGATGTGAATATTGGTAAAAGTGGGAGAATATTGAAAATGGCCTGGCCCTCACTGCCTCCCTTTCCTGATCTCTTTATCACAACGCCTGATGTAGTATTGAGAGCTTAATAGTAATTAATAACAATTGTGATAGCTGATACTTCTTTTGTTTTCATAGTGATGCCAGATTTATTTTAGGCAATTCACATGGATTAATTTATTTAGTCCCTAAGAAAACCTCTGTGACATTGCTACTATTATGATCCCCAAATAATAATGAGGATCTTATTATTATTAAATAATAATAATAAACATGCAGATATTGTGGTATAGAGATGTTAAATAATTTGCTTGAGACCACAGTGGCAGTGGTAGTAGTCTACACCCAAAGCCCCAAACCATTTCCAAATTCGTGAATTTTTCATATGTTTCTGAAGCTCAGGCATTTCCCCTAGGGCTAAACTCGCAGATGCTGCTGATGCTTCTGTTTAGATGCCCAGTCTCACAACAGGAAGTACCAGCTCCCCTCTGCTCAGTCAAAGGGCCCCTTTCACATTGCTTGGGAATCGCCTGGACTGTTGGCCCCTCCCTTCTGTGAGCTCCTTCGGGGCCTTGTCTGCATCTGAGGCATCTCTGAAGCCTCAGTCCCAGCCCAGGGGGACCCTTGGAGGGATCTTGAATAAGTTCTTCCACAATTGCAGATTAAGCTCTAGTTTAGAGGGTAAAGGGATCTGGCGGGTGGGTTGCCAGTGTGGACACAGTTGAGGAGAGAATTCAAAGAAGGATCATAAAAGAAAGTATTCATTTTTATTATTACCACGTTTAAACAGCATTTGTAAGCTCGGAAAGTTCTTTCACTTAGCTTGTTTTACAGTTATTGTTCACCGATTCATAAATGAGGGAGCTGGTTATACTGTTATTGCTCACTGTTTCATAAACAAAGGAGCTGAATGAAGGTCTGCTTGACGTTTGTCAGTGACACACCCTGACACCAGTAGAATTGGTAGAGGAACCACCTCGCTTAATTCCAACTGAAATGTTCTTGCCAGGGTAGGACAGGATGGCACACCTGGCACCACTTTCTTGGCTGTCTACATGAATTTCCGTAAACCATTCCTTTCTTCTCCCTTCCCTGTATTCATCCCCCCACACCATTTGCCAGCAGTGTTTTGTCCCTTCTGTGCATTGGTCCATTTACTCTCCCAGCAGCCGTCTACTAGCTTATATTCGATCCCTTATATTTTATAGAAGCCCCTCCTCACCTTCACAGACCCCGTGGATTGTTAGAGTGTTGTGCTTCCCCGAATCTTCCGTGTAGCACACTCCTGCTCACATGGAGACCCCTCTTGGCGAGCGTCAGCCTGGAAAGAGTGTAAAGACAAGCGTTCTAGTCCTGGAAACACGCTTCATGTAGACCATTTCCTTTTCCTTCTAACTTCCCAGGTTCCTCGTAATTTAGGTACAGGTAATATGATGATCTCCCCGACTTGTTGAGAACTTTAATTAAGGTACTGCGTACAGAGACACTTTGTAAGCTCTAAAGCACTCGAGAAATGCCATTGATACTCTTTGTATGTGACCTTCAGATTAAAAAGGTGAAGCACAAAGAGGAAAAAAGTTGTTTGAAGTTAGTACCAGTAACATCAGGCTCAGAGCAGGCTCAGAATCAACCGTGCTCCCCGGAAAAAGCAGATACCTCTGGTGAGCGGAGCAAGGAAACATCAGGTAAGAGGAAACTCTTTGGGAACAACTCCTCTGGCTTCCCTGGCCATGTTCAAGTGCATGCGCTAGGTGTGGGAGATGGATCCTGGACAGGCCTGGGGCCAGGCTGGGCTGAGGAGCTCACCCAGCTCCAGCTGAAACATCAGAACTGACTTCCAGGGAATTTCCTGGTGGTCCAGTGGTTAGGACTTGGCGCTTTCACTGCCGGGACCCAGGTTCAATCCCTGGTCAGGGAACTAAGATCCCACAAGCTGCATGGCACAGCCAACACTTAAAATTAAACAAAACAAGACAAAAAAAAAAACACCTGACTTCCAGAGTCACAGACTTGAGTTTCATCGATATGAAAGCTGTGTAACTCGGGGCAAGCCTTCCAAATTCTCTGAGCTCCAGTTCCTAGTCCATAAAACGGAAATAAAGAATCAGAGTTCACAGGTTATTCAAAGGTGTTCAATTCAAGGGACTTCCCTGGCGGTCCTGTGGTTTGAGTATCTACAGAGTTTTTGACATTAAAGAGGTGTTCTTATACTGGAAACATTCCAGAACCGCTGGATTAAATCATCCATGGTTCATCATACACTTAACGGTTTCATTGAGGCATACTATAAAATTCACCGTTTTAAGTATACAGTGATTTTTGGTTAAAGACCAGTCAATTTAATTCTTTGGGGAAACAAGTAAGAAATATGTAATGAATAGGATGAGGCAGTGATGGGGTTTAGTTCGCTTTGTATAAACCATCAGAAGGAAAATTATGAATTGATGCTGCAAATAAATGCATAAACCGTTATAATACAGAGGCTTGTCTCAAAGTAACTCCTTGACAGTGAGTGGACTCATAACCCTCTGCTGCAGAATTCTGATACTACAGGAGTCTCTCTGCAGTTTGGAAATATGTACCAACAAAGAAAAATGCTGATTTGTCACCTTCTTTTAGATGAACCTGCTCAGGAGGCTTCCAACATGCAAGAGAGAAAACCCCTGAAGGTGAGTGCCTCCCAAATCCAGAGGACCAGAGACCGTTTCTCTCTCCGTGGATGTGAATATTGGTAAAAGTGGGAGAATATTGAAAATGGCCTGGCCCTCACTGCCTCCCTTTCCTGATCTCTTTATCACAACGCCTGATGTAGTATTGAGAGCTTAATAGTAATTAATAACAATTGTGATAGCTGATACTTCTTTTGTTTTCATAGTGATGCCAGATTTATTTTAGGCAATTCACATGGATTAATTTATTTAGTCCCTAAGAAAACCTCTGTGACATTGCTACTATTATGATCCCCAAATAATAATGAGGATCTTATTATTATTAAATAATAATAATAAACATGCAGATATTGTGGTATAGAGATGTTAAATAATTTGCTTGAGACCACAGGGGCAGTGGTAGTAGTCTACACCCAAAGCCCCAAACCATTTCCAAATTCGTGAATTTTTCATATGTTTCTGAAGCTCAGGCATTTCCCCTAGGGCTAAACTCGCAGATGCTGCTGATGCTTCTGTTTAGATGCCCAGTCTCACAACAGGAAGTACCAGCTCCCCTCTGCTCAGTCAAAGGGCCCCTTTCACATTGCTTGGGAATCGCCTGGACTGTTGGCCCCTCCCTTCTGTGAGCTCCTTCGGGGCCTTGTCTGCACCTGAGGCATCTCTGAAGCCTCAGTCCCAGCCCAGGGGGACCCTTGGAGGGATCTTGAATAAGTTCTTCCACAATTGCAGATTAAGCTCTAGTTTAGAGGGTAAAGGGATCTGGCGGGTGGGTTGCCAGTGTGGACACAGTTGAGGAGAGAATTCAAAGAAGGATCATAAAAGAAAGTATTCATTTTTATTATTACCACGTTTAAACAGCATTTGTAAGCTCGGAAAGTTCTTTCACTTAGCTTGTTTTACAGTTATTGTTCACCGATTCATAAATGAGGGAGCTGGTTATACTGTTATTGCTCACTGTTTCATAAACAAAGGAGCTGAATGAAGGTCTGCTTGACGTTTGTCAGTGACACACCCTGACACCAGTAGAATTGGTAGAGGAACCACCTCGCTTAATTCCAACTGAAATGTTCTTGCCAGGGTAGGACAGGATGGCACACCTGGCACCACTTTCTTGGCTGTCTACATGAATTTCCGTAAACCATTCCTTTCTTCTCCCTTCCCTGTATTCATCCCCCCACACCATTTGCCAGCAGTGTTTTGTCCCTTCTGTGCATTGGTCCATTTACTCTCCCAGCAGCCGTCTACTAGCTTATATTCGATCCCTTATATTTTATAGAAGCCCCTCCTCACCTTCACAGACCCCGTGGATTGTTAGAGTGTTGTGCTTCCCCGAATCTTCCGTGTAGCACACTCCTGCTCACATGGAGACCCCTCTTGGCGAGCGTCAGCCTGGAAAGAGTGTAAAGACAAGCGTTCTAGTCCTGGAAACACGCTTCATGTAGACCATTTCCTTTTCCTTCTAACTTCCCAGGTTCCTCGTAATTTAGGTACAGGTAATATGATGATCTCCCCGACTTGTTGAGAACTTTAATTAAGGTACTGCGTACAGAGACACTTTGTAAGCTCTAAAGCACTCGAGAAATGCCATTGATACTCTTTGTATGTGACCTTCAGATTAAAAAGGTGAAGCACAAAGAGGAAAAAAGTTGTTTGAAGTTAGTACCAGTAACATCAGGCTCAGAGCAGGCTCAGAATCAACCGTGCTCCCCGGAAAAAGCAGATACCTCTGGTGAGCGGAGCAAGGAAACATCAGGTAAGAGGAAACTCTTTGGGAACAACTCCTCTGGCTTCCCTGGCCATGTTCAAGTGCATGCGCTAGGTGTGGGAGATGGATCCTGGACAGGCCTGGGGCCAGGCTGGGCTGAGGAGCTCACCCAGCTCCAGCTGAAACATCAGAACTGACTTCCAGGGAATTTCCTGGTGGTCCAGTGGTTAGGACTTGGCGCTTTCACTGCCGGGACCCAGGTTCAATCCCTGGTCAGGGAACTAAGATCCCACAAGCTGCATGGCACAGCCAACACTTAAAATTAAACAAAACAAGACAAAAAAAAAAAACCTGACTTCCAGAGTCACAGACTTGAGTTTCATCGATATGAAAGCTGTGTAACTCGGGGCAAGCCTTCCAAATTCTCTGAGCTCCAGTTCCTAGTCCATAAAACGGAAATAAAGAATCAGAGTTCACAGGTTATTCAAAGGTGTTCAATTCAAGGGACTTCCCTGGCGGTCCTGTGGTTTGAGTATCTACAGAGTTTTTGACATTAAAGAGGTGTTCTTATACTGGAAACATTCCAGAACCGCTGGATTAAATCATCCATGGTTCATCATACACTTAACGGTTTCATTGAGGCATACTATAAAATTCACCGTTTTAAGTATACAGTGATTTTTGGTTAAAGACCAGTCAATTTAATTCTTTGGGGAAACAAGTAAGAAATATGTAATGAATAGGATGAGGCAGTGATGGGGTTTAGTTCGCTTTGTATAAACCATCAGAAGGAAAATTATGAATTGATGCTGCAAATAAATGCATAAACCGTTATAATACAGAGGCTTGTCTCAAAGTAACTCCTTGACAGTGAGTGGACTCATAACCCTCTGCTGCAGAATTCTGATACTACAGGAGTCTCTCTGCAGTTTGGAAATATGTACCAACAAAGAAAAATGCTGATTTGTCACCTTCTTTTAGATGAACCTGCTCAGGAGGCTTCCAACATGCAAGAGAGAAAACCCCTGAAGGTGAGTGCCTCCCAAATCCAGAGGACCAGAGACCGTTTCTCTCTCCGTGGATGTGAATATTGGTAAAAGTGGGAGAATATTGAAAATGGCCTGGCCCTCACTGCCTCCCTTTCCTGATCTCTTTATCACAACGCCTGATGTAGTATTGAGAGCTTAATAGTAATTAATAACAATTGTGATAGCTGATACTTCTTTTGTTTTCATAGTGATGCCAGATTTATTTTAGGCAATTCACATGGATTAATTTATTTAGTCCCTAAGAAAACCTCTGTGACATTGCTACTATTATGATCCCCAAATAATAATGAGGATCTTATTATTATTAAATAATAATAATAAACATGCAGATATTGTGGTATAGAGATGTTAAATAATTTGCTTGAGACCACAGTGGCAGTGGTAGTAGTCTACACCCAAAGCCCCAAACCATTTCCAAATTCGTGAATTTTTCATATGTTTCTGAAGCTCAGGCATTTCCCCTAGGGCTAAACTCGCAGATGCTGCTGATGCTTCTGTTTAGATGCCCAGTCTCACAACAGGAAGTACCAGCTCCCCTCTGCTCAGTCAAAGGGCCCCTTTCACATTGCTTGGGAATCGCCTGGACTGTTGGCCCCTCCCTTCTGTGAGCTCCTTCGGGGCCTTGTCTGCACCTGAGGCATCTCTGAAGCCTCAGTCCCAGCCCAGGGGGACCCTTGGAGGGATCTTGAATAAGTTCTTCCACAATTGCAGATTAAGCTCTAGTTTAGAGGGTAAAGGGATCTGGCGGGTGGGTTGCCAGTGTGGACACAGTTGAGGAGAGAATTCAAAGAAGGATCATAAAAGAAAGTATTCATTTTTATTATTACCACGTTTAAACAGCATTTGTAAGCTCGGAAAGTTCTTTCACTTAGCTTGTTTTACAGTTATTGTTCACCGATTCATAAATGAGGGAGCTGGTTATACTGTTATTGCTCACTGTTTCATAAACAAAGGAGCTGAATGAAGGTCTGCTTGACGTTTGTCAGTGACACACCCTGACACCAGTAGAATTGGTAGAGGAACCACCTCGCTTAATTCCAACTGAAATGTTCTTGCCAGGGTAGGACAGGATGGCACACCTGGCACCACTTTCTTGGCTGTCTACATGAATTTCCGTAAACCATTCCTTTCTTCTCCCTTCCCTGTATTCATCCCCCCACACCATTTGCCAGCAGTGTTTTGTCCCTTCTGTGCATTGGTCCATTTACTCTCCCAGCAGCCGTCTACTAGCTTATATTCGATCCCTTATATTTTATAGAAGCCCCTCCTCACCTTCACAGACCCCGTGGATTGTTAGAGTGTTGTGCTTCCCCGAATCTTCCGTGTAGCACACTCCTGCTCACATGGAGACCCCTCTTGGCGAGCGTCAGCCTGGAAAGAGTGTAAAGACAAGCGTTCTAGTCCTGGAAACACGCTTCATGTAGACCATTTCCTTTTCCTTCTAACTTCCCAGGTTCCTCGTAATTTAGGTACAGGTAATATGATGATCTCCCCGACTTGTTGAGAACTTTAATTAAGGTACTGCGTACAGAGACACTTTGTAAGCTCTAAAGCACTCGAGAAATGCCATTGATACTCTTTGTATGTGACCTTCAGATTAAAAAGGTGAAGCACAAAGAGGAAAAAAGTTGTTTGAAGTTAGTACCAGTAACATCAGGCTCAGAGCAGGCTCAGAATCAACCGTGCTCCCCGGAAAAAGCAGATACCTCTGGTGAGCGGAGCAAGGAAACATCAGGTAAGAGGAAACTCTTTGGGAACAACTCCTCTGGCTTCCCTGGCCATGTTCAAGTGCATGCGCTAGGTGTGGGAGATGGATCCTGGACAGGCCTGGGGCCAGGCTGGGCTGAGGAGCTCACCCAGCTCCAGCTGAAACATCAGAACTGACTTCCAGGGAATTTCCTGGTGGTCCAGTGGTTAGGACTTGGCGCTTTCACTGCCGGGACCCAGGTTCAATCCCTGGTCAGGGAACTAAGATCCCACAAGCTGCATGGCACAGCCAACACTTAAAATTAAACAAAACAAGACAAAAAAAAAAAAACCTGACTTCCAGAGTCACAGACTTGAGTTTCATCGATATGAAAGCTGTGTAACTCGGGGCAAGCCTTCCAAATTCTCTGAGCTCCAGTTCCTAGTCCATAAAACGGAAATAAAGAATCAGAGTTCACAGGTTATTCAAAGGTGTTCAATTCAAGGGACTTCCCTGGCGGTCCTGTGGTTTGAGTATCTACAGAGTTTTTGACATTAAAGAGGTGTTCTTATACTGGAAACATTCCAGAACCGCTGGATTAAATCATCCATGGTTCATCATACACTTAACGGTTTCATTGAGGCATACTATAAAATTCACCGTTTTAAGTATACAGTGATTTTTGGTTAAAGACCAGTCAATTTAATTCTTTGGGGAAACAAGTAAGAAATATGTAATGAATAGGATGAGGCAGTGATGGGGTTTAGTTCGCTTTGTATAAACCATCAGAAGGAAAATTATGAATTGATGCTGCAAATAAATGCATAAACCGTTATAATACAGAGGCTTGTCTCAAAGTAACTCCTTGACAGTGAGTGGACTCATAACCCTCTGCTGCAGAATTCTGATACTACAGGAGTCTCTCTGCAGTTTGGAAATATGTACCAACAAAGAAAAATGCTGATTTGTCACCTTCTTTTAGATGAACCTGCTCAGGAGGCTTCCAACATGCAAGAGAGAAAACCCCTGAAGGTGAGTGCCTCCCAAATCCAGAGGACCAGAGACCGTTTCTCTCTCCGTGGATGTGAATATTGGTAAAAGTGGGAGAATATTGAAAATGGCCTGGCCCTCACTGCCTCCCTTTCCTGATCTCTTTATCACAACGCCTGATGTAGTATTGAGAGCTTAATAGTAATTAATAACAATTGTGATAGCTGATACTTCTTTTGTTTTCATAGTGATGCCAGATTTATTTTAGGCAATTCACATGGATTAATTTATTTAGTCCCTAAGAAAACCTCTGTGACATTGCTACTATTATGATCCCCAAATAATAATGAGGATCTTATTATTATTAAATAATAATAATAAACATGCAGATATTGTGGTATAGAGATGTTAAATAATTTGCTTGAGACCACAGTGGCAGTGGTAGTAGTCTACACCCAAAGCCCCAAACCATTTCCAAATTCGTGAATTTTTCATATGTTTCTGAAGCTCAGGCATTTCCCCTAGGGCTAAACTCGCAGATGCTGCTGATGCTTCTGTTTAGATGCCCAGTCTCACAACAGGAAGTACCAGCTCCCCTCTGCTCAGTCAAAGGGCCCCTTTCACATTGCTTGGGAATCGCCTGGACTGTTGGCCCCTCCCTTCTGTGAGCTCCTTCGGGGCCTTGTCTGCACCTGAGGCATCTCTGAAGCCTCAGTCCCAGCCCAGGGGGACCCTTGGAGGGATCTTGAATAAGTTCTTCCACAATTGCAGATTAAGCTCTAGTTTAGAGGGTAAAGGGATCTGGCGGGTGGGTTGCCAGTGTGGACACAGTTGAGGAGAGAATTCAAAGAAGGATCATAAAAGAAAGTATTCATTTTTATTATTACCACGTTTAAACAGCATTTGTAAGCTCGGAAAGTTCTTTCACTTAGCTTGTTTTACAGTTATTGTTCACCGATTCATAAATGAGGGAGCTGGTTATACTGTTATTGCTCACTGTTTCATAAACAAAGGAGCTGAATGAAGGTCTGCTTGACGTTTGTCAGTGACACACCCTGACACCAGTAGAATTGGTAGAGGAACCACCTCGCTTAATTCCAACTGAAATGTTCTTGCCAGGGTAGGACAGGATGGCACACCTGGCACCACTTTCTTGGCTGTCTACATGAATTTCCGTAAACCATTCCTTTCTTCTCCCTTCCCTGTATTCATCCCTCCACACCATTTGCCAGCAGTGTTTTGTCCCTTCTGTGCATTGGTCCATTTACTCTCCCAGCAGCCGTCTACTAGCTTATATTCGATCCCTTATATTTTATAGAAGCCCCTCCTCACCTTCACAGACCCCGTGGATTGTTAGAGTGTTGTGCTTCCCCGAATCTTCCGTGTAGCACACTCCTGCTCACATGGAGACCCCTCTTGGCGAGCGTCAGCCTGGAAAGAGTGTAAAGACAAGCGTTCTAGTCCTGGAAACACGCTTCATGTAGACCATTTCCTTTTCCTTCTAACTTCCCAGGTTCCTCGTAATTTAGGTACAGGTAATATGATGATCTCCCCGACTTGTTGAGAACTTTAATTAAGGTACTGCGTACAGAGACACTTTGTAAGCTCTGAAGCACTCGAGAAATGCCATTGATACTCTTTGTATGTGACCTTCAGATTAAAAAGGTGAAGCACAAAGAGGAAAAAAGTTGTTTGAAGTTAGTACCAGTAACATCAGGCTCAGAGCAGGCTCAGAATCAACCGTGCTCCCCGGAAAAAGCAGATACCTCTGGTGAGCGGAGCAAGGAAACATCAGGTAAGAGGAAACTCTTTGGGAACAACTCCTCTGGCTTCCCTGGCCATGTTCAAGTGCATGCGCTAGGTGTGGGAGATGGATCCTGGACAGGCCTGGGGCCAGGCTGGGCTGAGGAGCTCACCCAGCTCCAGCTGAAACATCAGAACTGACTTCCAGGGAATTTCCTGGTGGTCCAGTGGTTAGGACTTGGCGCTTTCACTGCCGGGACCCAGGTTCAATCCCTGGTCAGGGAACTAAGATCCCACAAGCTGCATGGCACAGCCAAAACTTAAAATTAAACAAAACAAGACAAAAAAAAAAACACCTGACTTCCAGAGTCACAGACTTGAGTTTCATCGATATGAAAGCTGTGTAACTCGGGGCAAGCCTTCCAAATTCTCTGAGCTCCAGTTCCTAGTCCATAAAACGGAAATAAAGAATCAGAGTTCACAGGTTATTCAAAGGTGTTCAATTCAAGGGACTTCCCTGGCGGTCCTGTGGTTTGAGTATCTACAGAGTTTTTGACATTAAAGAGGTGTTCTTATACTGGAAACATTCCAGAACCGCTGGATTAAATCATCCATGGTTCATCATACACTTAACGGTTTCATTGAGGCATACTATAAAATTCACCGTTTTAAGTATACAGTGATTTTTGGTTAAAGACCAGTCAATTTAATTCTTTGGGGAAACAAGTAAGAAATATGTAATGAATAGGATGAGGCAGTGATGGGGTTTAGTTCGCTTTGTATAAACCATCAGAAGGAAAATTATGAATTGATGCTGCAAATAAATGCATAAACCGTTATAATACAGAGGCTTGTCTCAAAGTAACTCCTTGACAGTGAGTGGACTCATAACCCTCTGCTGCAGAATTCTGATACTACAGGAGTCTCTCTGCAGTTTGGAAATATGTACCAACAAAGAAAAATGCTGATTTGTCACCTTCTTTTAGATGAACCTGCTCAGGAGGCTTCCAACATGCAAGAGAGAAAACCCCTGAAGGTGAGTGCCTCCCAAATCCAGAGGACCAGAGACCGTTTCTCTCTCCGTGGATGTGAATATTGGTAAAAGTGGGAGAATATTGAAAATGGCCTGGCCCTCACTGCCTCCCTTTCCTGATCTCTTTATCACAACGCCTGATGTAGTATTGAGAGCTTAATAGTAATTAATAACAATTGTGATAGCTGATACTTCTTTTGTTTTCATAGTGATGCCAGATTTATTTTAGGCAATTCACATGGATTAATTTATTTAGTCCCTAAGAAAACCTCTGTGACATTGCTACTATTATGATCCCCAAATAATAATGAGGATCTTATTATTATTAAATAATAATAATAAACATGCAGATATTGTGGTATAGAGATGTTAAATAATTTGCTTGAGACCACAGGGGCAGTGGTAGTAGTCTACACCCAAAGCCCCAAACCATTTCCAAATTCGTGAATTTTTCATATGTTTCTGAAGCTCAGGCATTTCCCCTAGGGCTAAACTCGCAGATGCTGCTGATGCTTCTGTTTAGATGCCCAGTCTCACAACAGGAAGTACCAGCTCCCCTCTGCTCAGTCAAAGGGCCCCTTTCACATTGCTTGGGAATCGCCTGGACTGTTGGCCCCTCCCTTCTGTGAGCTCCTTCGGGGCCTTGTCTGCATCTGAGGCATCTCTGAAGCCTCAGTCCCAGCCCAGGGGGACCCTTGGAGGGATCTTGAATAAGTTCTTCCACAATTGCAGATTAAGCTCTAGTTTAGAGGGTAAAGGGATCTGGCGGGTGGGTTGCCAGTGTGGACACAGTTGAGGAGAGAATTCAAAGAAGGATCATAAAAGAAAGTATTCATTTTTATTATTACCACGTTTAAACAGCATTTGTAAGCTCGGAAAGTTCTTTCACTTAGCTTGTTTTACAGTTATTGTTCACCGATTCATAAATGAGGGAGCTGGTTATACTGTTATTGCTCACTGTTTCATAAACAAAGGAGCTGAATGAAGGTCTGCTTGACGTTTGTCAGTGACACACCCTGACACCAGTAGAATTGGTAGAGGAACCACCTCGCTTAATTCCAACTGAAATGTTCTTGCCAGGGTAGGACAGGATGGCACACCTGGCACCACTTTCTTGGCTGTCTACATGAATTTCCGTAAACCATTCCTTTCTTCTCCCTTCCCTGTATTCATCCCCCCACACCATTTGCCAGCAGTGTTTTGTCCCTTCTGTGCATTGGTCCATTTACTCTCCCAGCAGCCGTCTACTAGCTTATATTCGATCCCTTATATTTTATAGAAGCCCCTCCTCACCTTCACAGACCCCGTGGATTGTTAGAGTGTTGTGCTTCCCCGAATCTTCCGTGTAGCACACTCCTGCTCACATGGAGACCCCTCTTGGCGAGCGTCAGCCTGGAAAGAGTGTAAAGACAAGCGTTCTAGTCCTGGAAACACGCTTCATGTAGACCATTTCCTTTTCCTTCTAACTTCCCAGGTTCCTCGTAATTTAGGTACAGGTAATATGATGATCTCCCCGACTTGTTGAGAACTTTAATTAAGGTACTGCGTACAGAGACACTTTGTAAGCTCTAAAGCACTCGAGAAATGCCATTGATACTCTTTGTATGTGACCTTCAGATTAAAAAGGTGAAGCACAAAGAGGAAAAAAGTTGTTTGAAGTTAGTACCAGTAACATCAGGCTCAGAGCAGGCTCAGAATCAACCGTGCTCCCCGGAAAAAGCAGATACCTCTGGTGAGCGGAGCAAGGAAACATCAGGTAAGAGGAAACTCTTCGGGAACAACTCCTCTGGCTTCCCTGGCCATGTTCAAGTGCATGCGCTAGGTGTGGGAGATGGATCCTGGACAGGCCTGGGGCCAGGCTGGGCTGAGGAGCTCACCCAGCTCCAGCTGAAACATCAGAACTGACTTCCAGGGAATTTCCTGGTGGTCCAGTGGTTAGGACTTGGCGCTTTCACTGCCGGGACCCAGGTTCAATCCCTGGTCAGGGAACTAAGATCCCACAAGCTGCATGGCACAGCCAAAAATTAAAATTAAACAAAACAAGACAAAAAAAAAAAAACCTGACTTCCAGAGTCACAGACTTGAGTTTCATCGATATGAAAGCTGTGTAACTCGGGGCAAGCCTTCCAAATTCTCTGAGCTCCAGTTCCTAGTCCATAAAACGGAAATAAAGAATCAGAGTTCACAGGTTATTCAAAGGTGTTCAATTCAAGGGACTTCCCTGGCGGTCCTGTGGTTTGAGTATCTACAGAGTTTTTGACATTAAAGAGGTGTTCTTATACTGGAAACATTCCAGAACCGCTGGATTAAATCATCCATGGTTCATCATACACTTAACGGTTTCATTGAGGCATACTATAAAATTCACCGTTTTAAGTATACAGTGATTTTTGGTTAAAGACCAGTCAATTTAATTCTTTGGGGAAACAAGTAAGAAATATGTAATGAATAGGATGAGGCAGTGATGGGGTTTAGTTCGCTTTGTATAAACCATCAGAAGGAAAATTATGAATTGATGCTGCAAATAAATGCATAAACCGTTATAATACAGAGGCTTGTCTCAAAGTAACTCCTTGAGAGTGAGTGGACTCATAACCCTCTGCTGCAGAATTCTGATACTACAGGAGTCTCTCTGCAGTTTGGAAATATGTACCAACAAAGAAAAATGCTGATTTGTCACCTTCTTTTAGATGAACCTGCTCAGGAGGCTTCCAACATGCAAGAGAGAAAACCCCTGAAGGTGAGTGCCTCCCAAATCCAGAGGACCAGAGACCGTTTCTCTCTCCGTGGATGTGAATATTGGTAAAAGTGGGAGAATATTGAAAATGGCCTGGCCCTCACTGCCTCCCTTTCCTGATCTCTTTATCACAACGCCTGATGTAGTATTGAGAGCTTAATAGTAATTAATAACAATTGTGATAGCTGATACTTCTTTTGTTTTCATAGTGATGCCAGATTTATTTTAGGCAATTCACATGGATTAATTTATTTAGTCCCTAAGAAAACCTCTGTGACATTGCTACTATTATGATCCCCAAATAATAATGAGGATCTTATTATTATTAAATAATAATAATAAACATGCAGATATTGTGGTATAGAGATGTTAAATAATTTGCTTGAGACCACAGTGGCAGTGGTAGTAGTCTACACCCAAAGCCCCAAACCATTTCCAAATTCGTGAATTTTTCATATGTTTCTGAAGCTCAGGCATTTCCCCTAGGGCTAAACTCGCAGATGCTGCTGATGCTTCTGTTTAGATGCCCAGTCTCACAACAGGAAGTACCAGCTCCCCTCTGCTCAGTCAAAGGGCCCCTTTCACATTGCTTGGGAATCGCCTGGACTGTTGGCCCCTCCCTTCTGTGAGCTCCTTCGGGGCCTTGTCTGCACCTGAGGCATCTCTGAAGCCTCAGTCCCAGCCCAGGGGGACCCTTGGAGGGATCTTGAATAAGTTCTTCCACAATTGCAGATTAAGCTCTAGTTTAGAGGGTAAAGGGATCTGGCGGGTGGGTTGCCAGTGTGGACACAGTTGAGGAGAGAATTCAAAGAAGGATCATAAAAGAAAGTATTCATTTTTATTATTACCACGTTTAAACAGCATTTGTAAGCTCGGAAAGTTCTTTCACTTAGCTTGTTTTACAGTTATTGTTCACCGATTCATAAATGAGGGAGCTGGTTATACTGTTATTGCTCACTGTTTCATAAACAAAGGAGCTGAATGAAGGTCTGCTTGACGTTTGTCAGTGACACACCCTGACACCAGTAGAATTGGTAGAGGAACCACCTCGCTTAATTCCAACTGAAATGTTCTTGCCAGGGTAGGACAGGATGGCACACCTGGCACCACTTTCTTGGCTGTCTACATGAATTTCCGTAAACCATTCCTTTCTTCTCCCTTCCCTGTATTCATCCCCCCACACCATTTGCCAGCAGTGTTTTGTCCCTTCTGTGCATTGGTCCATTTACTCTCCCAGCAGCCGTCTACTAGCTTATATTCGATCCCTTATATTTTATAGAAGCCCCTCCTCACCTTCACAGACCCCGTGGATTGTTAGAGTGTTGTGCTTCCCCGAATCTTCCGTGTAGCACACTCCTGCTCACATGGAGACCCCTCTTGGCGAGCGTCAGCCTGGAAAGAGTGTAAAGACAAGCGTTCTAGTCCTGGAAACACGCTTCATGTAGACCATTTCCTTTTCCTTCTAACTTCCCAGGTTCCTCGTAATTTAGGTACAGGTAATATGATGATCTCCCCGACTTGTTGAGAACTTTAATTAAGGTACTGCGTACAGAGACACTTTGTAAGCTCTAAAGCACTCGAGAAATGCCATTGATACTCTTTGTATGTGACCTTCAGATTAAAAAGGTGAAGCACAAAGAGGAAAAAAGTTGTTTGAAGTTAGTACCAGTAACATCAGGCTCAGAGCAGGCTCAGAATCAACCGTGCTCCCCGGAAAAAGCAGATACCTCTGGTGAGCGGAGCAAGGAAACATCAGGTAAGAGGAAACTCTTTGGGAACAACTCCTCTGGCTTCCCTGGCCATGTTCAAGTGCATGCGCTAGGTGTGGGAGATGGATCCTGGACAGGCCTGGGGCCAGGCTGGGCTGAGGAGCTCACCCAGCTCCAGCTGAAACATCAGAACTGACTTCCAGGGAATTTCCTGGTGGTCCAGTGGTTAGGACTTGGCGCTTTCACTGCCGGGACCCAGGTTCAATCCCTGGTCAGGGAACTAAGATCCCACAAGCTGCATGGCACAGCCAAAACTTAAAATTAAACAAAACAAGACAAAAAAAAAAAAAACCTGACTTCCAGAGTCACAGACTTGAGTTTCATCGATATGAAAGCTGTGTAACTCGGGGCAAGCCTTCCAAATTCTCTGAGCTCCAGTTCCTAGTCCATAAAACGGAAATAAAGAATCAGAGTTCACAGGTTATTCAAAGGTGTTCAATTCAAGGGACTTCCCTGGCGGTCCTGTGGTTTGAGTATCTACAGAGTTTTTGACATTAAAGAGGTGTTCTTATACTGGAAACATTCCAGAACCGCTGGATTAAATCATCCATGGTTCATCATACACTTAACGGTTTCATTGAGGCATACTATAAAATTCACCGTTTTAAGTATACAGTGATTTTTGGTTAAAGACCAGTCAATTTAATTCTTTGGGGAAACAAGTAAGAAATATGTAATGAATAGGATGAGGCAGTGATGGGGTTTAGTTCGCTTTGTATAAACCATCAGAAGGAAAATTATGAATTGATGCTGCAAATAAATGCATAAACCGTTATAATACAGAGGCTTGTCTCAAAGTAACTCCTTGACAGTGAGTGGACTCATAACCCTCTGCTGCAGAATTCTGATACTACAGGAGTCTCTCTGCAGTTTGGCAATATGTACCAACAAAGAAAAATGCTGATTTGTCACCTTCTTTTAGATGAACCTGCTCAGGAGGCTTGCAACATGCAAGAGAGAAAACCCCTGAAGGTGAGTGCCTCCCAAATCCAGAGGACCAGAGACCGTTTCTCTCTCCGTGGATGTGAATATTGGTAAAAGTGGGAGAATATTGAAAATGGCCTGGCCCTCACTGCCTCCCTTTCCTGATCTCTTTATCACAACGCCTGATGTAGTATTGAGAGCTTAATAGTAATTAATAACAATTGTGATAGCTGATACTTCTTTTGTTTTCATAGTGATGCCAGATTTATTTTAGGCAATTCACATGGATTAATTTATTTAGTCCCTAAGAAAACCTCTGTGACATTGCTACTATTATGATCCCCAAATAATAATGAGGATCTTATTATTATTAAATAATAATAATAAACATGCAGATATTGTGGTATAGAGATGTTAAATAATTTGCTTGAGACCACAGGGGCAGTGGTAGTAGTCTACACCCAAAGCCCCAAACCATTTCCAAATTCGTGAATTTTTCATATGTTTCTGAAGCTCAGGCATTTCCCCTAGGGCTAAACTCGCAGATGCTGCTGATGCTTCTGTTTAGATGCCCAGTCTCACAACAGGAAGTACCAGCTCCCCTCTGCTCAGTCAAAGGGCCCCTTTCACATTGCTTGGGAATCGCCTGGACTGTTGGCCCCTCCCTTCTGTGAGCTCCTTCGGGGCCTTGTCTGCATCTGAGGCATCTCTGAAGCCTCAGTCCCAGCCCAGGGGGACCCTTGGAGGGATCTTGAATAAGTTCTTCCACAATTGCAGATTAAGCTCTAGTTTAGAGGGTAAAGGGATCTGGCGGGTGGGTTGCCAGTGTGGACACAGTTGAGGAGAGAATTCAAAGAAGGATCATAAAAGAAAGTATTCATTTTTATTATTACCACGTTTAAACAGCATTTGTAAGCTCGGAAAGTTCTTTCACTTAGCTTGTTTTACAGTTATTGTTCACCGATTCATAAATGAGGGAGCTGGTTATACTGTTATTGCTCACTGTTTCATAAACAAAGGAGCTGAATGAAGGTCTGCTTGACGTTTGTCAGTGACACACCCTGACACCAGTAGAATTGGTAGAGGAACCACCTCGCTTAATTCCAACTGAAATGTTCTTGCCAGGGTAGGACAGGATGGCACACCTGGCACCACTTTCTTGGCTGTCTACATGAATTTCCGTAAACCATTCCTTTCTTCTCCCTTCCCTGTATTCATCCCCCCACACCATTTGCCAGCAGTGTTTTGTCCCTTCTGTGCATTGGTCCATTTACTCTCCCAGCAGCCGTCTACTAGCTTATATTCGATCCCTTATATTTTATAGAAGCCCCTCCTCACCTTCACAGACCCCGTGGATTGTTAGAGTGTTGTGCTTCCCCGAATCTTCCGTGTAGCACACTCCTGCTCACATGGAGACCCCTCTTGGCGAGCGTCAGCCTGGAAAGAGTGTAAAGACAAGCGTTCTAGTCCTGGAAACACGCTTCATGTAGACCATTTCCTTTTCCTTCTAACTTCCCAGGTTCCTCGTAATTTAGGTACAGGTAATATGATGATCTCCCCGACTTGTTGAGAACTTTAATTAAGGTACTGCGTACAGAGACACTTTGTAAGCTCTAAAGCACTCGAGAAATGCCATTGATACTCTTTGTATGTGACCTTCAGATTAAAAAGGTGAAGCACAAAGAGGAAAAAAGTTGTTTGAAGTTAGTACCAGTAACATCAGGCTCAGAGCAGGCTCAGAATCAACCGTGCTCCCCGGAAAAAGCAGATACCTCTGGTGAGCGGAGCAAGGAAACATCAGGTAAGAGGAAACTCTTTGGGAACAACTCCTCTGGCTTCCCTGGCCATGTTCAAGTGCATGCGCTAGGTGTGGGAGATGGATCCTGGACAGGCCTGGGGCCAGGCTGGGCTGAGGAGCTCACCCAGCTCCAGCTGAAACATCAGAACTGACTTCCAGGGAATTTCCTGGTGGTCCAGTGGTTAGGACTTGGCGCTTTCACTGCCGGGACCCAGGTTCAATCCCTGGTCAGGGAACTAAGATCCCACAAGCTGCATGGCACAGCCAACACTTAAAATTAAACAAAACAAGACAAAAAAAAAAAAACCTGACTTCCAGAGTCACAGACTTGAGTTTCATCGATATGAAAGCTGTGTAACTCGGGGCAAGCCTTCCAAATTCTCTGAGCTCCAGTTCCTAGTCCATAAAACGGAAATAAAGAATCAGAGTTCACAGGTTATTCAAAGGTGTTCAATTCAAGGGACTTCCCTGGCGGTCCTGTGGTTTGAGTATCTACAGAGTTTTTGACATTAAAGAGGTGTTCTTATACTGGAAACATTCCAGAACCGCTGGATTAAATCATCCATGGTTCATCATACACTTAACGGTTTCATTGAGGCATACTATAAAATTCACCGTTTTAAGTATACAGTGATTTTTGGTTAAAGACCAGTCAATTTAATTCTTTGGGGAAACAAGTAAGAAATATGTAATGAATAGGATGAGGCAGTGATGGGGTTTAGTTCGCTTTGTATAAACCATCAGAAGGAAAATTATGAATTGATGCTGCAAATAAATGCATAAACCGTTATAATACAGAGGCTTGTCTCAAAGTAACTCCTTGACAGTGAGTGGACTCATAACCCTCTGCTGCAGAATTCTGATACTACAGGAGTCTCTCTGCAGTTTGGAAATATGTACCAACAAAGAAAAATGCTGATTTGTCACCTTCTTTTAGATGAACCTGCTCAGGAGGCTTCCAACATGCAAGAGAGAAAACCCCTGAAGGTGAGTGCCTCCCAAATCCAGAGGACCAGAGACCGTTTCTCTCTCCGTGGATGTGAATATTGGTAAAAGTGGGAGAATATTGAAAATGGCCTGGCCCTCACTGCCTCCCTTTCCTGATCTCTTTATCACAACGCCTGATGTAGTATTGAGAGCTTAATAGTAATTAATAACAATTGTGATAGCTGATACTTCTTTTGTTTTCATAGTGATGCCAGATTTATTTTAGGCAATTCACATGGATTAATTTATTTAGTCCCTAAGAAAACCTCTGTGACATTGCTACTATTATGATCCCCAAATAATAATGAGGATCTTATTATTATTAAATAATAATAATAAACATGCAGATATTGTGGTATAGAGATGTTAAATAATTTGCTTGAGACCACAGTGGCAGTGGTAGTAGTCTACACCCAAAGCCCCAAACCATTTCCAAATTCGTGAATTTTTCATATGTTTCTGAAGCTCAGGCATTTCCCCTAGGGCTAAACTCGCAGATGCTGCTGATGCTTCTGTTTAGATGCCCAGTCTCACAACAGGAAGTACCAGCTCCCCTCTGCTCAGTCAAAGGGCCCCTTTCACATTGCTTGGGAATCGCCTGGACTGTTGGCCCCTCCCTTCTGTGAGCTCCTTCGGGGCCTTGTCTGCACCTGAGGCATGTCTGAAGCCTCAGTCCCAGCCCAGGGGGACCCTTGGAGGGATCTTGAATAAGTTCTTCCACAATTGCAGATTAAGCTCTAGTTTAGAGGGTAAAGGGATCTGGCGGGTGGGTTGCCAGTGTGGACACAGTTGAGGAGAGAATTCAAAGAAGGATCATAAAAGAAAGTATTCATTTTTATTATTACCACGTTTAAACAGCATTTGTAAGCTCGGAAAGTTCTTTCACTTAGCTTGTTTTACAGTTATTGTTCACCGATTCATAAATGAGGGAGCTGGTTATACTGTTATTGCTCACTGTTTCATAAACAAAGGAGCTGAATGAAGGTCTGCTTGACGTTTGTCAGTGACACACCCTGACACCAGTAGAATTGGTAGAGGAACCACCTCGCTTAATTCCAACTGAAATGTTCTTGCCAGGGTAGGACAGGATGGCACACCTGGCACCACTTTCTTGGCTGTCTACATGAATTTCCGTAAACCATTCCTTTCTTCTCCCTTCCCTGTATTCATCCCCCCACACCATTTGCCAGCAGTGTTTTGTCCCTTCTGTGCATTGGTCCATTTACTCTCCCAGCAGCCGTCTACTAGCTTATATTCGATCCCTTATATTTTATAGAAGCCCCTCCTCACCTTCACAGACCCCGTGGATTGTTAGAGTGTTGTGCTTCCCCGAATCTTCCGTGTAGCACACTCCTGCTCACATGGAGACCCCTCTTGGCGAGCGTCAGCCTGGAAAGAGTGTAAAGACAAGCGTTCTAGTCCTGGAAACACGCTTCATGTAGACCATTTCCTTTTCCTTCTAACTTCCCAGGTTCCTCGTAATTTAGGTACAGGTAATATGATGATCTCCCCGACTTGTTGAGAACTTTAATTAAGGTACTGCGTACAGAGACACTTTGTAAGCTCTAAAGCACTCGAGAAATGCCATTGATACTCTTTGTATGTGACCTTCAGATTAAAAAGGTGAAGCACAAAGAGGAAAAAAGTTGTTTGAAGTTAGTACCAGTAACATCAGGCTCAGAGCAGGCTCAGAATCAACCGTGCTCCCCGGAAAAAGCAGATACCTCTGGTGAGCGGAGCAAGGAAACATCAGGTAAGAGGAAACTCTTTGGGAACAACTCCTCTGGCTTCCCTGGCCATGTTCAAGTGCATGCGCTAGGTGTGGGAGATGGATCCTGGACAGGCCTGGGGCCAGGCTGGGCTGAGGAGCTCACCCAGCTCCAGCTGAAACATCAGAACTGACTTCCAGGGAATTTCCTGGTGGTCCAGTGGTTAGGACTTGGCGCTTTCACTGCCGGGACCCAGGTTCAATCCCTGGTCAGGGAACTAAGATCCCACAAGCTGCATGGCACAGCCAAAACTTAAAATTAAACAAAACAAGACAAAAAAAAAAAAAAACCTGACTTCCAGAGTCACAGACTTGAGTTTCATCGATATGAAAGCTGTGTAACTCGGGGCAAGCCTTCCAAATTCTCTGAGCTCCAGTTCCTAGTCCATAAAACGGAAATAAAGAATCAGAGTTCACAGGTTATTCAAAGGTGTTCAATTCAAGGGACTTCCCTGGCGGTCCTGTGGTTTGAGTATCTACAGAGTTTTTGACATTAAAGAGGTGTTCTTATACTGGAAACATTCCAGAACCGCTGGATTAAATCATCCATGGTTCATCATACACTTAACGGTTTCATTGAGGCATACTATAAAATTCACCGTTTTAAGTATACAGTGATTTTTGGTTAAAGACCAGTCAATTTAATTCTTTGGGGAAACAAGTAAGAAATATGTAATGAATAGGATGAGGCAGTGATGGGGTTTAGTTCGCTTTGTATAAACCATCAGAAGGAAAATTATGAATTGATGCTGCAAATAAATGCATAAACCGTTATAATACAGAGGCTTGTCTCAAAGTAACTCCTTGAGAGTGAGTGGACTCATAACCCTCTGCTGCAGAATTCTGATACTACAGGAGTCTCTCTGCAGTTTGGAAATATGTACCAACAAAGAAAAATGCTGATTTGTCACCTTCTTTTAGATGAACCTGCTCAGGAGGCTTCCAACATGCAAGAGAGAAAACCCCTGAAGGTGAGTGCCTCCCAAATCCAGAGGACCAGAGACCGTTTCTCTCTCCGTGGATGTGAATATTGGTAAAAGTGGGAGAATATTGAAAATGGCCTGGCCCTCACTGCCTCCCTTTCCTGATCTCTTTATCACAACGCCTGATGTAGTATTGAGAGCTTAATAGTAATTAATAACAATTGTGATAGCTGATACTTCTTTTGTTTTCATAGTGATGCCAGATTTATTTTAGGCAATTCACATGGATTAATTTATTTAGTCCCTAAGAAAACCTCTGTGACATTGCTACTATTATGATCCCCAAATAATAATGAGGATCTTATTATTATTAAATAATAATAATAAACATGCAGATATTGTGGTATAGAGATGTTAAATAATTTGCTTGAGACCACAGTGGCAGTGGTAGTAGTCTACACCCAAAGCCCCAAACCATTTCCAAATTCGTGAATTTTTCATATGTTTCTGAAGCTCAGGCATTTCCCCTAGGGCTAAACTCGCAGATGCTGCTGATGCTTCTGTTTAGATGCCCAGTCTCACAACAGGAAGTACCAGCTCCCCTCTGCTCAGTCAAAGGGCCCCTTTCACATTGCTTGGGAATCGCCTGGACTGTTGGCCCCTCCCTTCTGTGAGCTCCTTCGGGGCCTTGTCTGCACCTGAGGCATCTCTGAAGCCTCAGTCCCAGCCCAGGGGGACCCTTGGAGGGATCTTGAATAAGTTCTTCCACAATTGCAGATTAAGCTCTAGTTTAGAGGGTAAAGGGATCTGGCGGGTGGGTTGCCAGTGTGGACACAGTTGAGGAGAGAATTCAAAGAAGGATCATAAAAGAAAGTATTCATTTTTATTATTACCACGTTTAAACAGCATTTGTAAGCTCGGAAAGTTCTTTCACTTAGCTTGTTTTACAGTTATTGTTCACCGATTCATAAATGAGGGAGCTGGTTATACTGTTATTGCTCACTGTTTCATAAACAAAGGAGCTGAATGAAGGTCTGCTTGACGTTTGTCAGTGACACACCCTGACACCAGTAGAATTGGTAGAGGAACCACCTCGCTTAATTCCAACTGAAATGTTCTTGCCAGGGTAGGACAGGATGGCACACCTGGCACCACTTTCTTGGCTGTCTACATGAATTTCCGTAAACCATTCCTTTCTTCTCCCTTCCCTGTATTCATCCCCCCACACCATTTGCCAGCAGTGTTTTGTCCCTTCTGTGCATTGGTCCATTTACTCTCCCAGCAGCCGTCTACTAGCTTATATTCGATCCCTTATATTTTATAGAAGCCCCTCCTCACCTTCACAGACCCCGTGGATTGTTAGAGTGTTGTGCTTCCCCGAATCTTCCGTGTAGCACACTCCTGCTCACATGGAGACCCCTCTTGGCGAGCGTCAGCCTGGAAAGAGTGTAAAGACAAGCGTTCTAGTCCTGGAAACACGCTTCATGTAGACCATTTCCTTTTCCTTCTAACTTCCCAGGTTCCTCGTAATTTAGGTACAGGTAATATGATGATCTCCCCGACTTGTTGAGAACTTTAATTAAGGTACTGCGTACAGAGACACTTTGTAAGCTCTGAAGCACTCGAGAAATGCCATTGATACTCTTTGTATGTGACCTTCAGATTAAAAAGGTGAAGCACAAAGAGGAAAAAAGTTGTTTGAAGTTAGTACCAGTAACATCAGGCTCAGAGCAGGCTCAGAATCAACCGTGCTCCCCGGAAAAAGCAGATACCTCTGGTGAGCGGAGCAAGGAAACATCAGGTAAGAGGAAACTCTTTGGGAACAACTCCTCTGGCTTCCCTGGCCATGTTCAAGTGCATGCGCTAGGTGTGGGAGATGGATCCTGGACAGGCCTGGGGCCAGGCTGGGCTGAGGAGCTCACCCAGCTCCAGCTGAAACATCAGAACTGACTTCCAGGGAATTTCCTGGTGGTCCAGTGGTTAGGACTTGGCGCTTTCACTGCCGGGACCCAGGTTCAATCCCTGGTCAGGGAACTAAGATCCCACAAGCTGCATGGCACAGCCAACACTTAAAATTAAACAAAACAAGACAAAAAAAAAAAAAAACCTGACTTCCAGAGTCACAGACTTGAGTTTCATCGATATGAAAGCTGTGTAACTCGGGGCAAGCCTTCCAAATTCTCTGAGCTCCAGTTCCTAGTCCATAAAACGGAAATAAAGAATCAGAGTTCACAGGTTATTCAAAGGTGTTCAATTCAAGGGACTTCCCTGGCGGTCCTGTGGTTTGAGTATCTACAGAGTTTTTGACATTAAAGAGGTGTTCTTATACTGGAAACATTCCAGAACCGCTGGATTAAATCATCCATGGTTCATCATACACTTAACGGTTTCATTGAGGCATACTATAAAATTCACCGTTTTAAGTATACAGTGATTTTTGGTTAAAGACCAGTCAATTTAATTCTTTGGGGAAACAAGTAAGAAATATGTAATGAATAGGATGAGGCAGTGATGGGGTTTAGTTCGCTTTGTATAAACCATCAGAAGGAAAATTATGAATTGATGCTGCAAATAAATGCATAAACCGTTATAATACAGAGGCTTGTCTCAAAGTAACTCCTTGACAGTGAGTGGACTCATAACCCTCTGCTGCAGAATTCTGATACTACAGGAGTCTCTCTGCAGTTTGGAAATATGTACCAACAAAGAAAAATGCTGATTTGTCACCTTCTTTTAGATGAACCTGCTCAGGAGGCTTCCAACATGCAAGAGAGAAAACCCCTGAAGGTGAGTGCCTCCCAAATCCAGAGGACCAGAGACCGTTTCTCTCTCCGTGGATGTGAATATTGGTAAAAGTGGGAGAATATTGAAAATGGCCTGGCCCTCACTGCCTCCCTTTCCTGATCTCTTTATCACAACGCCTGATGTAGTATTGAGAGCTTAATAGTAATTAATAACAATTGTGATAGCTGATACTTCTTTTGTTTTCATAGTGATGCCAGATTTATTTTAGGCAATTCACATGGATTAATTTATTTAGTCCCTAAGAAAACCTCTGTGACATTGCTACTATTATGATCCCCAAATAATAATGAGGATCTTATTATTATTAAATAATAATAATAAACATGCAGATATTGTGGTATAGAGATGTTAAATAATTTGCTTGAGACCACAGTGGCAGTGGTAGTAGTCTACACCCAAAGCCCCAAACCATTTCCAAATTCGTGAATTTTTCATATGTTTCTGAAGCTCAGGCATTTCCCCTAGGGCTAAACTCGCAGATGCTGCTGATGCTTCTGTTTAGATGCCCAGTCTCACAACAGGAAGTACCAGCTCCCCTCTGCTCAGTCAAAGGGCCCCTTTCACATTGCTTGGGAATCGCCTGGACTGTTGGCCCCTCCCTTCTGTGAGCTCCTTCGGGGCCTTGTCTGCACCTGAGGCATCTCTGAAGCCTCAGTCCCAGCCCAGGGGGACCCTTGGAGGGATCTTGAATAAGTTCTTCCACAATTGCAGATTAAGCTCTAGTTTAGAGGGTAAAGGGATCTGGCGGGTGGGTTGCCAGTGTGGACACAGTTGAGGAGAGAATTCAAAGAAGGATCATAAAAGAAAGTATTCATTTTTATTATTACCACGTTTAAACAGCATTTGTAAGCTCGGAAAGTTCTTTCACTTAGCTTGTTTTACAGTTATTGTTCACCGATTCATAAATGAGGGAGCTGGTTATACTGTTATTGCTCACTGTTTCATAAACAAAGGAGCTGAATGAAGGTCTGCTTGACGTTTGTCAGTGACACACCCTGACACCAGTAGAATTGGTAGAGGAACCACCTCGCTTAATTCCAACTGAAATGTTCTTGCCAGGGTAGGACAGGATGGCACACCTGGCACCACTTTCTTGGCTGTCTACATGAATTTCCGTAAACCATTCCCATTCCTTTCTTCTCCCTTCCCTGTATTCATCCCCCCACACCATTTGCCAGCAGTGTTTTGTCCCTTCTGTGCATTGGTCCATTTACTCTCCCAGCAGCCGTCTACTAGCTTATATTCGATCCCTTATATTTTATAGAAGCCCCTCCTCACCTTCACAGACCCCGTGGATTGTTAGAGTGTTGTGCTTCCCCGAATCTTCCGTGTGGCACACTCCTGCTCACATGGAGACCCCTCTTGGCGAGCGTCAGCCTGGAAAGAGTGTAAAGACAAGCGTTCTAGTCCTGGAAACACGCTTCATGTAGACCATTTCCTTTTCCTTCTAACTTCCCAGGTTCCTCGTAATTTAGGTACAGGTAATATGATGATCTCCCCGACTTGTTGAGAACTTTAATTAAGGTACTGCGTACAGAGACACTTTGTAAGCTCTGAAGCACTCGAGAAATGCCATTGATACTCTTTGTATGTGACCTTCAGATTAAAAAGGTGAAGCACAAAGAGGAAAAAAGTTGTTTGAAGTTAGTACCAGTAACATCAGGCTCAGAGCAGGCTCAGAATCAACCGTGCTCCCCGGAAAAAGCAGATACCTCTGGTGAGCGGAGCAAGGAAACATCAGGTAAGAGGAAACTCTTTGGGAACAACTCCTCTGGCTTCCCTGGCCATGTTCAAGTGCATGCGCTAGGTGTGGGAGATGGATCCTGGACAGGCCTGGGGCCAGGCTGGGCTGAGGAGCTCACCCAGCTCCAGCTGAAACATCAGAACTGACTTCCAGGGAATTTCCTGGTGGTCCAGTGGTTAGGACTTGGCGCTTTCACTGCCGGGACCCAGGTTCAATCCCTGGTCAGGGAACTAAGATCCCACAAGCTGCATGGCACAGCCAACACTTAAAATTAAACAAAACAAGACAAAAAAAAAAAAACCTGACTTCCAGAGTCACAGACTTGAGTTTCATCGATATGAAAGCTGTGTAACTCGGGGCAAGCCTTCCAAATTCTCTGAGCTCCAGTTCCTAGTCCATAAAACGGAAATAAAGAATCAGAGTTCACAGGTTATTCAAAGGTGTTCAATTCAAGGGACTTCCCTGGCGGTCCTGTGGTTTGAGTATCTACAGAGTTTTTGACATTAAAGAGGTGTTCTTATACTGGAAACATTCCAGAACCGCTGGATTAAATCATCCATGGTTCATCATACACTTAACGGTTTCATTGAGGCATACTATAAAATTCACCGTTTTAAGTATACAGTGATTTTTGGTTAAAGACCAGTCAATTTAATTCTTTGGGGAAACAAGTAAGAAATATGTAATGAATAGGATGAGGCAGTGATGGGGTTTAGTTCGCTTTGTATAAACCATCAGAAGGAAAATTATGAATTGATGCTGCAAATAAATGCATAAACCGTTATAATACAGAGGCTTGTCTCAAAGTAACTCCTTGACAGTGAGTGGACTCATAACCCTCTGCTGCAGAATTCTGATACTACAGGAGTCTCTCTGCAGTTTGGAAATATGTACCAACAAAGAAAAATGCTGATTTGTCACCTTCTTTTAGATGAACCTGCTCAGGAGGCTTCCAACATGCAAGAGAGAAAACCCCTGAAGGTGAGTGCCTCCCAAATCCAGAGGACCAGAGACCGTTTCTCTCTCCGTGGATGTGAATATTGGTAAAAGTGGGAGAATATTGAAAATGGCCTGGCCCTCACTGCCTCCCTTTCCTGATCTCTTTATCACAACGCCTGATGTAGTACTGAGAGCTTAATAGTAATTAATAACAATTGTGATAGCTGATACTTCTTTTGTTTTCATAGTGATGCCAGATTTATTTTAGGCAATTCACATGGATTAATTTATTTAGTCCCTAAGAAAACCTCTGTGACATTGCTACTATTATGATCCCCAAATAATAATGAGGATCTTATTATTATTAAATAATAATAATAAACATGCAGATATTGTGGTATAGAGATGTTAAATAATTTGCTTGAGACCACAGTGGCAGTGGTAGTAGTCTACACCCAAAGCCCCAAACCATTTCCAAATTCGTGAATTTTTCATATGTTTCTGAAGCTCAGGCATTTCCCCTAGGGCTAAACTCGCAGATGCTGCTGATGCTTCTGTTTAGATGCCCAGTCTCACAACAGGAAGTACCAGCTCCCCTCTGCTCAGTCAAAGGGCCCCTTTCACATTGCTTGGGAATCGCCTGGACTGTTGGCCCCTCCCTTCTGTGAGCTCCTTCGGGGCCTTGTCTGCACCTGAGGCATCTCTGAAGCCTCAGTCCCAGCCCAGGGGGACCCTTGGAGGGATCTTGAATAAGTTCTTCCACAATTGCAGATTAAGCTCTAGTTTAGAGGGTAAAGGGATCTGGCGGGTGGGTTGCCAGTGTGGACACAGTTGAGGAGAGAATTCAAAGAAGGATCATAAAAGAAAGTATTCATTTTTATTATTACCACGTTTAAACAGCATTTGTAAGCTCGGAAAGTTCTTTCACTTAGCTTGTTTTACAGTTATTGTTCACCGATTCATAAATGAGGGAGCTGGTTATACTGTTATTGCTCACTGTTTCATAAACAAAGGAGCTGAATGAAGGTCTGCTTGACGTTTGTCAGTGACACACCCTGACACCAGTAGAATTGGTAGAGGAACCACCTCGCTTAATTCCAACTGAAATGTTCTTGCCAGGGTAGGACAGGATGGCACACCTGGCACCACTTTCTTGGCTGTCTACATGAATTTCCGTAAACCATTCCTTTCTTCTCCCTTCCCTGTATTCATCCCCCCACACCATTTGCCAGCAGTGTTTTGTCCCTTCTGTGCATTGGTCCATTTACTCTCCCAGCAGCCGTCTACTAGCTTATATTCGATCCCTTATATTTTATAGAAGCCCCTCCTCACCTTCACAGACCCCGTGGATTGTTAGAGTGTTGTGCTTCCCCGAATCTTCCGTGTAGCACACTCCTGCTCACATGGAGACCCCTCTTGGCGAGCGTCAGCCTGGAAAGAGTGTAAAGACAAGCGTTCTAGTCCTGGAAACACGCTTCATGTAGACCATTTCCTTTTCCTTCTAACTTCCCAGGTTCCTCGTAATTTAGGTACAGGTAATATGATGATCTCCCCGACTTGTTGAGAACTTTAATTAAGGTACTGCGTACAGAGACACTTTGTAAGCTCTAAAGCACTCGAGAAATGCCATTGATACTCTTTGTATGTGACCTTCAGATTAAAAAGGTGAAGCACAAAGAGGAAAAAAGTTGTTTGAAGTTAGTACCAGTAACATCAGGCTCAGAGCAGGCTCAGAATCAACCGTGCTCCCCGGAAAAAGCAGATACCTCTGGTGAGCGGAGCAAGGAAACATCAGGTAAGAGGAAACTCTTTGGGAACAACTCCTCTGGCTTCCCTGGCCATGTTCAAGTGCATGCGCTAGGTGTGGGAGATGGATCCTGGACAGGCCTGGGGCCAGGCTGGGCTGAGGAGCTCACCCAGCTCCAGCTGAAACATCAGAACTGACTTCCAGGGAATTTCCTGGTGGTCCAGTGGTTAGGACTTGGCGCTTTCACTGCCGGGACCCAGGTTCAATCCCTGGTCAGGGAACTAAGATCCCACAAGCTGCATGGCACAGCCAACACTTAAAATTAAACAAAACAAGACAAAAAAAAAAAAAACCTGACTTCCAGAGTCACAGACTTGAGTTTCATCGATATGAAAGCTGTGTAACTCGGGGCAAGCCTTCCAAATTCTCTGAGCTCCAGTTCCTAGTCCATAAAACGGAAATAAAGAATCAGAGTTCACAGGTTATTCAAAGGTGTTCAATTCAAGGGACTTCCCTGGCGGTCCTGTGGTTTGAGTATCTACAGAGTTTTTGACATTAAAGAGGTGTTCTTATACTGGAAACATTCCAGAACCGCTGGATTAAATCATCCATGGTTCATCGTACACTTAACGGTTTCATTGAGGCATACTATAAAATTCACCGTTTTAAGTATACAGTGATTTTTGGTTAAAGACCAGTCAATTTAATTCTTTGGGGAAACAAGTAAGAAATATGTAATGAATAGGATGAGGCAGTGATGGGGTTTAGTTCGCTTTGTATAAACCATCAGAAGGAAAATTATGAATTGATGCTGCAAATAAATGCATAAACCGTTATAATACAGAGGCTTGTCTCAAAGTAACTCCTTGACAGTGAGTGGACTCATAACCCTCTGCTGCAGAATTCTGATACTACAGGAGTCTCTCTGCAGTTTGGAAATATGTACCAACAAAGAAAAATGCTGATTTGTCACCTTCTTTTAGATGAACCTGCTCAGGAGGCTTCCAACATGCAAGAGAGAAAACCCCTGAAGGTGAGTGCCTCCCAAATCCAGAGGACCAGAGACCGTTTCTCTCTCCGTGGATGTGAATATTGGTAAAAGTGGGAGAATATTGAAAATGGCCTGGCCCTCACTGCCTCCCTTTCCTGATCTCTTTATCACAACGCCTGATGTAGTATTGAGAGCTTAATAGTAATTAATAACAATTGTGATAGCTGATACTTCTTTTGTTTTCATAGTGATGCCAGATTTATTTTAGGCAATTCACATGGATTAATTTATTTAGTCCCTAAGAAAACCTCTGTGACATTGCTACTATTATGATCCCCAAATAATAATGAGGATCTTATTATTATTAAATAATAATAATAAACATGCAGATATTGTGGTATAGAGATGTTAAATAATTTGCTTGAGACCACAGTGGCAGTGGTAGTAGTCTACACCCAAAGCCCCAAACCATTTCCAAATTCGTGAATTTTTCATATGTTTCTGAAGCTCAGGCATTTCCCCTAGGGCTAAACTCGCAGATGCTGCTGATGCTTCTGTTTAGATGCCCAGTCTCACAACAGGAAGTACCAGCTCCCCTCTGCTCAGTCAAAGGGCCCCTTTCACATTGCTTGGGAATCGCCTGGACTGTTGGCCCCTCCCTTCTGTGAGCTCCTTCGGGGCCTTGTCTGCACCTGAGGCATCTCTGAAGCCTCAGTCCCAGCCCAGGGGGACCCTTGGAGGGATCTTGAATAAGTTCTTCCACAATTGCAGATTAAGCTCTAGTTTAGAGGGTAAAGGGATCTGGCGGGTGGGTTGCCAGTGTGGACACAGTTGAGGAGAGAATTCAAAGAAGGATCATAAAAGAAAGTATTCATTTTTATTATTACCACGTTTAAACAGCATTTGTAAGCTCGGAAAGTTCTTTCACTTAGCTTGTTTTACAGTTATTGTTCACCGATTCATAAATGAGGGAGCTGGTTATACTGTTATTGCTCACTGTTTCATAAACAAAGGAGCTGAATGAAGGTCTGCTTGACGTTTGTCAGTGACACACCCTGACACCAGTAGAATTGGTAGAGGAACCACCTCGCTTAATTCCAACTGAAATGTTCTTGCCAGGGTAGGACAGGATGGCACACCTGGCACCACTTTCTTGGCTGTCTACATGAATTTCCGTAAACCATTCCTTTCTTCTCCCTTCCCTGTATTCATCCCCCCACACCATTTGCCAGCAGTGTTTTGTCCCTTCTGTGCATTGGTCCATTTACTCTCCCAGCAGCCGTCTACTAGCTTATATTCGATCCCTTATATTTTATAGAAGCCCCTCCTCACCTTCACAGACCCCGTGGATTGTTAGAGTGTTGTGCTTCCCCGAATCTTCCGTGTAGCACACTCCTGCTCACATGGAGACCCCTCTTGGCGAGCGTCAGCCTGGAAAGAGTGTAAAGACAAGCGTTCTAGTCCTGGAAACACGCTTCATGTAGACCATTTCCTTTTCCTTCTAACTTCCCAGGTTCCTCGTAATTTAGGTACAGGTAATATGATGATCTCCCCGACTTGTTGAGAACTTTAATTAAGGTACTGCGTACAGAGACACTTTGTAAGCTCTAAAGCACTCGAGAAATGCCATTGATACTCTTTGTATGTGACCTTCAGATTAAAAAGCTGAAGCACAAAGAGGAAAAAAGTTGTTTGAAGTTAGTACCAGTAACATCAGGCTCAGAGCAGGCTCAGAATCAACCGTGCTCCCCGGAAAAAGCAGATACCTCTGGTGAGCGGAGCAAGGAAACATCAGGTAAGAGGAAACTCTTTGGGAACAACTCCTCTGGCTTCCCTGGCCATGTTCAAGTGCATGCGCTAGGTGTGGGAGATGGATCCTGGACAGGCCTGGGGCCAGGCTGGGCTGAGGAGCTCACCCAGCTCCAGCTGAAACATCAGAACTGACTTCCAGGGAATTTCCTGGTGGTCCAGTGGTTAGGACTTGGCGCTTTCACTGCCGGGACCCAGGTTCAATCCCTGGTCAGGGAACTAAGATCCCACAAGCTGCATGGCACAGCCAACACTTAAAATTAAACAAAACAAGACAAAAAAAAAAAAACCTGACTTCCAGAGTCACAGACTTGAGTTTCATCGATATGAAAGCTGTGTAACTCGGGGCAAGCCTTCCAAATTCTCTGAGCTCCAGTTCCTAGTCCATAAAACGGAAATAAAGAATCAGAGTTCACAGGTTATTCAAAGGTGTTCAATTCAAGGGACTTCCCTGGCGGTCCTGTGGTTTGAGTATCTACAGAGTTTTTGACATTAAAGAGGTGTTCTTATACTGGAAACATTCCAGAACCGCTGGATTAAATCATCCATGGTTCATCATACACTTAACGGTTTCATTGAGGCATACTATAAAATTCACCGTTTTAAGTATACAGTGATTTTTGGTTAAAGACCAGTCAATTTAATTCTTTGGGGAAACAAGTAAGAAATATGTAATGAATAGGATGAGGCAGTGATGGGGTTTAGTTCGCTTTGTATAAACCATCAGAAGGAAAATTATGAATTGATGCTGCAAATAAATGCATAAACCGTTATAATACAGAGGCTTGTCTCAAAGTAACTCCTTGACAGTGAGTGGACTCATAACCCTCTGCTGCAGAATTCTGATACTACAGGAGTCTCTCTGCAGTTTGGCAATATGTACCAACAAAGAAAAATGCTGATTTGTCACCTTCTTTTAGATGAACCTGCTCAGGAGGCTTGCAACATGCAAGAGAGAAAACCCCTGAAGGTGAGTGCCTCCCAAATCCAGAGGACCAGAGACCGTTTCTCTCTCCGTGGATGTGAATATTGGTAAAAGTGGGAGAATATTGAAAATGGCCTGGCCCTCACTGCCTCCCTTTCCTGATCTCTTTATCACAACGCCTGATGTAGTATTGAGAGCTTAATAGTAATTAATAACAATTGTGATAGCTGATACTTCTTTTGTTTTCATAGTGATGCCAGATTTATTTTAGGCAATTCACATGGATTAATTTATTTAGTCCCTAAGAAAACCTCTGTGACATTGCTACTATTATGATCCCCAAATAATAATGAGGATCTTATTATTATTAAATAATAATAATAAACATGCAGATATTGTGGTATAGAGATGTTAAATAATTTGCTTGAGACCACAGTGGCAGTGGTAGTAGTCTACACCCAAAGCCCCAAACCATTTCCAAATTCGTGAATTTTTCATATGTTTCTGAAGCTCAGGCATTTCCCCTAGGGCTAAACTCGCAGATGCTGCTGATGCTTCTGTTTAGATGCCCAGTCTCACAACAGGAAGTACCAGCTCCCCTCTGCTCAGTCAAAGGGCCCCTTTCACATTGCTTGGGAATCGCCTGGACTGTTGGCCCCTCCCTTCTGTGAGCTCCTTCGGGGCCTTGTCTGCACCTGAGGCATCTCTGAAGCCTCAGTCCCAGCCCAGGGGGACCCTTGGAGGGATCTTGAATAAGTTCTTCCACAATTGCAGATTAAGCTCTAGTTTAGAGGGTAAAGGGATCTGGCGGGTGGGTTGCCAGTGTGGACACAGTTGAGGAGAGAATTCAAAGAAGGATCATAAAAGAAAGTATTCATTTTTATTATTACCACGTTTAAACAGCATTTGTAAGCTCGGAAAGTTCTTTCACTTAGCTTGTTTTACAGTTATTGTTCACCGATTCATAAATGAGGGAGCTGGTTATACTGTTATTGCTCACTGTTTCATAAACAAAGGAGCTGAATGAAGGTCTGCTTGACGTTTGTCAGTGACACACCCTGACACCAGTAGAATTGGTAGAGGAACCACCTCGCTTAATTCCAACTGAAATGTTCTTGCCAGGGTAGGACAGGATGGCACACCTGGCACCACTTTCTTGGCTGTCTACATGAATTTCCGTAAACCATTCCTTTCTTCTCCCTTCCCTGTATTCATCCCCCCACACCATTTGCCAGCAGTGTTTTGTCCCTTCTGTGCATTGGTCCATTTACTCTCCCAGCAGCCGTCTACTAGCTTATATTCGATCCCTTATATTTTATAGAAGCCCCTCCTCACCTTCACAGACCCCGTGGATTGTTAGAGTGTTGTGCTTCCCCGAATCTTCCGTGTAGCACACTCCTGCTCACATGGAGACCCCTCTTGGCGAGCGTCAGCCTGGAAAGAGTGTAAAGACAAGCGTTCTAGTCCTGGAAACACGCTTCATGTAGACCATTTCCTTTTCCTTCTAACTTCCCAGGTTCCTCGTAATTTAGGTACAGGTAATATGATGATCTCCCCGACTTGTTGAGAACTTTAATTAAGGTACTGCGTACAGAGACACTTTGTAAGCTCTGAAGCACTCGAGAAATGCCATTGATACTCTTTGTATGTGACCTTCAGATTAAAAAGGTGAAGCACAAAGAGGAAAAAAGTTGTTTGAAGTTAGTACCAGTAACATCAGGCTCAGAGCAGGCTCAGAATCAACCGTGCTCCCCGGAAAAAGCAGATACCTCTGGTGAGCGGAGCAAGGAAACATCAGGTAAGAGGAAACTCTTTGGGAACAACTCCTCTGGCTTCCCTGGCCATGTTCAAGTGCATGCGCTAGGTGTGGGAGATGGATCCTGGACAGGCCTGGGGCCAGGCTGGGCTGAGGAGCTCACCCAGCTCCAGCTGAAACATCAGAACTGACTTCCAGGGAATTTCCTGGTGGTCCAGTGGTTAGGACTTGGCGCTTTCACTGCCGGGACCCAGGTTCAATCCCTGGTCAGGGAACTAAGATCCCACAAGCTGCATGGCACAGCCAACACTTAAAATTAAACAAAACAAGACAAAAAAAAAAAAACCTGACTTCCAGAGTCACAGACTTGAGTTTCATCGATATGAAAGCTGTGTAACTCGGGGCAAGCCTTCCAAATTCTCTGAGCTCCAGTTCCTAGTCCATAAAACGGAAATAAAGAATCAGAGTTCACAGGTTATTCAAAGGTGTTCAATTCAAGGGACTTCCCTGGCGGTCCTGTGGTTTGAGTATCTACAGAGTTTTTGACATTAAAGAGGTGTTCTTATACTGGAAACATTCCAGAACCGCTGGATTAAATCATCCATGGTTCATCATACACTTAACGGTTTCATTGAGGCATACTATAAAATTCACCGTTTTAAGTATACAGTGATTTTTGGTTAAAGACCAGTCAATTTAATTCTTTGGGGAAACAAGTAAGAAATATGTAATGAATAGGATGAGGCAGTGATGGGGTTTAGTTCGCTTTGTATAAACCATCAGAAGGAAAATTATGAATTGATGCTGCAAATAAATGCATAAACCGTTATAATACAGAGGCTTGTCTCAAAGTAACTCCTTGACAGTGAGTGGACTCATAACCCTCTGCTGCAGAATTCTGATACTACAGGAGTCTCTCTGCAGTTTGGAAATATGTACCAACAAAGAAAAATGCTGATTTGTCACCTTCTTTTAGATGAACCTGCTCAGGAGGCTTCCAACATGCAAGAGAGAAAACCCCTGAAGGTGAGTGCCTCCCAAATCCAGAGGACCAGAGACCGTTTCTCTCTCCGTGGATGTGAATATTGGTAAAAGTGGGAGAATATTGAAAATGGCCTGGCCCTCACTGCCTCCCTTTCCTGATCTCTTTATCACAACGCCTGATGTAGTATTGAGAGCTTAATAGTAATTAATAACAATTGTGATAGCTGATACTTCTTTTGTTTTCATAGTGATGCCAGATTTATTTTAGGCAATTCACATGGATTAATTTATTTAGTCCCTAAGAAAACCTCTGTGACATTGCTACTATTATGATCCCCAAATAATAATGAGGATCTTATTATTATTAAATAATAATAATAAACATGCAGATATTGTGGTATAGAGATGTTAAATAATTTGCTTGAGACCACAGTGGCAGTGGTAGTAGTCTACACCCAAAGCCCCAAACCATTTCCAAATTCGTGAATTTTTCATATGTTTCTGAAGCTCAGGCATTTCCCCTAGGGCTAAACTCGCAGATGCTGCTGATGCTTCTGTTTAGATGCCCAGTCTCACAACAGGAAGTACCAGCTCCCCTCTGCTCAGTCAAAGGGCCCCTTTCACATTGCTTGGGAATCGCCTGGACTGTTGGCCCCTCCCTTCTGTGAGCTCCTTCGGGGCCTTGTCTGCACCTGAGGCATCTCTGAAGCCTCAGTCCCAGCCCAGGGGGACCCTTGGAGGGATCTTGAATAAGTTCTTCCACAATTGCAGATTAAGCTCTAGTTTAGAGGGTAAAGGGATCTGGCGGGTGGGTTGCCAGTGTGGACACAGTTGAGGAGAGAATTCAAAGAAGGATCATAAAAGAAAGTATTCATTTTTATTATTACCACGTTTAAACAGCATTTGTAAGCTCGGAAAGTTCTTTCACTTAGCTTGTTTTACAGTTATTGTTCACCGATTCATAAATGAGGGAGCTGGTTATACTGTTATTGCTCACTGTTTCATAAACAAAGGAGCTGAATGAAGGTCTGCTTGACGTTTGTCAGTGACACACCCTGACACCAGTAGAATTGGTAGAGGAACCACCTCGCTTAATTCCAACTGAAATGTTCTTGCCAGGGTAGGACAGGATGGCACACCTGGCACCACTTTCTTGGCTGTCTACATGAATTTCCGTAAACCATTCCTTTCTTCTCCCTTCCCTGTATTCATCCCCCCACACCATTTGCCAGCAGTGTTTTGTCCCTTCTGTGCATTGGTCCATTTACTCTCCCAGCAGCCGTCTACTAGCTTATATTCGATCCCTTATATTTTATAGAAGCCCCTCCTCACCTTCACAGACCCCGTGGATTGTTAGAGTGTTGTGCTTCCCCGAATCTTCCGTGTAGCACACTCCTGCTCACATGGAGACCCCTCTTGGCGAGCGTCAGCCTGGAAAGAGTGTAAAGACAAGCGTTCTAGTCCTGGAAACACGCTTCATGTAGACCATTTCCTTTTCCTTCTAACTTCCCAGGTTCCTCGTAATTTAGGTACAGGTAATATGATGATCTCCCCGACTTGTTGAGAACTTTAATTAAGGTACTGCGTACAGAGACACTTTGTAAGCTCTGAAGCACTCGAGAAATGCCATTGATACTCTTTGTATGTGACCTTCAGATTAAAAAGGTGAAGCACAAAGAGGAAAAAAGTTGTTTGAAGTTAGTACCAGTAACATCAGGCTCAGAGCAGGCTCAGAATCAACCGTGCTCCCCGGAAAAAGCAGATACCTCTGGTGAGCGGAGCAAGGAAACATCAGGTAAGAGGAAACTCTTTGGGAACAACTCCTCTGGCTTCCCTGGCCATGTTCAAGTGCATGCGCTAGGTGTGGGAGATGGATCCTGGACAGGCCTGGGGCCAGGCTGGGCTGAGGAGCTCACCCAGCTCCAGCTGAAACATCAGAACTGACTTCCAGGGAATTTCCTGGTGGTCCAGTGGTTAGGACTTGGCGCTTTCACTGCCGGGACCCAGGTTCAATCCCTGGTCAGGGAACTAAGATCCCACAAGCTGCATGGCACAGCCAACACTTAAAATTAAACAAAACAAGACAAAAAAAAAAAAACCTGACTTCCAGAGTCACAGACTTGAGTTTCATCGATATGAAAGCTGTGTAACTCGGGGCAAGCCTTCCAAATTCTCTGAGCTCCAGTTCCTAGTCCATAAAACGGAAATAAAGAATCAGAGTTCACAGGTTATTCAAAGGTGTTCAATTCAAGGGACTTCCCTGGCGGTCCTGTGGTTTGAGTATCTACAGAGTTTTTGACATTAAAGAGGTGTTCTTATACTGGAAACATTCCAGAACCGCTGGATTAAATCATCCATGGTTCATCATACACTTAACGGTTTCATTGAGGCATACTATAAAATTCACCGTTTTAAGTATACAGTGATTTTTGGTTAAAGACCAGTCAATTTAATTCTTTGGGGAAACAAGTAAGAAATATGTAATGAATAGGATGAGGCAGTGATGGGGTTTAGTTCGCTTTGTATAAACCATCAGAAGGAAAATTATGAATTGATGCTGCAAATAAATGCATAAACCGTTATAATACAGAGGCTTGTCTCAAAGTAACTCCTTGACAGTGAGTGGACTCATAACCCTCTGCTGCAGAATTCTGATACTACAGGAGTCTCTCTGCAGTTTGGAAATATGTACCAACAAAGAAAAATGCTGATTTGTCACCTTCTTTTAGATGAACCTGCTCAGGAGGCTTCCAACATGCAAGAGAGAAAACCCCTGAAGGTGAGTGCCTCCCAAATCCAGAGGACCAGAGACCGTTTCTCTCTCCGTGGATGTGAATATTGGTAAAAGTGGGAGAATATTGAAAATGGCCTGGCCCTCACTGCCTCCCTTTCCTGATCTCTTTATCACAACGCCTGATGTAGTATTGAGAGCTTAATAGTAATTAATAACAATTGTGATAGCTGATACTTCTTTTGTTTTCATAGTGATGCCAGATTTATTTTAGGCAATTCACATGGATTAATTTATTTAGTCCCTAAGGAAACCTCTGTGACATTGCTACTATTATGATCCCCAAATAATAATGAGGATCTTATTATTATTAAATAATAATAATAAACATGCAGATATTGTGGTATAGAGATGTTAAATAATTTGCTTGAGACCACAGTGGCAGTGGTAGTAGTCTACACCCAAAGCCCCAAACCATTTCCAAATTCGTGAATTTTTCATATGTTTCTGAAGCTCAGGCATTTCCCCTAGGGCTAAACTCGCAGATGCTGCTGATGCTTCTGTTTAGATGCCCAGTCTCACAACAGGAAGTACCAGCTCCCCTCTGCTCAGTCAAAGGGCCCCTTTCACATTGCTTGGGAATCGCCTGGACTGTTGGCCCCTCCCTTCTGTGAGCTCCTTCGGGGCCTTGTCTGCACCTGAGGCATCTCTGAAGCCTCAGTCCCAGCCCAGGGGGACCCTTGGAGGGATCTTGAATAAGTTCTTCCACAATTGCAGATTAAGCTCTAGTTTAGAGGGTAAAGGGATCTGGCGGGTGGGTTGCCAGTGTGGACACAGTTGAGGAGAGAATTCAAAGAAGGATCATAAAAGAAAGTATTCATTTTTATTATTACCACGTTTAAACAGCATTTGTAAGCTCGGAAAGTTCTTTCACTTAGCTTGTTTTACAGTTATTGTTCACCGATTCATAAATGAGGGAGCTGGTTATACTGTTATTGCTCACTGTTTCATAAACAAAGGAGCTGAATGAAGGTCTGCTTGACGTTTGTCAGTGACACACCCTGACACCAGTAGAATTGGTAGAGGAACCACCTCGCTTAATTCCAACTGAAATGTTCTTGCCAGGGTAGGACAGGATGGCACACCTGGCACCACTTTCTTGGCTGTCTACATGAATTTCCGTAAACCATTCCTTTCTTCTCCCTTCCCTGTATTCATCCCCCCACACCATTTGCCAGCAGTGTTTTGTCCCTTCTGTGCATTGGTCCATTTACTCTCCCAGCAGCCGTCTACTAGCTTATATTCGATCCCTTATATTTTATAGAAGCCCCTCCTCACCTTCACAGACCCCGTGGATTGTTAGAGTGTTGTGCTTCCCCGAATCTTCCGTGTAGCACACTCCTGCTCACATGGAGACCCCTCTTGGCGAGCGTCAGCCTGGAAAGAGTGTAAAGACAAGCGTTCTAGTCCTGGAAACACGCTTCATGTAGACCATTTCCTTTTCCTTCTAACTTCCCAGGTTCCTCGTAATTTAGGTACAGGTAATATGATGATCTCCCCGACTTGTTGAGAACTTTAATTAAGGTACTGCGTACAGAGACACTTTGTAAGCTCTAAAGCACTCGAGAAATGCCATTGATACTCTTTGTATGTGACCTTCAGATTAAAAAGGTGAAGCACAAAGAGGAAAAAAGTTGTTTGAAGTTAGTACCAGTAACATCAGGCTCAGAGCAGGCTCAGAATCAACCGTGCTCCCCGGAAAAAGCAGATACCTCTGGTGAGCGGAGCAAGGAAACATCAGGTAAGAGGAAACTCTTTGGGAACAACTCCTCTGGCTTCCCTGGCCATGTTCAAGTGCATGCGCTAGGTGTGGGAGATGGATCCTGGACAGGCCTGGGGCCAGGCTGGGCTGAGGAGCTCACCCAGCTCCAGCTGAAACATCAGAACTGACTTCCAGGGAATTTCCTGGTGGTCCAGTGGTTAGGACTTGGCGCTTTCACTGCCGGGACCCAGGTTCAATCCCTGGTCAGGGAACTAAGATCCCACAAGCTGCATGGCACAGCCAAAACTTAAAATTAAACAAAACAAGACAAAAAAAAAAAAAACCTGACTTCCAGAGTCACAGACTTGAGTTTCATCGATATGAAAGCTGTGTAACTCGGGGCAAGCCTTCCAAATTCTCTGAGCTCCAGTTCCTAGTCCATAAAACGGAAATAAAGAATCAGAGTTCACAGGTTATTCAAAGGTGTTCAATTCAAGGGACTTCCCTGGCGGTCCTGTGGTTTGAGTATCTACAGAGTTTTTGACATTAAAGAGGTGTTCTTATACTGGAAACATTCCAGAACCGCTGGATTAAATCATCCATGGTTCATCATACACTTAACGGTTTCATTGAGGCATACTATAAAATTCACCGTTTTAAGTATACAGTGATTTTTGGTTAAAGACCAGTCAATTTAATTCTTTGGGGAAACAAGTAAGAAATATGTAATGAATAGGATGAGGCAGTGATGGGGTTTAGTTCGCTTTGTATAAACCATCAGAAGGAAAATTATGAATTGATGCTGCAAATAAATGCATAAACCGTTATAATACAGAGGCTTGTCTCAAAGTAACTCCTTGAGAGTGAGTGGACTCATAACCCTCTGCTGCAGAATTCTGATACTACAGGAGTCTCTCTGCAGTTTGGAAATATGTACCAACAAAGAAAAATGCTGATTTGTCACCTTCTTTTAGATGAACCTGCTCAGGAGGCTTCCAACATGCAAGAGAGAAAACCCCTGAAGGTGAGTGCCTCCCAAATCCAGAGGACCAGAGACCGTTTCTCTCTCCGTGGATGTGAATATTGGTAAAAGTGGGAGAATATTGAAAATGGCCTGGCCCTCACTGCCTCCCTTTCCTGATCTCTTTATCACAACGCCTGATGTAGTATTGAGAGCTTAATAGTAATTAATAACAATTGTGATAGCTGATACTTCTTTTGTTTTCATAGTGATGCCAGATTTATTTTAGGCAATTCACATGGATTAATTTATTTAGTCCCTAAGAAAACCTCTGTGACATTGCTACTATTATGATCCCCAAATAATAATGAGGATCTTATTATTATTAAATAATAATAATAAACATGCAGATATTGTGGTATAGAGATGTTAAATAATTTGCTTGAGACCACAGTGGCAGTGGTAGTAGTCTACACCCAAAGCCCCAAACCATTTCCAAATTCGTGAATTTTTCATATGTTTCTGAAGCTCAGGCATTTCCCCTAGGGCTAAACTCGCAGATGCTGCTGATGCTTCTGTTTAGATGCCCAGTCTCACAACAGGAAGTACCAGCTCCCCTCTGCTCAGTCAAAGGGCCCCTTTCACATTGCTTGGGAATCGCCTGGACTGTTGGCCCCTCCCTTCTGTGAGCTCCTTCGGGGCCTTGTCTGCACCTGAGGCATCTCTGAAGCCTCAGTCCCAGCCCAGGGGGACCCTTGGAGGGATCTTGAATAAGTTCTTCCACAATTGCAGATTAAGCTCTAGTTTAGAGGGTAAAGGGATCTGGCGGGTGGGTTGCCAGTGTGGACACAGTTGAGGAGAGAATTCAAAGAAGGATCATAAAAGAAAGTATTCATTTTTATTATTACCACGTTTAAACAGCATTTGTAAGCTCGGAAAGTTCTTTCACTTAGCTTGTTTTACAGTTATTGTTCACCGATTCATAAATGAGGGAGCTGGTTATACTGTTATTGCTCACTGTTTCATAAACAAAGGAGCTGAATGAAGGTCTGCTTGACGTTTGTCAGTGACACACCCTGACACCAGTAGAATTGGTAGAGGAACCACCTCGCTTAATTCCAACTGAAATGTTCTTGCCAGGGTAGGACAGGATGGCACACCTGGCACCACTTTCTTGGCTGTCTACATGAATTTCCGTAAACCATTCCTTTCTTCTCCCTTCCCTGTATTCATCCCCCCACACCATTTGCCAGCAGTGTTTTGTCCCTTCTGTGCATTGGTCCATTTACTCTCCCAGCAGCCGTCTACTAGCTTATATTCGATCCCTTATATTTTATAGAAGCCCCTCCTCACCTTCACAGACCCCGTGGATTGTTAGAGTGTTGTGCTTCCCCGAATCTTCCGTGTAGCACACTCCTGCTCACATGGAGACCCCTCTTGGCGAGCGTCAGCCTGGAAAGAGTGTAAAGACAAGCGTTCTAGTCCTGGAAACACGCTTCATGTAGACCATTTCCTTTTCCTTCTAACTTCCCAGGTTCCTCGTAATTTAGGTACAGGTAATATGATGATCTCCCCGACTTGTTGAGAACTTTAATTAAGGTACTGCGTACAGAGACACTTTGTAAGCTCTGAAGCACTCGAGAAATGCCATTGATACTCTTTGTATGTGACCTTCAGATTAAAAAGGTGAAGCACAAAGAGGAAAAAAGTTGTTTGAAGTTAGTACCAGTAACATCAGGCTCAGAGCAGGCTCAGAATCAACCGTGCTCCCCGGAAAAAGCAGATACCTCTGGTGAGCGGAGCAAGGAAACATCAGGTAAGAGGAAACTCTTTGGGAACAACTCCTCTGGCTTCCCTGGCCATGTTCAAGTGCATGCGCTAGGTGTGGGAGATGGATCCTGGACAGGCCTGGGGCCAGGCTGGGCTGAGGAGCTCACCCAGCTCCAGCTGAAACATCAGAACTGACTTCCAGGGAATTTCCTGGTGGTCCAGTGGTTAGGACTTGGCGCTTTCACTGCCGGGACCCAGGTTCAATCCCTGGTCAGGGAACTAAGATCCCACAAGCTGCATGGCACAGCCAAAACTTAAAATTAAACAAAACAAGACAAAAAAAAAAACACCTGACTTCCAGAGTCACAGACTTGAGTTTCATCGATATGAAAGCTGTGTAACTCGGGGCAAGCCTTCCAAATTCTCTGAGCTCCAGTTCCTAGTCCATAAAACGGAAATAAAGAATCAGAGTTCACAGGTTATTCAAAGGTGTTCAATTCAAGGGACTTCCCTGGCGGTCCTGTGGTTTGAGTATCTACAGAGTTTTTGACATTAAAGAGGTGTTCTTATACTGGAAACATTCCAGAACCGCTGGATTAAATCATCCATGGTTCATCATACACTTAACGGTTTCATTGAGGCATACTATAAAATTCACCGTTTTAAGTATACAGTGATTTTTGGTTAAAGACCAGTCAATTTAATTCTTTGGGGAAACAAGTAAGAAATATGTAATGAATAGGATGAGGCAGTGATGGGGTTTAGTTCGCTTTGTATAAACCATCAGAAGGAAAATTATGAATTGATGCTGCAAATAAATGCATAAACCGTTATAATACAGAGGCTTGTCTCAAAGTAACTCCTTGAGAGTGAGTGGACTCATAACCCTCTGCTGCAGAATTCTGATACTACAGGAGTCTCTCTGCAGTTTGGAAATATGTACCAACAAAGAAAAATGCTGATTTGTCACCTTCTTTTAGATGAACCTGCTCAGGAGGCTTCCAACATGCAAGAGAGAAAACCCCTGAAGGTGAGTGCCTCCCAAATCCAGAGGACCAGAGACCGTTTCTCTCTCCGTGGATGTGAATATTGGTAAAAGTGGGAGAATATTGAAAATGGCCTGGCCCTCACTGCCTCCCTTTCCTGATCTCTTTATCACAACGCCTGATGTAGTATTGAGAGCTTAATAGTAATTAATAACAATTGTGATAGCTGATACTTCTTTTGTTTTCATAGTGATGCCAGATTTATTTTAGGCAATTCACATGGATTAATTTATTTAGTCCCTAAGAAAACCTCTGTGACATTGCTACTATTATGATCCCCAAATAATAATGAGGATCTTATTATTATTAAATAATAATAATAAACATGCAGATATTGTGGTATAGAGATGTTAAATAATTTGCTTGAGACCACAGTGGCAGTGGTAGTAGTCTACACCCAAAGCCCCAAACCATTTCCAAATTCGTGAATTTTTCATATGTTTCTGAAGCTCAGGCATTTCCCCTAGGGCTAAACTCGCAGATGCTGCTGATGCTTCTGTTTAGATGCCCAGTCTCACAACAGGAAGTACCAGCTCCCCTCTGCTCAGTCAAAGGGCCCCTTTCACATTGCTTGGGAATCGCCTGGACTGTTGGCCCCTCCCTTCTGTGAGCTCCTTCGGGGCCTTGTCTGCACCTGAGGCATCTCTGAAGCCTCAGTCCCAGCCCAGGGGGACCCTTGGAGGGATCTTGAATAAGTTCTTCCACAATTGCAGATTAAGCTCTAGTTTAGAGGGTAAAGGGATCTGGCGGGTGGGTTGCCAGTGTGGACACAGTTGAGGAGAGAATTCAAAGAAGGATCATAAAAGAAAGTATTCATTTTTATTATTACCACGTTTAAACAGCATTTGTAAGCTCGGAAAGTTCTTTCACTTAGCTTGTTTTACAGTTATTGTTCACCGATTCATAAATGAGGGAGCTGGTTATACTGTTATTGCTCACTGTTTCATAAACAAAGGAGCTGAATGAAGGTCTGCTTGACGTTTGTCAGTGACACACCCTGACACCAGTAGAATTGGTAGAGGAACCACCTCGCTTAATTCCAACTGAAATGTTCTTGCCAGGGTAGGACAGGATGGCACACCTGGCACCACTTTCTTGGCTGTCTACATGAATTTCCGTAAACCATTCCTTTCTTCTCCCTTCCCTGTATTCATCCCCCCACACCATTTGCCAGCAGTGTTTTGTCCCTTCTGTGCATTGGTCCATTTACTCTCCCAGCAGCCGTCTACTAGCTTATATTCGATCCCTTATATTTTATAGAAGCCCCTCCTCACCTTCACAGACCCCGTGGATTGTTAGAGTGTTGTGCTTCCCCGAATCTTCCGTGTAGCACACTCCTGCTCACATGGAGACCCCTCTTGGCGAGCGTCAGCCTGGAAAGAGTGTAAAGACAAGCGTTCTAGTCCTGGAAACACGCTTCATGTAGACCATTTCCTTTTCCTTCTAACTTCCCAGGTTCCTCGTAATTTAGGTACAGGTAATATGATGATCTCCCCGACTTGTTGAGAACTTTAATTAAGGTACTGCGTACAGAGACACTTTGTAAGCTCTAAAGCACTCGAGAAATGCCATTGATACTCTTTGTATGTGACCTTCAGATTAAAAAGGTGAAGCACAAAGAGGAAAAAAGTTGTTTGAAGTTAGTACCAGTAACATCAGGCTCAGAGCAGGCTCAGAATCAACCGTGCTCCCCGGAAAAAGCAGATACCTCTGGTGAGCGGAGCAAGGAAACATCAGGTAAGAGGAAACTCTTTGGGAACAACTCCTCTGGCTTCCCTGGCCATGTTCAAGTGCATGCGCTAGGTGTGGGAGATGGATCCTGGACAGGCCTGGGGCCAGGCTGGGCTGAGGAGCTCACCCAGCTCCAGCTGAAACATCAGAACTGACTTCCAGGGAATTTCCTGGTGGTCCAGTGGTTAGGACTTGGCGCTTTCACTGCCGGGACCCAGGTTCAATCCCTGGTCAGGGAACTAAGATCCCACAAGCTGCATGGCACAGCCAAAACTTAAAATTAAACAAAACAAGACAAAAAAAAAAACACCTGACTTCCAGAGTCACAGACTTGAGTTTCATCGATATGAAAGCTGTGTAACTCGGGGCAAGCCTTCCAAATTCTCTGAGCTCCAGTTCCTAGTCCATAAAACGGAAATAAAGAATCAGAGTTCACAGGTTATTCAAAGGTGTTCAATTCAAGGGACTTCCCTGGCGGTCCTGTGGTTTGAGTATCTACAGAGTTTTTGACATTAAAGAGGTGTTCTTATACTGGAAACATTCCAGAACCGCTGGATTAAATCATCCATGGTTCATCATACACTTAACGGTTTCATTGAGGCATACTATAAAATTCACCGTTTTAAGTATACAGTGATTTTTGGTTAAAGACCAGTCAATTTAATTCTTTGGGGAAACAAGTAAGAAATATGTAATGAATAGGATGAGGCAGTGATGGGGTTTAGTTCGCTTTGTATAAACCATCAGAAGGAAAATTATGAATTGATGCTGCAAATAAATGCATAAACCGTTATAATACAGAGGCTTGTCTCAAAGTAACTCCTTGACAGTGAGTGGACTCATAACCCTCTGCTGCAGAATTCTGATACTACAGGAGTCTCTCTGCAGTTTGGAAATATGTACCAACAAAGAAAAATGCTGATTTGTCACCTTCTTTTAGATGAACCTGCTCAGGAGGCTTCCAACATGCAAGAGAGAAAACCCCTGAAGGTGAGTGCCTCCCAAATCCAGAGGACCAGAGACCGTTTCTCTCTCCGTGGATGTGAATATTGGTAAAAGTGGGAGAATATTGAAAATGGCCTGGCCCTCACTGCCTCCCTTTCCTGATCTCTTTATCACAACGCCTGATGTAGTATTGAGAGCTTAATAGTAATTAATAACAATTGTGATAGCTGATACTTCTTTTGTTTTCATAGTGATGCCAGATTTATTTTAGGCAATTCACATGGATTAATTTATTTAGTCCCTAAGAAAACCTCTGTGACATTGCTACTATTATGATCCCCAAATAATAATGAGGATATTATTATTATTAAATAATAATAATAAACATGCAGATATTGTGGTATAGAGATGTTAAATAATTTGCTTGAGACCACAGTGGCAGTGGTAGTAGTCTACACCCAAAGCCCCAAACCATTTCCAAATTCGTGAATTTTTCATATGTTTCTGAAGCTCAGGCATTTCCCCTAGGGCTAAACTCGCAGATGCTGCTGATGCTTCTGTTTAGATGCCCAGTCTCACAACAGGAAGTACCAGCTCCCCTCTGCTCAGTCAAAGGGCCCCTTTCACATTGCTTGGGAATCGCCTGGACTGTTGGCCCCTCCCTTCTGTGAGCTCCTTCGGGGCCTTGTCTGCACCTGAGGCATCTCTGAAGCCTCAGTCCCAGCCCAGGGGGACCCTTGGAGGGATCTTGAATAAGTTCTTCCACAATTGCAGATTAACCTCTAGTTTAGAGGGTAAAGGGATCTGGCGGGTGGGTTGCCAGTGTGGACACAGTTGAGGAGAGAATTCAAAGAAGGATCATAAAAGAAAGTATTCATTTTTATTATTACCACGTTTAAACAGCATTTGTAAGCTCGGAAAGTTCTTTCACTTAGCTTGTTTTACAGTTATTGTTCACCGATTCATAAATGAGGGAGCTGGTTATACTGTTATTGCTCACTGTTTCATAAACAAAGGAGCTGAATGAAGGTCTGCTTGACGTTTGTCAGTGACACACCCTGACACCAGTAGAATTGGTAGAGGAACCACCTCGCTTAATTCCAACTGAAATGTTCTTGCCAGGGTAGGACAGGATGGCACACCTGGCACCACTTTCTTGGCTGTCTACATGAATTTCCGTAAACCATTCCTTTCTTCTCCCTTCCCTGTATTCATCCCCCCACACCATTTGCCAGCAGTGTTTTGTCCCTTCTGTGCATTGGTCCATTTACTCTCCCAGCAGCCGTCTACTAGCTTATATTCGATCCCTTATATTTTATAGAAGCCCCTCCTCACCTTCACAGACCCCGTGGATTGTTAGAGTGTTGTGCTTCCCCGAATCTTCCGTGTAGCACACTCCTGCTCACATGGAGACCCCTCTTGGCGAGCGTCAGCCTGGAAAGAGTGTAAAGACAAGCGTTCTAGTCCTGGAAACACGCTTCATGTAGACCATTTCCTTTTCCTTCTAACTTCCCAGGTTCCTCGTAATTTAGGTACAGGTAATATGATGATCTCCCCGACTTGTTGAGAACTTTAATTAAGGTACTGCGTACAGAGACACTTTGTAAGCTCTGAAGCACTCGAGAAATGCCATTGATACTCTTTGTATGTGACCTTCAGATTAAAAAGGTGAAGCACAAAGAGGAAAAAAGTTGTTTGAAGTTAGTACCAGTAACATCAGGCTCAGAGCAGGCTCAGAATCAACCGTGCTCCCCGGAAAAAGCAGATACCTCTGGTGAGCGGAGCAAGGAAACATCAGGTAAGAGGAAACTCTTTGGGAACAACTCCTCTGGCTTCCCTGGCCATGTTCAAGTGCATGCGCTAGGTGTGGGAGATGGATCCTGGACAGGCCTGGGGCCAGGCTGGGCTGAGGAGCTCACCCAGCTCCAGCTGAAACATCAGAACTGACTTCCAGGGAATTTCCTGGTGGTCCAGTGGTTAGGACTTGGCGCTTTCACTGCCGGGACCCAGGTTCAATCCCTGGTCAGGGAACTAAGATCCCACAAGCTGCATGGCACAGCCAAAACTTAAAATTAAACAAAACAAGACAAAAAAAAAAACATGACTTCCAGAGTCACAGACTTGAGTTTCATCGATATGAAAGCTGTGTAACTCGGGGCAAGCCTTCCAAATTCTCTGAGCTCCAGTTCCTAGTCCATAAAACGGAAATAAAGAATCAGAGTTCACAGGTTATTCAAAGGTGTTCAATTCAAGGGACTTCCCTGGCGGTCCTGTGGTTTGAGTATCTACAGAGTTTTTGACATTAAAGAGGTGTTCTTATACTGGAAACATTCCAGAACCGCTGGATTAAATCATCCATGGTTCATCATACACTTAACGGTTTCATTGAGGCATACTATAAAATTCACCGTTTTAAGTATACAGTGATTTTTGGTTAAAGACCAGTCAATTTAATTCTTTGGGGAAACAAGTAAGAAATATGTAATGAATAGGATGAGGCAGTGATGGGGTTTAGTTCGCTTTGTATAAACCATCAGAAGGAAAATTATGAATTGATGCTGCAAATAAATGCATAAACCGTTATAATACAGAGGCTTGTCTCAAAGTAACTCCTTGACAGTGAGTGGACTCATAACCCTCTGCTGCAGAATTCTGATACTACAGGAGTCTCTCTGCAGTTTGGAAATATGTACCAACAAAGAAAAATGCTGATTTGTCACCTTCTTTTAGATGAACCTGCTCAGGAGGCTTCCAACATGCAAGAGAGAAAACCCCTGAAGGTGAGTGCCTCCCAAATCCAGAGGACCAGAGACCGTTTCTCTCTCCGTGGATGTGAATATTGGTAAAAGTGGGAGAATATTGAAAATGGCCTGGCCCTCACTGCCTCCCTTTCCTGATCTCTTTATCACAACGCCTGATGTAGTATTGAGAGCTTAATAGTAATTAATAACAATTGTGATAGCTGATACTTCTTTTGTTTTCATAGTGATGCCAGATTTATTTTAGGCAATTCACATGGATTAATTTATTTAGTCCCTAAGAAAACCTCTGTGACATTGCTACTATTATGATCCCCAAATAATAATGAGGATCTTATTATTATTAAATAATAATAATAAACATGCAGATATTGTGGTATAGAGATGTTAAATAATTTGCTTGAGACCACAGTGGCAGTGGTAGTAGTCTACACCCAAAGCCCCAAACCATTTCCAAATTCGTGAATTTTTCATATGTTTCTGAAGCTCAGGCATTTCCCCTAGGGCTAAACTCGCAGATGCTGCTGATGCTTCTGTTTAGATGCCCAGTCTCACAACAGGAAGTACCAGCTCCCCTCTGCTCAGTCAAAGGGCCCCTTTCACATTGCTTGGGAATCGCCTGGACTGTTGGCCCCTCCCTTCTGTGAGCTCCTTCGGGGCCTTGTCTGCACCTGAGGCATCTCTGAAGCCTCAGTCCCAGCCCAGGGGGACCCTTGGAGGGATCTTGAATAAGTTCTTCCACAATTGCAGATTAAGCTCTAGTTTAGAGGGTAAAGGGATCTGGCGGGTGGGTTGCCAGTGTGGACACAGTTGAGGAGAGAATTCAAAGAAGGATCATAAAAGAAAGTATTCATTTTTATTATTACCACGTTTAAACAGCATTTGTAAGCTCGGAAAGTTCTTTCACTTAGCTTGTTTTACAGTTATTGTTCACCGATTCATAAATGAGGGAGCTGGTTATACTGTTATTGCTCACTGTTTCATAAACAAAGGAGCTGAATGAAGGTCTGCTTGACGTTTGTCAGTGACACACCCTGACACCAGTAGAATTGGTAGAGGAACCACCTCGCTTAATTCCAACTGAAATGTTCTTGCCAGGGTAGGACAGGATGGCACACCTGGCACCACTTTCTTGGCTATCTACATGAATTTCCGTAAACCATTCCTTTCTTCTCCCTTCCCTGTATTCATCCCCCCACACCATTTGCCAGCAGTGTTTTGTCCCTTCTGTGCATTGGTCCATTTACTCTCCCAGCAGCCGTCTACTAGCTTATATTCGATCCCTTATATTTTATAGAAGCCCCTCCTCACCTTCACAGACCCCGTGGATTGTTAGAGTGTTGTGCTTCCCCGAATCTTCCGTGTAGCACACTCCTGCTCACATGGAGACCCCTCTTGGCGAGCGTCAGCCTGGAAAGAGTGTAAAGACAAGCGTTCTAGTCCTGGAAACACGCTTCATGTAGACCATTTCCTTTTCCTTCTAACTTCCCAGGTTCCTCGTAATTTAGGTACAGGTAATATGATGATCTCCCCGACTTGTTGAGAACTTTAATTAAGGTACTGCGTACAGAGACACTTTGTAAGCTCTGAAGCACTCGAGAAATGCCATTGATACTCTTTGTATGTGACCTTCAGATTAAAAAGGTGAAGCACAAAGAGGAAAAAAGTTGTTTGAAGTTAGTACCAGTAACATCAGGCTCAGAGCAGGCTCAGAATCAACCGTGCTCCCCGGAAAAAGCAGATACCTCTGGTGAGCGGAGCAAGGAAACATCAGGTAAGAGGAAACTCTTTGGGAACAACTCCTCTGGCTTCCCTGGCCATGTTCAAGTGCATGCGCTAGGTGTGGGAGATGGATCCTGGACAGGCCTGGGGCCAGGCTGGGCTGAGGAGCTCACCCAGCTCCAGCTGAAACATCAGAACTGACTTCCAGGGAATTTCCTGGTGGTCCAGTGGTTAGGACTTGGCGCTTTCACTGCCGGGACCCAGGTTCAATCCCTGGTCAGGGAACTAAGATCCCACAAGCTGCATGGCACAGCCAAAACTTAAAATTAAACAAAACAAGACAAAAAAAAAAACACCTGACTTCCAGAGTCACAGACTTGAGTTTCATCGATATGAAAGCTGTGTAACTCGGGGCAAGCCTTCCAAATTCTCTGAGCTCCAGTTCCTAGTCCATAAAACGGAAATAAAGAATCAGAGTTCACAGGTTATTCAAAGGTGTTCAATTCAAGGGACTTCCCTGGCGGTCCTGTGGTTTGAGTATCTACAGAGTTTTTGACATTAAAGAGGTGTTCTTATACTGGAAACATTCCAGAACCGCTGGATTAAATCATCCATGGTTCATCATACACTTAACGGTTTCATTGAGGCATACTATAAAATTCACCGTTTTAAGTATACAGTGATTTTTGGTTAAAGACCAGTCAATTTAATTCTTTGGGGAAACAAGTAAGAAATATGTAATGAATAGGATGAGGCAGTGATGGGGTTTAGTTCGCTTTGTATAAACCATCAGAAGGAAAATTATGAATTGATGCTGCAAATAAATGCATAAACCGTTATAATACAGAGGCTTGTCTCAAAGTAACTCCTTGACAGTGAGTGGACTCATAACCCTCTGCTGCAGAATTCTGATACTACAGGAGTCTCTCTGCAGTTTGGAAATATGTACCAACAAAGAAAAATGCTGATTTGTCACCTTCTTTTAGATGAACCTGCTCAGGAGGCTTCCAACATGCAAGAGAGAAAACCCCTGAAGGTGAGTGCCTCCCAAATCCAGAGGACCAGAGACCGTTTCTCTCTCCGTGGATGTGAATATTGGTAAAAGTGGGAGAATATTGAAAATGGCCTGGCCCTCACTGCCTCCCTTTCCTGATCTCTTTATCACAACGCCTGATGTAGTATTGAGAGCTTAATAGTAATTAATAACAATTGTGATAGCTGATACTTCTTTTGTTTTCATAGTGATGCCAGATTTATTTTAGGCAATTCACATGGATTAATTTATTTAGTCCCTAAGAAAACCTCTGTGACATTGCTACTATTATGATCCCCAAATAATAATGAGGATCTTATTATTATTAAATAATAATAATAAACATGCAGATATTGTGGTATAGAGATGTTAAATAATTTGCTTGAGACCACAGTGGCAGTGGTAGTAGTCTACACCCAAAGCCCCAAACCATTTCCAAATTCGTGAATTTTTCATATGTTTCTGAAGCTCAGGCATTTCCCCTAGGGCTAAACTCGCAGATGCTGCTGATGCTTCTGTTTAGATGCCCAGTCTCACAACAGGAAGTACCAGCTCCCCTCTGCTCAGTCAAAGGGCCCCTTTCACATTGCTTGGGAATCGCCTGGACTGTTGGCCCCTCCCTTCTGTGAGCTCCTTCGGGGCCTTGTCTGCACCTGAGGCATCTCTGAAGCCTCAGTCCCAGCCCAGGGGGACCCTTGGAGGGATCTTGAATAAGTTCTTCCACAATTGCAGATTAAGCTCTAGTTTAGAGGGTAAAGGGATCTGGCGGGTGGGTTGCCAGTGTGGACACAGTTGAGGAGAGAATTCAAAGAAGGATCATAAAAGAAAGTATTCATTTTTATTATTACCACGTTTAAACAGCATTTGTAAGCTCGGAAAGTTCTTTCACTTAGCTTGTTTTACAGTTATTGTTCACCGATTCATAAATGAGGGAGCTGGTTATACTGTTATTGCTCACTGTTTCATAAACAAAGGAGCTGAATGAAGGTCTGCTTGACGTTTGTCAGTGACACACCCTGACACCAGTAGAATTGGTAGAGGAACCACCTCGCTTAATTCCAACTGAAATGTTCTTGCCAGGGTAGGACAGGATGGCACACCTGGCACCACTTTCTTGGCTATCTACATGAATTTCCGTAAACCATTCCTTTCTTCTCCCTTCCCTGTATTCATCCCTCCACACCATTTGCCAGCAGTGTTTTGTCCCTTCTGTGCATTGGTCCATTTACTCTCCCAGCAGCCGTCTACTAGCTTATATTCGATCCCTTATATTTTATAGAAGCCCCTCCTCACCTTCACAGACCCCGTGGATTGTTAGAGTGTTGTGCTTCCCCGAATCTTCCGTGTAGCACACTCCTGCTCACATGGAGACCCCTCTTGGCGAGCGTCAGCCTGGAAAGAGTGTAAAGACAAGCGTTCTAGTCCTGGAAACACGCTTCATGTAGACCATTTCCTTTTCCTTCTAACTTCCCAGGTTCCTCGTAATTTAGGTACAGGTAATATGATGATCTCCCCGACTTGTTGAGAACTTTAATTAAGGTACTGCGTACAGAGACACTTTGTAAGCTCTGAAGCACTCGAGAAATGCCATTGATACTCTTTGTATGTGACCTTCAGATTAAAAAGGTGAAGCACAAAGAGGAAAAAAGTTGTTTGAAGTTAGTACCAGTAACATCAGGCTCAGAGCAGGCTCAGAATCAACCGTGCTCCCCGGAAAAAGCAGATACCTCTGGTGAGCGGAGCAAGGAAACATCAGGTAAGAGGAAACTCTTTGGGAACAACTCCTCTGGCTTCCCTGGCCATGTTCAAGTGCATGCGCTAGGTGTGGGAGATGGATCCTGGACAGGCCTGGGGCCAGGCTGGGCTGAGGAGCTCACCCAGCTCCAGCTGAAACATCAGAACTGACTTCCAGGGAATTTCCTGGTGGTCCAGTGGTTAGGACTTGGCGCTTTCACTGCCGGGACCCAGGTTCAATCCCTGGTCAGGGAACTAAGATCCCACAAGCTGCATGGCACAGCCAACACTTAAAATTAAACAAAACAAGACAAAAAAAAAAACACCTGACTTCCAGAGTCACAGACTTGAGTTTCATCGATATGAAAGCTGTGTAACTCGGGGCAAGCCTTCCAAATTCTCTGAGCTCCAGTTCCTAGTCCATAAAACGGAAATAAAGAATCAGAGTTCACAGGTTATTCAAAGGTGTTCAATTCAAGGGACTTCCCTGGCGGTCCTGTGGTTTGAGTATCTACAGAGTTTTTGACATTAAAGAGGTGTTCTTATACTGGAAACATTCCAGAACCGCTGGATTAAATCATCCATGGTTCATCATACACTTAACGGTTTCATTGAGGCATACTATAAAATTCACCGTTTTAAGTATACAGTGATTTTTGGTTAAAGACCAGTCAATTTAATTCTTTGGGGAAACAAGTAAGAAATATGTAATGAATAGGATGAGGCAGTGATGGGGTTTAGTTCGCTTTGTATAAACCATCAGAAGGAAAATTATGAATTGATGCTGCAAATAAATGCATAAACCGTTATAATACAGAGGCTTGTCTCAAAGTAACTCCTTGACAGTGAGTGGACTCATAACCCTCTGCTGCAGAATTCTGATACTACAGGAGTCTCTCTGCAGTTTGGAAATATGTACCAACAAAGAAAAATGCTGATTTGTCACCTTCTTTTAGATGAACCTGCTCAGGAGGCTTCCAACATGCAAGAGAGAAAACCCCTGAAGGTGAGTGCCTCCCAAATCCAGAGGACCAGAGACCGTTTCTCTCTCCGTGGATGTGAATATTGGTAAAAGTGGGAGAATATTGAAAATGGCCTGGCCCTCACTGCCTCCCTTTCCTGATCTCTTTATCACAACGCCTGATGTAGTATTGAGAGCTTAATAGTAATTAATAACAATTGTGATAGCTGATACTTCTTTTGTTTTCATAGTGATGCCAGATTTATTTTAGGCAATTCACATGGATTAATTTATTTAGTCCCTAAGAAAACCTCTGTGACATTGCTACTATTATGATCCCCAAATAATAATGAGGATCTTATTATTATTAAATAATAATAATAAACATGCAGATATTGTGGTATAGAGATGTTAAATAATTTGCTTGAGACCACAGTGGCAGTGGTAGTAGTCTACACCCAAAGCCCCAAACCATTTCCAAATTCGTGAATTTTTCATATGTTTCTGAAGCTCAGGCATTTCCCCTAGGGCTAAACTCGCAGATGCTGCTGATGCTTCTGTTTAGATGCCCAGTCTCACAACAGGAAGTACCAGCTCCCCTCTGCTCAGTCAAAGGGCCCCTTTCACATTGCTTGGGAATCGCCTGGACTGTTGGCCCCTCCCTTCTGTGAGCTCCTTCGGGGCCTTGTCTGCACCTGAGGCATCTCTGAAGCCTCAGTCCCAGCCCAGGGGGACCCTTGGAGGGATCTTGAATAAGTTCTTCCACAATTGCAGATTAAGCTCTAGTTTAGAGGGTAAAGGGATCTGGCGGGTGGGTTGCCAGTGTGGACACAGTTGAGGAGAGAATTCAAAGAAGGATCATAAAAGAAAGTATTCATTTTTATTATTACCACGTTTAAACAGCATTTGTAAGCTCGGAAAGTTCTTTCACTTAGCTTGTTTTACAGTTATTGTTCACCGATTCATAAATGAGGGAGCTGGTTATACTGTTATTGCTCACTGTTTCATAAACAAAGGAGCTGAATGAAGGTCTGCTTGACGTTTGTCAGTGACACACCCTGACACCAGTAGAATTGGTAGAGGAACCACCTCGCTTAATTCCAACTGAAATGTTCTTGCCAGGGTAGGACAGGATGGCACACCTGGCACCACTTTCTTGGCTGTCTACATGAATTTCCGTAAACCATTCCTTTCTTCTCCCTTCCCTGTATTCATCCCCCCACACCATTTGCCAGCAGTGTTTTGTCCCTTCTGTGCATTGGTCCATTTACTCTCCCAGCAGCCGTCTACTAGCTTATATTCGATCCCTTATATTTTATAGAAGCCCCTCCTCACCTTCACAGACCCCGTGGATTGTTAGAGTGTTGTGCTTCCCCGAATCTTCCGTGTAGCACACTCCTGCTCACATGGAGACCCCTCTTGGCGAGCGTCAGCCTGGAAAGAGTGTAAAGACAAGCGTTCTAGTCCTGGAAACACGCTTCATGTAGACCATTTCCTTTTCCTTCTAACTTCCCAGGTTCCTCGTAATTTAGGTACAGGTAATATGATGATCTCCCCGACTTGTTGAGAACTTTAATTAAGGTACTGCGTACAGAGACACTTTGTAAGCTCTAAAGCACTCGAGAAATGCCATTGATACTCTTTGTATGTGACCTTCAGATTAAAAAGGTGAAGCACAAAGAGGAAAAAAGTTGTTTGAAGTTAGTACCAGTAACATCAGGCTCAGAGCAGGCTCAGAATCAACCGTGCTCCCCGGAAAAAGCAGATACCTCTGGTGAGCGGAGCAAGGAAACATCAGGTAAGAGGAAACTCTTTGGGAACAACTCCTCTGGCTTCCCTGGCCATGTTCAAGTGCATGCGCTAGGTGTGGGAGATGGATCCTGGACAGGCCTGGGGCCAGGCTGGGCTGAGGAGCTCACCCAGCTCCAGCTGAAACATCAGAACTGACTTCCAGGGAATTTCCTGGTGGTCCAGTGGTTAGGACTTGGCGCTTTCACTGCCGGGACCCAGGTTCAATCCCTGGTCAGGGAACTAAGATCCCACAAGCTGCATGGCACAGCCAACACTTAAAATTAAACAAAACAAGACAAAAAAAAAAAAAACCTGACTTCCAGAGTCACAGACTTGAGTTTCATCGATATGAAAGCTGTGTAACTCGGGGCAAGCCTTCCAAATTCTCTGAGCTCCAGTTCCTAGTCCATAAAACGGAAATAAAGAATCAGAGTTCACAGGTTATTCAAAGGTGTTCAATTCAAGGGACTTCCCTGGCGGTCCTGTGGTTTGAGTATCTACAGAGTTTTTGACATTAAAGAGGTGTTCTTATACTGGAAACATTCCAGAACCGCTGGATTAAATCATCCATGGTTCATCATACACTTAACGGTTTCATTGAGGCATACTATAAAATTCACCGTTTTAAGTATACAGTGATTTTTGGTTAAAGACCAGTCAATTTAATTCTTTGGGGAAACAAGTAAGAAATATGTAATGAATAGGATGAGGCAGTGATGGGGTTTAGTTCGCTTTGTATAAACCATCAGAAGGAAAATTATGAATTGATGCTGCAAATAAATGCATAAACCGTTATAATACAGAGGCTTGTCTCAAAGTAACTCCTTGACAGTGAGTGGACTCATAACCCTCTGCTGCAGAATTCTGATACTACAGGAGTCTCTCTGCAGTTTGGAAATATGTACCAACAAAGAAAAATGCTGATTTGTCACCTTCTTTTAGATGAACCTGCTCAGGAGGCTTCCAACATGCAAGAGAGAAAACCCCTGAAGGTGAGTGCCTCCCAAATCCAGAGGACCAGAGACCGTTTCTCTCTCCGTGGATGTGAATATTGGTAAAAGTGGGAGAATATTGAAAATGGCCTGGCCCTCACTGCCTCCCTTTCCTGATCTCTTTATCACAACGCCTGATGTAGTATTGAGAGCTTAATAGTAATTAATAACAATTGTGATAGCTGATACTTCTTTTGTTTTCATAGTGATGCCAGATTTATTTTAGGCAATTCACATGGATTAATTTATTTAGTCCCTAAGAAAACCTCTGTGACATTGCTACTATTATGATCCCCAAATAATAATGAGGATCTTATTATTATTAAATAATAATAATAAACATGCAGATATTGTGGTATAGAGATGTTAAATAATTTGCTTGAGACCACAGTGGCAGTGGTAGTAGTCTACACCCAAAGCCCCAAACCATTTCCAAATTCGTGAATTTTTCATATGTTTCTGAAGCTCAGGCATTTCCCCTAGGGCTAAACTCGCAGATGCTGCTGATGCTTCTGTTTAGATGCCCAGTCTCACAACAGGAAGTACCAGCTCCCCTCTGCTCAGTCAAAGGGCCCCTTTCACATTGCTTGGGAATCGCCTGGACTGTTGGCCCCTCCCTTCTGTGAGCTCCTTCGGGGCCTTGTCTGCACCTGAGGCATCTCTGAAGCCTCAGTCCCAGCCCAGGGGGACCCTTGGAGGGATCTTGAATAAGTTCTTCCACAATTGCAGATTAAGCTCTAGTTTAGAGGGTAAAGGGATCTGGCGGGTGGGTTGCCAGTGTGGACACAGTTGAGGAGAGAATTCAAAGAAGGATCATAAAAGAAAGTATTCATTTTTATTATTACCACGTTTAAACAGCATTTGTAAGCTCGGAAAGTTCTTTCACTTAGCTTGTTTTACAGTTATTGTTCACCGATTCATAAATGAGGGAGCTGGTTATACTGTTATTGCTCACTGTTTCATAAACAAAGGAGCTGAATGAAGGTCTGCTTGACGTTTGTCAGTGACACACCCTGACACCAGTAGAATTGGTAGAGGAACCACCTCGCTTAATTCCAACTGAAATGTTCTTGCCAGGGTAGGACAGGATGGCACACCTGGCACCACTTTCTTGGCTGTCTACATGAATTTCCGTAAACCATTCCTTTCTTCTCCCTTCCCTGTATTCATCCCCCCACACCATTTGCCAGCAGTGTTTTGTCCCTTCTGTGCATTGGTCCATTTACTCTCCCAGCAGCCGTCTACTAGCTTATATTCGATCCCTTATATTTTATAGAAGCCCCTCCTCACCTTCACAGACCCCGTGGATTGTTAGAGTGTTGTGCTTCCCCGAATCTTCCGTGTAGCACACTCCTGCTCACATGGAGACCCCTCTTGGCGAGCGTCAGCCTGGAAAGAGTGTAAAGACAAGCGTTCTAGTCCTGGAAACACGCTTCATGTAGACCATTTCCTTTTCCTTCTAACTTCCCAGGTTCCTCGTAATTTAGGTACAGGTAATATGATGATCTCCCCGACTTGTTGAGAACTTTAATTAAGGTACTGCGTACAGAGACACTTTGTAAGCTCTAAAGCACTCGAGAAATGCCATTGATACTCTTTGTATGTGACCTTCAGATTAAAAAGCTGAAGCACAAAGAGGAAAAAAGTTGTTTGAAGTTAGTACCAGTAACATCAGGCTCAGAGCAGGCTCAGAATCAACCGTGCTCCCCGGAAAAAGCAGATACCTCTGGTGAGCGGAGCAAGGAAACATCAGGTAAGAGGAAACTCTTTGGGAACAACTCCTCTGGCTTCCCTGGCCATGTTCAAGTGCATGCGCTAGGTGTGGGAGATGGATCCTGGACAGGCCTGGGGCCAGGCTGGGCTGAGGAGCTCACCCAGCTCCAGCTGAAACATCAGAACTGACTTCCAGGGAATTTCCTGGTGGTCCAGTGGTTAGGACTTGGCGCTTTCACTGCCGGGACCCAGGTTCAATCCCTGGTCAGGGAACTAAGATCCCACAAGCTGCATGGCACAGCCAACACTTAAAATTAAACAAAACAAGACAAAAAAAACACACCTGACTTCCAGAGTCACAGACTTGAGTTTCATCGATATGAAAGCTGTGTAACTCGGGGCAAGCCTTCCAAATTCTCTGAGCTCCAGTTCCTAGTCCATAAAACGGAAATAAAGAATCAGAGTTCACAGGTTATTCAAAGGTGTTCAATTCAAGGGACTTCCCTGGCGGTCCTGTGGTTTGAGTATCTACAGAGTTTTTGACATTAAAGAGGTGTTCTTATACTGGAAACATTCCAGAACCGCTGGATTAAATCATCCATGGTTCATCATACACTTAACGGTTTCATTGAGGCATACTATAAAATTCACCGTTTTAAGTATACAGTGATTTTTGGTTAAAGACCAGTCAATTTAATTCTTTGGGGAAACAAGTAAGAAATATGTAATGAATAGGATGAGGCAGTGATGGGGTTTAGTTCGCTTTGTATAAACCATCAGAAGGAAAATTATGAATTGATGCTGCAAATAAATGCATAAACCGTTATAATACAGAGGCTTGTCTCAAAGTAACTCCTTGACAGTGAGTGGACTCATAACCCTCTGCTGCAGAATTCTGATACTACAGGAGTCTCTCTGCAGTTTGGAAATATGTACCAACAAAGAAAAATGCTGATTTGTCACCTTCTTTTAGATGAACCTGCTCAGGAGGCTTCCAACATGCAAGAGAGAAAACCCCTGAAGGTGAGTGCCTCCCAAATCCAGAGGACCAGAGACCGTTTCTCTCTCCGTGGATGTGAATATTGGTAAAAGTGGGAGAATATTGAAAATGGCCTGGCCCTCACTGCCTCCCTTTCCTGATCTCTTTATCACAACGCCTGATGTAGTATTGAGAGCTTAATAGTAATTAATAACAATTGTGATAGCTGATACTTCTTTTGTTTTCATAGTGATGCCAGATTTATTTTAGGCAATTCACATGGATTAATTTATTTAGTCCCTAAGAAAACCTCTGTGACATTGCTACTATTATGATCCCCAAATAATAATGAGGATCTTATTATTATTAAATAATAATAATAAACATGCAGATATTGTGGTATAGAGATGTTAAATAATTTGCTTGAGACCACAGTGGCAGTGGTAGTAGTCTACACCCAAAGCCCCAAACCATTTCCAAATTCGTGAATTTTTCATATGTTTCTGAAGCTCAGGCATTTCCCCTAGGGCTAAACTCGCAGATGCTGCTGATGCTTCTGTTTAGATGCCCAGTCTCACAACAGGAAGTACCAGCTCCCCTCTGCTCAGTCAAAGGGCCCCTTTCACATTGCTTGGGAATCGCCTGGACTGTTGGCCCCTCCCTTCTGTGAGCTCCTTCGGGGCCTTGTCTGCACCTGAGGCATCTCTGAAGCCTCAGTCCCAGCCCAGGGGGACCCTTGGAGGGATCTTGAATAAGTTCTTCCACAATTGCAGATTAAGCTCTAGTTTAGAGGGTAAAGGGATCTGGCGGGTGGGTTGCCAGTGTGGACACAGTTGAGGAGAGAATTCAAAGAAGGATCATAAAAGAAAGTATTCATTTTTATTATTACCACGTTTAAACAGCATTTGTAAGCTCGGAAAGTTCTTTCACTTAGCTTGTTTTACAGTTATTGTTCACCGATTCATAAATGAGGGAGCTGGTTATACTGTTATTGCTCACTGTTTCATAAACAAAGGAGCTGAATGAAGGTCTGCTTGACGTTTGTCAGTGACACACCCTGACACCAGTAGAATTGGTAGAGGAACCACCTCGCTTAATTCCAACTGAAATGTTCTTGCCAGGGTAGGACAGGATGGCACACCTGGCACCACTTTCTTGGCTGTCTACATGAATTTCCGTAAACCATTCCTTTCTTCTCCCTTCCCTGTATTCATCCCCCCACACCATTTGCCAGCAGTGTTTTGTCCCTTCTGTGCATTGGTCCATTTACTCTCCCAGCAGCCGTCTACTAGCTTATATTCGATCCCTTATATTTTATAGAAGCCCCTCCTCACCTTCACAGACCCCGTGGATTGTTAGAGTGTTGTGCTTCCCCGAATCTTCCGTGTAGCACACTCCTGCTCACATGGAGACCCCTCTTGGCGAGCGTCAGCCTGGAAAGAGTGTAAAGACAAGCGTTCTAGTCCTGGAAACACGCTTCATGTAGACCATTTCCTTTTCCTTCTAACTTCCCAGGTTCCTCGTAATTTAGGTACAGGTAATATGATGATCTCCCCGACTTGTTGAGAACTTTAATTAAGGTACTGCGTACAGAGACACTTTGTAAGCTCTGAAGCACTCGAGAAATGCCATTGATACTCTTTGTATGTGACCTTCAGATTAAAAAGGTGAAGCACAAAGAGGAAAAAAGTTGTTTGAAGTTAGTACCAGTAACATCAGGCTCAGAGCAGGCTCAGAATCAACCGTGCTCCCCGGAAAAAGCAGATACCTCTGGTGAGCGGAGCAAGGAAACATCAGGTAAGAGGAAACTCTTTGGGAACAACTCCTCTGGCTTCCCTGGCCATGTTCAAGTGCATGCGCTAGGTGTGGGAGATGGATCCTGGACAGGCCTGGGGCCAGGCTGGGCTGAGGAGCTCACCCAGCTCCAGCTGAAACATCAGAACTGACTTCCAGGGAATTTCCTGGTGGTCCAGTGGTTAGGACTTGGCGCTTTCACTGCCGGGACCCAGGTTCAATCCCTGGTCAGGGAACTAAGATCCCACAAGCTGCATGGCACAGCCAAAACTTAAAATTAAACAAAACAAGACAAAAAAAAAAAAAAACCTGACTTCCAGAGTCACAGACTTGAGTTTCATCGATATGAAAGCTGTGTAACTCGGGGCAAGCCTTCCAAATTCTCTGAGCTCCAGTTCCTAGTCCATAAAACGGAAATAAAGAATCAGAGTTCACAGGTTATTCAAAGGTGTTCAATTCAAGGGACTTCCCTGGCGGTCCTGTGGTTTGAGTATCTACAGAGTTTTTGACATTAAAGAGGTGTTCTTATACTGGAAACATTCCAGAACCGCTGGATTAAATCATCCATGGTTCATCATACACTTAACGGTTTCATTGAGGCATACTATAAAATTCACCGTTTTAAGTATACAGTGATTTTTGGTTAAAGACCAGTCAATTTAATTCTTTGGGGAAACAAGTAAGAAATATGTAATGAATAGGATGAGGCAGTGATGGGGTTTAGTTCGCTTTGTATAAACCATCAGAAGGAAAATTATGAATTGATGCTGCAAATAAATGCATAAACCGTTATAATACAGAGGCTTGTCTCAAAGTAACTCCTTGACAGTGAGTGGACTCATAACCCTCTGCTGCAGAATTCTGATACTACAGGAGTCTCTCTGCAGTTTGGAAATATGTACCAACAAAGAAAAATGCTGATTTGTCACCTTCTTTTAGATGAACCTGCTCAGGAGGCTTGCAACATGCAAGAGAGAAAACCCCTGAAGGTGAGTGCCTCCCAAATCCAGAGGACCAGAGACCGTTTCTCTCTCCGTGGATGTGAATATTGGTAAAAGTGGGAGAATATTGAAAATGGCCTGGCCCTCACTGCCTCCCTTTCCTGATCTCTTTATCACAACGCCTGATGTAGTATTGAGAGCTTAATAGTAATTAATAACAATTGTGATAGCTGATACTTCTTTTGTTTTCATAGTGATGCCAGATTTATTTTAGGCAATTCACATGGATTAATTTATTTAGTCCCTAAGAAAACCTCTGTGACATTGCTACTATTATGATCCCCAAATAATAATGAGGATCTTATTATTATTAAATAATAATAATAAACATGCAGATATTGTGGTATAGAGATGTTAAATAATTTGCTTGAGACCACAGTGGCAGTGGTAGTAGTCTACACCCAAAGTCCCAAACCATTTCCAAATTCGTGAATTTTTCATATGTTTCTGAAGCTCAGGCATTTCCCCTAGGGCTAAACTCGCAGATGCTGCTGATGCTTCTGTTTAGATGCCCAGTCTCACAACAGGAAGTACCAGCTCCCCTCTGCTCAGTCAAAGGGCCCCTTTCACATTGCTTGGGAATCGCCTGGACTGTTGGCCCCTCCCTTCTGTGAGCTCCTTCGGGGCCTTGTCTGCACCTGAGGCATCTCTGAAGCCTCAGTCCCAGCCCAGGGGGACCCTTGGAGGGATCTTGAATAAGTTCTTCCACAATTGCAGATTAAGCTCTAGTTTAGAGGGTAAAGGGATCTGGCGGGTGGGTTGCCAGTGTGGACACAGTTGAGGAGAGAATTCAAAGAAGGATCATAAAAGAAAGTATTCATTTTTATTATTACCACGTTTAAACAGCATTTGTAAGCTCGGAAAGTTCTTTCACTTAGCTTGTTTTACAGTTATTGTTCACCGATTCATAAATGAGGGAGCTGGTTATACTGTTATTGCTCACTGTTTCATAAACAAAGGAGCTGAATGAAGGTCTGCTTGACGTTTGTCAGTGACACACCCTGACACCAGTAGAATTGGTAGAGGAACCACCTCGCTTAATTCCAACTGAAATGTTCTTGCCAGGGTAGGACAGGATGGCACACCTGGCACCACTTTCTTGGCTGTCTACATGAATTTCCGTAAACCATTCCTTTCTTCTCCCTTCCCTGTATTCATCCCCCCACACCATTTGCCAGCAGTGTTTTGTCCCTTCTGTGCATTGGTCCATTTACTCTCCCAGCAGCCGTCTACTAGCTTATATTCGATCCCTTATATTTTATAGAAGCCCCTCCTCACCTTCACAGACCCCGTGGATTGTTAGAGTGTTGTGCTTCCCCGAATCTTCCGTGTAGCACACTCCTGCTCACATGGAGACCCCTCTTGGCGAGCGTCAGCCTGGAAAGAGTGTAAAGACAAGCATTCTAGTCCTGGAAACACGCTTCATGTAGACCATTTCCTTTTCCTTCTAACTTCCCAGGTTCCTCGTAATTTAGGTACAGGTAATATGATGATCTCCCCGACTTGTTGAGAACTTTAATTAAGGTACTGCGTACAGAGACACTTTGTAAGCTCTAAAGCACTCGAGAAATGCCATTGATACTCTTTGTATGTGACCTTCAGATTAAAAAGGTGAAGCACAAAGAGGAAAAAAGTTGTTTGAAGTTAGTACCAGTAACATCAGGCTCAGAGCAGGCTCAGAATCAACCGTGCTCCCCGGAAAAAGCAGATACCTCTGGTGAGCGGAGCAAGGAAACATCAGGTAAGAGGAAACTCTTTGGGAACAACTCCTCTGGCTTCCCTGGCCATGTTCAAGTGCATGCGCTAGGTGTGGGAGATGGATCCTGGACAGGCCTGGGGCCAGGCTGGGCTGAGGAGCTCACCCAGCTCCAGCTGAAACATCAGAACTGACTTCCAGGGAATTTCCTGGTGGTCCAGTGGTTAGGACTTGGCGCTTTCACTGCCGGGACCCAGGTTCAATCCCTGGTCAGGGAACTAAGATCCCACAAGCTGCATGGCACAGCCAAAACTTAAAATTAAACAAAACAAGACAAAAAAAAAAAAAAAACCTGACTTCCAGAGTCACAGACTTGAGTTTCATCGATATGAAAGCTGTGTAACTCGGGGCAAGCCTTCCAAATTCTCTGAGCTCCAGTTCCTAGTCCATAAAACGGAAATAAAGAATCAGAGTTCACAGGTTATTCAAAGGTGTTCAATTCAAGGGACTTCCCTGGCGGTCCTGTGGTTTGAGTATCTACAGAGTTTTTGACATTAAAGAGGTGTTCTTATACTGGAAACATTCCAGAACCGCTGGATTAAATCATCCATGGTTCATCATACACTTAACGGTTTCATTGAGGCATACTATAAAATTCACCGTTTTAAGTATACAGTGATTTTTGGTTAAAGACCAGTCAATTTAATTCTTTGGGGAAACAAGTAAGAAATATGTAATGAATAGGATGAGGCAGTGATGGGGTTTAGTTCGCTTTGTATAAACCATCAGAAGGAAAATTATGAATTGATGCTGCAAATAAATGCATAAACCGTTATAATACAGAGGCTTGTCTCAAAGTAACTCCTTGACAGTGAGTGGACTCATAACCCTCTGCTGCAGAATTCTGATACTACAGGAGTCTCTCTGCAGTTTGGAAATATGTACCAACAAAGAAAAATGCTGATTTGTCACCTTCTTTTAGATGAACCTGCTCAGGAGGCTTCCAACATGCAAGAGAGAAAACCCCTGAAGGTGAGTGCCTCCCAAATCCAGAGGACCAGAGACCGTTTCTCTCTCCGTGGATGTGAATATTGGTAAAAGTGGGAGAATATTGAAAATGGCCTGGCCCTCACTGCCTCCCTTTCCTGATCTCTTTATCACAACGCCTGATGTAGTATTGAGAGCTTAATAGTAATTAATAACAATTGTGATAGCTGATACTTCTTTTGTTTTCATAGTGATGCCAGATTTATTTTAGGCAATTCACATGGATTAATTTATTTAGTCCCTAAGAAAACCTCTGTGACATTGCTACTATTATGATCCCCAAATAATAATGAGGATCTTATTATTATTAAATAATAATAATAAACATGCAGATATTGTGGTATAGAGATGTTAAATAATTTGCTTGAGACCACAGTGGCAGTGGTAGTAGTCTACACCCAAAGCCCCAAACCATTTCCAAATTCGTGAATTTTTCATATGTTTCTGAAGCTCAGGCATTTCCCCTAGGGCTAAACTCGCAGATGCTGCTGATGCTTCTGTTTAGATGCCCAGTCTCACAACAGGAAGTACCAGCTCCCCTCTGCTCAGTCAAAGGGCCCCTTTCACATTGCTTGGGAATCGCCTGGACTGTTGGCCCCTCCCTTCTGTGAGCTCCTTCGGGGCCTTGTCTGCACCTGAGGCATCTCTGAAGCCTCAGTCCCAGCCCAGGGGGACCCTTGGAGGGATCTTGAATAAGTTCTTCCACAATTGCAGATTAAGCTCTAGTTTAGAGGGTAAAGGGATCTGGCGGGTGGGTTGCCAGTGTGGACACAGTTGAGGAGAGAATTCAAAGAAGGATCATAAAAGAAAGTATTCATTTTTATTATTACCACGTTTAAACAGCATTTGTAAGCTCGGAAAGTTCTTTCACTTAGCTTGTTTTACAGTTATTGTTCACCGATTCATAAATGAGGGAGCTGGTTATACTGTTATTGCTCACTGTTTCATAAACAAAGGAGCTGAATGAAGGTCTGCTTGACGTTTGTCAGTGACACACCCTGACACCAGTAGAATTGGTAGAGGAACCACCTCGCTTAATTCCAACTGAAATGTTCTTGCCAGGGTAGGACAGGATGGCACACCTGGCACCACTTTCTTGGCTGTCTACATGAATTTCCGTAAACCATTCCTTTCTTCTCCCTTCCCTGTATTCATCCCCCCACACCATTTGCCAGCAGTGTTTTGTCCCTTCTGTGCATTGGTCCATTTACTCTCCCAGCAGCCGTCTACTAGCTTATATTCGATCCCTTATATTTTATAGAAGCCCCTCCTCACCTTCACAGACCCCGTGGATTGTTAGAGTGTTGTGCTTCCCCGAATCTTCCGTGTAGCACACTCCTGCTCACATGGAGACCCCTCTTGGCGAGCGTCAGCCTGGAAAGAGTGTAAAGACAAGCGTTCTAGTCCTGGAAACACGCTTCATGTAGACCATTTCCTTTTCCTTCTAACTTCCCAGGTTCCTCGTAATTTAGGTACAGGTAATATGATGATCTCCCCGACTTGTTGAGAACTTTAATTAAGGTACTGCGTACAGAGACACTTTGTAAGCTCTGAAGCACTCGAGAAATGCCATTGATACTCTTTGTATGTGACCTTCAGATTAAAAAGGTGAAGCACAAAGAGGAAAAAAGTTGTTTGAAGTTAGTACCAGTAACATCAGGCTCAGAGCAGGCTCAGAATCAACCGTGCTCCCCGGAAAAAGCAGATACCTCTGGTGAGCGGAGCAAGGAAACATCAGGTAAGAGGAAACTCTTTGGGAACAACTCCTCTGGCTTCCCTGGCCATGTTCAAGTGCATGCGCTAGGTGTGGGAGATGGATCCTGGACAGGCCTGGGGCCAGGCTGGGCTGAGGAGCTCACCCAGCTCCAGCTGAAACATCAGAACTGACTTCCAGGGAATTTCCTGGTGGTCCAGTGGTTAGGACTTGGCGCTTTCACTGCCGGGACCCAGGTTCAATCCCTGGTCAGGGAACTAAGATCCCACAAGCTGCATGGCACAGCCAAAACTTAAAATTAAACAAAACAAGACAAAAAAAAAAAAAAACCTGACTTCCAGAGTCACAGACTTGAGTTTCATCGATATGAAAGCTGTGTAACTCGGGGCAAGCCTTCCAAATTCTCTGAGCTCCAGTTCCTAGTCCATAAAACGGAAATAAAGAATCAGAGTTCACAGGTTATTCAAAGGTGTTCAATTCAAGGGACTTCCCTGGCGGTCCTGTGGTTTGAGTATCTACAGAGTTTTTGACATTAAAGAGGTGTTCTTATACTGGAAACATTCCAGAACCGCTGGATTAAATCATCCATGGTTCATCATACACTTAACGGTTTCATTGAGGCATACTATAAAATTCACCGTTTTAAGTATACAGTGATTTTTGGTTAAAGACCAGTCAATTTAATTCTTTGGGGAAACAAGTAAGAAATATGTAATGAATAGGATGAGGCAGTGATGGGGTTTAGTTCGCTTTGTATAAACCATCAGAAGGAAAATTATGAATTGATGCTGCAAATAAATGCATAAACCGTTATAATACAGAGGCTTGTCTCAAAGTAACTCCTTGAGAGTGAGTGGACTCATAACCCTCTGCTGCAGAATTCTGATACTACAGGAGTCTCTCTGCAGTTTGGAAATATGTACCAACAAAGAAAAATGCTGATTTGTCACCTTCTTTTAGATGAACCTGCTCAGGAGGCTTCCAACATGCAAGAGAGAAAACCCCTGAAGGTGAGTGCCTCCCAAATCCAGAGGACCAGAGACCGTTTCTCTCTCCGTGGATGTGAATATTGGTAAAAGTGGGAGAATATTGAAAATGGCCTGGCCCTCACTGCCTCCCTTTCCTGATCTCTTTATCACAACGCCTGATGTAGTATTGAGAGCTTAATAGTAATTAATAACAATTGTGATAGCTGATACTTCTTTTGTTTTCATAGTGATGCCAGATTTATTTTAGGCAATTCACATGGATTAATTTATTTAGTCCCTAAGAAAACCTCTGTGACATTGCTACTATTATGATCCCCAAATAATAATGAGGATATTATTATTATTAAATAATAATAATAAACATGCAGATATTGTGGTATAGAGATGTTAAATAATTTGCTTGAGACCACAGTGGCAGTGGTAGTAGTCTACACCCAAAGCCCCAAACCATTTCCAAATTCGTGAATTTTTCATATGTTTCTGAAGCTCAGGCATTTCCCCTAGGGCTAAACTCGCAGATGCTGCTGATGCTTCTGTTTAGATGCCCAGTCTCACAACAGGAAGTACCAGCTCCCCTCTGCTCAGTCAAAGGGCCCCTTTCACATTGCTTGGGAATCGCCTGGACTGTTGGCCCCTCCCTTCTGTGAGCTCCTTCGGGGCCTTGTCTGCACCTGAGGCATCTCTGAAGCCTCAGTCCCAGCCCAGGGGGACCCTTGGAGGGATCTTGAATAAGTTCTTCCACAATTGCAGATTAAGCTCTAGTTTAGAGGGTAAAGGGATCTGGCGGGTGGGTTGCCAGTGTGGACACAGTTGAGGAGAGAATTCAAAGAAGGATCATAAAAGAAAGTATTCATTTTTATTATTACCACGTTTAAACAGCATTTGTAAGCTCGGAAAGTTCTTTCACTTAGCTTGTTTTACAGTTATTGTTCACCGATTCATAAATGAGGGAGCTGGTTATACTGTTATTGCTCACTGTTTCATAAACAAAGGAGCTGAATGAAGGTCTGCTTGACGTTTGTCAGTGACACACCCTGACACCAGTAGAATTGGTAGAGGAACCACCTCGCTTAATTCCAACTGAAATGTTCTTGCCAGGGTAGGACAGGATGGCACACCTGGCACCACTTTCTTGGCTGTCTACATGAATTTCCGTAAACCATTCCTTTCTTCTCCCTTCCCTGTATTCATCCCCCCACACCATTTGCCAGCAGTGTTTTGTCCCTTCTGTGCATTGGTCCATTTACTCTCCCAGCAGCCGTCTACTAGCTTATATTCGATCCCTTATATTTTATAGAAGCCCCTCCTCACCTTCACAGACCCCGTGGATTGTTAGAGTGTTGTGCTTCCCCGAATCTTCCGTGTAGCACACTCCTGCTCACATGGAGACCCCTCTTGGCGAGCGTCAGCCTGGAAAGAGTGTAAAGACAAGCGTTCTAGTCCTGGAAACACGCTTCATGTAGACCATTTCCTTTTCCTTCTAACTTCCCAGGTTCCTCGTAATTTAGGTACAGGTAATATGATGATCTCCCCGACTTGTTGAGAACTTTAATTAAGGTACTGCGTACAGAGACACTTTGTAAGCTCTGAAGCACTCGAGAAATGCCATTGATACTCTTTGTATGTGACCTTCAGATTAAAAAGGTGAAGCACAAAGAGGAAAAAAGTTGTTTGAAGTTAGTACCAGTAACATCAGGCTCAGAGCAGGCTCAGAATCAACCGTGCTCCCCGGAAAAAGCAGATACCTCTGGTGAGCGGAGCAAGGAAACATCAGGTAAGAGGAAACTCTTTGGGAACAACTCCTCTGGCTTCCCTGGCCATGTTCAAGTGCATGCGCTAGGTGTGGGAGATGGATCCTGGACAGGCCTGGGGCCAGGCTGGGCTGAGGAGCTCACCCAGCTCCAGCTGAAACATCAGAACTGACTTCCAGGGAATTTCCTGGTGGTCCAGTGGTTAGGACTTGGCGCTTTCACTGCCGGGACCCAGGTTCAATCCCTGGTCAGGGAACTAAGATCCCACAAGCTGCATGGCACAGCCAAAACTTAAAATTAAACAAAACAAGACAAAAAAAAAAAAAAACCTGACTTCCAGAGTCACAGACTTGAGTTTCATCGATATGAAAGCTGTGTAACTCGGGGCAAGCCTTCCAAATTCTCTGAGCTCCAGTTCCTAGTCCATAAAACGGAAATAAAGAATCAGAGTTCACAGGTTATTCAAAGGTGTTCAATTCAAGGGACTTCCCTGGCGGTCCTGTGGTTTGAGTATCTACAGAGTTTTTGACATTAAAGAGGTGTTCTTATACTGGAAACATTCCAGAACCGCTGGATTAAATCATCCATGGTTCATCATACACTTAACGGTTTCATTGAGGCATACTATAAAATTCACCGTTTTAAGTATACAGTGATTTTTGGTTAAAGACCAGTCAATTTAATTCTTTGGGGAAACAAGTAAGAAATATGTAATGAATAGGATGAGGCAGTGATGGGGTTTAGTTCGCTTTGTATAAACCATCAGAAGGAAAATTATGAATTGATGCTGCAAATAAATGCATAAACCGTTATAATACAGAGGCTTGTCTCAAAGTAACTCCTTGACAGTGAGTGGACTCATAACCCTCTGCTGCAGAATTCTGATACTACAGGAGTCTCTCTGCAGTTTGGAAATATGTACCAACAAAGAAAAATGCTGATTTGTCACCTTCTTTTAGATGAACCTGCTCAGGAGGCTTCCAACATGCAAGAGAGAAAACCCCTGAAGGTGAGTGCCTCCCAAATCCAGAGGACCAGAGACCGTTTCTCTCTCCGTGGATGTGAATATTGGTAAAAGTGGGAGAATATTGAAAATGGCCTGGCCCTCACTGCCTCCCTTTCCTGATCTCTTTATCACAACGCCTGATGTAGTATTGAGAGCTTAATAGTAATTAATAACAATTGTGATAGCTGATACTTCTTTTGTTTTCATAGTGATGCCAGATTTATTTTAGGCAATTCACATGGATTAATTTATTTAGTCCCTAAGAAAACCTCTGTGACATTGCTACTATTATGATCCCCAAATAATAATGAGGATCTTATTATTATTAAATAATAATAATAAACATGCAGATATTGTGGTATAGAGATGTTAAATAATTTGCTTGAGACCACAGTGGCAGTGGTAGTAGTCTACACCCAAAGCCCCAAACCATTTCCAAATTCGTGAATTTTTCATATGTTTCTGAAGCTCAGGCATTTCCCCTAGGGCTAAACTCGCAGATGCTGCTGATGCTTCTGTTTAGATGCCCAGTCTCACAACAGGAAGTACCAGCTCCCCTCTGCTCAGTCAAAGGGCCCCTTTCACATTGCTTGGGAATCGCCTGGACTGTTGGCCCCTCCCTTCTGTGAGCTCCTTCGGGGCCTTGTCTGCACCTGAGGCATCTCTGAAGCCTCAGTCCCAGCCCAGGGGGACCCTTGGAGGGATCTTGAATAAGTTCTTCCACAATTGCAGATTAAGCTCTAGTTTAGAGGGTAAAGGGATCTGGCGGGTGGGTTGCCAGTGTGGACACAGTTGAGGAGAGAATTCAAAGAAGGATCATAAAAGAAAGTATTCATTTTTATTATTACCACGTTTAAACAGCATTTGTAAGCTCGGAAAGTTCTTTCACTTAGCTTGTTTTACAGTTATTGTTCACCGATTCATAAATGAGGGAGCTGGTTATACTGTTATTGCTCACTGTTTCATAAACAAAGGAGCTGAATGAAGGTCTGCTTGACGTTTGTCAGTGACACACCCTGACACCAGTAGAATTGGTAGAGGAACCACCTCGCTTAATTCCAACTGAAATGTTCTTGCCAGGGTAGGACAGGATGGCACACCTGGCACCACTTTCTTGGCTGTCTACATGAATTTCCGTAAACCATTCCTTTCTTCTCCCTTCCCTGTATTCATCCCCCCACACCATTTGCCAGCAGTGTTTTGTCCCTTCTGTGCATTGGTCCATTTACTCTCCCAGCAGCCGTCTACTAGCTTATATTCGATCCCTTATATTTTATAGAAGCCCCTCCTCACCTTCACAGACCCCGTGGATTGTTAGAGTGTTGTGCTTCCCCGAATCTTCCGTGTAGCACACTCCTGCTCACATGGAGACCCCTCTTGGCGAGCGTCAGCCTGGAAAGAGTGTAAAGACAAGCGTTCTAGTCCTGGAAACACGCTTCATGTAGACCATTTCCTTTTCCTTCTAACTTCCCAGGTTCCTCGTAATTTAGGTACAGGTAATATGATGATCTCCCCGACTTGTTGAGAACTTTAATTAAGGTACTGCGTACAGAGACACTTTGTAAGCTCTAAAGCACTCGAGAAATGCCATTGATACTCTTTGTATGTGACCTTCAGATTAAAAAGGTGAAGCACAAAGAGGAAAAAAGTTGTTTGAAGTTAGTACCAGTAACATCAGGCTCAGAGCAGGCTCAGAATCAACCGTGCTCCCCGGAAAAAGCAGATACCTCTGGTGAGCGGAGCAAGGAAACATCAGGTAAGAGGAAACTCTTTGGGAACAACTCCTCTGGCTTCCCTGGCCATGTTCAAGTGCATGCGCTAGGTGTGGGAGATGGATCCTGGACAGGCCTGGGGCCAGGCTGGGCTGAGGAGCTCACCCAGCTCCAGCTGAAACATCAGAACTGACTTCCAGGGAATTTCCTGGTGGTCCAGTGGTTAGGACTTGGCGCTTTCACTGCCGGGACCCAGGTTCAATCCCTGGTCAGGGAACTAAGATCCCACAAGCTGCATGGCACAGCCAAAACTTAAAATTAAACAAAACAAGACAAAAAAAAAAAAAACCTGACTTCCAGAGTCACAGACTTGAGTTTCATCGATATGAAAGCTGTGTAACTCGGGGCAAGCCTTCCAAATTCTCTGAGCTCCAGTTCCTAGTCCATAAAACGGAAATAAAGAATCAGAGTTCACAGGTTATTCAAAGGTGTTCAATTCAAGGGACTTCCCTGGCGGTCCTGTGGTTTGAGTATCTACAGAGTTTTTGACATTAAAGAGGTGTTCTTATACTGGAAACATTCCAGAACCGCTGGATTAAATCATCCATGGTTCATCATACACTTAACGGTTTCATTGAGGCATACTATAAAATTCACCGTTTTAAGTATACAGTGATTTTTGGTTAAAGACCAGTCAATTTAATTCTTTGGGGAAACAAGTAAGAAATATGTAATGAATAGGATGAGGCAGTGATGGGGTTTAGTTCGCTTTGTATAAACCATCAGAAGGAAAATTATGAATTGATGCTGCAAATAAATGCATAAACCGTTATAATACAGAGGCTTGTCTCAAAGTAACTCCTTGACAGTGAGTGGACTCATAACCCTCTGCTGCAGAATTCTGATACTACAGGAGTCTCTCTGCAGTTTGGAAATATGTACCAACAAAGAAAAATGCTGATTTGTCACCTTCTTTTAGATGAACCTGCTCAGGAGGCTTCCAACATGCAAGAGAGAAAACCCCTGAAGGTGAGTGCCTCCCAAATCCAGAGGACCAGAGACCGTTTCTCTCTCCGTGGATGTGAATATTGGTAAAAGTGGGAGAATATTGAAAATGGCCTGGCCCTCACTGCCTCCCTTTCCTGATCTCTTTATCACAACGCCTGATGTAGTATTGAGAGCTTAATAGTAATTAATAACAATTGTGATAGCTGATACTTCTTTTGTTTTCATAGTGATGCCAGATTTATTTTAGGCAATTCACATGGATTAATTTATTTAGTCCCTAAGAAAACCTCTGTGACATTGCTACTATTATGATCCCCAAATAATAATGAGGATCTTATTATTATTAAATAATAATAATAAACATGCAGATATTGTGGTATAGAGATGTTAAATAATTTGCTTGAGACCACAGTGGCAGTGGTAGTAGTCTACACCCAAAGCCCCAAACCATTTCCAAATTCGTGAATTTTTCATATGTTTCTGAAGCTCAGGCATTTCCCCTAGGGCTAAACTCGCAGATGCTGCTGATGCTTCTGTTTAGATGCCCAGTCTCACAACAGGAAGTACCAGCTCCCCTCTGCTCAGTCAAAGGGCCCCTTTCACATTGCTTGGGAATCGCCTGGACTGTTGGCCCCTCCCTTCTGTGAGCTCCTTCGGGGCCTTGTCTGCACCTGAGGCATCTCTGAAGCCTCAGTCCCAGCCCAGGGGGACCCTTGGAGGGATCTTGAATAAGTTCTTCCACAATTGCAGATTAAGCTCTAGTTTAGAGGGTAAAGGGATCTGGCGGGTGGGTTGCCAGTGTGGACACAGTTGAGGAGAGAATTCAAAGAAGGATCATAAAAGAAAGTATTCATTTTTATTATTACCACGTTTAAACAGCATTTGTAAGCTCGGAAAGTTCTTTCACTTAGCTTGTTTTACAGTTATTGTTCACCGATTCATAAATGAGGGAGCTGGTTATACTGTTATTGCTCACTGTTTCATAAACAAAGGAGCTGAATGAAGGTCTGCTTGACGTTTGTCAGTGACACACCCTGACACCAGTAGAATTGGTAGAGGAACCACCTCGCTTAATTCCAACTGAAATGTTCTTGCCAGGGTAGGACAGGATGGCACACCTGGCACCACTTTCTTGGCTGTCTACATGAATTTCCGTAAACCATTCCTTTCTTCTCCCTTCCCTGTATTCATCCCCCCACACCATTTGCCAGCAGTGTTTTGTCCCTTCTGTGCATTGGTCCATTTACTCTCCCAGCAGCCGTCTACTAGCTTATATTCGATCCCTTATATTTTATAGAAGCCCCTCCTCACCTTCACAGACCCCGTGGATTGTTAGAGTGTTGTGCTTCCCCGAATCTTCCGTGTAGCACACTCCTGCTCACATGGAGACCCCTCTTGGCGAGCGTCAGCCTGGAAAGAGTGTAAAGACAAGCGTTCTAGTCCTGGAAACACGCTTCATGTAGACCATTTCCTTTTCCTTCTAACTTCCCAGGTTCCTCGTAATTTAGGTACAGGTAATATGATGATCTCCCCGACTTGTTGAGAACTTTAATTAAGGTACTGCGTACAGAGACACTTTGTAAGCTCTAAAGCACTCGAGAAATGCCATTGATACTCTTTGTATGTGACCTTCAGATTAAAAAGCTGAAGCACAAAGAGGAAAAAAGTTGTTTGAAGTTAGTACCAGTAACATCAGGCTCAGAGCAGGCTCAGAATCAACCGTGCTCCCCGGAAAAAGCAGATACCTCTGGTGAGCGGAGCAAGGAAACATCAGGTAAGAGGAAACTCTTTGGGAACAACTCCTCTGGCTTCCCTGGCCATGTTCAAGTGCATGCGCTAGGTGTGGGAGATGGATCCTGGACAGGCCTGGGGCCAGGCTGGGCTGAGGAGCTCACCCAGCTCCAGCTGAAACATCAGAACTGACTTCCAGGGAATTTCCTGGTGGTCCAGTGGTTAGGACTTGGCGCTTTCACTGCCGGGACCCAGGTTCAATCCCTGGTCAGGGAACTAAGATCCCACAAGCTGCATGGCACAGCCAACACTTAAAATTAAACAAAACAAGACAAAAAAAAAAAAAACCTGACTTCCAGAGTCACAGACTTGAGTTTCATCGATATGAAAGCTGTGTAACTCGGGGCAAGCCTTCCAAATTCTCTGAGCTCCAGTTCCTAGTCCATAAAACGGAAATAAAGAATCAGAGTTCACAGGTTATTCAAAGGTGTTCAATTCAAGGGACTTCCCTGGCGGTCCTGTGGTTTGAGTATCTACAGAGTTTTTGACATTAAAGAGGTGTTCTTATACTGGAAACATTCCAGAACCGCTGGATTAAATCATCCATGGTTCATCATACACTTAACGGTTTCATTGAGGCATACTATAAAATTCACCGTTTTAAGTATACAGTGATTTTTGGTTAAAGACCAGTCAATTTAATTCTTTGGGGAAACAAGTAAGAAATATGTAATGAATAGGATGAGGCAGTGATGGGGTTTAGTTCGCTTTGTATAAACCATCAGAAGGAAAATTATGAATTGATGCTGCAAATAAATGCATAAACCGTTATAATACAGAGGCTTGTCTCAAAGTAACTCCTTGACAGTGAGTGGACTCATAACCCTCTGCTGCAGAATTCTGATACTACAGGAGTCTCTCTGCAGTTTGGAAATATGTACCAACAAAGAAAAATGCTGATTTGTCACCTTCTTTTAGATGAACCTGCTCAGGAGGCTTCCAACATGCAAGAGAGAAAACCCCTGAAGGTGAGTGCCTCCCAAATCCAGAGGACCAGAGACCGTTTCTCTCTCCGTGGATGTGAATATTGGTAAAAGTGGGAGAATATTGAAAATGGCCTGGCCCTCACTGCCTCCCTTTCCTGATCTCTTTATCACAACGCCTGATGTAGTATTGAGAGCTTAATAGTAATTAATAACAATTGTGATAGCTGATACTTCTTTTGTTTTCATAGTGATGCCAGATTTATTTTAGGCAATTCACATGGATTAATTTATTTAGTCCCTAAGAAAACCTCTGTGACATTGCTACTATTATGATCCCCAAATAATAATGAGGATCTTATTATTATTAAATAATAATAATAAACATGCAGATATTGTGGTATAGAGATGTTAAATAATTTGCTTGAGACCACAGTGGCAGTGGTAGTAGTCTACACCCAAAGCCCCAAACCATTTCCAAATTCGTGAATTTTTCATATGTTTCTGAAGCTCAGGCATTTCCCCTAGGGCTAAACTCGCAGATGCTGCTGATGCTTCTGTTTAGATGCCCAGTCTCACAACAGGAAGTACCAGCTCCCCTCTGCTCAGTCAAAGGGCCCCTTTCACATTGCTTGGGAATCGCCTGGACTGTTGGCCCCTCCCTTCTGTGAGCTCCTTCGGGGCCTTGTCTGCACCTGAGGCATCTCTGAAGCCTCAGTCCCAGCCCAGGGGGACCCTTGGAGGGATCTTGAATAAGTTCTTCCACAATTGCAGATTAAGCTCTAGTTTAGAGGGTAAAGGGATCTGGCGGGTGGGTTGCCAGTGTGGACACAGTTGAGGAGAGAATTCAAAGAAGGATCATAAAAGAAAGTATTCATTTTTATTATTACCACGTTTAAACAGCATTTGTAAGCTCGGAAAGTTCTTTCACTTAGCTTGTTTTACAGTTATTGTTCACCGATTCATAAATGAGGGAGCTGGTTATACTGTTATTGCTCACTGTTTCATAAACAAAGGAGCTGAATGAAGGTCTGCTTGACGTTTGTCAGTGACACACCCTGACACCAGTAGAATTGGTAGAGGAACCACCTCGCTTAATTCCAACTGAAATGTTCTTGCCAGGGTAGGACAGGATGGCACACCTGGCACCACTTTCTTGGCTGTCTACATGAATTTCCGTAAACCATTCCTTTCTTCTCCCTTCCCTGTATTCATCCCCCCACACCATTTGCCAGCAGTGTTTTGTCCCTTCTGTGCATTGGTCCATTTACTCTCCCAGCAGCCGTCTACTAGCTTATATTCGATCCCTTATATTTTATAGAAGCCCCTCCTCACCTTCACAGACCCCGTGGATTGTTAGAGTGTTGTGCTTCCCCGAATCTTCCGTGTAGCACACTCCTGCTCACATGGAGACCCCTCTTGGCGAGCGTCAGCCTGGAAAGAGTGTAAAGACAAGCGTTCTAGTCCTGGAAACACGCTTCATGTAGACCATTTCCTTTTCCTTCTAACTTCCCAGGTTCCTCGTAATTTAGGTACAGGTAATATGATGATCTCCCCGACTTGTTGAGAACTTTAATTAAGGTACTGCGTACAGAGACACTTTGTAAGCTCTAAAGCACTCGAGAAATGCCATTGATACTCTTTGTATGTGACCTTCAGATTAAAAAGCTGAAGCACAAAGAGGAAAAAAGTTGTTTGAAGTTAGTACCAGTAACATCAGGCTCAGAGCAGGCTCAGAATCAACCGTGCTCCCCGGAAAAAGCAGATACCTCTGGTGAGCGGAGCAAGGAAACATCAGGTAAGAGGAAACTCTTTGGGAACAACTCCTCTGGCTTCCCTGGCCATGTTCAAGTGCATGCGCTAGGTGTGGGAGATGGATCCTGGACAGGCCTGGGGCCAGGCTGGGCTGAGGAGCTCACCCAGCTCCAGCTGAAACATCAGAACTGACTTCCAGGGAATTTCCTGGTGGTCCAGTGGTTAGGACTTGGCGCTTTCACTGCCGGGACCCAGGTTCAATCCCTGGTCAGGGAACTAAGATCCCACAAGCTGCATGGCACAGCCAACACTTAAAATTAAACAAAACAAGACAAAAAAAAAAAAAACCTGACTTCCAGAGTCACAGACTTGAGTTTCATCGATATGAAAGCTGTGTAACTCGGGGCAAGCCTTCCAAATTCTCTGAGCTCCAGTTCCTAGTCCATAAAACGGAAATAAAGAATCAGAGTTCACAGGTTATTCAAAGGTGTTCAATTCAAGGGACTTCCCTGGCGGTCCTGTGGTTTGAGTATCTACAGAGTTTTTGACATTAAAGAGGTGTTCTTATACTGGAAACATTCCAGAACCGCTGGATTAAATCATCCATGGTTCATCATACACTTAACGGTTTCATTGAGGCATACTATAAAATTCACCGTTTTAAGTATACAGTGATTTTTGGTTAAAGACCAGTCAATTTAATTCTTTGGGGAAACAAGTAAGAAATATGTAATGAATAGGATGAGGCAGTGATGGGGTTTAGTTCGCTTTGTATAAACCATCAGAAGGAAAATTATGAATTGATGCTGCAAATAAATGCATAAACCGTTATAATACAGAGGCTTGTCTCAAAGTAACTCCTTGACAGTGAGTGGACTCATAACCCTCTGCTGCAGAATTCTGATACTACAGGAGTCTCTCTGCAGTTTGGAAATATGTACCAACAAAGAAAAATGCTGATTTGTCACCTTCTTTTAGATGAACCTGCTCAGGAGGCTTCCAACATGCAAGAGAGAAAACCCCTGAAGGTGAGTGCCTCCCAAATCCAGAGGACCAGAGACCGTTTCTCTCTCCGTGGATGTGAATATTGGTAAAAGTGGGAGAATATTGAAAATGGCCTGGCCCTCACTGCCTCCCTTTCCTGATCTCTTTATCACAACGCCTGATGTAGTATTGAGAGCTTAATAGTAATTAATAACAATTGTGATAGCTGATACTTCTTTTGTTTTCATAGTGATGCCAGATTTATTTTAGGCAATTCACATGGATTAATTTATTTAGTCCCTAAGAAAACCTCTGTGACATTGCTACTATTATGATCCCCAAATAATAATGAGGATCTTATTATTATTAAATAATAATAATAAACATGCAGATATTGTGGTATAGAGATGTTAAATAATTTGCTTGAGACCACAGTGGCAGTGGTAGTAGTCTACACCCAAAGCCCCAAACCATTTCCAAATTCGTGAATTTTTCATATGTTTCTGAAGCTCAGGCATTTCCCCTAGGGCTAAACTCGCAGATGCTGCTGATGCTTCTGTTTAGATGCCCAGTCTCACAACAGGAAGTACCAGCTCCCCTCTGCTCAGTCAAAGGGCCCCTTTCACATTGCTTGGGAATCGCCTGGACTGTTGGCCCCTCCCTTCTGTGAGCTCCTTCGGGGCCTTGTCTGCACCTGAGGCATCTCTGAAGCCTCAGTCCCAGCCCAGGGGGACCCTTGGAGGGATCTTGAATAAGTTCTTCCACAATTGCAGATTAAGCTCTAGTTTAGAGGGTAAAGGGATCTGGCGGGTGGGTTGCCAGTGTGGACACAGTTGAGGAGAGAATTCAAAGAAGGATCATAAAAGAAAGTATTCATTTTTATTATTACCACGTTTAAACAGCATTTGTAAGCTCGGAAAGTTCTTTCACTTAGCTTGTTTTACAGTTATTGTTCACCGATTCATAAATGAGGGAGCTGGTTATACTGTTATTGCTCACTGTTTCATAAACAAAGGAGCTGAATGAAGGTCTGCTTGACGTTTGTCAGTGACACACCCTGACACCAGTAGAATTGGTAGAGGAACCACCTCGCTTAATTCCAACTGAAATGTTCTTGCCAGGGTAGGACAGGATGGCACACCTGGCACCACTTTCTTGGCTGTCTACATGAATTTCCGTAAACCATTCCTTTCTTCTCCCTTCCCTGTATTCATCCCCCCACACCATTTGCCAGCAGTGTTTTGTCCCTTCTGTGCATTGGTCCATTTACTCTCCCAGCAGCCGTCTACTAGCTTATATTCGATCCCTTATATTTTATAGAAGCCCCTCCTCACCTTCACAGACCCCGTGGATTGTTAGAGTGTTGTGCTTCCCCGAATCTTCCGTGTAGCACACTCCTGCTCACATGGAGACCCCTCTTGGCGAGCGTCAGCCTGGAAAGAGTGTAAAGACAAGCGTTCTAGTCCTGGAAACACGCTTCATGTAGACCACTTCCTTTTCCTTCTAACTTCCCAGGTTCCTCGTAATTTAGGTACAGGTAATATGATGATCTCCCCGACTTGTTGAGAACTTTAATTAAGGTACTGCGTACAGAGACACTTTGTAAGCTCTAAAGCACTCGAGAAATGCCATTGATACTCTTTGTATGTGACCTTCAGATTAAAAAGGTGAAGCACAAAGAGGAAAAAAGTTGTTTGAAGTTAGTACCAGTAACATCAGGCTCAGAGCAGGCTCAGAATCAACCGTGCTCCCCGGAAAAAGCAGATACCTCTGGTGAGCGGAGCAAGGAAACATCAGGTAAGAGGAAACTCTTTGGGAACAACTCCTCTGGCTTCCCTGGCCATGTTCAAGTGCATGCGCTAGGTGTGGGAGATGGATCCTGGACAGGCCTGGGGCCAGGCTGGGCTGAGGAGCTCACCCAGCTCCAGCTGAAACATCAGAACTGACTTCCAGGGAATTTCCTGGTGGTCCAGTGGTTAGGACTTGGCGCTTTCACTGCCGGGACCCAGGTTCAATCCCTGGTCAGGGAACTAAGATCCCACAAGCTGCATGGCACAGCCAACACTTAAAATTAAACAAAACAAGACAAAAAAAAAAAAAACCTGACTTCCAGAGTCACAGACTTGAGTTTCATCGATATGAAAGCTGTGTAACTCGGGGCAAGCCTTCCAAATTCTCTGAGCTCCAGTTCCTAGTCCATAAAACGGAAATAAAGAATCAGAGTTCACAGGTTATTCAAAGGTGTTCAATTCAAGGGACTTCCCTGGCGGTCCTGTGGTTTGAGTATCTACAGAGTTTTTGACATTAAAGAGGTGTTCTTATACTGGAAACATTCCAGAACCGCTGGATTAAATCATCCATGGTTCATCATACACTTAACGGTTTCATTGAGGCATACTATAAAATTCACCGTTTTAAGTATACAGTGATTTTTGGTTAAAGACCAGTCAATTTAATTCTTTGGGGAAACAAGTAAGAAATATGTAATGAATAGGATGAGGCAGTGATGGGGTTTAGTTCGCTTTGTATAAACCATCAGAAGGAAAATTATGAATTGATGCTGCAAATAAATGCATAAACCGTTATAATACAGAGGCTTGTCTCAAAGTAACTCCTTGACAGTGAGTGGACTCATAACCCTCTGCTGCAGAATTCTGATACTACAGGAGTCTCTCTGCAGTTTGGAAATATGTACCAACAAAGAAAAATGCTGATTTGTCACCTTCTTTTAGATGAACCTGCTCAGGAGGCTTCCAACATGCAAGAGAGAAAACCCCTGAAGGTGAGTGCCTCCCAAATCCAGAGGACCAGAGACCGTTTCTCTCTCCGTGGATGTGAATATTGGTAAAAGTGGGAGAATATTGAAAATGGCCTGGCCCTCACTGCCTCCCTTTCCTGATCTCTTTATCACAACGCCTGATGTAGTATTGAGAGCTTAATAGTAATTAATAACAATTGTGATAGCTGATACTTCTTTTGTTTTCATAGTGATGCCAGATTTATTTTAGGCAATTCACATGGATTAATTTATTTAGTCCCTAAGAAAACCTCTGTGACATTGCTACTATTATGATCCCCAAATAATAATGAGGATCTTATTATTATTAAATAATAATAATAAACATGCAGATATTGTGGTATAGAGATGTTAAATAATTTGCTTGAGACCACAGTGGCAGTGGTAGTAGTCTACACCCAAAGCCCCAAACCATTTCCAAATTCGTGAATTTTTCATATGTTTCTGAAGCTCAGGCATTTCCCCTAGGGCTAAACTCGCAGATGCTGCTGATGCTTCTGTTTAGATGCCCAGTCTCACAACAGGAAGTACCAGCTCCCCTCTGCTCAGTCAAAGGGCCCCTTTCACATTGCTTGGGAATCGCCTGGACTGTTGGCCCCTCCCTTCTGTGAGCTCCTTCGGGGCCTTGTCTGCACCTGAGGCATCTCTGAAGCCTCAGTCCCAGCCCAGGGGGACCCTTGGAGGGATCTTGAATAAGTTCTTCCACAATTGCAGATTAAGCTCTAGTTTAGAGGGTAAAGGGATCTGGCGGGTGGGTTGCCAGTGTGGACACAGTTGAGGAGAGAATTCAAAGAAGGATCATAAAAGAAAGTATTCATTTTTATTATTACCACGTTTAAACAGCATTTGTAAGCTCGGAAAGTTCTTTCACTTAGCTTGTTTTACAGTTATTGTTCACCGATTCATAAATGAGGGAGCTGGTTATACTGTTATTGCTCACTGTTTCATAAACAAAGGAGCTGAATGAAGGTCTGCTTGACGTTTGTCAGTGACACACCCTGACACCAGTAGAATTGGTAGAGGAACCACCTCGCTTAATTCCAACTGAAATGTTCTTGCCAGGGTAGGACAGGATGGCACACCTGGCACCACTTTCTTGGCTGTCTACATGAATTTCCGTAAACCATTCCTTTCTTCTCCCTTCCCTGTATTCATCCCCCCACACCATTTGCCAGCAGTGTTTTGTCCCTTCTGTGCATTGGTCCATTTACTCTCCCAGCAGCCGTCTACTAGCTTATATTCGATCCCTTATATTTTATAGAAGCCCCTCCTCACCTTCACAGACCCCGTGGATTGTTAGAGTGTTGTGCTTCCCCGAATCTTCCGTGTAGCACACTCCTGCTCACATGGAGACCCCTCTTGGCGAGCGTCAGCCTGGAAAGAGTGTAAAGACAAGCGTTCTAGTCCTGGAAACACGCTTCATGTAGACCATTTCCTTTTCCTTCTAACTTCCCAGGTTCCTCGTAATTTAGGTACAGGTAATATGATGATCTCCCCGACTTGTTGAGAACTTTAATTAAGGTACTGCGTACAGAGACACTTTGTAAGCTCTAAAGCACTCGAGAAATGCCATTGATACTCTTTGTATGTGACCTTCAGATTAAAAAGGTGAAGCACAAAGAGGAAAAAAGTTGTTTGAAGTTAGTACCAGTAACATCAGGCTCAGAGCAGGCTCAGAATCAACCGTGCTCCCCGGAAAAAGCAGATACCTCTGGTGAGCGGAGCAAGGAAACATCAGGTAAGAGGAAACTCTTTGGGAACAACTCCTCTGGCTTCCCTGGCCATGTTCAAGTGCATGCGCTAGGTGTGGGAGATGGATCCTGGACAGGCCTGGGGCCAGGCTGGGCTGAGGAGCTCACCCAGCTCCAGCTGAAACATCAGAACTGACTTCCAGGGAATTTCCTGGTGGTCCAGTGGTTAGGACTTGGCGCTTTCACTGCCGGGACCCAGGTTCAATCCCTGGTCAGGGAACTAAGATCCCACAAGCTGCATGGCACAGCCAACACTTAAAATTAAACAAAACAAGACAAAAAAAAAAAAAACCTGACTTCCAGAGTCACAGACTTGAGTTTCATCGATATGAAAGCTGTGTAACTCGGGGCAAGCCTTCCAAATTCTCTGAGCTCCAGTTCCTAGTCCATAAAACGGAAATAAAGAATCAGAGTTCACAGGTTATTCAAAGGTGTTCAATTCAAGGGACTTCCCTGGCGGTCCTGTGGTTTGAGTATCTACAGAGTTTTTGACATTAAAGAGGTGTTCTTATACTGGAAACATTCCAGAACCGCTGGATTAAATCATCCATGGTTCATCATACACTTAACGGTTTCATTGAGGCATACTATAAAATTCACCGTTTTAAGTATACAGTGATTTTTGGTTAAAGACCAGTCAATTTAATTCTTTGGGGAAACAAGTAAGAAATATGTAATGAATAGGATGAGGCAGTGATGGGGTTTAGTTCGCTTTGTATAAACCATCAGAAGGAAAATTATGAATTGATGCTGCAAATAAATGCATAAACCGTTATAATACAGAGGCTTGTCTCAAAGTAACTCCTTGAGAGTGAGTGGACTCATAACCCTCTGCTGCAGAATTCTGATACTACAGGAGTCTCTCTGCAGTTTGGAAATATGTACCAACAAAGAAAAATGCTGATTTGTCACCTTCTTTTAGATGAACCTGCTCAGGAGGCTTCCAACATGCAAGAGAGAAAACCCCTGAAGGTGAGTGCCTCCCAAATCCAGAGGACCAGAGACCGTTTCTCTCTCCGTGGATGTGAATATTGGTAAAAGTGGGAGAATATTGAAAATGGCCTGGCCCTCACTGCCTCCCTTTCCTGATCTCTTTATCACAACGCCTGATGTAGTATTGAGAGCTTAATAGTAATTAATAACAATTGTGATAGCTGATACTTCTTTTGTTTTCATAGTGATGCCAGATTTATTTTAGGCAATTCACATGGATTAATTTATTTAGTCCCTAAGAAAACCTCTGTGACATTGCTACTATTATGATCCCCAAATAATAATGAGGATCTTATTATTATTAAATAATAATAATAAACATGCAGATATTGTGGTATAGAGATGTTAAATAATTTGCTTGAGACCACAGTGGCAGTGGTAGTAGTCTACACCCAAAGCCCCAAACCATTTCCAAATTCGTGAATTTTTCATATGTTTCTGAAGCTCAGGCATTTCCCCTAGGGCTAAACTCGCAGATGCTGCTGATGCTTCTGTTTAGATGCCCAGTCTCACAACAGGAAGTACCAGCTCCCCTCTGCTCAGTCAAAGGGCCCCTTTCACATTGCTTGGGAATCGCCTGGACTGTTGGCCCCTCCCTTCTGTGAGCTCCTTCGGGGCCTTGTCTGCACCTGAGGCATCTCTGAAGCCTCAGTCCCAGCCCAGGGGGACCCTTGGAGGGATCTTGAATAAGTTCTTCCACAATTGCAGATTAAGCTCTAGTTTAGAGGGTAAAGGGATCTGGCGGGTGGGTTGCCAGTGTGGACACAGTTGAGGAGAGAATTCAAAGAAGGATCATAAAAGAAAGTATTCATTTTTATTATTACCACGTTTAAACAGCATTTGTAAGCTCGGAAAGTTCTTTCACTTAGCTTGTTTTACAGTTATTGTTCACCGATTCATAAATGAGGGAGCTGGTTATACTGTTATTGCTCACTGTTTCATAAACAAAGGAGCTGAATGAAGGTCTGCTTGACGTTTGTCAGTGACACACCCTGACACCAGTAGAATTGGTAGAGGAACCACCTCGCTTAATTCCAACTGAAATGTTCTTGCCAGGGTAGGACAGGATGGCACACCTGGCACCACTTTCTTGGCTGTCTACATGAATTTCCGTAAACCATTCCTTTCTTCTCCCTTCCCTGTATTCATCCCCCCACACCATTTGCCAGCAGTGTTTTGTCCCTTCTGTGCATTGGTCCATTTACTCTCCCAGCAGCCGTCTACTAGCTTATATTCGATCCCTTATATTTTATAGAAGCCCCTCCTCACCTTCACAGACCCCGTGGATTGTTAGAGTGTTGTGCTTCCCCGAATCTTCCGTGTAGCACACTCCTGCTCACATGGAGACCCCTCTTGGCGAGCGTCAGCCTGGAAAGAGTGTAAAGACAAGCGTTCTAGTCCTGGAAACACGCTTCATGTAGACCATTTCCTTTTCCTTCTAACTTCCCAGGTTCCTCGTAATTTAGGTACAGGTAATATGATGATCTCCCCGACTTGTTGAGAACTTTAATTAAGGTACTGCGTACAGAGACACTTTGTAAGCTCTAAAGCACTCGAGAAATGCCATTGATACTCTTTGTATGTGACCTTCAGATTAAAAAGCTGAAGCACAAAGAGGAAAAAAGTTGTTTGAAGTTAGTACCAGTAACATCAGGCTCAGAGCAGGCTCAGAATCAACCGTGCTCCCCGGAAAAAGCAGATACCTCTGGTGAGCGGAGCAAGGAAACATCAGGTAAGAGGAAACTCTTTGGGAACAACTCCTCTGGCTTCCCTGGCCATGTTCAAGTGCATGCGCTAGGTGTGGGAGATGGATCCTGGACAGGCCTGGGGCCAGGCTGGGCTGAGGAGCTCACCCAGCTCCAGCTGAAACATCAGAACTGACTTCCAGGGAATTTCCTGGTGGTCCAGTGGTTAGGACTTGGCGCTTTCACTGCCGGGACCCAGGTTCAATCCCTGGTCAGGGAACTAAGATCCCACAAGCTGCATGGCACAGCCAACACTTAAAATTAAACAAAACAAGACAAAAAAAAAAAAACCTGACTTCCAGAGTCACAGACTTGAGTTTCATCGATATGAAAGCTGTGTAACTCGGGGCAAGCCTTCCAAATTCTCTGAGCTCCAGTTCCTAGTCCATAAAACGGAAATAAAGAATCAGAGTTCACAGGTTATTCAAAGGTGTTCAATTCAAGGGACTTCCCTGGCGGTCCTGTGGTTTGAGTATCTACAGAGTTTTTGACATTAAAGAGGTGTTCTTATACTGGAAACATTCCAGAACCGCTGGATTAAATCATCCATGGTTCATCATACACTTAACGGTTTCATTGAGGCATACTATAAAATTCACCGTTTTAAGTATACAGTGATTTTTGGTTAAAGACCAGTCAATTTAATTCTTTGGGGAAACAAGTAAGAAATATGTAATGAATAGGATGAGGCAGTGATGGGGTTTAGTTCGCTTTGTATAAACCATCAGAAGGAAAATTATGAATTGATGCTGCAAATAAATGCATAAACCGTTATAATACAGAGGCTTGTCTCAAAGTAACTCCTTGACAGTGAGTGGACTCATAACCCTCTGCTGCAGAATTCTGATACTACAGGAGTCTCTCTGCAGTTTGGAAATATGTACCAACAAAGAAAAATGCTGATTTGTCACCTTCTTTTAGATGAACCTGCTCAGGAGGCTTCCAACATGCAAGAGAGAAAACCCCTGAAGGTGAGTGCCTCCCAAATCCAGAGGACCAGAGACCGTTTCTCTCTCCGTGGATGTGAATATTGGTAAAAGTGGGAGAATATTGAAAATGGCCTGGCCCTCACTGCCTCCCTTTCCTGATCTCTTTATCACAACGCCTGATGTAGTATTGAGAGCTTAATAGTAATTAATAACAATTGTGATAGCTGATACTTCTTTTGTTTTCATAGTGATGCCAGATTTATTTTAGGCAATTCACATGGATTAATTTATTTAGTCCCTAAGAAAACCTCTGTGACATTGCTACTATTATGATCCCCAAATAATAATGAGGATCTTATTATTATTAAATAATAATAATAAACATGCAGATATTGTGGTATAGAGATGTTAAATAATTTGCTTGAGACCACAGTGGCAGTGGTAGTAGTCTACACCCAAAGCCCCAAACCATTTCCAAATTCGTGAATTTTTCATATGTTTCTGAAGCTCAGGCATTTCCCCTAGGGCTAAACTCGCAGATGCTGCTGATGCTTCTGTTTAGATGCCCAGTCTCACAACAGGAAGTACCAGCTCCCCTCTGCTCAGTCAAAGGGCCCCTTTCACATTGCTTGGGAATCGCCTGGACTGTTGGCCCCTCCCTTCTGTGAGCTCCTTCGGGGCCTTGTCTGCACCTGAGGCATCTCTGAAGCCTCAGTCCCAGCCCAGGGGGACCCTTGGAGGGATCTTGAATAAGTTCTTCCACAATTGCAGATTAAGCTCTAGTTTAGAGGGTAAAGGGATCTGGCGGGTGGGTTGCCAGTGTGGACACAGTTGAGGAGAGAATTCAAAGAAGGATCATAAAAGAAAGTATTCATTTTTATTATTACCACGTTTAAACAGCATTTGTAAGCTCGGAAAGTTCTTTCACTTAGCTTGTTTTACAGTTATTGTTCACCGATTCATAAATGAGGGAGCTGGTTATACTGTTATTGCTCACTGTTTCATAAACAAAGGAGCTGAATGAAGGTCTGCTTGACGTTTGTCAGTGACACACCCTGACACCAGTAGAATTGGTAGAGGAACCACCTCGCTTAATTCCAACTGAAATGTTCTTGCCAGGGTAGGACAGGATGGCACACCTGGCACCACTTTCTTGGCTGTCTACATGAATTTCCGTAAACCATTCCTTTCTTCTCCCTTCCCTGTATTCATCCCCCCACACCATTTGCCAGCAGTGTTTTGTCCCTTCTGTGCATTGGTCCATTTACTCTCCCAGCAGCCGTCTACTAGCTTATATTCGATCCCTTATATTTTATAGAAGCCCCTCCTCACCTTCACAGACCCCGTGGATTGTTAGAGTGTTGTGCTTCCCCGAATCTTCCGTGTAGCACACTCCTGCTCACATGGAGACCCCTCTTGGCGAGCGTCAGCCTGGAAAGAGTGTAAAGACAAGCGTTCTAGTCCTGGAAACACGCTTCATGTAGACCATTTCCTTTTCCTTCTAACTTCCCAGGTTCCTCGTAATTTAGGTACAGGTAATATGATGATCTCCCCGACTTGTTGAGAACTTTAATTAAGGTACTGCGTACAGAGACACTTTGTAAGCTCTAAAGCACTCGAGAAATGCCATTGATACTCTTTGTATGTGACCTTCAGATTAAAAAGGTGAAGCACAAAGAGGAAAAAAGTTGTTTGAAGTTAGTACCAGTAACATCAGGCTCAGAGCAGGCTCAGAATCAACCGTGCTCCCCGGAAAAAGCAGATACCTCTGGTGAGCGGAGCAAGGAAACATCAGGTAAGAGGAAACTCTTTGGGAACAACTCCTCTGGCTTCCCTGGCCATGTTCAAGTGCATGCGCTAGGTGTGGGAGATGGATCCTGGACAGGCCTGGGGCCAGGCTGGGCTGAGGAGCTCACCCAGCTCCAGCTGAAACATCAGAACTGACTTCCAGGGAATTTCCTGGTGGTCCAGTGGTTAGGACTTGGCGCTTTCACTGCCGGGACCCAGGTTCAATCCCTGGTCAGGGAACTAAGATCCCACAAGCTGCATGGCACAGCCAACACTTAAAATTAAACAAAACAAGACAAAAAAAAAAAAAAACCTGACTTCCAGAGTCACAGACTTGAGTTTCATCGATATGAAAGCTGTGTAACTCGGGGCAAGCCTTCCAAATTCTCTGAGCTCCAGTTCCTAGTCCATAAAACGGAAATAAAGAATCAGAGTTCACAGGTTATTCAAAGGTGTTCAATTCAAGGGACTTCCCTGGCGGTCCTGTGGTTTGAGTATCTACAGAGTTTTTGACATTAAAGAGGTGTTCTTATACTGGAAACATTCCAGAACCGCTGGATTAAATCATCCATGGTTCATCATACACTTAACGGTTTCATTGAGGCATACTATAAAATTCACCGTTTTAAGTATACAGTGATTTTTGGTTAAAGACCAGTCAATTTAATTCTTTGGGGAAACAAGTAAGAAATATGTAATGAATAGGATGAGGCAGTGATGGGGTTTAGTTCGCTTTGTATAAACCATCAGAAGGAAAATTATGAATTGATGCTGCAAATAAATGCATAAACCGTTATAATACAGAGGCTTGTCTCAAAGTAACTCCTTGACAGTGAGTGGACTCATAACCCTCTGCTGCAGAATTCTGATACTACAGGAGTCTCTCTGCAGTTTGGAAATATGTACCAACAAAGAAAAATGCTGATTTGTCACCTTCTTTTAGATGAACCTGCTCAGGAGGCTTCCAACATGCAAGAGAGAAAACCCCTGAAGGTGAGTGCCTCCCAAATCCAGAGGACCAGAGACCGTTTCTCTCTCCGTGGATGTGAATATTGGTAAAAGTGGGAGAATATTGAAAATGGCCTGGCCCTCACTGCCTCCCTTTCCTGATCTCTTTATCACAACGCCTGATGTAGTATTGAGAGCTTAATAGTAATTAATAACAATTGTGATAGCTGATACTTCTTTTGTTTTCATAGTGATGCCAGATTTATTTTAGGCAATTCACATGGATTAATTTATTTAGTCCCTAAGAAAACCTCTGTGACATTGCTACTATTATGATCCCCAAATAATAATGAGGATCTTATTATTATTAAATAATAATAATAAACATGCAGATATTGTGGTATAGAGATGTTAAATAATTTGCTTGAGACCACAGTGGCAGTGGTAGTAGTCTACACCCAAAGCCCCAAACCATTTCCAAATTCGTGAATTTTTCATATGTTTCTGAAGCTCAGGCATTTCCCCTAGGGCTAAACTCGCAGATGCTGCTGATGCTTCTGTTTAGATGCCCAGTCTCACAACAGGAAGTACCAGCTCCCCTCTGCTCAGTCAAAGGGCCCCTTTCACATTGCTTGGGAATCACCTGGACTGTTGGCCCCTCCCTTCTGTGAGCTCCTTCGGGGCCTTGTCTGCACCTGAGGCATCTCTGAAGCCTCAGTCCCAGCCCAGGGGGACCCTTGGAGGGATCTTGAATAAGTTCTTCCACAATTGCAGATTAAGCTCTAGTTTAGAGGGTAAAGGGATCTGGCGGGTGGGTTGCCAGTGTGGACACAGTTGAGGAGAGAATTCAAAGAAGGATCATAAAAGAAAGTATTCATTTTTATTATTACCACGTTTAAACAGCATTTGTAAGCTCGGAAAGTTCTTTCACTTAGCTTGTTTTACAGTTATTGTTCACCGATTCATAAATGAGGGAGCTGGTTATACTGTTATTGCTCACTGTTTCATAAACAAAGGAGCTGAATGAAGGTCTGCTTGACGTTTGTCAGTGACACACCCTGACACCAGTAGAATTGGTAGAGGAACCACCTCGCTTAATTCCAACTGAAATGTTCTTGCCAGGGTAGGACAGGATGGCACACCTGGCACCACTTTCTTGGCTGTCTACATGAATTTCCGTAAACCATTCCTTTCTTCTCCCTTCCCTGTATTCATCCCCCCACACCATTTGCCAGCAGTGTTTTGTCCCTTCTGTGCATTGGTCCATTTACTCTCCCAGCAGCCGTCTACTAGCTTATATTCGATCCCTTATATTTTATAGAAGCCCCTCCTCACCTTCACAGACCCCGTGGATTGTTAGAGTGTTGTGCTTCCCCGAATCTTCCGTGTAGCACACTCCTGCTCACATGGAGACCCCTCTTGGCGAGCGTCAGCCTGGAAAGAGTGTAAAGACAAGCGTTCTAGTCCTGGAAACACGCTTCATGTAGACCATTTCCTTTTCCTTCTAACTTCCCAGGTTCCTCGTAATTTAGGTACAGGTAATATGATGATCTCCCCGACTTGTTGAGAACTTTAATTAAGGTACTGCGTACAGAGACACTTTGTAAGCTCTAAAGCACTCGAGAAATGCCATTGATACTCTTTGTATGTGACCTTCAGATTAAAAAGGTGAAGCACAAAGAGGAAAAAAGTTGTTTGAAGTTAGTACCAGTAACATCAGGCTCAGAGCAGGCTCAGAATCAACCGTGCTCCCCGGAAAAAGCAGATACCTCTGGTGAGCGGAGCAAGGAAACATCAGGTAAGAGGAAACTCTTTGGGAACAACTCCTCTGGCTTCCCTGGCCATGTTCAAGTGCATGCGCTAGGTGTGGGAGATGGATCCTGGACAGGCCTGGGGCCAGGCTGGGCTGAGGAGCTCACCCAGCTCCAGCTGAAACATCAGAACTGACTTCCAGGGAATTTCCTGGTGGTCCAGTGGTTAGGACTTGGCGCTTTCACTGCCGGGACCCAGGTTCAATCCCTGGTCAGGGAACTAAGATCCCACAAGCTGCATGGCACAGCCAACACTTAAAATTAAACAAAACAAGACAAAAAAAAAAAAAACCTGACTTCCAGAGTCACAGACTTGAGTTTCATCGATATGAAAGCTGTGTAACTCGGGGCAAGCCTTCCAAATTCTCTGAGCTCCAGTTCCTAGTCCATAAAACGGAAATAAAGAATCAGAGTTCACAGGTTATTCAAAGGTGTTCAATTCAAGGGACTTCCCTGGCGGTCCTGTGGTTTGAGTATCTACAGAGTTTTTGACATTAAAGAGGTGTTCTTATACTGGAAACATTCCAGAACCGCTGGATTAAATCATCCATGGTTCATCATACACTTAACGGTTTCATTGAGGCATACTATAAAATTCACCGTTTTAAGTATACAGTGATTTTTGGTTAAAGACCAGTCAATTTAATTCTTTGGGGAAACAAGTAAGAAATATGTAATGAATAGGATGAGGCAGTGATGGGGTTTAGTTCGCTTTGTATAAACCATCAGAAGGAAAATTATGAATTGATGCTGCAAATAAATGCATAAACCGTTATAATACAGAGGCTTGTCTCAAAGTAACTCCTTGACAGTGAGTGGACTCATAACCCTCTGCTGCAGAATTCTGATACTACAGGAGTCTCTCTGCAGTTTGGAAATATGTACCAACAAAGAAAAATGCTGATTTGTCACCTTCTTTTAGATGAACCTGCTCAGGAGGCTTCCAACATGCAAGAGAGAAAACCCCTGAAGGTGAGTGCCTCCCAAATCCAGAGGACCAGAGACCGTTTCTCTCTCCGTGGATGTGAATATTGGTAAAAGTGGGAGAATATTGAAAATGGCCTGGCCCTCACTGCCTCCCTTTCCTGATCTCTTTATCACAACGCCTGATGTAGTATTGAGAGCTTAATAGTAATTAATAACAATTGTGATAGCTGATACTTCTTTTGTTTTCATAGTGATGCCAGATTTATTTTAGGCAATTCACATGGATTAATTTATTTAGTCCCTAAGAAAACCTCTGTGACATTGCTACTATTATGATCCCCAAATAATAATGAGGATCTTATTATTATTAAATAATAATAATAAACATGCAGATATTGTGGTATAGAGATGTTAAATAATTTGCTTGAGACCACAGTGGCAGTGGTAGTAGTCTACACCCAAAGCCCCAAACCATTTCCAAATTCGTGAATTTTTCATATGTTTCTGAAGCTCAGGCATTTCCCCTAGGGCTAAACTCGCAGATGCTGCTGATGCTTCTGTTTAGATGCCCAGTCTCACAACAGGAAGTACCAGCTCCCCTCTGCTCAGTCAAAGGGCCCCTTTCACATTGCTTGGGAATCACCTGGACTGTTGGCCCCTCCCTTCTGTGAGCTCCTTCGGGGCCTTGTCTGCACCTGAGGCATCTCTGAAGCCTCAGTCCCAGCCCAGGGGGACCCTTGGAGGGATCTTGAATAAGTTCTTCCACAATTGCAGATTAAGCTCTAGTTTAGAGGGTAAAGGGATCTGGCGGGTGGGTTGCCAGTGTGGACACAGTTGAGGAGAGAATTCAAAGAAGGATCATAAAAGAAAGTATTCATTTTTATTATTACCACGTTTAAACAGCATTTGTAAGCTCGGAAAGTTCTTTCACTTAGCTTGTTTTACAGTTATTGTTCACCGATTCATAAATGAGGGAGCTGGTTATACTGTTATTGCTCACTGTTTCATAAACAAAGGAGCTGAATGAAGGTCTGCTTGACGTTTGTCAGTGACACACCCTGACACCAGTAGAATTGGTAGAGGAACCACCTCGCTTAATTCCAACTGAAATGTTCTTGCCAGGGTAGGACAGGATGGCACACCTGGCACCACTTTCTTGGCTGTCTACATGAATTTCCGTAAACCATTCCTTTCTTCTCCCTTCCCTGTATTCATCCCCCCACACCATTTGCCAGCAGTGTTTTGTCCCTTCTGTGCATTGGTCCATTTACTCTCCCAGCAGCCGTCTACTAGCTTATATTCGATCCCTTATATTTTATAGAAGCCCCTCCTCACCTTCACAGACCCCGTGGATTGTTAGAGTGTTGTGCTTCCCCGAATCTTCCGTGTAGCACACTCCTGCTCACATGGAGACCCCTCTTGGCGAGCGTCAGCCTGGAAAGAGTGTAAAGACAAGCGTTCTAGTCCTGGAAACACGCTTCATGTAGACCATTTCCTTTTCCTTCTAACTTCCCAGGTTCCTCGTAATTTAGGTACAGGTAATATGATGATCTCCCCGACTTGTTGAGAACTTTAATTAAGGTACTGCGTACAGAGACACTTTGTAAGCTCTGAAGCACTCGAGAAATGCCATTGATACTCTTTGTATGTGACCTTCAGATTAAAAAGGTGAAGCACAAAGAGGAAAAAAGTTGTTTGAAGTTAGTACCAGTAACATCAGGCTCAGAGCAGGCTCAGAATCAACCGTGCTCCCCGGAAAAAGCAGATACCTCTGGTGAGCGGAGCAAGGAAACATCAGGTAAGAGGAAACTCTTTGGGAACAACTCCTCTGGCTTCCCTGGCCATGTTCAAGTGCATGCGCTAGGTGTGGGAGATGGATCCTGGACAGGCCTGGGGCCAGGCTGGGCTGAGGAGCTCACCCAGCTCCAGCTGAAACATCAGAACTGACTTCCAGGGAATTTCCTGGTGGTCCAGTGGTTAGGACTTGGCGCTTTCACTGCCGGGACCCAGGTTCAATCCCTGGTCAGGGAACTAAGATCCCACAAGCTGCATGGCACAGCCAACACTTAAAATTAAACAAAACAAGACAAAAAAAAAAAAACCTGACTTCCAGAGTCACAGACTTGAGTTTCATCGATATGAAAGCTGTGTAACTCGGGGCAAGCCTTCCAAATTCTCTGAGCTCCAGTTCCTAGTCCATAAAACGGAAATAAAGAATCAGAGTTCACAGGTTATTCAAAGGTGTTCAATTCAAGGGACTTCCCTGGCGGTCCTGTGGTTTGAGTATCTACAGAGTTTTTGACATTAAAGAGGTGTTCTTATACTGGAAACATTCCAGAACCGCTGGATTAAATCATCCATGGTTCATCATACACTTAACGGTTTCATTGAGGCATACTATAAAATTCACCGTTTTAAGTATACAGTGATTTTTGGTTAAAGACCAGTCAATTTAATTCTTTGGGGAAACAAGTAAGAAATATGTAATGAATAGGATGAGGCAGTGATGGGGTTTAGTTCGCTTTGTATAAACCATCAGAAGGAAAATTATGAATTGATGCTGCAAATAAATGCATAAACCGTTATAATACAGAGGCTTGTCTCAAAGTAACTCCTTGAGAGTGAGTGGACTCATAACCCTCTGCTGCAGAATTCTGATACTACAGGAGTCTCTCTGCAGTTTGGAAATATGTACCAACAAAGAAAAATGCTGATTTGTCACCTTCTTTTAGATGAACCTGCTCAGGAGGCTTCCAACATGCAAGAGAGAAAACCCCTGAAGGTGAGTGCCTCCCAAATCCAGAGGACCAGAGACCGTTTCTCTCTCCGTGGATGTGAATATTGGTAAAAGTGGGAGAATATTGAAAATGGCCTGGCCCTCACTGCCTCCCTTTCCTGATCTCTTTATCACAACGCCTGATGTAGTATTGAGAGCTTAATAGTAATTAATAACAATTGTGATAGCTGATACTTCTTTTGTTTTCATAGTGATGCCAGATTTATTTTAGGCAATTCACATGGATTAATTTATTTAGTCCCTAAGAAAACCTCTGTGACATTGCTACTATTATGATCCCCAAATAATAATGAGGATCTTATTATTATTAAATAATAATAATAAACATGCAGATATTGTGGTATAGAGATGTTAAATAATTTGCTTGAGACCACAGTGGCAGTGGTAGTAGTCTACACCCAAAGCCCCAAACCATTTCCAAATTCGTGAATTTTTCATATGTTTCTGAAGCTCAGGCATTTCCCCTAGGGCTAAACTCGCAGATGCTGCTGATGCTTCTGTTTAGATGCCCAGTCTCACAACAGGAAGTACCAGCTCCCCTCTGCTCAGTCAAAGGGCCCCTTTCACATTGCTTGGGAATCGCCTGGACTGTTGGCCCCTCCCTTCTGTGAGCTCCTTCGGGGCCTTGTCTGCACCTGAGGCATCTCTGAAGCCTCAGTCCCAGCCCAGGGGGACCCTTGGAGGGATCTTGAATAAGTTCTTCCACAATTGCAGATTAAGCTCTAGTTTAGAGGGTAAAGGGATCTGGCGGGTGGGTTGCCAGTGTGGACACAGTTGAGGAGAGAATTCAAAGAAGGATCATAAAAGAAAGTATTCATTTTTATTATTACCACGTTTAAACAGCATTTGTAAGCTCGGAAAGTTCTTTCACTTAGCTTGTTTTACAGTTATTGTTCACCGATTCATAAATGAGGGAGCTGGTTATACTGTTATTGCTCACTGTTTCATAAACAAAGGAGCTGAATGAAGGTCTGCTTGACGTTTGTCAGTGACACACCCTGACACCAGTAGAATTGGTAGAGGAACCACCTCGCTTAATTCCAACTGAAATGTTCTTGCCAGGGTAGGACAGGATGGCACACCTGGCACCACTTTCTTGGCTGTCTACATGAATTTCCGTAAACCATTCCTTTCTTCTCCCTTCCCTGTATTCATCCCCCCACACCATTTGCCAGCAGTGTTTTGTCCCTTCTGTGCATTGGTCCATTTACTCTCCCAGCAGCCGTCTACTAGCTTATATTCGATCCCTTATATTTTATAGAAGCCCCTCCTCACCTTCACAGACCCCGTGGATTGTTAGAGTGTTGTGCTTCCCCGAATCTTCCGTGTAGCACACTCCTGCTCACATGGAGACCCCTCTTGGCGAGCGTCAGCCTGGAAAGAGTGTAAAGACAAGCGTTCTAGTCCTGGAAACACGCTTCATGTAGACCATTTCCTTTTCCTTCTAACTTCCCAGGTTCCTCGTAATTTAGGTACAGGTAATATGATGATCTCCCCGACTTGTTGAGAACTTTAATTAAGGTACTGCGTACAGAGACACTTTGTAAGCTCTGAAGCACTCGAGAAATGCCATTGATACTCTTTGTATGTGACCTTCAGATTAAAAAGGTGAAGCACAAAGAGGAAAAAAGTTGTTTGAAGTTAGTACCAGTAACATCAGGCTCAGAGCAGGCTCAGAATCAACCGTGCTCCCCGGAAAAAGCAGATACCTCTGGTGAGCGGAGCAAGGAAACATCAGGTAAGAGGAAACTCTTTGGGAACAACTCCTCTGGCTTCCCTGGCCATGTTCAAGTGCATGCGCTAGGTGTGGGAGATGGATCCTGGACAGGCCTGGGGCCAGGCTGGGCTGAGGAGCTCACCCAGCTCCAGCTGAAACATCAGAACTGACTTCCAGGGAATTTCCTGGTGGTCCAGTGGTTAGGACTTGGCGCTTTCACTGCCGGGACCCAGGTTCAATCCCTGGTCAGGGAACTAAGATCCCACAAGCTGCATGGCACAGCCAAAACTTAAAATTAAACAAAACAAGACAAAAAAAAAAAAAAACCTGACTTCCAGAGTCACAGACTTGAGTTTCATCGATATGAAAGCTGTGTAACTCGGGGCAAGCCTTCCAAATTCTCTGAGCTCCAGTTCCTAGTCCATAAAACGGAAATAAAGAATCAGAGTTCACAGGTTATTCAAAGGTGTTCAATTCAAGGGACTTCCCTGGCGGTCCTGTGGTTTGAGTATCTACAGAGTTTTTGACATTAAAGAGGTGTTCTTATACTGGAAACATTCCAGAACCGCTGGATTAAATCATCCATGGTTCATCATACACTTAACGGTTTCATTGAGGCATACTATAAAATTCACCGTTTTAAGTATACAGTGATTTTTTTTTTTTTTTTTTTTTTTTGCTGTACGTGGGCCTCTCACTGCTGTGGCCTCTCCCGTTGCGGAGCACAGGCTCCGGACACACAGGCTCCACGGCCATGGCTCGCGGGCCCAGCCGCTGCGCGGCATGTGGGATCTTCCGGGATAGGGGCACGAACCCGTGTCCCCTGCATCGGCAGGCGGACTCTCAACCACTGCGCCACCAGGGAAGCCCTACAGTGATTTTTGGTTAAAGACCAGTCAATTTAATTCTTTGGGGAAACAAGTAAGAAATATGTAATGAATAGGATGAGGCAGTGATGGGGTTTAGTTCGCTTTGTATAAACCATCAGAAGGAAAATTATGAATTGATGCTGCAAATAAATGCATAAACCGTTATAATACAGAGGCTTGTCTCAAAGTAACTCCTTGACAGTGAGTGGACTCATAACCCTCTGCTGCAGAATTCTGATACTACAGGAGTCTCTCTGCAGTTTGGAAATATGTACCAACAAAGAAAAATGCTGATTTGTCACCTTCTTTTAGATGAACCTGCTCAGGAGGCTTCCAACATGCAAGAGAGAAAACCCCTGAAGGTGAGTGCCTCCCAAATCCAGAGGACCAGAGACCATTTCTCTCTCCGTGGATGTGAATATTGGTAAAAGTGGGAGAATATTGAAAATGGCCTGGCCCTCACTGCCTCCCTTTCCTGATCTCTTTATCACAACGCCTGATGTAGTATTGAGAGCTTAATAGTAATTAATAACAATTGTGATAGCTGATACTTCTTTTGTTTTCATAGTGATGCCAGATTTATTTTAGGCAATTCACATGGATTAATTTATTTAGTCCCTAAGAAAACCTCTGTGACATTGCTACTATTATGATCCCCAAATAATAATGAGGATATTATTATTATTAAATAATAATAATAAACATGCAGATATTGTGGTATAGAGATGTTAAATAATTTGCTTGAGACCACAGTGGCAGTGGTAGTAGTCTACACCCAAAGCCCCAAACCATTTCCAAATTCGTGAATTTTTCATATGTTTCTGAAGCTCAGGCATTTCCCCTAGGGCTAAACTCGCAGATGCTGCTGATGCTTCTGTTTAGATGCCCAGTCTCACAACAGGAAGTACCAGCTCCCCTCTGCTCAGTCAAAGGGCCCCTTTCACATTGCTTGGGAATCGCCTGGACTGTTGGCCCCTCCCTTCTGTGAGCTCCTTCGGGGCCTTGTCTGCACCTGAGGCATCTCTGAAGCCTCAGTCCCAGCCCAGGGGGACCCTTGGAGGGATCTTGAATAAGTTCTTCCACAATTGCAGATTAAGCTCTAGTTTAGAGGGTAAAGGGATCTGGCGGGTGGGTTGCCAGTGTGGACACAGTTGAGGAGAGAATTCAAAGAAGGATCATAAAAGAAAGTATTCATTTTTATTATTACCACGTTTAAACAGCATTTGTAAGCTCGGAAAGTTCTTTCACTTAGCTTGTTTTACAGTTATTGTTCACCGATTCATAAATGAGGGAGCTGGTTATACTGTTATTGCTCACTGTTTCATAAACAAAGGAGCTGAATGAAGGTCTGCTTGACGTTTGTCAGTGACACACCCTGACACCAGTAGAATTGGTAGAGGAACCACCTCGCTTAATTCCAACTGAAATGTTCTTGCCAGGGTAGGACAGGATGGCACACCTGGCACCACTTTCTTGGCTGTCTACATGAATTTCCGTAAACCATTCCTTTCTTCTCCCTTCCCTGTATTCATCCCCCCACACCATTTGCCAGCAGTGTTTTGTCCCTTCTGTGCATTGGTCCATTTACTCTCCCAGCAGCCGTCTACTAGCTTATATTCGATCCCTTATATTTTATAGAAGCCCCTCCTCACCTTCACAGACCCCGTGGATTGTTAGAGTGTTGTGCTTCCCCGAATCTTCCGTGTAGCACACTCCTGCTCACATGGAGACCCCTCTTGGCGAGCGTCAGCCTGGAAAGAGTGTAAAGACAAGCGTTCTAGTCCTGGAAACACGCTTCATGTAGACCATTTCCTTTTCCTTCTAACTTCCCAGGTTCCTCGTAATTTAGGTACAGGTAATATGATGATCTCCCCGACTTGTTGAGAACTTTAATTAAGGTACTGCGTACAGAGACACTTTGTAAGCTCTAAAGCACTCGAGAAATGCCATTGATACTCTTTGTATGTGACCTTCAGATTAAAAAGCTGAAGCACAAAGAGGAAAAAAGTTGTTTGAAGTTAGTACCAGTAACATCAGGCTCAGAGCAGGCTCAGAATCAACCGTGCTCCCCGGAAAAAGCAGATACCTCTGGTGAGCGGAGCAAGGAAACATCAGGTAAGAGGAAACTCTTTGGGAACAACTCCTCTGGCTTCCCTGGCCATGTTCAAGTGCATGCGCTAGGTGTGGGAGATGGATCCTGGACAGGCCTGGGGCCAGGCTGGGCTGAGGAGCTCACCCAGCTCCAGCTGAAACATCAGAACTGACTTCCAGGGAATTTCCTGGTGGTCCAGTGGTTAGGACTTGGCGCTTTCACTGCCGGGACCCAGGTTCAATCCCTGGTCAGGGAACTAAGATCCCACAAGCTGCATGGCACAGCCAACACTTAAAATTAAACAAAACAAGACAAAAAAAAAAAACCTGACTTCCAGAGTCACAGACTTGAGTTTCATCGATATGAAAGCTGTGTAACTCGGGGCAAGCCTTCCAAATTCTCTGAGCTCCAGTTCCTAGTCCATAAAACGGAAATAAAGAATCAGAGTTCACAGGTTATTCAAAGGTGTTCAATTCAAGGGACTTCCCTGGCGGTCCTGTGGTTTGAGTATCTACAGAGTTTTTGACATTAAAGAGGTGTTCTTATACTGGAAACATTCCAGAACCGCTGGATTAAATCATCCATGGTTCATCGTACACTTAACGGTTTCATTGAGGCATACTATAAAATTCACCGTTTTAAGTATACAGTGATTTTTGGTTAAAGACCAGTCAATTTAATTCTTTGGGGAAACAAGTAAGAAATATGTAATGAATAGGATGAGGCAGTGATGGGGTTTAGTTCGCTTTGTATAAACCATCAGAAGGAAAATTATGAATTGATGCTGCAAATAAATGCATAAACCGTTATAATACAGAGGCTTGTCTCAAAGTAACTCCTTGACAGTGAGTGGACTCATAACCCTCTGCTGCAGAATTCTGATACTACAGGAGTCTCTCTGCAGTTTGGAAATATGTACCAACAAAGAAAAATGCTGATTTGTCACCTTCTTTTAGATGAACCTGCTCAGGAGGCTTCCAACATGCAAGAGAGAAAACCCCTGAAGGTGAGTGCCTCCCAAATCCAGAGGACCAGAGACCGTTTCTCTCTCCGTGGATGTGAATATTGGTAAAAGTGGGAGAATATTGAAAATGGCCTGGCCCTCACTGCCTCCCTTTCCTGATCTCTTTATCACAACGCCTGATGTAGTATTGAGAGCTTAATAGTAATTAATAACAATTGTGATAGCTGATACTTTTTTTGTTTTCATAGTGATGCCAGATTTATTTTAGGCAATTCACATGGATTAATTTATTTAGTCCCTAAGGAAACCTCTGTGACATTGCTACTATTATGATCCCCAAATAATAATGAGGATATTATTATTATTAAATAATAATAATAAACATGCAGATATTGTGGTATAGAGATGTTAAATAATTTGCTTGAGACCACAGTGGCAGTGGTAGTAGTCTACACCCAAAGCCCCAAACCATTTCCAAATTCGTGAATTTTTCATATGTTTCTGAAGCTCAGGCATTTCCCCTAGGGCTAAACTCGCAGATGCTGCTGATGCTTCTGTTTAGATGCCCAGTCTCACAACAGGAAGTACCAGCTCCCCTCTGCTCAGTCAAAGGGCCCCTTTCACATTGCTTGGGAATCGCCTGGACTGTTGGCCCCTCCCTTCTGTGAGCTCCTTCGGGGCCTTGTCTGCACCTGAGGCATCTCTGAAGCCTCAGTCCCAGCCCAGGGGGACCCTTGGAGGGATCTTGAATAAGTTCTTCCACAATTGCAGATTAAGCTCTAGTTTAGAGGGTAAAGGGATCTGGCGGGTGGGTTGCCAGTGTGGACACAGTTGAGGAGAGAATTCAAAGAAGGATCATAAAAGAAAGTATTCATTTTTATTATTACCACGTTTAAACAGCATTTGTAAGCTCGGAAAGTTCTTTCACTTAGCTTGTTTTACAGTTATTGTTCACCGATTCATAAATGAGGGAGCTGGTTATACTGTTATTGCTCACTGTTTCATAAACAAAGGAGCTGAATGAAGGTCTGCTTGACGTTTGTCAGTGACACACCCTGACACCAGTAGAATTGGTAGAGGAACCACCTCGCTTAATTCCAACTGAAATGTTCTTGCCAGGGTAGGACAGGATGGCACACCTGGCACCACTTTCTTGGCTGTCTACATGAATTTCCGTAAACCATTCCTTTCTTCTCCCTTCCCTGTATTCATCCCCCCACACCATTTGCCAGCAGTGTTTTGTCCCTTCTGTGCATTGGTCCATTTACTCTCCCAGCAGCCGTCTACTAGCTTATATTCGATCCCTTATATTTTATAGAAGCCCCTCCTCACCTTCACAGACCCCGTGGATTGTTAGAGTGTTGTGCTTCCCCGAATCTTCCGTGTAGCACACTCCTGCTCACATGGAGACCCCTCTTGGCGAGCGTCAGCCTGGAAAGAGTGTAAAGACAAGCGTTCTAGTCCTGGAAACACGCTTCATGTAGACCATTTCCTTTTCCTTCTAACTTCCCAGGTTCCTCGTAATTTAGGTACAGGTAATATGATGATCTCCCCGACTTGTTGAGAACTTTAATTAAGGTACTGCGTACAGAGACACTTTGTAAGCTCTGAAGCACTCGAGAAATGCCATTGATACTCTTTGTATGTGACCTTCAGATTAAAAAGGTGAAGCACAAAGAGGAAAAAAGTTGTTTGAAGTTAGTACCAGTAACATCAGGCTCAGAGCAGGCTCAGAATCAACCGTGCTCCCCGGAAAAAGCAGATACCTCTGGTGAGCGGAGCAAGGAAACATCAGGTAAGAGGAAACTCTTTGGGAACAACTCCTCTGGCTTCCCTGGCCATGTTCAAGTGCATGCGCTAGGTGTGGGAGATGGATCCTGGACAGGCCTGGGGCCAGGCTGGGCTGAGGAGCTCACCCAGCTCCAGCTGAAACATCAGAACTGACTTCCAGGGAATTTCCTGGTGGTCCAGTGGTTAGGACTTGGCGCTTTCACTGCCGGGACCCAGGTTCAATCCCTGGTCAGGGAACTAAGATCCCACAAGCTGCATGGCACAGCCAAAACTTAAAATTAAACAAAACAAGACAAAAAAAAAAAAACCTGACTTCCAGAGTCACAGACTTGAGTTTCATCGATATGAAAGCTGTGTAACTCGGGGCAAGCCTTCCAAATTCTCTGAGCTCCAGTTCCTAGTCCATAAAACGGAAATAAAGAATCAGAGTTCACAGGTTATTCAAAGGTGTTCAATTCAAGGGACTTCCCTGGCGGTCCTGTGGTTTGAGTATCTACAGAGTTTTTGACATTAAAGAGGTGTTCTTATACTGGAAACATTCCAGAACCGCTGGATTAAATCATCCATGGTTCATCATACACTTAACGGTTTCATTGAGGCATACTATAAAATTCACCGTTTTAAGTATACAGTGATTTTTGGTTAAAGACCAGTCAATTTAATTCTTTGGGGAAACAAGTAAGAAATATGTAATGAATAGGATGAGGCAGTGATGGGGTTTAGTTCGCTTTGTATAAACCATCAGAAGGAAAATTATGAATTGATGCTGCAAATAAATGCATAAACCGTTATAATACAGAGGCTTGTCTCAAAGTAACTCCTTGAGAGTGAGTGGACTCATAACCCTCTGCTGCAGAATTCTGATACTACAGGAGTCTCTCTGCAGTTTGGAAATATGTACCAACAAAGAAAAATGCTGATTTGTCACCTTCTTTTAGATGAACCTGCTCAGGAGGCTTCCAACATGCAAGAGAGAAAACCCCTGAAGGTGAGTGCCTCCCAAATCCAGAGGACCAGAGACCGTTTCTCTCTCCGTGGATGTGAATATTGGTAAAAGTGGGAGAATATTGAAAATGGCCTGGCCCTCACTGCCTCCCTTTCCTGATCTCTTTATCACAACGCCTGATGTAGTATTGAGAGCTTAATAGTAATTAATAACAATTGTGATAGCTGATACTTCTTTTGTTTTCATAGTGATGCCAGATTTATTTTAGGCAATTCACATGGATTAATTTATTTAGTCCCTAAGAAAACCTCTGTGACATTGCTACTATTATGATCCCCAAATAATAATGAGGATCTTATTATTATTAAATAATAATAATAAACATGCAGATATTGTGGTATAGAGATGTTAAATAATTTGCTTGAGACCACAGTGGCAGTGGTAGTAGTCTACACCCAAAGCCCCAAACCATTTCCAAATTCGTGAATTTTTCATATGTTTCTGAAGCTCAGGCATTTCCCCTAGGGCTAAACTCGCAGATGCTGCTGATGCTTCTGTTTAGATGCCCAGTCTCACAACAGGAAGTACCAGCTCCCCTCTGCTCAGTCAAAGGGCCCCTTTCACATTGCTTGGGAATCGCCTGGACTGTTGGCCCCTCCCTTCTGTGAGCTCCTTCGGGGCCTTGTCTGCACCTGAGGCATCTCTGAAGCCTCAGTCCCAGCCCAGGGGGACCCTTGGAGGGATCTTGAATAAGTTCTTCCACAATTGCAGATTAAGCTCTAGTTTAGAGGGTAAAGGGATCTGGCGGGTGGGTTGCCAGTGTGGACACAGTTGAGGAGAGAATTCAAAGAAGGATCATAAAAGAAAGTATTCATTTTTATTATTACCACGTTTAAACAGCATTTGTAAGCTCGGAAAGTTCTTTCACTTAGCTTGTTTTACAGTTATTGTTCACCGATTCATAAATGAGGGAGCTGGTTATACTGTTATTGCTCACTGTTTCATAAACAAAGGAGCTGAATGAAGGTCTGCTTGACGTTTGTCAGTGACACACCCTGACACCAGTAGAATTGGTAGAGGAACCACCTCGCTTAATTCCAACTGAAATGTTCTTGCCAGGGTAGGACAGGATGGCACACCTGGCACCACTTTCTTGGCTGTCTACATGAATTTCCGTAAACCATTCCTTTCTTCTCCCTTCCCTGTATTCATCCCCCCACACCATTTGCCAGCAGTGTTTTGTCCCTTCTGTGCATTGGTCCATTTACTCTCCCAGCAGCCGTCTACTAGCTTATATTCGATCCCTTATATTTTATAGAAGCCCCTCCTCACCTTCACAGACCCCGTGGATTGTTAGAGTGTTGTGCTTCCCCGAATCTTCCGTGTAGCACACTCCTGCTCACATGGAGACCCCTCTTGGCGAGCGTCAGCCTGGAAAGAGTGTAAAGACAAGCGTTCTAGTCCTGGAAACACGCTTCATGTAGACCATTTCCTTTTCCTTCTAACTTCCCAGGTTCCTCGTAATTTAGGTACAGGTAATATGATGATCTCCCCGACTTGTTGAGAACTTTAATTAAGGTACTGCGTACAGAGACACTTTGTAAGCTCTGAAGCACTCGAGAAATGCCATTGATACTCTTTGTATGTGACCTTCAGATTAAAAAGGTGAAGCACAAAGAGGAAAAAAGTTGTTTGAAGTTAGTACCAGTAACATCAGGCTCAGAGCAGGCTCAGAATCAACCGTGCTCCCCGGAAAAAGCAGATACCTCTGGTGAGCGGAGCAAGGAAACATCAGGTAAGAGGAAACTCTTTGGGAACAACTCCTCTGGCTTCCCTGGCCATGTTCAAGTGCATGCGCTAGGTGTGGGAGATGGATCCTGGACAGGCCTGGGGCCAGGCTGGGCTGAGGAGCTCACCCAGCTCCAGCTGAAACATCAGAACTGACTTCCAGGGAATTTCCTGGTGGTCCAGTGGTTAGGACTTGGCGCTTTCACTGCCGGGACCCAGGTTCAATCCCTGGTCAGGGAACTAAGATCCCACAAGCTGCATGGCACAGCCAACACTTAAAATTAAACAAAACAAGACAAAAAAAAAAAAAACCTGACTTCCAGAGTCACAGACTTGAGTTTCATCGATATGAAAGCTGTGTAACTCGGGGCAAGCCTTCCAAATTCTCTGAGCTCCAGTTCCTAGTCCATAAAACGGAAATAAAGAATCAGAGTTCACAGGTTATTCAAAGGTGTTCAATTCAAGGGACTTCCCTGGCGGTCCTGTGGTTTGAGTATCTACAGAGTTTTTGACATTAAAGAGGTGTTCTTATACTGGAAACATTCCAGAACCGCTGGATTAAATCATCCATGGTTCATCATACACTTAACGGTTTCATTGAGGCATACTATAAAATTCACCGTTTTAAGTATACAGTGATTTTTGGTTAAAGACCAGTCAATTTAATTCTTTGGGGAAACAAGTAAGAAATATGTAATGAATAGGATGAGGCAGTGATGGGGTTTAGTTCGCTTTGTATAAACCATCAGAAGGAAAATTATGAATTGATGCTGCAAATAAATGCATAAACCGTTATAATACAGAGGCTTGTCTCAAAGTAACTCCTTGACAGTGAGTGGACTCATAACCCTCTGCTGCAGAATTCTGATACTACAGGAGTCTCTCTGCAGTTTGGAAATATGTACCAACAAAGAAAAATGCTGATTTGTCACCTTCTTTTAGATGAACCTGCTCAGGAGGCTTCCAACATGCAAGAGAGAAAACCCCTGAAGGTGAGTGCCTCCCAAATCCAGAGGACCAGAGACCGTTTCTCTCTCCGTGGATGTGAATATTGGTAAAAGTGGGAGAATATTGAAAATGGCCTGGCCCTCACTGCCTCCCTTTCCTGATCTCTTTATCACAACGCCTGATGTAGTACTGAGAGCTTAATAGTAATTAATAACAATTGTGATAGCTGATACTTCTTTTGTTTTCATAGTGATGCCAGATTTATTTTAGGCAATTCACATGGATTAATTTATTTAGTCCCTAAGAAAACCTCTGTGACATTGCTACTATTATGATCCCCAAATAATAATGAGGATCTTATTATTATTAAATAATAATAATAAACATGCAGATATTGTGGTATAGAGATGTTAAATAATTTGCTTGAGACCACAGTGGCAGTGGTAGTAGTCTACACCCAAAGCCCCAAACCATTTCCAAATTCGTGAATTTTTCATATGTTTCTGAAGCTCAGGCATTTCCCCTAGGGCTAAACTCGCAGATGCTGCTGATGCTTCTGTTTAGATGCCCAGTCTCACAACAGGAAGTACCAGCTCCCCTCTGCTCAGTCAAAGGGCCCCTTTCACATTGCTTGGGAATCGCCTGGACTGTTGGCCCCTCCCTTCTGTGAGCTCCTTCGGGGCCTTGTCTGCACCTGAGGCATCTCTGAAGCCTCAGTCCCAGCCCAGGGGGACCCTTGGAGGGATCTTGAATAAGTTCTTCCACAATTGCAGATTAAGCTCTAGTTTAGAGGGTAAAGGGATCTGGCGGGTGGGTTGCCAGTGTGGACACAGTTGAGGAGAGAATTCAAAGAAGGATCATAAAAGAAAGTATTCATTTTTATTATTACCACGTTTAAACAGCATTTGTAAGCTCGGAAAGTTCTTTCACTTAGCTTGTTTTACAGTTATTGTTCACCGATTCATAAATGAGGGAGCTGGTTATACTGTTATTGCTCACTGTTTCATAAACAAAGGAGCTGAATGAAGGTCTGCTTGACGTTTGTCAGTGACACACCCTGACACCAGTAGAATTGGTAGAGGAACCACCTCGCTTAATTCCAACTGAAATGTTCTTGCCAGGGTAGGACAGGATGGCACACCTGGCACCACTTTCTTGGCTGTCTACATGAATTTCCGTAAACCATTCCTTTCTTCTCCCTTCCCTGTATTCATCCCCCCACACCATTTGCCAGCAGTGTTTTGTCCCTTCTGTGCATTGGTCCATTTACTCTCCCAGCAGCCGTCTACTAGCTTATATTCGATCCCTTATATTTTATAGAAGCCCCTCCTCACCTTCACAGACCCCGTGGATTGTTAGAGTGTTGTGCTTCCCCGAATCTTCCGTGTAGCACACTCCTGCTCACATGGAGACCCCTCTTGGCGAGCGTCAGCCTGGAAAGAGTGTAAAGACAAGCGTTCTAGTCCTGGAAACACGCTTCATGTAGACCATTTCCTTTTCCTTCTAACTTCCCAGGTTCCTCGTAATTTAGGTACAGGTAATATGATGATCTCCCCGACTTGTTGAGAACTTTAATTAAGGTACTGCGTACAGAGACACTTTGTAAGCTCTAAAGCACTCGAGAAATGCCATTGATACTCTTTGTATGTGACCTTCAGATTAAAAAGGTGAAGCACAAAGAGGAAAAAAGTTGTTTGAAGTTAGTACCAGTAACATCAGGCTCAGAGCAGGCTCAGAATCAACCGTGCTCCCCGGAAAAAGCAGATACCTCTGGTGAGCGGAGCAAGGAAACATCAGGTAAGAGGAAACTCTTTGGGAACAACTCCTCTGGCTTCCCTGGCCATGTTCAAGTGCATGCGCTAGGTGTGGGAGATGGATCCTGGACAGGCCTGGGGCCAGGCTGGGCTGAGGAGCTCACCCAGCTCCAGCTGAAACATCAGAACTGACTTCCAGGGAATTTCCTGGTGGTCCAGTGGTTAGGACTTGGCGCTTTCACTGCCGGGACCCAGGTTCAATCCCTGGTCAGGGAACTAAGATCCCACAAGCTGCATGGCACAGCCAACACTTAAAATTAAACAAAACAAGACAAAAAAAAAAAAAACCTGACTTCCAGAGTCACAGACTTGAGTTTCATCGATATGAAAGCTGTGTAACTCGGGGCAAGCCTTCCAAATTCTCTGAGCTCCAGTTCCTAGTCCATAAAACGGAAATAAAGAATCAGAGTTCACAGGTTATTCAAAGGTGTTCAATTCAAGGGACTTCCCTGGCGGTCCTGTGGTTTGAGTATCTACAGAGTTTTTGACATTAAAGAGGTGTTCTTATACTGGAAACATTCCAGAACCGCTGGATTAAATCATCCATGGTTCATCATACACTTAACGGTTTCATTGAGGCATACTATAAAATTCACCGTTTTAAGTATACAGTGATTTTTGGTTAAAGACCAGTCAATTTAATTCTTTGGGGAAACAAGTAAGAAATATGTAATGAATAGGATGAGGCAGTGATGGGGTTTAGTTCGCTTTGTATAAACCATCAGAAGGAAAATTATGAATTGATGCTGCAAATAAATGCATAAACCGTTATAATACAGAGGCTTGTCTCAAAGTAACTCCTTGAGAGTGAGTGGACTCATAACCCTCTGCTGCAGAATTCTGATACTACAGGAGTCTCTCTGCAGTTTGGAAATATGTACCAACAAAGAAAAATGCTGATTTGTCACCTTCTTTTAGATGAACCTGCTCAGGAGGCTTCCAACATGCAAGAGAGAAAACCCCTGAAGGTGAGTGCCTCCCAAATCCAGAGGACCAGAGACCGTTTCTCTCTCCGTGGATGTGAATATTGGTAAAAGTGGGAGAATATTGAAAATGGCCTGGCCCTCACTGCCTCCCTTTCCTGATCTCTTTATCACAACGCCTGATGTAGTATTGAGAGCTTAATAGTAATTAATAACAATTGTGATAGCTGATACTTCTTTTGTTTTCATAGTGATGCCAGATTTATTTTAGGCAATTCACATGGATTAATTTATTTAGTCCCTAAGAAAACCTCTGTGACATTGCTACTATTATGATCCCCAAATAATAATGAGGATCTTATTATTATTAAATAATAATAATAAACATGCAGATATTGTGGTATAGAGATGTTAAATAATTTGCTTGAGACCACAGTGGCAGTGGTAGTAGTCTACACCCAAAGCCCCAAACCATTTCCAAATTCGTGAATTTTTCATATGTTTCTGAAGCTCAGGCATTTCCCCTAGGGCTAAACTCGCAGATGCTGCTGATGCTTCTGTTTAGATGCCCAGTCTCACAACAGGAAGTACCAGCTCCCCTCTGCTCAGTCAAAGGGCCCCTTTCACATTGCTTGGGAATCGCCTGGACTGTTGGCCCCTCCCTTCTGTGAGCTCCTTCGGGGCCTTGTCTGCACCTGAGGCATCTCTGAAGCCTCAGTCCCAGCCCAGGGGGACCCTTGGAGGGATCTTGAATAAGTTCTTCCACAATTGCAGATTAAGCTCTAGTTTAGAGGGTAAAGGGATCTGGCGGGTGGGTTGCCAGTGTGGACACAGTTGAGGAGAGAATTCAAAGAAGGATCATAAAAGAAAGTATTCATTTTTATTATTACCACGTTTAAACAGCATTTGTAAGCTCGGAAAGTTCTTTCACTTAGCTTGTTTTACAGTTATTGTTCACCGATTCATAAATGAGGGAGCTGGTTATACTGTTATTGCTCACTGTTTCATAAACAAAGGAGCTGAATGAAGGTCTGCTTGACGTTTGTCAGTGACACACCCTGACACCAGTAGAATTGGTAGAGGAACCACCTCGCTTAATTCCAACTGAAATGTTCTTGCCAGGGTAGGACAGGATGGCACACCTGGCACCACTTTCTTGGCTGTCTACATGAATTTCCGTAAACCATTCCTTTCTTCTCCCTTCCCTGTATTCATCCCCCCACACCATTTGCCAGCAGTGTTTTGTCCCTTCTGTGCATTGGTCCATTTACTCTCCCAGCAGCCGTCTACTAGCTTATATTCGATCCCTTATATTTTATAGAAGCCCCTCCTCACCTTCACAGACCCCGTGGATTGTTAGAGTGTTGTGCTTCCCCGAATCTTCCGTGTAGCACACTCCTGCTCACATGGAGACCCCTCTTGGCGAGCGTCAGCCTGGAAAGAGTGTAAAGACAAGCGTTCTAGTCCTGGAAACACGCTTCATGTAGACCATTTCCTTTTCCTTCTAACTTCCCAGGTTCCTCGGAATTTAGGTACAGGTAATATGATGATCTCCCCGACTTGTTGAGAACTTTAATTAAGGTACTGCGTACAGAGACACTTTGTAAGCTCTGAAGCACTCGAGAAATGCCATTGATACTCTTTGTATGTGACCTTCAGATTAAAAAGGTGAAGCACAAAGAGGAAAAAAGTTGTTTGAAGTTAGTACCAGTAACATCAGGCTCAGAGCAGGCTCAGAATCAACCGTGCTCCCCGGAAAAAGCAGATACCTCTGGTGAGCGGAGCAAGGAAACATCAGGTAAGAGGAAACTCTTTGGGAACAACTCCTCTGGCTTCCCTGGCCATGTTCAAGTGCATGCGCTAGGTGTGGGAGATGGATCCTGGACAGGCCTGGGGCCAGGCTGGGCTGAGGAGCTCACCCAGCTCCAGCTGAAACATCAGAACTGACTTCCAGGGAATTTCCTGGTGGTCCAGTGGTTAGGACTTGGCGCTTTCACTGCCGGGACCCAGGTTCAATCCCTGGTCAGGGAACTAAGATCCCACAAGCTGCATGGCACAGCCAACACTTAAAATTAAACAAAACAAGACAAAAAAAAAAAAACCTGACTTCCAGAGTCACAGACTTGAGTTTCATCGATATGAAAGCTGTGTAACTCGGGGCAAGCCTTCCAAATTCTCTGAGCTCCAGTTCCTAGTCCATAAAATGGAAATAAAGAATCAGAGTTCACAGGTTATTCAAAGGTGTTCAATTCAAGGGACTTCCCTGGCGGTCCTGTGGTTTGAGTATCTACAGAGTTTTTGACATTAAAGAGGTGTTCTTATACTGGAAACATTCCAGAACCACTGGATTAAATCATCCATGGTTCATCATACACTTAACGGTTTCATTGAGGCATACTATAAAATTCACCGTTTTAAGTATACAGTGATTTTTTTTTTTTTTTTTTTTGCTGTACGTGGGCCTCTCACTGCTGTGGCCTCTCCCGTTGCGGAGCACAGGCTCCGGACACACAGGCTCCGCGGCCATGGCTCGCGGGCCCAGCCGCTGCGCGGCATGTGGGATCTTCCGGGATAAGGGCACGAACCCGTGTCCCCTGCATCGGCAGGCGGACTCTCAACCACTGCGCCACCAGGGAAGCCCTACAGTGATTTTTGGTTAAAGACCAGTCAATTTAATTCTTTGGGGAAACAAGTAAGAAATATGTAATGAATAGGATGAGGCAGTGATGGGGTTTAGTTCGCTTTGTATAAACCATCAGAAGGAAAATTATGAATTGATGCTGCAAATAAATGCATAAACCGTTATAATACAGAGGCTTGTCTCAAAGTAACTCCTTGACAGTGAGTGGACTCATAACCCTCTGCTGCAGAATTCTGATACTACAGGAGTCTCTCTGCAGTTTGGAAATATGTACCAACAAAGGAAAATGCTGATTTGTCACCTTCTTTTAGATGAACCTGCTCAGGAGGCTTCCAACATGCAAGAGAGAAAACCCCTGAAGGTGAGTGCCTCCCAAATCCAGAGGACCAGAGACCGTTTCTCTCTCCGTGGATGTGAATATTGGTAAAAGTGGGAGAATATTGAAAATGGCCTGGCCCTCACTGCCTCCCTTTCCTGATCTCTTTATCACAACGCCTGATGTAGTACTGAGAGCTTAATAGTAATTAATAACAATTGTGATAGCTGATACTTCTTTTGTTTTCATAGTGATGCCAGATTTATTTTAGGCAATTCACATGGATTAATTTATTTAGTCCCTAAGAAAACCTCTGTGACATTGCTACTATTATGATCCCCAAATAATAATGAGGATCTTATTATTATTAAATAATAATAATAAACATGCAGATATTGTGGTATAGAGATGTTAAATAATTTGCTTGAGACCACAGTGGCAGTGGTAGTAGTCTACACCCAAAGCCCCAAACCATTTCCAAATTCGTGAATTTTTCATATGTTTCTGAAGCTCAGGCATTTCCCCTAGGGCTAAACTCGCAGATGCTGCTGATGCTTCTGTTTAGATGCCCAGTCTCACAACAGGAAGTACCAGCTCCCCTCTGCTCAGTCAAAGGGCCCCTTTCACATTGCTTGGGAATCGCCTGGACTGTTGGCCCCTCCCTTCTGTGAGCTCCTTCGGGGCCTTGTCTGCACCTGAGGCATCTCTGAAGCCTCAGTCCCAGCCCAGGGGGACCCTTGGAGGGATCTTGAATAAGTTCTTCCACAATTGCAGATTAAGCTCTAGTTTAGAGGGTAAAGGGATCTGGCGGGTGGGTTGCCAGTGTGGACACAGTTGAGGAGAGAATTCAAAGAAGGATCATAAAAGAAAGTATTCATTTTTATTATTACCACGTTTAAACAGCATTTGTAAGCTCGGAAAGTTCTTTCACTTAGCTTGTTTTACAGTTATTGTTCACCGATTCATAAATGAGGGAGCTGGTTATACTGTTATTGCTCACTGTTTCATAAACAAAGGAGCTGAATGAAGGTCTGCTTGACGTTTGTCAGTGACACACCCTGACACCAGTAGAATTGGTAGAGGAACCACCTCGCTTAATTCCAACTGAAATGTTCTTGCCAGGGTAGGACAGGATGGCACACCTGGCACCACTTTCTTGGCTGTCTACATGAATTTCCATAAACCATTCCTTTCTTCTCCCTTCCCTGTATTCATCCCCCCACACCATTTGCCAGCAGTGTTTTGTCCCTTCTGTGCATTGGTCCATTTACTCTCCCAGCAGCCGTCTACTAGCTTATATTCGATCCCTTATATTTTATAGAAGCCCCTCCTCACCTTCACAGACCCCGTGGATTGTTAGAGTGTTGTGCTTCCCCGAATCTTCCGTGTAGCACACTCCTGCTCACATGGAGACCCCTCTTGGCGAGCGTCAGCCTGGAAAGAGTGTAAAGACAAGCGTTCTAGTCCTGGAAACACGCTTCATGTAGACCATTTCCTTTTCCTTCTAACTTCCCAGGTTCCTCGTAATTTAGGTACAGGTAATATGATGATCTCCCCGACTTGTTGAGAACTTTAATTAAGGTACTGCGTACAGAGACACTTTGTAAGCTCTAAAGCACTCGAGAAATGCCATTGATACTCTTTGTATGTGACCTTCAGATTAAAAAGGTGAAGCACAAAGAGGAAAAAAGTTGTTTGAAGTTAGTACCAGTAACATCAGGCTCAGAGCAGGCTCAGAATCAACCGTGCTCCCCGGAAAAAGCAGATACCTCTGGTGAGCGGAGCAAGGAAACATCAGGTAAGAGGAAACTCTTTGGGAACAACTCCTCTGGCTTCCCTGGCCATGTTCAAGTGCATGCGCTAGGTGTGGGAGATGGATCCTGGACAGGCCTGGGGCCAGGCTGGGCTGAGGAGCTCACCCAGCTCCAGCTGAAACATCAGAACTGACTTCCAGGGAATTTCCTGGTGGTCCAGTGGTTAGGACTTGGCGCTTTCACTGCCGGGACCCAGGTTCAATCCCTGGTCAGGGAACTAAGATCCCACAAGCTGCATGGCACAGCCAACACTTAAAATTAAACAAAACAAGACAAAAAAAAAAAACCTGACTTCCAGAGTCACAGACTTGAGTTTCATCGATATGAAAGCTGTGTAACTCGGGGCAAGCCTTCCAAATTCTCTGAGCTCCAGTTCCTAGTCCATAAAACGGAAATAAAGAATCAGAGTTCACAGGTTATTCAAAGGTGTTCAATTCAAGGGACTTCCCTGGCGGTCCTGTGGTTTGAGTATCTACAGAGTTTTTGACATTAAAGAGGTGTTCTTATACTGGAAACATTCCAGAACCGCTGGATTAAATCATCCATGGTTCATCGTACACTTAACGGTTTCATTGAGGCATACTATAAAATTCACCGTTTTAAGTATACAGTGATTTTTGGTTAAAGACCAGTCAATTTAATTCTTTGGGGAAACAAGTAAGAAATATGTAATGAATAGGATGAGGCAGTGATGGGGTTTAGTTCGCTTTGTATAAACCATCAGAAGGAAAATTATGAATTGATGCTGCAAATAAATGCATAAACCGTTATAATACAGAGGCTTGTCTCAAAGTAACTCCTTGACAGTGAGTGGACTCATAACCCTCTGCTGCAGAATTCTGATACTACAGGAGTCTCTCTGCAGTTTGGAAATATGTACCAACAAAGAAAAATGCTGATTTGTCACCTTCTTTTAGATGAACCTGCTCAGGAGGCTTCCAACATGCAAGAGAGAAAACCCCTGAAGGTGAGTGCCTCCCAAATCCAGAGGACCAGAGACCGTTTCTCTCTCCGTGGATGTGAATATTGGTAAAAGTGGGAGAATATTGAAAATGGCCTGGCCCTCACTGCCTCCCTTTCCTGATCTCTTTATCACAACGCCTGATGTAGTACTGAGAGCTTAATAGTAATTAATAACAATTGTGATAGCTGATACTTCTTTTGTTTTCATAGTGATGCCAGATTTATTTTAGGCAATTCACATGGATTAATTTATTTAGTCCCTAAGGAAACCTCTGTGACATTGCTACTATTATGATCCCCAAATAATAATGAGGATCTTATTATTATTAAATAATAATAATAAACATGCAGATATTGTGGTATAGAGATGTTAAATAATTTGCTTGAGACCACAGTGGCAGTGGTAGTAGTCTACACCCAAAGCCCCAAACCATTTCCAAATTCGTGAATTTTTCATATGTTTCTGAAGCTCAGGCATTTCCCCTAGGGCTAAACTCGCAGATGCTGCTGATGCTTCTGTTTAGATGCCCAGTCTCACAACAGGAAGTACCAGTTCCCCTCTGCTCAGTCAAAGGGCCCCTTTCACATTGCTTGGGAATCGCCTGGACTGTTGGCCCCTCCCTTCTGTGAGCTCCTTCGGGGCCTTGTCTGCACCTGAGGCATCTCTGAAGCCTCAGTCCCAGCCCAGGGGGACCCTTGGAGGGATCTTGAATAAGTTCTTCCACAATTGCAGATTAAGCTCTAGTTTAGAGGGTAAAGGGATCTGGCGGGTGGGTTGCCAGTGTGGACACAGTTGAGGAGAGAATTCAAAGAAGGATCATAAAAGAAAGTATTCATTTTTATTATTACCACGTTTAAACAGCATTTGTAAGCTCGGAAAGTTCTTTCACTTAGCTTGTTTTACAGTTATTGTTCACCGATTCATAAATGAGGGAGCTGGTTATACTGTTATTGCTCACTGTTTCATAAACAAAGGAGCTGAATGAAGGTCTGCTTGACGTTTGTCAGTGACACACCCTGACACCAGTAGAATTGGTAGAGGAACCACCTCGCTTAATTCCAACTGAAATGTTCTTGCCAGGGTAGGACAGGATGGCACACCTGGCACCACTTTCTTGGCTGTCTACATGAATTTCCGTAAACCATTCCTTTCTTCTCCCTTCCCTGTATTCATCCCCCCACACCATTTGCCAGCAGTGTTTTGTCCCTTCTGTGCATTGGTCCATTTACTCTCCCAGCAGCCGTCTACTAGCTTATATTCGATCCCTTATATTTTATAGAAGCCCCTCCTCACCTTCACAGACCCCGTGGATTGTTAGAGTGTTGTGCTTCCCCGAATCTTCCGTGTAGCACACTCCTGCTCACATGGAGACCCCTCTTGGCGAGCGTCAGCCTGGAAAGAGTGTAAAGACAAGCGTTCTAGTCCTGGAAACACGCTTCATGTAGACCATTTCCTTTTCCTTCTAACTTCCCAGGTTCCTCGTAATTTAGGTACAGGTAATATGATGATCTCCCCGACTTGTTGAGAACTTTAATTAAGGTACTGCGTACAGAGACACTTTGTAAGCTCTAAAGCACTCGAGAAATGCCATTGATACTCTTTGTATGTGACCTTCAGATTAAAAAGGTGAAGCACAAAGAGGAAAAAAGTTGTTTGAAGTTAGTACCAGTAACATCAGGCTCAGAGCAGGCTCAGAATCAACCGTGCTCCCCGGAAAAAGCAGATACCTCTGGTGAGCGGAGCAAGGAAACATCAGGTAAGAGGAAACTCTTTGGGAACAACTCCTCTGGCTTCCCTGGCCATGTTCAAGTGCATGCGCTAGGTGTGGGAGATGGATCCTGGACAGGCCTGGGGCCAGGCTGGGCTGAGGAGCTCACCCAGCTCCAGCTGAAACATCAGAACTGACTTCCAGGGAATTTCCTGGTGGTCCAGTGGTTAGGACTTGGCGCTTTCACTGCCGGGACCCAGGTTCAATCCCTGGTCAGGGAACTAAGATCCCACAAGCTGCATGGCACAGCCAACACTTAAAATTAAACAAAACAAGACAAAAAAAAAAAAACCTGACTTCCAGAGTCACAGACTTGAGTTTCATCGATATGAAAGCTGTGTAACTCGGGGCAAGCCTTCCAAATTCTCTGAGCTCCAGTTCCTAGTCCATAAAACGGAAATAAAGAATCAGAGTTCACAGGTTATTCAAAGGTGTTCAATTCAAGGGACTTCCCTGGCGGTCCTGTGGTTTGAGTATCTACAGAGTTTTTGACATTAAAGAGGTGTTCTTATACTGGAAACATTCCAGAACCGCTGGATTAAATCATCCATGGTTCATCGTACACTTAACGGTTTCATTGAGGCATACTATAAAATTCACCGTTTTAAGTATACAGTGATTTTTGGTTAAAGACCAGTCAATTTAATTCTTTGGGGAAACAAGTAAGAAATATGTAATGAATAGGATGAGGCAGTGATGGGGTTTAGTTCGCTTTGTATAAACCATCAGAAGGAAAATTATGAATTGATGCTGCAAATAAATGCATAAACCGTTATAATACAGAGGCTTGTCTCAAAGTAACTCCTTGACAGTGAGTGGACTCATAACCCTCTGCTGCAGAATTCTGATACTACAGGAGTCTCTCTGCAGTTTGGAAATATGTACCAACAAAGAAAAATGCTGATTTGTCACCTTCTTTTAGATGAACCTGCTCAGGAGGCTTCCAACATGCAAGAGAGAAAACCCCTGAAGGTGAGTGCCTCCCAAATCCAGAGGACCAGAGACCGTTTCTCTCTCCGTGGATGTGAATATTGGTAAAAGTGGGAGAATATTGAAAATGGCCTGGCCCTCACTGCCTCCCTTTCCTGATCTCTTTATCACAACGCCTGATGTAGTATTGAGAGCTTAATAGTAATTAATAACAATTGTGATAGCTGATACTTCTTTTGTTTTCATAGTGATGCCAGATTTATTTTAGGCAATTCACATGGATTAATTTATTTAGTCCCTAAGAAAACCTCTGTGACATTGCTACTATTATGATCCCCAAATAATAATGAGGATCTTATTATTATTAAATAATAATAATAAACATGCAGATATTGTGGTATAGAGATGTTAAATAATTTGCTTGAGACCACAGTGGCAGTGGTAGTAGTCTACACCCAAAGCCCCAAACCATTTCCAAATTCGTGAATTTTTCATATGTTTCTGAAGCTCAGGCATTTCCCCTAGGGCTAAACTCGCAGATGCTGCTGATGCTTCTGTTTAGATGCCCAGTCTCACAACAGGAAGTACCAGCTCCCCTCTGCTCAGTCAAAGGGCCCCTTTCACATTGCTTGGGAATCGCCTGGACTGTTGGCCCCTCCCTTCTGTGAGCTCCTTCGGGGCCTTGTCTGCACCTGAGGCATCTCTGAAGCCTCAGTCCCAGCCCAGGGGGACCCTTGGAGGGATCTTGAATAAGTTCTTCCACAATTGCAGATTAAGCTCTAGTTTAGAGGGTAAAGGGATCTGGCGGGTGGGTTGCCAGTGTGGACACAGTTGAGGAGAGAATTCAAAGAAGGATCATAAAAGAAAGTATTCATTTTTATTATTACCACGTTTAAACAGCATTTGTAAGCTCGGAAAGTTCTTTCACTTAGCTTGTTTTACAGTTATTGTTCACCGATTCATAAATGAGGGAGCTGGTTATACTGTTATTGCTCACTGTTTCATAAACAAAGGAGCTGAATGAAGGTCTGCTTGACGTTTGTCAGTGACACACCCTGACACCAGTAGAATTGGTAGAGGAACCACCTCGCTTAATTCCAACTGAAATGTTCTTGCCAGGGTAGGACAGGATGGCACACCTGGCACCACTTTCTTGGCTGTCTACATGAATTTCCGTAAACCATTCCTTTCTTCTCCCTTCCCTGTATTCATCCCCCCACACCATTTGCCAGCAGTGTTTTGTCCCTTCTGTGCATTGGTCCATTTACTCTCCCAGCAGCCGTCTACTAGCTTATATTCGATCCCTTATATTTTATAGAAGCCCCTCCTCACCTTCACAGACCCCGTGGATTGTTAGAGTGTTGTGCTTCCCCGAATCTTCCGTGTAGCACACTCCTGCTCACATGGAGACCCCTCTTGGCGAGCGTCAGCCTGGAAAGAGTGTAAAGACAAGCGTTCTAGTCCTGGAAACACGCTTCATGTAGACCATTTCCTTTTCCTTCTAACTTCCCAGGTTCCTCGTAATTTAGGTACAGGTAATATGATGATCTCCCCGACTTGTTGAGAACTTTAATTAAGGTACTGCGTACAGAGACACTTTGTAAGCTCTAAAGCACTCGAGAAATGCCATTGATACTCTTTGTATGTGACCTTCAGATTAAAAAGGTGAAGCACAAAGAGGAAAAAAGTTGTTTGAAGTTAGTACCAGTAACATCAGGCTCAGAGCAGGCTCAGAATCAACCGTGCTCCCCGGAAAAAGCAGATACCTCTGGTGAGCGGAGCAAGGAAACATCAGGTAAGAGGAAACTCTTTGGGAACAACTCCTCTGGCTTCCCTGGCCATGTTCAAGTGCATGCGCTAGGTGTGGGAGATGGATCCTGGACAGGCCTGGGGCCAGGCTGGGCTGAGGAGCTCACCCAGCTCCAGCTGAAACATCAGAACTGACTTCCAGGGAATTTCCTGGTGGTCCAGTGGTTAGGACTTGGCGCTTTCACTGCCGGGACCCAGGTTCAATCCCTGGTCAGGGAACTAAGATCCCACAAGCTGCATGGCACAGCCAACACTTAAAATTAAACAAAACAAGACAAAAAAAAAAAAAACCTGACTTCCAGAGTCACAGACTTGAGTTTCATCGATATGAAAGCTGTGTAACTCGGGGCAAGCCTTCCAAATTCTCTGAGCTCCAGTTCCTAGTCCATAAAACGGAAATAAAGAATCAGAGTTCACAGGTTATTCAAAGGTGTTCAATTCAAGGGACTTCCCTGGCGGTCCTGTGGTTTGAGTATCTACAGAGTTTTTGACATTAAAGAGGTGTTCTTATACTGGAAACATTCCAGAACCGCTGGATTAAATCATCCATGGTTCATCATACACTTAACGGTTTCATTGAGGCATACTATAAAATTCACCGTTTTAAGTATACAGTGATTTTTGGTTAAAGACCAGTCAATTTAATTCTTTGGGGAAACAAGTAAGAAATATGTAATGAATAGGATGAGGCAGTGATGGGGTTTAGTTCGCTTTGTATAAACCATCAGAAGGAAAATTATGAATTGATGCTGCAAATAAATGCATAAACCGTTATAATACAGAGGCTTGTCTCAAAGTAACTCCTTGACAGTGAGTGGACTCATAACCCTCTGCTGCAGAATTCTGATACTACAGGAGTCTCTCTGCAGTTTGGAAATATGTACCAACAAAGAAAAATGCTGATTTGTCACCTTCTTTTAGATGAACCTGCTCAGGAGGCTTCCAACATGCAAGAGAGAAAACCCCTGAAGGTGAGTGCCTCCCAAATCCAGAGGACCAGAGACCGTTTCTCTCTCCGTGGATGTGAATATTGGTAAAAGTGGGAGAATATTGAAAATGGCCTGGCCCTCACTGCCTCCCTTTCCTGATCTCTTTATCACAACGCCTGATGTAGTATTGAGAGCTTAATAGTAATTAATAACAATTGTGATAGCTGATACTTCTTTTGTTTTCATAGTGATGCCAGATTTATTTTAGGCAATTCACATGGATTAATTTATTTAGTCCCTAAGAAAACCTCTGTGACATTGCTACTATTATGATCCCCAAATAATAATGAGGATCTTATTATTATTAAATAATAATAATAAACATGCAGATATTGTGGTATAGAGATGTTAAATAATTTGCTTGAGACCACAGTGGCAGTGGTAGTAGTCTACACCCAAAGCCCCAAACCATTTCCAAATTCGTGAATTTTTCATATGTTTCTGAAGCTCAGGCATTTCCCCTAGGGCTAAACTCGCAGATGCTGCTGATGCTTCTGTTTAGATGCCCAGTCTCACAACAGGAAGTACCAGCTCCCCTCTGCTCAGTCAAAGGGCCCCTTTCACATTGCTTGGGAATCGCCTGGACTGTTGGCCCCTCCCTTCTGTGAGCTCCTTCGGGGCCTTGTCTGCACCTGAGGCATCTCTGAAGCCTCAGTCCCAGCCCAGGGGGACCCTTGGAGGGATCTTGAATAAGTTCTTCCACAATTGCAGATTAAGCTCTAGTTTAGAGGGTAAAGGGATCTGGCGGGTGGGTTGCCAGTGTGGACACAGTTGAGGAGAGAATTCAAAGAAGGATCATAAAAGAAAGTATTCATTTTTATTATTACCACGTTTAAACAGCATTTGTAAGCTCGGAAAGTTCTTTCACTTAGCTTGTTTTACAGTTATTGTTCACCGATTCATAAATGAGGGAGCTGGTTATACTGTTATTGCTCACTGTTTCGTAAACAAAGGAGCTGAATGAAGGTCTGCTTGACGTTTGTCAGTGACACACCCTGACACCAGTAGAATTGGTAGAGGAACCACCTCGCTTAATTCCAACTGAAATGTTCTTGCCAGGGTAGGACAGGATGGCACACCTGGCACCACTTTCTTGGCTGTCTACATGAATTTCCTTAAACCATTCCTTTCTTCTCCCTTCCCTGTATTCATCCCCCCACACCATTTGCCAGCAGTGTTTTGTCCCTTCTGTGCATTGGTCCATTTACTCTCCCAGCAGCCGTCTACTAGCTTATATTCGATCCCTTATATTTTATAGAAGCCCCTCCTCACCTTCACAGACCCCGTGGATTGTTAGAGTGTTGTGCTTCCCCGAATCTTCCGTGTAGCACACTCCTGCTCACATGGAGACCCCTCTTGGCGAGCGTCAGCCTGGAAAGAGTGTAAAGACAAGCGTTCTAGTCCTGGAAACACGCTTCATGTAGACCATTTCCTTTTCCTTCTAACTTCCCAGGTTCCTCGTAATTTAGGTACAGGTAATATGATGATCTCCCCGACTTGTTGAGAACTTTAATTAAGGTACTGCGTACAGAGACACTTTGTAAGCTCTAAAGCACTCGAGAAATGCCATTGATACTCTTTGTATGTGACCTTCAGATTAAAAAGGTGAAGCACAAAGAGGAAAAAAGTTGTTTGAAGTTAGTACCAGTAACATCAGGCTCAGAGCAGGCTCAGAATCAACCGTGCTCCCCGGAAAAAGCAGATACCTCTGGTGAGCGGAGCAAGGAAACATCAGGTAAGAGGAAACTCTTTGGGAACAACTCCTCTGGCTTCCCTGGCCATGTTCAAGTGCATGCGCTAGGTGTGGGAGATGGATCCTGGACAGGCCTGGGGCCAGGCTGGGCTGAGGAGCTCACCCAGCTCCAGCTGAAACATCAGAACTGACTTCCAGGGAATTTCCTGGTGGTCCAGTGGTTAGGACTTGGCGCTTTCACTGCCGGGACCCAGGTTCAATCCCTGGTCAGGGAACTAAGATCCCACAAGCTGCATGGCACAGCCAACACTTAAAATTAAACAAAACAAGACAAAAAAAAAAAAACCTGACTTCCAGAGTCACAGACTTGAGTTTCATCGATATGAAAGCTGTGTAACTCGGGGCAAGCCTTCCAAATTCTCTGAGCTCCAGTTCCTAGTCCATAAAACGGAAATAAAGAATCAGAGTTCACAGGTTATTCAAAGGTGTTCAATTCAAGGGACTTCCCTGGCGGTCCTGTGGTTTGAGTATCTACAGAGTTTTTGACATTAAAGAGGTGTTCTTATACTGGAAACATTCCAGAACCGCTGGATTAAATCATCCATGGTTCATCATACACTTAACGGTTTCATTGAGGCATACTATAAAATTCACCGTTTTAAGTATACAGTGATTTTTGGTTAAAGACCAGTCAATTTAATTCTTTGGGGAAACAAGTAAGAAATATGTAATGAATAGGATGAGGCAGTGATGGGGTTTAGTTCCCTTTGTATAAACCATCAGAAGGAAAATTATGAATTGATGCTGCAAATAAATGCATAAACCGTTATAATACAGAGGCTTGTCTCAAAGTAACTCCTTGACAGTGAGTGGACTCATAACCCTCTGCTGCAGAATTCTGATACTACAGGAGTCTCTCTGCAGTTTGGAAATATGTACCAACAAAGGAAAATGCTGATTTGTCACCTTCTTTTAGATGAACCTGCTCAGGAGGCTTCCAACATGCAAGAGAGAAAACCCCTGAAGGTGAGTGCCTCCCAAATCCAGAGGACCAGAGACCGTTTCTCTCTCCGTGGATGTGAATATTGGTAAAAGTGGGAGAATATTGAAAATGGCCTGGCCCTCACTGCCTCCCTTTCCTGATCTCTTTATCACAACGCCTGATGTAGTACTGAGAGCTTAATAGTAATTAATAACAATTGTGATAGCTGATACTTCTTTTGTTTTCATAGTGATGCCAGATTTATTTTAGGCAATTCACATGGATTAATTTATTTAGTCCCTAAGAAAACCTCTGTGACATTGCTACTATTATGATCCCCAAATAATAATGAGGATCTTATTATTATTAAATAATAATAATAAACATGCAGATATTGTGGTATAGAGATGTTAAATAATTTGCTTGAGACCACAGTGGCAGTGGTAGTAGTCTACACCCAAAGCCCCAAACCATTTCCAAATTCGTGAATTTTTCATATGTTTCTGAAGCTCAGGCATTTCCCCTAGGGCTAAACTCGCAGATGCTGCTGATGCTTCTGTTTAGATGCCCAGTCTCACAACAGGAAGTACCAGCTCCCCTCTGCTCAGTCAAAGGGCCCCTTTCACATTGCTTGGGAATCGCCTGGACTGTTGGCCCCTCCCTTCTGTGAGCTCCTTCGGGGCCTTGTCTGCACCTGAGGCATCTCTGAAGCCTCAGTCCCAGCCCAGGGGGACCCTTGGAGGGATCTTGAATAAGTTCTTCCACAATTGCAGATTAAGCTCTAGTTTAGAGGGTAAAGGGATCTGGCGGGTGGGTTGCCAGTGTGGACACAGTTGAGGAGAGAATTCAAAGAAGGATCATAAAAGAAAGTATTCATTTTTATTATTACCACGTTTAAACAGCATTTGTAAGCTCGGAAAGTTCTTTCACTTAGCTTGTTTTACAGTTATTGTTCACCGATTCATAAATGAGGGAGCTGGTTATACTGTTATTGCTCACTGTTTCATAAACAAAGGAGCTGAATGAAGGTCTGCTTGACGTTTGTCAGTGACACACCCTGACACCAGTAGAATTGGTAGAGGAACCACCTCGCTTAATTCCAACTGAAATGTTCTTGCCAGGGTAGGACAGGATGGCACACCTGGCACCACTTTCTTGGCTGTCTACATGAATTTCCGTAAACCATTCCTTTCTTCTCCCTTCCCTGTATTCATCCCCCCACACCATTTGCCAGCAGTGTTTTGTCCCTTCTGTGCATTGGTCCATTTACTCTCCCAGCAGCCGTCTACTAGCTTATATTCGATCCCTTATATTTTATAGAAGCCCCTCCTCACCTTCACAGACCCCGTGGATTGTTAGAGTGTTGTGCTTCCCCGAATCTTCCGTGTAGCACACTCCTGCTCACATGGAGACCCCTCTTGGCGAGCGTCAGCCTGGAAAGAGTGTAAAGACAAGCGTTCTAGTCCTGGAAACACGCTTCATGTAGACCATTTCCTTTTCCTTCTAACTTCCCAGGTTCCTCGTAATTTAGGTACAGGTAATATGATGATCTCCCCGACTTGTTGAGAACTTTAATTAAGGTACTGCGTACAGAGACACTTTGTAAGCTCTAAAGCACTCGAGAAATGCCATTGATACTCTTTGTATGTGACCTTCAGATTAAAAAGGTGAAGCACAAAGAGGAAAAAAGTTGTTTGAAGTTAGTACCAGTAACATCAGGCTCAGAGCAGGCTCAGAATCAACCGTGCTCCCCGGAAAAAGCAGATACCTCTGGTGAGCGGAGCAAGGAAACATCAGGTAAGAGGAAACTCTTTGGGAACAACTCCTCTGGCTTCCCTGGCCATGTTCAAGTGCATGCGCTAGGTGTGGGAGATGGATCCTGGACAGGCCTGGGGCCAGGCTGGGCTGAGGAGCTCACCCAGCTCCAGCTGAAACATCAGAACTGACTTCCAGGGAATTTCCTGGTGGTCCAGTGGTTAGGACTTGGCGCTTTCACTGCCGGGACCCAGGTTCAATCCCTGGTCAGGGAACTAAGATCCCACAAGCTGCATGGCACAGCCAAAACTTAAAATTAAACAAAACAAGACAAAAAAAAAAAAACCTGACTTCCAGAGTCACAGACTTGAGTTTCATCGATATGAAAGCTGTGTAACTCGGGGCAAGCCTTCCAAATTCTCTGAGCTCCAGTTCCTAGTCCATAAAACGGAAATAAAGAATCAGAGTTCACAGGTTATTCAAAGGTGTTCAATTCAAGGGACTTCCCTGGCGGTCCTGTGGTTTGAGTATCTACAGAGTTTTTGACATTAAAGAGGTGTTCTTATACTGGAAACATTCCAGAACCGCTGGATTAAATCATCCATGGTTCATCATACACTTAACGGTTTCATTGAGGCATACTATAAAATTCACCGTTTTAAGTATACAGTGATTTTTGGTTAAAGACCAGTCAATTTAATTCTTTGGGGAAACAAGTAAGAAATATGTAATGAATAGGATGAGGCAGTGATGGGGTTTAGTTCGCTTTGTATAAACCATCAGAAGGAAAATTATGAATTGATGCTGCAAATAAATGCATAAACCGTTATAATACAGAGGCTTGTCTCAAAGTAACTCCTTGAGAGTGAGTGGACTCATAACCCTCTGCTGCAGAATTCTGATACTACAGGAGTCTCTCTGCAGTTTGGAAATATGTACCAACAAAGGAAAATGCTGATTTGTCACCTTCTTTTAGATGAACCTGCTCAGGAGGCTTCCAACATGCAAGAGAGAAAACCCCTGAAGGTGAGTGCCTCCCAAATCCAGAGGACCAGAGACCGTTTCTCTCTCCGTGGATGTGAATATTGGTAAAAGTGGGAGAATATTGAAAATGGCCTGGCCCTCACTGCCTCCCTTTCCTGATCTCTTTATCACAACGCCTGATGTAGTACTGAGAGCTTAATAGTAATTAATAACAATTGTGATAGCTGATACTTCTTTTGTTTTCATAGTGATGCCAGATTTATTTTAGGCAATTCACATGGATTAATTTATTTAGTCCCTAAGAAAACCTCTGTGACATTGCTACTATTATGATCCCCAAATAATAATGAGGATCTTATTATTATTAAATAATAATAATAAACATGCAGATATTGTGGTATAGAGATGTTAAATAATTTGCTTGAGACCACAGTGGCAGTGGTAGTAGTCTACACCCAAAGCCCCAAACCATTTCCAAATTCGTGAATTTTTCATATGTTTCTGAAGCTCAGGCATCTCCCCTAGGGCTAAACTCGCAGATGCTGCTGATGCTTCTGTTTAGATGCCCAGTCTCACAACAGGAAGTACCAGCTCCCCTCTGCTCAGTCAAAGGGCCCCTTTCACATTGCTTGGGAATCGCCTGGACTGTTGGCCCCTCCCTTCTGTGAGCTCCTTCGGGGCCTTGTCTGCACCTGAGGCATCTCTGAAGCCTCAGTCCCAGCCCAGGGGGACCCTTGGAGGGATCTTGAATAAGTTCTTCCACAATTGCAGATTAAGCTCTAGTTTAGAGGGTAAAGGGATCTGGCGGGTGGGTTGCCAGTGTGGACACAGTTGAGGAGAGAATTCAAAGAAGGATCATAAAAGAAAGTATTCATTTTTATTATTACCACGTTTAAACAGCATTTGTAAGCTCGGAAAGTTCTTTCACTTAGCTTGTTTTACAGTTATTGTTCACCGATTCATAAATGAGGGAGCTGGTTATACTGTTATTGCTCACTGTTTCGTAAACAAAGGAGCTGAATGAAGGTCTGCTTGACGTTTGTCAGTGACACACCCTGACACCAGTAGAATTGGTAGAGGAACCACCTCGCTTAATTCCAACTGAAATGTTCTTGCCAGGGTAGGACAGGATGGCACACCTGGCACCACTTTCTTGGCTGTCTACATGAATTTCCGTAAACCATTCCTTTCTTCTCCCTTCCCTGTATTCATCCCCCCACACCATTTGCCAGCAGTGTTTTGTCCCTTCTGTGCATTGGTCCATTTACTCTCCCAGCAGCCGTCTACTAGCTTATATTCGATCCCTTATATTTTATAGAAGCCCCTCCTCACCTTCACAGACCCCGTGGATTGTTAGAGTGTTGTGCTTCCCCGAATCTTCCGTGTAGCACACTCCTGCTCACATGGAGACCCCTCTTGGCGAGCGTCAGCCTGGAAAGAGTGTAAAGACAAGCGTTCTAGTCCTGGAAACACGCTTCATGTAGACCATTTCCTTTTCCTTCTAACTTCCCAGGTTCCTCGTAATTTAGGTACAGGTAATATGATGATCTCCCCGACTTGTTGAGAACTTTAATTAAGGTACTGCGTACAGAGACACTTTGTAAGCTCTAAAGCACTCGAGAAATGCCATTGATACTCTTTGTATGTGACCTTCAGATTAAAAAGGTGAAGCACAAAGAGGAAAAAAGTTGTTTGAAGTTAGTACCAGTAACATCAGGCTCAGAGCAGGCTCAGAATCAACCGTGCTCCCCGGAAAAAGCAGATACCTCTGGTGAGCGGAGCAAGGAAACATCAGGTAAGAGGAAACTCTTTGGGAACAACTCCTCTGGCTTCCCTGGCCATGTTCAAGTGCATGCGCTAGGTGTGGGAGATGGATCCTGGACAGGCCTGGGGCCAGGCTGGGCTGAGGAGCTCACCCAGCTCCAGCTGAAACATCAGAACTGACTTCCAGGGAATTTCCTGGTGGTCCAGTGGTTAGGACTTGGCGCTTTCACTGCCGGGACCCAGGTTCAATCCCTGGTCAGGGAACTAAGATCCCACAAGCTGCATGGCACAGCCAACACTTAAAATTAAACAAAACAAGACAAAAAAAAAAAAACCTGACTTCCAGAGTCACAGACTTGAGTTTCATCGATATGAAAGCTGTGTAACTCGGGGCAAGCCTTCCAAATTCTCTGAGCTCCAGTTCCTAGTCCATAAAACGGAAATAAAGAATCAGAGTTCACAGGTTATTCAAAGGTGTTCAATTCAAGGGACTTCCCTGGCGGTCCTGTGGTTTGAGTATCTACAGAGTTTTTGACATTAAAGAGGTGTTCTTATACTGGAAACATTCCAGAACCGCTGGATTAAATCATCCATGGTTCATCATACACTTAACGGTTTCATTGAGGCATACTATAAAATTCACCGTTTTAAGTATACAGTGATTTTTGGTTAAAGACCAGTCAATTTAATTCTTTGGGGAAACAAGTAAGAAATATGTAATGAATAGGATGAGGCAGTGATGGGGTTTAGTTCCCTTTGTATAAACCATCAGAAGGAAAATTATGAATTGATGCTGCAAATAAATGCATAAACCGTTATAATACAGAGGCTTGTCTCAAAGTAACTCCTTGACAGTGAGTGGACTCATAACCCTCTGCTGCAGAATTCTGATACTACAGGAGTCTCTCTGCAGTTTGGAAATATGTACCAACAAAGGAAAATGCTGATTTGTCACCTTCTTTTAGATGAACCTGCTCAGGAGGCTTCCAACATGCAAGAGAGAAAACCCCTGAAGGTGAGTGCCTCCCAAATCCAGAGGACCAGAGACCGTTTCTCTCTCCGTGGATGTGAATATTGGTAAAAGTGGGAGAATATTGAAAATGGCCTGGCCCTCACTGCCTCCCTTTCCTGATCTCTTTATCACAACGCCTGATGTAGTACTGAGAGCTTAATAGTAATTAATAACAATTGTGATAGCTGATACTTCTTTTGTTTTCATAGTGATGCCAGATTTATTTTAGGCAATTCACATGGATTAATTTATTTAGTCCCTAAGAAAACCTCTGTGACATTGCTACTATTATGATCCCCAAATAATAATGAGGATCTTATTATTATTAAATAATAATAATAAACATGCAGATATTGTGGTATAGAGATGTTAAATAATTTGCTTGAGACCACAGTGGCAGTGGTAGTAGTCTACACCCAAAGCCCCAAACCATTTCCAAATTCGTGAATTTTTCATATGTTTCTGAAGCTCAGGCATTTCCCCTAGGGCTAAACTCGCAGATGCTGCTGATGCTTCTGTTTAGATGCCCAGTCTCACAACAGGAAGTACCAGCTCCCCTCTGCTCAGTCAAAGGGCCCCTTTCACATTGCTTGGGAATCGCCTGGACTGTTGGCCCCTCCCTTCTGTGAGCTCCTTCGGGGCCTTGTCTGCACCTGAGGCATCTCTGAAGCCTCAGTCCCAGCCCAGGGGGACCCTTGGAGGGATCTTGAATAAGTTCTTCCACAATTGCAGATTAAGCTCTAGTTTAGAGGGTAAAGGGATCTGGCGGGTGGGTTGCCAGTGTGGACACAGTTGAGGAGAGAATTCAAAGAAGGATCATAAAAGAAAGTATTCATTTTTATTATTACCACGTTTAAACAGCATTTGTAAGCTCGGAAAGTTCTTTCACTTAGCTTGTTTTACAGTTATTGTTCACCGATTCATAAATGAGGGAGCTGGTTATACTGTTATTGCTCACTGTTTCATAAACAAAGGAGCTGAATGAAGGTCTGCTTGACGTTTGTCAGTGACACACCCTGACACCAGTAGAATTGGTAGAGGAACCACCTCGCTTAATTCCAACTGAAATGTTCTTGCCAGGGTAGGACAGGATGGCACACCTGGCACCACTTTCTTGGCTGTCTACATGAATTTCCGTAAACCATTCCTTTCTTCTCCCTTCCCTGTATTCATCCCCCCACACCATTTGCCAGCAGTGTTTTGTCCCTTCTGTGCATTGGTCCATTTACTCTCCCAGCAGCCGTCTACTAGCTTATATTCGATCCCTTATATTTTATAGAAGCCCCTCCTCACCTTCACAGACCCCGTGGATTGTTAGAGTGTTGTGCTTCCCCGAATCTTCCGTGTAGCACACTCCTGCTCACATGGAGACCCCTCTTGGCGAGCGTCAGCCTGGAAAGAGTGTAAAGACAAGCGTTCTAGTCCTGGAAACACGCTTCATGTAGACCATTTCCTTTTCCTTCTAACTTCCCAGGTTCCTCGTAATTTAGGTACAGGTAATATGATGATCTCCCCGACTTGTTGAGAACTTTAATTAAGGTACTGCGTACAGAGACACTTTGTAAGCTCTAAAGCACTCGAGAAATGCCATTGATACTCTTTGTATGTGACCTTCAGATTAAAAAGGTGAAGCACAAAGAGGAAAAAAGTTGTTTGAAGTTAGTACCAGTAACATCAGGCTCAGAGCAGGCTCAGAATCAACCGTGCTCCCCGGAAAAAGCAGATACCTCTGGTGAGCGGAGCAAGGAAACATCAGGTAAGAGGAAACTCTTTGGGAACAACTCCTCTGGCTTCCCTGGCCATGTTCAAGTGCATGCGCTAGGTGTGGGAGATGGATCCTGGACAGGCCTGGGGCCAGGCTGGGCTGAGGAGCTCACCCAGCTCCAGCTGAAACATCAGAACTGACTTCCAGGGAATTTCCTGGTGGTCCAGTGGTTAGGACTTGGCGCTTTCACTGCCGGGACCCAGGTTCAATCCCTGGTCAGGGAACTAAGATCCCACAAGCTGCATGGCACAGCCAAAACTTAAAATTAAACAAAACAAGACAAAAAAAAAAAAACCTGACTTCCAGAGTCACAGACTTGAGTTTCATCGATATGAAAGCTGTGTAACTCGGGGCAAGCCTTCCAAATTCTCTGAGCTCCAGTTCCTAGTCCATAAAACGGAAATAAAGAATCAGAGTTCACAGGTTATTCAAAGGTGTTCAATTCAAGGGACTTCCCTGGCGGTCCTGTGGTTTGAGTATCTACAGAGTTTTTGACATTAAAGAGGTGTTCTTATACTGGAAACATTCCAGAACCGCTGGATTAAATCATCCATGGTTCATCATACACTTAACGGTTTCATTGAGGCATACTATAAAATTCACCGTTTTAAGTATACAGTGATTTTTGGTTAAAGACCAGTCAATTTAATTCTTTGGGGAAACAAGTAAGAAATATGTAATGAATAGGATGAGGCAGTGATGGGGTTTAGTTCGCTTTGTATAAACCATCAGAAGGAAAATTATGAATTGATGCTGCAAATAAATGCATAAACCGTTATAATACAGAGGCTTGTCTCAAAGTAACTCCTTGACAGTGAGTGGACTCATAACCCTCTGCTGCAGAATTCTGATACTACAGGAGTCTCTCTGCAGTTTGGAAATATGTACCAACAAAGGAAAATGCTGATTTGTCACCTTCTTTTAGATGAACCTGCTCAGGAGGCTTCCAACATGCAAGAGAGAAAACCCCTGAAGGTGAGTGCCTCCCAAATCCAGAGGACCAGAGACCGTTTCTCTCTCCGTGGATGTGAATATTGGTAAAAGTGGGAGAATATTGAAAATGGCCTGGCCCTCACTGCCTCCCTTTCCTGATCTCTTTATCACAACGCCTGATGTAGTACTGAGAGCTTAATAGTAATTAATAACAATTGTGATAGCTGATACTTCTTTTGTTTTCATAGTGATGCCAGATTTATTTTAGGCAATTCACATGGATTAATTTATTTAGTCCCTAAGAAAACCTCTGTGACATTGCTACTATTATGATCCCCAAATAATAATGAGGATCTTATTATTATTAAATAATAATAATAAACATGCAGATATTGTGGTATAGAGATGTTAAATAATTTGCTTGAGACCACAGTGGCAGTGGTAGTAGTCTACACCCAAAGCCCCAAACCATTTCCAAATTCGTGAATTTTTCATATGTTTCTGAAGCTCAGGCATCTCCCCTAGGGCTAAACTCGCAGATGCTGCTGATGCTTCTGTTTAGATGCCCAGTCTCACAACAGGAAGTACCAGCTCCCCTCTGCTCAGTCAAAGGGCCCCTTTCACATTGCTTGGGAATCGCCTGGACTGTTGGCCCCTCCCTTCTGTGAGCTCCTTCGGGGCCTTGTCTGCACCTGAGGCATCTCTGAAGCCTCAGTCCCAGCCCAGGGGGACCCTTGGAGGGATCTTGAATAAGTTCTTCCACAATTGCAGATTAAGCTCTAGTTTAGAGGGTAAAGGGATCTGGCGGGTGGGTTGCCAGTGTGGACACAGTTGAGGAGAGAATTCAAAGAAGGATCATAAAAGAAAGTATTCATTTTTATTATTACCACGTTTAAACAGCATTTGTAAGCTCGGAAAGTTCTTTCACTTAGCTTGTTTTACAGTTATTGTTCACCGATTCATAAATGAGGGAGCTGGTTATACTGTTATTGCTCACTGTTTCATAAACAAAGGAGCTGAATGAAGGTCTGCTTGACGTTTGTCAGTGACACACCCTGACACCAGTAGAATTGGTAGAGGAACCACCTCGCTTAATTCCAACTGAAATGTTCTTGCCAGGGTAGGACAGGATGGCACACCTGGCACCACTTTCTTGGCTATCTACATGAATTTCCGTAAACCATTCCTTTCTTCTCCCTTCCCTGTATTCATCCCCCCACACCATTTGCCAGCAGTGTTTTGTCCCTTCTGTGCATTGGTCCATTTACTCTCCCAGCAGCCGTCTACTAGCTTATATTCGATCCCTTATATTTTATAGAAGCCCCTCCTCACCTTCACAGACCCCGTGGATTGTTAGAGTGTTGTGCTTCCCCGAATCTTCCGTGTAGCACACTCCTGCTCACATGGAGACCCCTCTTGGCGAGCGTCAGCCTGGAAAGAGTGTAAAGACAAGCGTTCTAGTCCTGGAAACACGCTTCATGTAGACCATTTCCTTTTCCTTCTAACTTCCCAGGTTCCTCGTAATTTAGGTACAGGTAATATGATGATCTCCCCGACTTGTTGAGAACTTTAATTAAGGTACTGCGTACAGAGACACTTTGTAAGCTCTGAAGCACTCGAGAAATGCCATTGATACTCTTTGTATGTGACCTTCAGATTAAAAAGCTGAAGCACAAAGAGGAAAAAAGTTGTTTGAAGTTAGTACCAGTAACATCAGGCTCAGAGCAGGCTCAGAATCAACCGTGCTCCCCGGAAAAAGCAGATACCTCTGGTGAGCGGAGCAAGGAAACATCAGGTAAGAGGAAACTCTTTGGGAACAACTCCTCTGGCTTCCCTGGCCATGTTCAAGTGCATGCGCTAGGTGTGGGAGATGGATCCTGGACAGGCCTGGGGCCAGGCTGGGCTGAGGAGCTCACCCAGCTCCAGCTGAAACATCAGAACTGACTTCCAGGGAATTTCCTGGTGGTCCAGTGGTTAGGACTTGGCGCTTTCACTGCCGGGACCCAGGTTCAATCCCTGGTCAGGGAACTAAGATCCCACAAGCTGCATGGCACAGCCAACACTTAAAATTAAACAAAACAAGACAAAAAAAAAAAACCTGACTTCCAGAGTCACAGATTTGAGTTTCATCGATATGAAAGCTGTGTAACTCTGGGCAAGCCTTCCAAATTCTCTGAGCTCCAGTTCCTAGTCCATAAAACGGAAATAAAGAATCAGAGTTCACAGGTTATTCAAAGGTGTTCAATTCAAGGGACTTCCCTGGCGGTCCTGTGGTTTGAGTATCTACAGAGTTTTTGACATTAAAGAGGTGTTCTTATACTGGAAACATTCCAGAACCGCTGGATTAAATCATCCATGGTTCATCATACACTTAACGGTTTCATTGAGGCATACTATAAAATTCACCGTTTTAAGTATACAGTGATTTTTGGTTAAAGACCAGTCAATTTAATTCTTTGGGGAAACAAGTAAGAAATATGTAATGAATAGGATGAGGCAGTGATGGGGTTTAGTTCGCTTTGTATAAACCATCAGAAGGAAAATTATGAATTGATGCTGCAAATAAATGCATAAACCGTTATAATACAGAGGCTTGTCTCAAAGTAACTCCTTGAGAGTGAGTGGACTCATAACCCTCTGCTGCAGAATTCTGATACTACAGGAGCCTCTCTGCAGTTTGGAAATATGTACCAACAAAGAAAAATGCTGATTTGTCACCTTCTTTTAGATGAACCTGCTCAGGAGGCTTCCAACATGCAAGAGAGAAAACCCCTGAAGGTGAGTGCCTCCCAAATCCAGAGGACCAGAGACCGTTTCTCTCTCCGTGGATGTGAATATTGGTAAAAGTGGGAGAATATTGAAAATGGCCTGGCCCTCACTGCCTCCCTTTCCTGATCTCTTTATCACAACGCCTGATGTAGTATTGAGAGCTTAATAGTAATTAATAACAATTGTGATAGCTGATACTTCTTTTGTTTTCATAGTGATGCCAGATTTATTTTAGGCAATTCACATGGATTAATTTATTTAGTCCCTAAGAAAACCTCTGTGACATTGCTACTATTATGATCCCCAAATAATAATGAGGATCTTATTATTATTAAATAATAATAATAAACATGCAGATATTGTGGTATAGAGATGTTAAATAATTTGCTTGAGACCACAGTGGCAGTGGTAGTAGTCTACACCCAAAGCCCCAAACCATTTCCAAATTCGTGAATTTTTCATATGTTTCTGAAGCTCAGGCATTTCCCCTAGGGCTAAACTCGCAGATGCTGCTGATGCTTCTGTTTAGATGCCCAGTCTCACAACAGGAAGTACCAGCTCCCCTCTGCTCAGTCAAAGGGCCCCTTTCACATTGCTTGGGAATCGCCTGGACTGTTGGCCCCTCCCTTCTGTGAGCTCCTTCGGGGCCTTGTCTGCACCTGAGGCATCTCTGGAGCCTCAGTCCCAGCCCAGGGGGACCCTTGGAGGGATCTTGAATAAGTTCTTCCACAATTGCAGATTAAGCTCTAGTTTAGAGGGTAAAGGGATCTGGCGGGTGGGTTGCCAGTGTGGACACAGTTGAGGAGAGAATTCAAAGAAGGATCATAAAAGAAAGTATTCATTTTTATTATTACCACGTTTAAACAGCATTTGTAAGCTCGGAAAGTTCTTTCACTTAGCTTGTTTTACAGTTATTGTTCACCGATTCATAAATGAGGGAGCTGGTTATACTGTTATTGCTCACTGTTTCATAAACAAAGGAGCTGAATGAAGGTCTGCTTGACGTTTGTCAGTGACACACCCTGACACCAGTAGAATTGGTAGAGGAACCACCTCGCTTAATTCCAACTGAAATGTTCTTGCCAGGGTAGGACAGGATGGCACACCTGGCACCACTTTCTTGGCTGTCTACATGAATTTCCGTAAACCATTCCTTTCTTCTCCCTTCCCTGTATTCATCCCCCCACACCATTTGCCAGCAGTGTTTTGTCCCTTCTGTGCATTGGTCCATTTACTCTCCCAGCAGCCGTCTACTAGCTTATATTCGATCCCTTATATTTTATAGAAGCCCCTCCTCACCTTCACAGACCCCGTGGATTGTTAGAGTGTTGTGCTTCCCCGAATCTTCCGTGTAGCACACTCCTGCTCACATGGAGACCCCTCTTGGCGAGCGTCAGCCTGGAAAGAGTGTAAAGACAAGCGTTCTAGTCCTGGAAACACGCTTCATGTAGACCATTTCCTTTTCCTTCTAACTTCCCAGGTTCCTCGTAATTTAGGTACAGGTAATATGATGATCTCCCCGACTTGTTGAGAACTTTAATTAAGGTACTGCGTACAGAGACACTTTGTAAGCTCTGAAGCACTCGAGAAATGCCATTGATACTCTTTGTATGTGACCTTCAGATTAAAAAGGTGAAGCGCAAAGAGAAAAAAAGTCGTTTGAAGTTAGTACCAGTAACATCAGGCTCAGAGCAGGCTCAGAATCAACCGTGCTCCCCGGAAAAAGCAGATACCTCTGGTGAGCGGAGCAAGGAAACATCAGGTAAGAGGAAACTCTTTGGGAACAACTCCTCTGGCTTCCCTGGCCATGTTCAAGTGCATGCGCTAGGTGTGGGAGATGGATCCTGGACAGGCCTGGGGCCAGGCTGGGCTGAGGAGCTCACCCAGCTCCAGCTGAAACATCAGAACTGACTTCCAGGGAATTTCCTGGTGGTCCAGTGGTTAGGACTTGGCGCTTTCACTGCCGGGACCCAGGTTCAACCCCTGGTCAGGGAACTAAGATCCCACAAGCTGCATGGCACAGCCAAAAATTAAAAAGAAACAGAACAAGACAAAAAAAACCTGACTTCCAGAGTCACAGACTTGAGTTTCATCGATATGAAAGCTGTGTAACTTGGGGCAAGCCTTCCAAATTCTCTGAGCTCCAGTTCCTAGTCCATAAAACAGAAATAAAGAATCAGAGTTCACAGGTTATTCAAAGGTGTTCAATTCAAGGGACTTCCCTCGCGGTTCTGTGGTTAACACTCCGTGCTTCCACTGCAGGGGACACGGTTTCCATCCCTGGTGGAGATCCTGCATGCAGCGCACAGAGCAGCCAAAAAAATAAAAAGTGTTCAATTCAGTCTACAAGCCCTGACGCCATGAAAGGTGCTCAGGTCATTATTCCGTCTGTGATAACCTGGGAACATATCTTACTCGGATATGTTCACCTTCAGCTCAATGCCTGGCACACAATATGCCCTTAACAAATACATGATGAATGAAAGGTCGGAATAAATATTCTGGTGAGTCAAGAGGTTGGGAATCTAAACCTGACAATGGAAGGAGCCAGAAGCTACAACTCTAAGTGTCGTTTGGTGTATATTGGTGCGGGTTTAGTATCTCAGCCTCTCTGATCCAGAAGCTGTGGAAAAAAGACTATGTAAAATCCCTGTGGTCACTTGGGAGGGAGGAGGCATCTCCTTATCTGACAAAACAGGGCCCAGCACTCCCTAACCCACCCAACCCCCATTTACCAACTCTTTTCCACCACACGACCCAGGAGAAGGGAGATTAATGCCTGGACCTACAGACTGCGGGAAAGAAAGATCTTCATTATCTATGAAGAGATCAGTGATCCCGAGGAAGACGACTAACTCTGTAAGTGACCTTTCAGTCCATCCCCACATCCCCGCAAAATTCACTGTTCTCTTATGGTACTTGTACCCCATCTTGTTGCTTGTTCCCAAATCATTCCTTTCTCCCTGTCCCTTGGGGTGCAGCTCCGAGGCTAAATGAGGAGGTTTCCTGTGCTTTTCTACTCCCTGCTCTGTATATCCAGAGATCTTCCCTCCCCAGGATGCTGTGGTCTCCCAGGTCAGCTACTGGCATGTAAGCCACACCTTCCTCTAGCCTAGAAACTCATAGGACAGATGAGGGAGTTGCTGTAGCCTGAGCAGAAGTTTGGCCTTTAGGAGCAGTGGGAGGAGCGCATAGACCACAAGGCAAGGTGGAATCGGAGTGCACAGGGCTATGTAGGTCAGAGTTAAGTAGTGATTTTTCAGTAAATGGGAGCTCACCGCCACTTATTTTCCTTCTCTTTCCATGCCTCAGCCTCGGGGATGTGACAAGTGCCTATGATAAGAAGCAGAACCTGGTGGCCTTTCATGAACATGGGCATGGCTGTGAACTCCAAGCCATCAGCTGTATAGCAAGTAAAAGAAAGAGTTCACAACAGTGAAAAGTTAAACATGATTTTTCTTACTATGTGCCAAACGTTGCTAGATGTTAGAGTTGCGTTGATGAGCAAGACATATACCTAATGTGTATATCTCTCTGTATCTATTTTTCTGTGTATTTCTCTCATGCATCTACCTTAAAAAAAACAAGTATTTTCAAGTATTCTTTGTACAAAATGGCACTAACCTCCCTCTCTCCAGATGCAACTACTGAGAGCAGTTCTGGGTGTTTGATTCCAGATCTTTTTCTCTGCGTTTACACACAAACACACACACACACAGGGTACCACTATGAGCATCTCTGACCTGCTTTTCCCCACTAGCAGCGTGTCCTGGACAAGTCTGTCTCACTCTGTTTCCTGTTCAGCATGTGCTCCATGCTACAAACCTCCATTATTCATTTACCCTGCATCAGTCACTGACAATTAATAAACATTTACAAGTTTTTCCCAGTTGTTTGCTCCTCCCGTTCTTGTGCACACAACCCTGTGCACCTGTGTGAGTGTTTCTTTAGGACACGTTCTTAGAAGTGGAATTGCTGTGTCAAAGGGTTCATTCATCCAACACCTAATGGGTTTGTACTGTGTAATAAGGGCCATTCTAGGTGCTGGAGAGATGTCTGGGAACAAGATAAACAACTGTCCCTGCCCATGTGGAGGTGACAGTCTAGTGGGGGATGTTGCTAGTTTTTATTCTGATGGATGCTGTACACCCCAGTCCTGGGGCAGGATTCTGCAGGTGGTTGGACACCTTGGCCTTTGCTCTTCCTAAGATCTTCAGGGTCATGGGGCTGGGACGATCCATTTGGGAGTATGTGGGAGGAGACAGAGATGAAACTGTCAACTGGGGAACATGGAGGAATAGGGAAGGAGAGGTCCATTGTGAGGACTGTGGTGGACAGGAATGGAAGAGTCCACTTAGTCATGATTCGGGGAGCAACAGATGGAAAAGTCTACTGGACAAAGGCATGAAATTGCCCATCTCACAATCAAGGGCTTGGGAGCTGGGATAGGGGTCAAGTGTTGAGAATGGGACAGTCCTGTCCCAAACGAACCGTTGCAGGCCACAGAGCTGGCACAGTCGGCTCTGGGGAAGGGAAGAGAGGAGTCTATTTTAGAACAAACCATTGTGTGTGTTGGGGGACATTAAGGCTACCAACAGAGATCCAAGGTGACTTACATGGGACATCAAACACCAGCCCCAGATGGAGGCAGTGTTGCACCATTTTGACCATCCACTGCCCGTCACCTCAGCCTCCTGGCTCTCATCCAGCCTTGGAAGGTCTCCACTCTCCTGCTGAGGCCTCCATGTCCCCTACCTCCGCCTTCATTCCACCACTGGACCCATCCCCTCACCCCAACAGATTTTAATCAAAGGCGGGAGGAACCGTGAGCCAGCAGATAATGGGCTCCTGGAGAAGGGCAAGAATCAAGTCTCTCCTTGGACTCTGGTCACTGTGACTCAGGTTGGAGCCATGGTTGCTGGGCCAGAATTGGGTCTACCCCCTCCCACAAACAGTCTATGATAGCTGCAGGGTCACACGTTGCTGTCCACACAGCAGCCCTGGGGCCGGGCCTGGGTCTGGGTCTCCTAAAGACCTCGGGGATGGGGGACCCTGCCCAAGAGGACCTTGCTCTGGGAGACTGAGAAGAGCCTCAGAGAATCACCACTCTGTGGAGCTCTAGACCTGGGAGTTGGCATTGACTGTGACAGACAGGTGGGAAAGGAGGCGTGGCCCTGGGTATGGACAGATGTGGACACCCACATAAACCCTCCCTGACCAGCATGTTCTGAGGCACAGCGTTCCTCACAGGGGTGACCCTCCCTGCAGAGCCAGCTCCTGGGGGCTGCATGGTGAGGGCATCCCAGTTTACCTGAGTCCCCACCCACTCCTCCAAGAATAATAATGTCTTGCCACTCAGGGCCATACCTTTGTGTGGACAGGTCCCAGGCCCAGGAGTCTGCATCCCAGGCCAGGAACAACATCTGCAGGAATGAGGGAGGTGTGGTCCACTGGGGTCTCCCCCTCTCAGCCCACCTTCCATAATAACCAGAGAAAGTACAATTACTATTCATCTTATGTCTGCAAAGTGCCTGGGCTGATACTAAGCACCTCGTATGGATTCTCCTGTTTATCTCCACAACCAACTTCTGAGCACAGACACTATGATCATTATGACACTATAGCTGTTATATACAGCTAGAGAGAGAGATTGTAATGAGAGATGGAGACACTGACACGTCCAGCTTCTTGCCAAGGTACCTACAGCTGGCATGTGCAGGAAGAGCTGAGTTTGGAACTCACCGTGACTTCAGAGACACTAAGGAAGATAGGTGTGTATTTGGGGAGTGGAGAGACTTGAATGAGCTCTGAGTTCTGCCCCAAATCTCAGGGTGGAGAATGTGGAGTCATTTTTCCAAGACAAGGAACCCTAGAGGTGGAGCATGCCCAGAGGGAGAGGTAGGTTTGGTGGTAGTGAGGGCAGAGGAAGACAGAGATACACAGGGTGGGCGGAAGAGGGGCTGGCAGAGAGGCAAGGGAGACCCAAGGCCAAGTGTGGGTTATCACAGCCATCAGCGAGAGAGGGTGCCAGGAAGGAGGGCATGAGGGGTCAGCTGGCTGGGGTCAGAGGTTCCCCAGAACTGTGAGGACACCCTGCCTGGCGCTGCAGGGAGAGGTGGGTGCTGCCCCGGTCAGTGAGGTCACTCTACCTGTGCCTCAGAGGAAACAAATTCTATTTTACCCCAGTGCTGTTCTTTACTCAAATTTAATATTCTGCTGATAGATATTGTGTACCTTATTCTCTGTGCAGATACAGAAGGACATCCAAAAGAGATACAGATGGATTTGATTTTTCTTTCTCCCAAGGAAGATGGGATCCACGAGCTGGATTCCTCAGCACAGGAGACGGGTACAGGGAAGGATGGCTTGAAAACACTCTGGAGTCATGACAGGGAGCATTTTCCCTTAGGTTCCCTGGGTAGATAGAGCTCCTTCCTTCCTTCCTTCCTCCCTTCCTTCCTTCATCCCTCCCCCCTTCCCTTCCTCTCCTCCTCCCCCTCCTCCTCCTCCTCCTCCTCCTCCTTCCACTCCTCCCCCTCCTCCTCCTCCTCCCCCTCCTCCTCCTCCCCTCCTCCTCCTCCCCCTCCTCCTTCTCCTCCCCTTCTCCCCCTCCCCCTCCCCCTCCTCCTCCCGCTCCTCCTCCCCTCCCCCTCCCGCTCCTCCTCCCCCTCCCCCTCCCCCACCCCCTCCTCCCCCTCCTTCCCCTCCTCCCCTCCTCCCCCTCCTCCTCCCCTCCTCCTCCCCTCCTCTCCTCCTCCCCCTCCTCCTCCTCCCCTCCTTCTCCCCTCCTCCTCCCCCTCCTCCTCCCCTCCTCCTCCTCCTCCCCCTCCTCCCCCTCCTCCCCTCCTCCCCCTCCTCTTCTTCCTCCCCCTCCTCCTCCCCTCCTCCTCCCCCTCCTCCACCTCCTCCTCCCCTCCTCATCTTCCTCCTCCTCCTCCTTCTCCTCCTCCACATGACAGATCCAAATTTTGAGATGCAGGGAGACTATGGTTTTGCCCAACCCCAGAAGTCAGCCTGTATGTGGCCCCCAAGTACACCCCCAATCAGCCTCCTCCCCGCATCAAGCCTGGGGCCCAGTGTGGACGCACGTGCTCTTATGATGAGGATCCAAAATGACTTTTTTATTAAATTTCCAGTCTCTGTTTTGTTTCTCTTTCAATAATTTTAAAAACTAGTTCTAAAGGAAAATCCTGGGAATTCCCTGACGGTCCAGTGGTTAGGACTCCGCTCTTTCACTGCTGAGTGCCCAGGTTCAATCCCTAGTTGGGGAACTAAGATCCCAAAAGCTGCACAACGCAGCCAAAAAAAAAAATCCTATTCATAGTAGAGAACTGGGAAAATGCAAGGACATGTGAGAGAGGACAGTACATCCATCACAAGAAAACAGTTCTGAGCTTTATTCACCAAGACCCACAGTAAAGAACACATTTTACAAGTGACTCTAAAACAAATGCTTCACAGAACAATACTGACCCTTATACATGTGATACTCTCCAATATTTTCTATTCTGTTTTATGATGTGCTATGTTATTTCATTCTAATTCATTTAAAATGTGCAATTCTGGGCTTCCTTGGCGCAGTGGTTAAGAATCCGCCTGCCAATGCAGGGGACACGGATTCGAGCCCTGGTCCGGGAAGATCCCACATGCCTTGGAGCAACTAAGCCCGTGCGCCACAACTACTGAGCCTGCGCACCAGAACGATTGAAGCCTGCACGCAACTAGAGCCCATGCTCTGCAACAAGAGAAACCACCACAATGAGAAGCCCGTGCACCACAATGAAGAGTAGCCCCTGCTCGCTGCAACTAGAGAAAGCCCACGCACAGCAACGAAGACCCAACACAGTCAAAAATAAATAAATAAATAAATTTATTAAAATAAGTAAAATGTGCAATTCTATTCAGGATCCATAAAATATTTTCTTGACCATGAGTCACAACCTGTGGAAAGTCCTTCTCCAGGGTCCCAGTGTGTGTCCACCAGGTGACTTGCTGCTCCGGGTCCTGCAGGGAAGGTTCAAGGAAGCCTCATGATGTCCCTCTAATACAGGGTCCCCTGAAAGGTGCTGACCTGGAGGCTTCCTGCTCCCCTGGCACAGGCCTGACCAGGAGAGGGGTGTAAGGGGTAGGCCATCTCAGATATCTGGGAAAAATACTCCTATGTCTCTTTTTTACTCTCACACTACTACCACACACACAACACTTCTGGGACGTGTGGGATTTTTCCCCATACCAAAGCAATTCTCTGTGTCATCAGCTGGGTGTCCTACAATTCAATTCAATCCTGACACTAATGGGAGTTAGCACAGACCCAACAGGTTAAGGGCTCAGTCCCACACAACTGCCCCTTCCAGCTCAGATGCCAACTGATAGTCCCAGGTTGTCACCTGTACTTCTGATCAACCAGCTACACATCAGAGGTTCCCATGACCCCCTTCTTTTTTTTTTTTGGTATCTTTATTTTTTTATTTTTATTTTTTTATTAGTTTCTGCTTTATAACAAAGTGAATCAGTCATACATATACATCTGTTCCCACATCCCTTCCCTCTTGCGTCTCCCTCCCTCCCACTCTCCCTATCCCACCCCTCCAGGCGGTCACAAAGCACCGAGCTGATCTCCCTGTGCTATGTGGCTCCTTCCCACTAGTTATCTACCGTATGTTTGGCAGTGTATATATGTCCATGCCACTCTCTCACTTTGTCACAGCTTACCCTTCCCCCTCCCCATATCCTCAAGTCCATTCTCAAGTAGGTCTGTGTCCTTATTCCTGTTTTACCCCTAGGTTCTTCATGACATTTTTTTTCTTAAATTCCATATATATGTGTTAGCATACGGTATTTGTCTTTCTCTTTCTGACTTACTTCACTCTGTATGACAGACTCTAGGTCTATCCACCTCATTACAAATAGCTCAGTTTCGTTTCTTTTTATGGCTGAGTAATATTCCATTGTATATATGTGCCACATCTTCTTTATCCATTCATCCAATGATGGACACTTAGGTTGTTTCCATCTCCGGGCTATTGTGAATAGAGCTGCAATGAACATTTTGGTACATGTCTCTTTGAATTTTGGTTTTCTCAGGGTATATGCCTAGTAGTGGGATTGCTGGGTCATATGGTAGTTCTATTTTTAGTTTTTTAAGGAACCTCCATACTGTTCTCCATAGTGGCTGTAACAATTCACATTCCCACCAGCAGTGCAAGAGTGTTCTCTTTTCTCCACACCCTCTCCAGCATTTATTGTTTCTAGATTTCTTGATGATGGCCATTCTGACTGGTGTGAGATGATATCTCATTGTAGTTTTGATTTGCATTTCTCTAATGATTAATGATGTTGAGCATTCTTTCACGTGTTTGTTGGCAGTCTCTATATCTTCTTTGGAGAAATGCCTATTTAAGTCTTCTGCCCATTTTTGGATTGGGTTGTTTGTTTTTTTGCTATTGAGCTGCATGAGCTGCTTATAAATTTTGGAGATTAATCCTTTGTCAGTTGCTTCATTTGCAAATATTTTCTCCCATTCTGAGGGTTGTCTTTTGGTCTTCTTTATGGTTTCCTTTGCTGTGCAAAAGCTTTGAAGTTTCATTAGGTCCCATTTGTTTATCTTTGTTTTTATTTCCATTTCTCTAGGAGGTGGGTCCAAAAGGATCTTGCTGTGATTTATGTCATAGAGTGTTCTGCCTATGTTTTCCTCTAAGAGTTGGATAGTTTCTGGCCTTACATTTAGGTCTTTAATCCATTTTGAGCTTATTTTTGTGTATGGTGTTAGGGAATGATCTAATCTCATACTTTTACATGTCCCTGTCCAGTTTACCCAGCACCACTTATTGAAGAGGCTGTCCTTTCTCCACTGTACATTCCTGCCTCCTTTATCAAAGATAAGTTGACCAGGGCTTCCCTGGTGGCGCAGTGGTTGAGAGTCCGCCTGCCGATGCAGGGGACACGGGTTCGTGCCCCGGTCTGGGAGGATCCCACATGCCGCAGAGCGGCTGGGCCCGTGAGCCATGGCTGCTGAGCCTGCGCGTCCGGAGCCTGTGCTCTGCAGGGGGAGAGGCCACAGCAGTGAGAGGCCCGCCTACCGCAAAAAAAAAAAAAAAAAAAAAGATAAGTTGACCATATGTGCGTGGGTTTATCTCTGGGCTTTCTATCCTGTTCCATTGATCTATCTTTCTGTTTTTGTGCCAGTACCATACTGTCTTGATTACTGTAGCTTTGTAGTGTAGTCTGAAGTCAGGGAGCCTGATTCCTCTGGCTCCATTTTTCGTTCTCAAGATTGCTTTGGCTATTCGGGGTCTTTTGTTTTTCCAAACAAATTTTGAAATTTTTTGTTCTAGTTCTGTGGAAAATGCCAGTGGTAGTTTGATAGGGATTGCATTGAATCTGTAGATTGCTTTGGGTAGTAGAGGCATTTTCACAATATTGATTCTTCCAATCCAGGAGCATGGTATGTCTCTCCATCTATTTGTATCATCTTTAATTTCTTTCATCAGTGTCTTATAATTTTCTGGATACAGGTCTTTTGTCTCCTTAGGTAGGTTTATTCCTAGATATTTTATTCTTTTTGTTGCAATGGAAAATGGGAGTGTTTTCTTGATTTCACTTTCAGATTTTTCATCATTAGTGTACAGGAATGCCAGAGATTTCTGTGCATTAATTTTGTATCCTGCTACTTTACCAAATTCATTGATTAGCTCTAGTAGTTTTCTGGTAGCATCTTTAGGATTCTCTAGATATAGTATCATGTCATCTGCAAACAGTGACAGCTTTACTTCTTCTTTTCCAATTTGGATTCCTTTTAGTTCCTTTTCTTCTCTGATTGCTGTGGCTAAAACTTCCAAAACTAAGTTGAATAAGAGTGGTGAGAGTGGGCAGCCTTGTCTTGTTCCTGATCTTAGTGGAAATGGTTTCAGTTTTTCACCATTGAGGACGATGTTGGCTGTGGGTTTGTCATATATGGCCTTTATTATGTTGAGGAACGTTCCCTCTATGCCTACTTTCTGCAGGGTTTTTATCATAAATGGGTGTTGAATTTTGTCGAAAGCTTTCTCTGCATCTATTGAGATGATCATATGGTTTTTCTCCTTCAATTTGTTAATATGGTGTATCACATTGATTGATTTGCGTATATTGAAGAATCCTTGCATTCCTGGGATAAACCCCACTTGATCATGGTGTATGATCCTTTTAATGTGCTGTTGGATTCTGTTTGCTAGTATTTTGTTGAGGATTTTTGCATCTATGTTCATCAGTGATATTGGCCTGCAGTTTTCTTTCTTTGTGACATCCTTGCCTGGTTTTGGTATCAAGGTGATGGTGGCCTCGTAGAATGAGTTTGGGAGTGTTCCTCCCTCTGCTATATTTTGGAAGAGTTTGAGAAGGATAGGTGTTAGCTCTTCTCTAAATGTTTGATAGAATTCGCCTGTGAAGCCATCTGGTCCTGGGCTTTTGTTTGTTGGAAGATTTTTAATCACAGTTTCAAGTTCAGTGCTTGTGATTGGTCTGTTCATATTTTCTATTTCTTCCTGCTTCAGTCTCAGAAGGTTGTGCATTTCTAAGAATTTGTCCATTTCTTCCAGGTTGTCCATTTTATTGGCATAGAGTTGCTTGTAGTAATCTCTCATGATCTTTTGTATTTCTGCAGTGTCAGTTGTTACTTCTCCTTTTTCATTTCTAATTCTATTGATTTGAGTCTTCTCCCTTCTTTTCTTGATGAGTCTGGCTAATGGTTTATCAATTTTGTTTATCTTCTCAGAGAACCAACTTTTAGTTTTATTGATCTTTGCTAATGTTTCCTTCATTTCTTTTTCATTTATTTCTGATCTGATCTTTATGATTTATTTCCTTCTGCTAACTTTGGGGGTTTTTTGTTCTTCTTTCTCTAATTGCTTTAGGTGCAGGGTCAGGTTGTTTACTCGAGATGTTTCCTGTTTCTTAAGGTAGGATTGTATTGCTATAAACTTCCCCCTTAGAACTGCTTTTGCTGCATCCCATAGGTTTTGGGTCGTCGTGTCTCCATTGTCATTTGTTTCTAGGTATTTTTTTTATTTCCTCTTTGATTTCTTCAGTGATCACTTCGTTATTGAGTAGTGTATTGTTTAGCCTCCATGTGTTTGTATTTTTTACAGCTCTTTTCCTGTAATTGATGTCTAGTCTCATAGCATTGTGGTCGGAAAAGATATTTGATACAATTTCAATTTTCTTAAATTTACCAAGGCTTGATTTGTGACCCAAGATATGATCTATCCTGGAGAATGTTCCATGAGCACTTGAGAAAAATGTGTATTCTGTTGTTTTTGGATGGAATGTCCTATAAATATCAATTAAGTCCATCTTGTTTAATGTATCATTTAAAGCTTGTGTTTCCTTATTTATTTTCATTTTGGATGATCTGTCCTTTGGTGGAAGTAGGGTGTTAAAGTCCCCTACTATGAGTGTGTTACTGTCGATTTCCCCTTTTATGGCTGTTAGTATTTGCCTTATGTATTGAGGTGCTCCTATGTTGGGTGCATAAATATTTACAATTGTTATATCTTCTTCTTAGATCGATCCCTTTATCATTATGTAGTGTCCTTCTTTGTCTCTTCTAATAGTTTTTATTTTAAAGTCTATTTTGTCTGATATAAGAATTGCTACTCCAGCTTTCTTTTTATTTCCATTTGTGTGGAATATCTTTTTCCATCCCCTTACTTTCAATCTATATGTGTCTCTAGGTCTGAAGTGGGTCTCTTGTAGACAGCATATATATGGGTCTTGTTTTTGTATCCATTCAGCCAATCTGTGTCTTTTGGTGGGAGCATTTAGTGCATTTACATTTAAGGTAATTATTGATATCTATGTTCCTATTCCCATTTCCTTAATTGTTTTGGGTTCGTTATTGTAGGTCTTTTCCTTCTGTTGTGTTTCTTGCCTAGAGAAGTTCCTTTAGCATTTGTTGTAAAGCTGGTTTGGTGGTGCTGAACTTTCTCAGCTTTTGCTTGTCTGTAAAGGTTTTAATTTCTCCATCAAATCTGAATGAGATCCTTGCTGGGTAGAGTAGTCTTGTTTGCAGGTTTTTCTCCTTCATCACTTTAATTATGTCCTGCCACTCTCTTCTGGCTTGTAGATTTTCTGCTGAGAGATCAGCTGTTAACCTGATGGGGATTCCCTTGTGTGTTATTTGTTGTTTTTCCCTTGCTGCTTTTCATATGATTTCTTTGTGTTTAATTTTTGACAGTTTGATTAATATGTGTCTTGGCATATTTCTCCTTGGATTTATTCTGTATGGGACTCTCTGTGCCTCCTGGACTTGATTAACTATTTCCTTTCCTATATTAGGGAAGTTTTCAACTATAATCTCTTCAAATATTTTCTCAGTCCCTTTCTTTTTCTCTTCTTCTTCTGGAACCCCTATAATTCGCATGTTGGTGCATTTAATGTTGTCCCAGAGGTCTCTGAGACTGTTCTCTGTTCTTTTCATTCTTTATTCTTTATTTTGCTCTGCATCAGTTTTTTCCACTATTTTATCTTCCACCTCACTTATCCGTTCTTCTGCCTCAGTTATTCTGCTATTGATCCCATCTAGAGTATTTTTCATTTCATTTATTGTGTTTTTAATTGATGCTTGATTCATCTTTATTTCTTCTAGGTCCTTGTTAACTGTTTCTTGCATTTTGTCTATTCTATTTCCAAGATTTTGGATCTTGGAAATAGAATCTTGGATCATCTTTACTATCATTATTCTGAATTCTTTTTCAGGTAGACTGCCTATTTCCTCTTCATTTGTTAGGTCTGGTGGGTTTTTATCTTGCTCCTTCTCCTGCTGTGTGTTTTTCTGTCTTCTCATTTTGCTTATCTTACTGTGTTTGGGGTCTCCTATTTGCAGGCTGCAGGTTCGTAGTTCCCATTGTTTTTGGTGTCTGTCCCCAGTGGCTAAGGTTGGTTCAGTGGGTTGTGTAGGCTTCCTGATGGAGGGGACTAGTGCCTGTGTTCTGGTGGATGAGGCTGGATCTTGTCTTTCTGGTGGACAGGTCCACGTCTGGTGGTGTATTTTGGGGTGTCTGTGGACTTTTTATGATTTTAGGCAGCCTCTCTGCTAATGGGTGGCATTGTGTTCCTGTCTTGCTAGTTGTTTGGCATAGGGTGTCCAGCACTGTAGCTTGCTGGTCGTTGCGTGAAGCTGGGTGCTGGTGTTGAGATGGAGATCTCTGGAAGATTTTCGCCGTTTGATATTATGTGGAGCTGGGAGGTCTCTTGTGGACCAGTGTCCTGAAGTTGGCTCTCCCACCTCAGAGGCACAGCACTGATTCCTGGCTCCTCAGTTTGGGATGATTCGTTGTCTATTCATGTATTCCACAGATGCAGGGTACATCAAGTTGATTGTGGAGCTTTAATCCGCTGCTTCTGAGGCTGCTGGGAGAGATTTCCCTTTCTCTTCTTTGTTCTCACAGCTCCCGGGTCTCAGCTTTGGATTTGGCCCCACCTCTCCGTGTAGGTCGCCGGAGGGCGTCTGTTCTTCCCTCAGACAGGACAGGGTTAAAGGAGCAGCCGCTTCAGGGACTCTGGCTCACTCAGGCCGGGGGCGGGGAGGGGCACGGAGTGTGGGTGGAGCCTGCAGCGGCAGAGGCCGGCGTGACATTGCACCAGCCCGAGGCGTGCCGTGCGTTCTCCCAGGGAAGCCGTCCCTGGATCCCGGGACCGCGGCAGTGATGGGCTGCACAGGCTCCCCGGAAGGGGGGCATGGACAGTGACCTGCACTCGCACACAGGCCTCGCGGCGGCGACAGCAGCCCCAGCGTCCCACACCCGTCTCTGGGGTCCGCGCTTTCAGCCACGGCTCGCGCCCGTCTCTGGAGCTCCTCCAAGCAGCGCTCTTAATCCCCTCTCCTCACGTACCAGGAAACAAAGAGGGAAGAAAAAGTCTCTTGCCTCTTCGGCAGGTCCAAACTTTTTCCCGGACTCCCTCCCGGCTAGCTGTGGTGCATTAGCCCCTTCAGGCTGTGTTCACGCTGCCAACCCCAGTCCTCTCCCTGTGCTCCGACTGAAGCCTGAGCCTCAGCTCCCAGCGCTGCCTGCCCCGGCAGGCGAGCAGACAAGCCTCTCAGGCTGGTGAGTGCTGGTAGGCACCGATTCTCTGTGCGGGAATCTCTCTGCTTTGCCCTACCCAGGTACGTGGGGAGTTTCTTGCCTTTTGGGAGGTCTGAGGTCTTCTGCCAGCGTTCAGTAGGTGTTCTGTAGGAGGTGTTCCACGTGTAGCTGTATTTCTGGTGTATCTGTGGGGAGGAAGGTGATCTCCGCGTCTTACTCTTCATGACCCCCTTCTTGAATTCAGTCATTTGCTAGAATAGCTCACAGAACTCAGGGAAACACTTACTTACATTTACTGGTTTCTTATATAATAAAGGACATGATAAAGGATACAGATGAACAGCCAGGTGAAGAAATACCTGGGGTGAGGTCTGGAAGGGTTCGGGGCACAAGAGCTTCTGTCCCTGTGGCATTGAGGTGCCCAGTCTCCCAGCATGGATGTGTTCACCAACCTGGAAGCTCCTGGAACTCCATGCTATTGGGATTTTATGGAGGCTTCCTCACATAGGCATGATCAATTATTAACTCCATTTCCAGCCCTTTCCCTTCTCTGAAGGATGAGGGCCTGGGGCTGAAAACGCCAAGCTTGAAATCATAGCTTGGTCTTTCTGGTGACCAGGAGCCCACCCAGAGTTGCCTCATGAGGACAAAAGGTGCTGCTAGTGCTCTTATCACATAGGAAATTATGTGGGTTTTAGGAGCTCTGTGCCAGGAACCAGGGACAGAGACCAATATATATTTTTTCTGTTATTTCAAAGCAGGCATCATCCTTTTGGTGGGGAGGGATACCAGCTCAGAGTAGATTGGGTTATAAAGAAATGACACACAATAAGAGTTGATTTCTCACTCATGCTGTTTGCCCACCGCAGGTAGACTGGGGCTCTTCTCCACATTATCAACACCCTCATGCTAGGTCCCAGGGACACAGAGAAGCCATGTAGGTGGCCTGGCAGAGACAAGAGAGTGGCTAAGCATGAACTGTCTCATCAAATGGTCAAGTCTGACCATCGAAGGGGTGAGAGAGTGCGGTCCTCTGGGAGCAGAGAGAGCTTGGATATTTGTGAACATTCTAAAGTCAGCCACAAGGAGGGTGTGGCATCATAAAAGAGTGTGGTGTGGGAGAACTGCCTAACCCAGTGGTTCTCAATGGGGGAGAGCGGGTGTGGATCGTCCCCTAGGGGACATTCGACAACGTCTTGAAACATTTTTGGTTGTCATGACTTGATGGGGGGAAGGTTACTGGCATCTAGTGGGTAGAGGTCAAGGATGCTGCTAAACATCTTACAATGCAGAGGACAGTGTCGTCCCCCCCCCAAGAAAAATTATCCAGCCCCAAATGTCAATGGTGCCAAGGTTGAAACCCCTGGCTAAAGGAATGCTATTTAAATGGAAAGATTTCAGGCATTAGACAGAGGCGATCTCTCAGCGAGGGTAGGCAAGAAGGAGAATGGTACAGTTTTTCTTAGTCAGTTTATCACAAGGCACTTATTAAGCCTTGACTGTGTACAGAATTCTGTGGGAAAGGCTGACAAGGTAAGAGAGGGGTTCCTGTCGTCATCTTAAGGGAGAAAGTTGATGGTGAATGTGTCCTCTTGTTCCCACTGCTCTGAGGGCCATCTCAGCTTAATGTCAAGGGTGTCTGCCTATGGATCTGTTTCTCAGCTTTCTTTTCTGTCCCACAGTCAATCTGTTGATCCCTGTGCCAGCACCGCCCTATGTCAGGGACCGTAGCTCCACAATATGACTGGCTGTTCAGAAGGCAAGTCCTTCCTCTTTGTCCTTCTTTACGTCCTTTGCACATACAGGTACATTTTAGAATCTGCCGGTCAAGTTCCAGGATTGAAAAAAAGGGTCCCTGTTGGGATTCTGACTGGAATTTCATTGAATTTGTCGATCAACTTGGGGGTTAATGACATCTTTACGCTGTTGAGTCTTCCTACCTAAGAACCTGGGTTTTGTCTCCATTTTTAAGAACTTTCTTAAGTCTTCCATAAAGTTTTAGAATGTATTGCATCCACAGTTTGCACATTTTTTGTTAGATTTATTTTCTGTTATTGTCTCTATTTCTCACAAGAACCTATGGGGTTGGTGGGGACCTGAGATTCAGAGAAGTGGCCAGACCCCACTCTCCAGTTCACAACTGAAGGAACTGTAAAAGAGAACAGGTTTATTCTTCCATTAGAGACAGAGGGCTTGGGGTGCGCTGCTGGGGGCAGATGCCATTTGCACTGAAAGTCAGCCAACCAACCACACTGTAGAAGAAATTATATGGGAACCACAGTAATCATATTTCTACTTTCAATGCAACACTAGACTTTAGAAATCTGGAAGGTACTGGGTGGGGGACAGAGGCAGAAAGGAGACTGAGAGACAATGAGAAAACTATACTGGCTTCATAATATGACTTTGGATTTAGTCCAGTTCACTTTATTTTGTTGACTTAATAAATTAAGATTTATTCTCCCTTAGGGAGACACGTGGTCTTGTAGGAACACAGTTTTTGAGCCCATGACACAGGCCAATGATGCTTTGGACAACATTTTATGTGTTTTACAGTTTTATCTGAATATTATATTCATAAAATGCATGGATCAAGGTATCACCCATTCAGACTCTTCATAAGTGGGTAGGACATCTGAGTATCCTGTTCGCTTTGGGGTGATTAGCCATGGAACAGACAGGCTGGAAGCGGTCCCCTCTCTTCAAATGTGTTTCTCTCTTTCATTATTACTGTGGAGGCTGAAGGTACCTCAGGCTCTAATTTGCTTCCTTCTCAGCATTCCCCACACCTATCCTCGGGGCCCTTCCCAGGATAGGGATTTCACTGTCATTAGAAGTCATTAAAGTGCTGTCCACCCCGTGTAAGGGTGTTGAGGACCCAACTAGCCCTGTAGTTCTGGGGGTAGTCCTTGCTCTTTCTATCCGTTTACCCTCCACCTACACTTTCTCTGGATATACTCTTAACCTTCTTAGTTGTTTCTGCCCGCTCCTTTTGGCTTCCGGTTCTCTTCACCCTTGTAAATCTTATCTGAACTGCTTTCTCTTTTTAGGAATTCTTCACAATTTCTGGTTCCTGGATGGCACCCTTTCTTCTTTTCCAGTACATTATGAAATTTTTCCATCATTTCAGTGGAGCAGTGGGGAGGTAGACAAGTTTGCTTGAACAGCCATCTTCAGATAGTCTTTAAGGGTGTTTTTTAAAGTTCCTAGAGAAAAAGTGGTTTTCGTTTTATTACATTGTGTTCAGAGAATGTCCCTTGTATTCTTCTACACTTTGCCAGGGATGGTGCTGGTGGTGGTGGAATTGATCAAGATTGTATTTATGGTCTGTTATGGGTATTATACAGAAGGTTGGGCAGATTTTTCACTTTCTTTAATGAGCAATTCTTGGAGTTTCATCTTAGAGGTGAAAGTGATTGATACCAGCCAATCTGTGAGGTGTGGGAGGGGAGTCTACAAATGAACCTTTAAATTAACTTAACCTGATTATTCTAAGGCCCACTCCTACTGTTTCTCCCTTTTGATTCTAAGTTTGCAGTTTTTCAGAGGCTTGGTTACAAAGCACAGCTCTTGCCTCTGGTGATTTGAGTTGCGATCTCATCTCCTCAGATTTCTCTACAAGTCTGATCCCACCTTCTTTCTATCTCCCAGAAGTGCCTCAGTATTTCTGGTGCCCACAAGCACCGTTTCTTGTTTTCCTGGACTGTTAAGAATTTATGCTTAAAAACACTTTTCCTCCCAAATCAATGGGATGTTGGGTGGGATGTGAGGTGGGCATATGAGCTGTGTCTGTCACCTTGCTCCAATTGTCTCTTTTTAGGTGTGTTGTGCATTTTTGTCACTATATGAATGTAATTTTTCTCCATTTTATTTTCTAAATGGTTATTATTGTTATTATTATTACCTATAACAAGAAACACGTGATTTGCTCAGGATCCTGTGGGTCAGCTATTTGGGCTTGGCCAGATGGTTTTTCTGCTGGTCTTGCCTGGGATCACTGATATAACTACAGTCAGCTGGCAGGTGGGTTGAGGCCTCAGCTAGGATGAGTCCTTGCTTCTTGTGGTCTTATCCTCCAACAGGCCAGCCTGGGCTTCTTCACGTAGCAGGCTTAGGTCCTCTGAGACCTGCTGCTTCCCCAGGCTCTGCTCTGCAGGTTCCCTTGGACCAAGTTTGGTGCAGGACACAATCTATTTTATTCTCCAAAAAAAAATTCATTTCACAAGACAATGGTTACAGAAGGATACTTCATTGAAGATTTCATAGGGAAGACTGGTAGAAGTGAAGGAAGTATATATTTTACAAAGCTAAGCAGTTCACTGCAAAAGTCACCTGAACTTCCTTTTTGTCCAAAAATATCACCCTTAGTTATTCTACAACTGGGTTCTTCTATTGCTTTCCTCTATCCCCACTCCTCAAAATGTCCACTTTCTTATTGGGACAGTTTTACTCTCTCCAGACCTGGGTCCTCCACACTCAGCACTTAACACTCTCTCAAATGCTCTTGTTTTAGCTCAGGTTCCCAAGGAAACAGCCTTTGGGCCATATAGGACATCTCCAGACAGACTATACATAGAAACCCTGCTTGGAACAGTGCATGAGAGGGAGGAAGAAAGGAGAATTTAACTGCCTGGCTCATTCCCAGTTTCTTTTCTTATAGATCAAAATGTACCCCATAGCCATTAACTCCCCCACACTTGCATCATCTGGCCACTTGGGCAGCTCTTTGAGAAGCCAGATCTCACACTTTGAAGTGTAGCGTTTCATACAATCCAAAAGTGGTGGGAGGAGCCAAAAGTGGTGGGAGGGGCCAGGCGTGCTGCTCATTTGCCTGGCTTTACAATGGCATTTAAGGGTGAGAGCTAAATACTCCCAGGCAAGTCCTAAATTCACCTAGCAGTTGGAGTAGCCATCTGTGCTAGCTAATTGCCTGTATCCGAAGGAAAGATTAAAACTCCTGTCTCTAAGACTAGCAGGTGCTTACAGCCTGGAGCCGGGCGCCTAGGCTAAACTCTCAGGTGACAGGGAGCCAGGGCGCTTATCTTCCTCAACATCCACATTTCAAAGAGATGGTTCCAAGGCTTTTAAGAAAGACATTCCTGGCTTATGGGCTGCCAAGAGGCTTATTTAGCTTTTAAAAATATGTACATACATATCAAAGGGGCAGAGGAAGTATTCACAAATACTAGGTTTCTCAAGGAAATGCTTGATGAAAAATGAAGGGGAAGTGTCTTTCCCTTTTGACAACAGGGAAAATTCAATTTTGTGTTTATTTACCCTAACAATTTTCCCCTTTGGTTATTCTTTTATAGTTACAGTACCATTCTTTAATTAACTCCGTTGCCATTTCTGCCTTTCTCTGGATAGTTTACAGTGCCTAAATATCCAGTAAGTCCATAGCAAGACACAAAGTAAAGCAATCATCAGAAATACAATAGAATGAATTTTAAAGTTTAAGATAATACTCACCTTGGGAGAAAAAAAACTTAAATATGTCATACAAATGATGAATGGCTAATGCAGATTCTTTATTGAGCAAATGCACAAAAATTCTCCTTCATCATACATTAATCGTACTGCTGTGCTGTCTTTAATGCTTGTGCTTTCTCTGTCTTAAACCTTCCGAGACTCTGCATGCCTGAGACTTTTTTTATTCCGCCCAATATAAAAGGTCCTTTCTTTCAACACTTTGGAGTTATTACACCACTGTCTCCTTGCCTCCACGGTGGTGTCTGAGAGATCTGACGTCAGTTTAATTATTCTTCCTTTGTAAGTAAGCTACTCTTTCTCTCTGAAAGTTTTAAAAACAATTTTTGCTTATCTTTCATAATTTTACATTTCACTGTGTCTAGGGATATGTAGAGGGGGTATAGGGGTGGGGCTGTTATTTGTTATAATTGCCTAGCCCAGTGGGTGGAGGGAGTGCTAGGGAAGGAATAGTTAGTTACCAGTCAGCCTGACTGCACTTTTCTATGAGCTTTCCAACCCCACTATGCCTTGATATGACCATGCCACTTTGGACTGGCACTGGACCAACCCAGCCAATTTTCTGCTCTGTGGTGTGTAAAGGACAGGTAACGAGCCTTCTAGAAAATATGAGGAGAAAAAGGGATGCAATTAGAAAGCTCCATCTCAGCTTATCCTCCATCTGTGGCCTCTGGCCTTTTCCCACAAACCATCAGGAGTTTTGTTGCTGGGAGCTGTTCTGAAATCCAACCACCTTCTCACCTCCTCAAGGTCACACAGCTGGTAAATTGCATGTGAAGCCAGAATTTGAACCCATAAGTTCTGGCTTCAGAGTTTGCACTCTAAAAGGCTAATGCTCTTAATTAGTCTATAATTCAACCATTAATTAGCATCTCTATCTATCCCTTAAACAACACAAGAACTTCTCTTTTCTTTCTTGTCCCTCCCCTCATCTTCCATGCCTATATTACCTGAAATTGTAGTTCAAGATTGTAATTTTTTATTTTTCTTATTTTTATTTTTATTTTTTTGCTGCATTGGGTCTTCATTGCTGCGCACAGGCTTTCTCTAGTTGCGGCGAGTGGGGGCTACTCTTCGTTGCTGTGCACGGGCTTCTCATTGCGGTGGCTTCTCTTGTTGCAGAGCACGGGCTCTAGGCATGTGGGCTTCAGTGGTTGTGGCGCATGGGCTTAGTTACTCCGAGGCATATGGGATCTTCCTGGACCAGGGATCAAACCCGGATCCTCTGCACTGGCAGGTGGATTCTTAACCACTGCACCACCAGGGAAGTCCCAAGATTGTAATTTTTTAAATTTACAATCAAACTTATTTAGATTTTTCAATGAATTTTATTGTTTTCTCCCTCAGCATTGCTTTACTGGAACCCCTTCCTTCCTCCTAAATCCATTTTTTTTTCTTCTTGCTGGATCACATACCCTAATCATACTTTCAGAAAGGGTATGTGTATGATGAACTTTCTGAAATATTTTTGCTCTCGTCTGGATTATTTTGGCTGGATCTAGAAATCTAGGTTCAAAGTTATTTCTCATCAGCTCTTTGAAGAATTTCTCCATTATATTCTCTCCCTTTTCTCCCTGGAAACTTTCAGGATTTTCCCTTTATCTTCTGGGTTTTTATCTTTAACCTAAAAATTTTATTTTGTGTGTGTATGTGTATGTGTGTGTGTGTTTGAGTCGTGCTCAGAACTTAGTGTCTCTTTTCAGTTTGAAGATTCATTTCTCCCTTAAGTTTAGAAAATTCTAGAACATTATTTCTTCATGTATTGCCTTCTCTCCAGTCTTTCTATTCTCTATGTCTGGAACTCCTATTAGATGAATGTTGAAACTTCTGGCATCTATTCTCCATTTCCCTTATTTTTTTCCTTTCATACATTCTACTTCTTAATCCATTTGTGCTATACTGTGAAGTAATGCCATTACCCGAACACATTTTTTTCATTGGTTTGCTCCACTTTCTCTTACTGATTTGTAAAAGCTTTGTTATATATTAAGGATAGTTGCTTTTAATTTGTTGCATATTGTAGGAGAATAGAATATGCCACTCTAAAATATGCCTCTCTGGCATAAAGATTACTTTAAGCTGATTATTTTGAGAAACAGCAGACACTGGAGAAGTTCTAGAAAGAGAGAAGTTACTCTTTTTGTAAGGGAAATTTACATTTATAAAGGAAATCTCCATTTGCAAGACTGTCACCTTCTCTGTGATAGGAAGAGAAGGATGACTGTAAAGCACAAGAAACTCTTATCCATGAAGAAAGCACTGACTTAAATCTGCATAACAAATCTTATCCTTGTTTACCATACTAGCCCTGGTCTCTTTCCCATACCTTGCCTCTCAACCAGAAGCCCCAAACCCCTTTTTCCTTTGTTTTCAGCCAAGTTGCTATCTGAATCCAAGCTCTAGCCATCGCTTTGAGTTACTCATCCCTGAGTCTCTCCCATCTGTATATGATTTACACATATTAATAAACTTCCACTTGTTTTCCTCTTATTAATGTCTTTTGTTACAGAGCCCCAACCAAAAACCTAGAATGGTAGAAGGAAAATATTTTTTTCCTCCCCTACAACGTTTCAACATTTTCCTTCAAATTTGCTTTTCAAATGGTTGTCTATGGTGTCTTTTGACTTAGGTAACACTTTAATTTTTACATCTTAAATATGTCAGATTTGTTGCTCTTACCCTTGGTGTAATGACAAGAAATGCCATGCCACCTCAAGATTTATCATAATATTTTCCTAAATTTTCTTCTGGTTCTTTATAACTTCAAATTTTCACATTTAAATCTCTAATTTTTCTTGAATTTATTATTTTATGTGGTAAAGGTAAGAATTTAATCTTTATTTTTTCCAAATGGATGGACACTTGTCAAACTATCATTTACTATACAATCTGTCTTTTGCCCACTGTTTGGAAATGCATGTTAAAGTTTTGTATGTGGGTCAGCTTATTCAATCATCTTTCTATTTTGTTTCACTAATTGTTTTTCTGTGTGTTAGTTTTCTCTTGCTGTTATAACAAATTACCACATACTTAGTGGCTTAAAACAACACAAATTTATTAGCTTATACCTCTGTAGGTCAGAAATTCAAAATGAGTCTCACTGGGCTAAAATCAAGGTGTTCCCAGGGCTGTGTTCCTTCCTGGAGGCTCCAGAAAAGAAACCATTTTCTGGCTTTTTCCAGCTTCTAGAGGCTGCCCACATTCCTTGGCTCATGGCCCCCTTTCCTCCATCCATGAAGCCAACACATAACATCTCTCTGACCCTGCTTCTGTCATCACATCTCTTTCTCTGACTTCTGCTTCCATCTTCCACTTATAAAGTCCCTTGTGATGACCTTAGACCCACCCAGATAATCCAGGATGATCTATTTTAAAAGTTTAGCAACCTTAATTCCACCTGCAATTTTAATTCCCCTTTACATATGACAACATAGTCACAGGTTCTGGGGATAAGGATATGGACACCTCTGTAGGAAGAGGCACTATTCCAGGCCCCTTACTGATTTTTAAGTACATCTCAGCATTTGTTAAGGCAAGAATACCCTACTATTCTTTTGCAAAAAAATCTTAGTTATAAAATAACTAAATCCTGGTGATGTAATGTACAGCATGGTGACTATAGTTAATAATACTATACTGTATATTTGAAAGTTGCTAAGAGAATTGATCTTTTTTTAAAAATAAATTTTATTTATTTATTTATTTTTGGCTGCATTGGGTCTTCATTGCTGTGCATGGGGCTTAAGATAACTGATCTTAAAAGTTCTCATCACAAGACAAAAATGTGTAACTACGTGTGGTAATGGATGTTAACTTGACTTATTGTGGTGATCATTTCACAGTATATACAAACATTGAATCATTATGTTGTACACCTGAAACTAATATAATGTTATGTGCCAATTATATCACAATTTAAAAAAAAGAATTCAGGCTTGTACATCTGAGTATTTTCTTAAAAGAATAAATCAAAATGTTTCATAATTGTCTAAACTTCAAATAATTCATAAAAACTAAAAATAATTCTTGGCTATTCCCATATATTTATTCTTCTGCCACTTGGTTTTCCACTGGCAAACTTTAGAATCAATATGGCATAATCAAAAAAAACCCAGTCATAATCCAAAGAAAATCCCACCTGGATTTTGTTTAGAAATTGCATTAAGTAGAAAATTGCAGTACATAGAAATTGTATAAAATAGATATCAGAAATGACATCTGGGGACTTCCCTGGTGGCGCAGTGGTTAAGAATCTGCCTGCCAATGCTGGGGACACGGGTTCAAGCCCTAGTCCAGGAGGATTCCACATGCAGTGGAGCAACTAAGCTCGTGCGCCACAACTACTGAAGCCCACGTGCCTAGAGCCCGTGCTCTGCAACAAGAGAAGCCACTGCAATGAGAAGCCCGCCCACTGCAACGAACAGTAACCCCTGCTCACCGCAACTAGAGAAAGCCCATGCAGCAATGAAGACCAAATGCAGCCAAAAATAAATAAGTTAATTAATTAACTAAAAAAAAAGAAATGACATCTGTACAATATTGAATCTCCTCATCCAGGAATGGAATATTTCTGCAAATTTATTCGTATTTTCTTTTCTATTCTTGAGTTCAGTTTTATAGTGTTGTTACTACGGTCATGCATATTTCTGATTCAGTTTATTCTTAGTGAGTTTTTTTAACTATTTTTATTGTTGTTGTAAATGGAATATTTTCCCCCGTTATAATTTCTATCTGATTATTGCCAAGAGGTAGGAATACAAGTTGATTTTTGGATATTTATTTTGTGTCCATGCCAACTTACTGAATTCTTTTTCTAATTCTAATACTTCTGTTGATTTTCTTGGACCTTCTAAGTAGATAATCTCATCACCTGAAAAAAAATATTATATTTGCCATCATTTCAAAATACTTACCCCTCTTATTGCACTGGGCATCATGTCCAGATCAACATTGACGAATAGTGATTAACAGTGGGAATAGTGGGCAATGAACTCATGAGGACTGAGATTTAAAACATAATACCATTTACAATTGCTGCAAAGAAAATGAAATACTTAGGTGTAAATGTAATAAAACATGTATAGAACTTGTATGCTGAAAACTACAAAACATTAAGGAAAAGAACCAGAGAAGATTCAACATAGTAAAGGTATCAGTTTTCCACACTTTGATATACAGACTTAATGCAATTCTTATCAAAATTCCAGCAACATTGTAGCTATAGACAAAATTATTCTAAAGTTTATATGGAAAGGTAAAGGGACTATAATAACTAAAAACAATTTTGAAAAAGAATAAAGTGGAAGGAATCACTCTACTAAATTTCAAGGAATCAGAACTGTGATGTTGGGGAGAAAATAGACACATAGATCAATGGAACAAAATAGAAAACCCAGAAATAGTTGCACACTGATTTTTTTTTACAAAATTACAAAAGTAATTCAGTGGAAGAAGGATTGTCTTCTTAAGAAATGGTGCTGGAGCAACTGGATATCCATAGGCTCCCCAAAAAGAACATTGACCTAAACCTCATACCTAATATAAAAAGTAATTCAAATGGATCATAGATTTAAATGTAAAACATAAAAAATTAAAACTTGAGCATGATGAAGCGTTCTTAAACATGACACCAAAAGCACAACCCATTAAAAAAAAGATAAATTAGACTTCATCAAAATTTAATTTTCACACTGCAAGAGACCCTGTTGAGAGGATGATCTCTTTGGGTGGTGTTCAATATGAAGGTTTACATTTTTAAGGCCAGGCACTGGAATTTCAAGTTAGCATTTATCATTAAAAATCAAGCTTGTTGGGCTTCCCTTGTGGCACAGTGGCTAAGAATCCACCTGCCAGTGCAGGGGACACGGGTTCAAGCCCTGGTCCGGGAAGATCCCACATGCTGCAGAGCAACTAAGCCCATGCACCACAACTGCTAAGCCTGCGCCCTAGAGCCCGCGAGCCACAACTACTGAGCCCCTGCACCTAGAGCCCATGCTCCACAATGAGAGAAGCCACCACAGTGAGAGTTCTGCACACTGCAACAAAGAGTAGCCCCCGCTTGCCACCACTAGAGAAAGCCCGTGTGCAGCAATGAAGACCCAACACAGCCAAAAAATAAATAAATTTTAAAAATAATTTGTTTTTAAAAATAGCAAGCTTGTTGTGCTTAACTTTAGTGGCAGTAAGGACGGAAGGAACAGTGAAACAAGGAGTATACAGAAGTAATCAACTCTAGTCAACTGCCCCATTTCTAAATATGGAGAGGAGAAAAAAGATTATATAATTGTAGTGGCTTGTATATGCATAAAAATTATCTGAGAAGACAAATGAATGTCTCTTAAACACTTGAAAACTTCTTTCATAAAGAAACACATGTGAATTTTAACAGCAATACCATTTTCACCTATTGGGGGGTACAATTCCATGTTTCATAACTTAGACTGTTGACAAGGCTGTGGTGTAATTGGCTGATGGGAGAGCAAAATGGCCACCCTGGCTCCTCCTTGGACCTGTTATGCTTGCTCCTACCTCAGGCCCTCTGCACTTGCTGCTGCCTCTGTCTGGAACTTTGTCTAAATAACCATGGGACTTGCTCCTTCTAGCCAATCCAGGACCCAGCTTCTTGTCCTTTCCTCAGTGAGGTCTCCCTGACTGCCCCCACCCCCCGCCACCACCCCTGGCGTCACAGTCATCACTCATTTTCCACATAGTACTCATCATTATCAGGAATGATTATCTGTTTTCCTCTCTTCTACTAGATCAGAGATCAGCAATTTTTTCCTGAAAAGGGCCAGATAATAAATAGCTTGGGCTTTGTGAGCCCTATGGTCTCTGTTGCAACTCCTCAGCTCTGCTGCTGTAGCACTAAAGAACCATCAACAATGTGTAAATGAACAAGCGTGACTGTGTTTTAATAAAATTTTATTTGCAGACACTGAAATTTTATTTCATATTAATTTTCAAGGGTCACAAATTATTCTTCTTTTTATTTTTTTTCAATCATTTAGAAATGTGCAAAGCATTCTTAGCTTGGGGGACATACAAGAAGGCAGTGGGCTGAATTTTGCCTGCAGGCAATAGTTTGCCCTTTCTTGTGTTAGAACATCAACTTCAGGGGTTATTGTCTGCTTGACACATTGCTATATCCCCAGCACCTAGAGCAGTGCCTGGCATCCAGTAGGCTCTCAAGAGATATTTCCTGAGTGAGCAAGTGAACAGATCTATGAGTTGTGTAGCGAGCTACTGAACTGTGGAGTTATGGGTGAACAGATGAGAGCTGGCAGTCCTACACTCGGGGCCTCAATTTACCCCTGTGTGAACCTAGGAAAGGTCCCCCCAAGAAGTCCTAGAAAGAGATCAAAAAACTGAAGCCAGAGTTGCAATTCAGCATCTTTATTCTTCCCCTTTAGCTCGAGGGTGATCCTGACAAACAGCTTCTGCCAGGAGGAGGCAGAAAAGACTGGGCTGGGCAGGGGCTCCCCAAGGACCTGGCCTCCCCCTCCTCCCGTGGGGCTGGAGTTGGGGTTAGGGCCATGATCCAAGCTCAGCATCCCCTGGGGAGGAAGGGAGAGGACCACTCTTCAGCCTCTGTAGCCCCCTACCTCCAACAGCCATGTTGATGGGAAACAGCCACGTTGATGGGAACCAGCCACCTCCACACCCCAGGCAGGAGGGACCCGGGTGAGCAGCCCCATCTTACTCCACGTGCACAGGCACATGCACACGGGGGCCCAGGCAGAGCAGGGCTTGGTCAGTGTCCAGATACATGGCTCTGGCCTGTGGCCCAGTTGGCAAACATGAAACCTAGACTGATCGCCATGAAGAGGACCCCCAGGATACCAAAACACAGAGCCTGTGGATGTGAGGGAGAAAAGATGGACCTGGTTGGGTACCTACACCCAAGCTCCTCCAACGGATGTTCCTCAAGCCCTCCACCCCCTCCAGAGAGTGCCCCATTCATTCATGACCCTCTTTCCTGCTCCCTCTCCTTCCTTAAAACCAGCACCTTCCTGTGAATCCTCCTTCCATCTTCCTAGAACACTTCAGGGAGTATTCTCCCGCATCCTCCTTGAAAACATTCCAACCCTCTTCTAAGAGTGCCCCTTCCATCTGTCTGAAGAATACTTCCTATAAGCCAGCCCCCTTTTGAGTGCTTCCTGTCTTCTTAGACCCTTCTTGTGCTCTGTCTGCTCAGGCCCTTCCTATGACAACCTCCTTCATTCTTCCAGACCATCTGCCCCCCTCCCCGCCAAGCCTCCTCTTGAAAATGTTCCTTCAACTTCTAGCCATCCTGGAGTGCTCCCTCCTCAGAATGCTCCCTCTTTCCCCAGCCCTCCCCTGGAATGCTCACCTGGATCTTGGGCCAGGAGTAGAGGGGCTCCACCTCAGAGGGTACAATGCGGAGGTAGAAGACGCTGGGAAGGATGAAAATGAGGCTGGGGGCTGAGGTGGATCCTGAAGGACAAGCAGGAGGGACAGAATCAATGTAAGTTTGGGGTACAAGGCCCATATTAGGTGAGGTCTGGGACTGGGGTTGGGGGTACTGACCGATAACCCCAAAGATATCCCGGATAGTTGGCACGCAGATGACGAGGACATTGACCAAGACAAGGAGGATCAGGGCTATGGCCACATGGCGTGGCCAGCTGAAGGCCTTGCTTGGGAAGAGCAGCTGCTGCAGAGCCCGGCGGATCTGTGACCAGAGTAGGGTAGGACACAGGTCAGGGCTCAAGCACTACCTCCCCTTCCATGTAGTCATCTGTCTTTAACACCGCCCTCAGTCTGAGATCCCTGATTTCCTCTCCATCTGACTGTCTCTCCACCCTGTCTGACCATCCTTCTGTACTTCCACCTTCTGAATGAGCATCCTGCCTCCCTTCTGTCGATAACCCATGACTCTTCCTTCTGTCTGATCATCCATCTATTCTTCCACTCACTGTCTGAAATCTTGTCCTCCTCCTCTATCCAACTATCTCTGCCTCCTCTGGTCTGACCACCCACTTGTGCTTTCACCCTGAGATCCCTGTCCCTCTCTCGCCATCTGACAACCTCCATATCTCCCCCCACTGTCTAGTCATCCCACCTCTCCCTCTGAGAGCCTTGTCCCTCCTACACCTCACTACTCCTGCCTCCACCCTTTCTCTGGCCACCCCTATTTCTCCATCCTGAATGTCTATCTGTGCCTCTTCCCTGTCTGACCATTCCTGCCTCCCTCTTCTGTCTAGCCAGACATCTGCGCCTCCTCCCTCCAACTGACTGCCCCTGTTCTCCTGATTCTTTCTGCTCTGCCATCTATGTCCACCTTGTGTCTGCCCGTCTATTTTTTCCCTCTCTGTCCATTTGACAACTCGGCCTTCCCCGTCTGTCCATCCCAACTTCCTCTATCCATCCATCCATCCACTCCCATCTCCACTGTCCATCCAAACATTCCTGTCTATGCCCTCTACCCATCCATCCATGTCCCTCCGCTCCATGGGCCCACCCTCGCCCCCAACGCACAGGGAACAGCACGACTGGCACAGTGAGAGTCACCGCAAGCAGCACAGCTAGGCGCACACAGAGGATGAGCAGATCCTGCTGGCTGTACATGTGCAGCATCTCCGCCTCCACGCTGCCTGGGACATGGGACATGGGATACGGGATGTGACTGGAGCACCAGGACCAGTGTCCCAGAAACATATACGTGTGCACGCGTGCGCACACACACACACACAGACGGTGACAAAATCTCCATGTGTGATGCATACAGTCCATTTGGAAACTGATAGGTCTGAGGGCATGGAGGGAAAGTGCTCAGGTTCCTGCCCACCAGTCTGCCCAGTCCCCACCCCAGCTCCCTACCCAACCCTGGCCCCAGCCCCACTCACTGTAGAAGGTCAGGTAGCCAAAGGTTGCTGTGAGTGCATACATGCAGAACATGGCCCCAATGGACACGTTGGCCACGGCCTGCATTCTGCGCTTGGAGGGCCTGAGGTATAGAGGTCATAGAACTGTCATGGCCAGACCCCTGGACTTGGTCCAGGCCCCTCAAAACCAGCCCCCACCCTCCAGAGTCCCCTCCTCCCAGAGCTGATGTTCAGCTAGTACACACTGGGATGCCCATCTCTGCCTCCTCTGTACTAGCCACTCCTCCCTTCTCTGTCCATCCATCTTATCCCATATGACCATCTCTGCCTGTCTCTCCACGCATCTCTGCCTGTCTCTCTCCCATTAGACTGTCACAGCCTCTCCCTTCATTCTGATCATCCATGCTGTCCCTCTGACTGATCATCCACACATCCCCCCATCATATCATCCCTGCCCTCCCGTTGTCCATCCATATCCCTCTCCATCGGACCATCCTCATCTCTGCATCCCATCCACGTATGCCACCCCTCCATCTCATCTTCTCAGCCTCCCCACTTGTCCATTCACACTTGTACTGGATGTTAAAAGAGTAGAATACTTAAGTCCCAATTAGTAAACAGTCACTGCCCTGCGTCCCCCAAGGCCTCCTGGCCACCTCAAACCCCTCCCTTGGCACAATCTAGCCACAATCAAGCTACAGCACAAGGACTGTTGTAGGGCTTATCAGACATTATGACTATCACCCCACCTGCTGCCCCATCACGCATGCCCACTTGCCTGCCCACTCACCGGCAGAGTTCTGTGTAGATGGGCAGCACCTCAGGGTGGCAGACAAAAGCAAAAGCCATAATGGGCACTGTGTAGAACATCTGGGGGAGTGGCCCAAGCACAAGAGATTAGAGCCTGCAGGGTTCCATCCTCTCTTCCCCATCCCCCCAGCCCCACCACTGCCCTCCATATCAGACACATAGGAGCCCCCAGTGTCTGATACCTGGCTCCACTCTGAGCAGAGTGCACTGTGTGACAGAACCAGAGGGCCTGAGTGAGGTGCAAGGCATAGACACATGCCTGCACACCAACCTGTGAGTCAGCTGTGAACATCTGGGCCTCACAGCTTGTGTTGAGGCTTGGGGGGCTCTTCCTCTCCACTTCTGTCTCATTGTGGCCTACAGCACACCCAAGCTGGAACTTCTTATAGATGACCTGGGGGAGGGAGGGTGTGGAAGTGAGGTCATGGGGAAGGCTATGTCCCAGTGCCCCAAACTCCCTCCGCACTTTTTCATGTCCTTCTCCCTCAGACTCACCGAAATGAGGAAAAATAGCATACAGGTCAGAGAGAGACCACTGGTATACCCCAGGTAGCCTGCAAGGGGCAATATATGGAGCCTCAGAAATCAAGGGACCCCCCCAGAGCAAATATCAACCCCCGCAGGCTGGCCTTCAAGGCCCCCTCACCCCAATTTTGCCACACTTCGCACAAACTTCTACTTCTATCTGGACCACCCACCCCCCCACACACACACACTTAGCAAACTCCTATTCATCTGTTAAAAACCCACACCAAACAAGCTCTCCTCTGGTATTCCACAGCCCTTGAAAGTGGAGATTCTTTGAATCTGGCTCCCCTTCTCTAATTCCACCATCCAATGACCAACGCAGGAAGCCTCTTACCCAAGTGTCTCATGAGGGCCAGTGGCAGGATGATTAACACACTTACAATGATGATGAGGAGGTTTCCCTTCAAGAACCAGTCCCTAAGGAGACAGGTAGACATAGTGACTAGCTGCCTACCAAAGAAAACTGTCAGGCAGACGCTCATAGAAGACAGCTGGACAGAGAGGTTTCTGCATGCAGTCAGGAGAGATGGGCTGACCCCTCAGCTGTGAGAAGTCATCCAGGTGGTTACAGAGACAAATGGCACAAAATAATTGACGGAAACATCCAGACGGATTATCAGACTGTCAGTCACACAGTCAGAGTGATATAGCTGGAAACACACACACAGGTGGACAAAACTGTGCCATCAGACCTCAAATGGACATACAACCAGATGAGCAAAAAATACCCCACATCAGCCAGACTCATATAGTCCAACACAAGGTACCAGACACAGAGAGAGTCATGACCCTGGTATGTGTGATAGGTAGAACACCAGTCTGATGATCTGGTAGGCAGGCAACAATGCAGAGTCAGACAAAAAGTCAGAAACACACGTGTGGTTGTTTGAACAACTCCAGGTTTGTTGAGCACTTGAAAGTGGCAGGGCTGATTTGGCCACACAGTCAAAGATGGAAATAGGGCTTCCCTGGTGGCGCAGTGGCTGGGGGTCCACCTGCCAATGCAGGGGACACGGGTTCGAGCCCTGGTCCAGGAAGATCCCACATGCTGTGGAGCAGCTAAGCCCGTGAGCCACAACTGCTGAGTCTGTGCTCTAGAGCCCATGAGCCACAACTACTGAAGCCCACGCGCCTAGACCCCGTGCTCGACAGCAAGAGATGCCACCGCAAAGAGAAGCCTGGGCACCACAGGAAAGAGTGGCCCCCGCTCGCTGCAACTAGAGAAAGCCCGAGTGCAGCAACGAAGACCCAATGCAGCCGAAAATAAATAAATTAAGTAAATTTTAAAAAAATACTTAAAAAAAAAGATGGAAATAGAGACAGAATCAGCCAGCTGGCCACTCAGTTGGAACCAAGCTCAAGGAAAGAGCAGGATCTGTACAGAGATTGGAGGGAGGTGCCCAGGCAAGATATAGTCTGTTAGTACAGAATTGGCTGAACAACTGCTCATTTATTCAAAAGAATTTTATTAAGTGCTTACTATGCTCCAGGTATTCACACATTCTCTTTCTACCTTAGACACACAGTTACACAGACATAAACTAACAAAGCACCATTGGTCATATATACAGTGGGAGCTAATTATAATAATCAGACACACCTAGTCACATAGACTGTCAGCTACCTGGATGGTTTCAGGATCAAACCAAAGATCTAACAGTATACACAGAATCAGCTATCATATACAAACAGTTGAAAAGATTCAGCCAGCCAATGGATCCAGAATTAAACGGACAGTCAGCTGGATACATACTCAGAACAACAAGCAAACATACATGGCTAGAACCATAATACAGAAGACATATACAGTTGTAGTCGAGGATCACACACAAACAGCCAGAAAGAATTTGCCAGAACGATGGTCACCAAGTTAAACACAGAAAGTTAAACACAAATCACGTACACTTAGCTGGCACCACGGTCCACTGCACACACACGTGCACATACTCTCTTGGAGTCAGTGACCATACACTTAGAGCTAGACAGATTCAGCCAGCCTAATGGACCCAGAATCAAACAGAATCCACTGGACAGAGAAAGTCAGAGTAAGCAAATGTCAAACACACATGGTTGGAGCCACAGTATACAGGACACAGCTGTAGTCAGCTAGCATACAGATGGCCAGAGAACCTGCCAGTATAAGAGTCACAGAATCAAACCCGCGGACAGAGTTTAGGTCAACTGGATGGGTACAGCCACACGGTCAACATCAGAGTACACTGCACACACAGAGTCAGCCAGAACAATCACAAAAATGAACACATGGTCTTACTGGACTCCTACAGCCAGAGCAATGGTCACACATACTATTTGCATCACAACACACAGGAATCGCAGTCTGAACAAACTGGCCTGCCTAACTGTCTCAAAATGGAAGACCTGGGGGTCAGCTGGACACACAGTTGAAACTAGTAGCCAGACCTCACGGGCAGAATTAGTGGTCTGTGGGCCAGAGCCAAGGGGTGTTGCACACTCACCCCTCAGGGTCCATGTCCAGGAAAGTGCTGATAACCAGGGGGAGTTCGGATTTGATGATGAACAGGTAACTGGACATGGCTGGTGCAGGTGGGGGGAGGTGTAAGCAGAAGGATCCCTCTCATCTCCCTCCCACCCCAGCCTGGGGAAGCCCACCTCAGCCCACCCTCTTCCCCCAAGCTGACCCCCACCTCCCAGAGTCCTCACCCCCAACATTGTGCAGACAGATGACCGCGGCCACCACTACCTTCCCCGCAGGCCCCAGCGCCCTCTGTCCCAGCTGTTCATAGGCTCGGATGCCTGGAGAGGAGAGAACCAGAAAGGAACAGGTTGTGGGTCGAGGAGGCCAGGCCAGGGGTGAGTTGGAGGCCAGAGAGTCTGGGAGCTGGGGAGCTGGGGCTTGGGCTAATTGGGCCTCATGGCTGGGAGCTGGAGGTGAGGGCTAAGCAGTTGGGGTTGGAGTCTGGTAGGTGGATCTGTGGCCAGGGAGAAGGTTGGGGGCCAGATGTGGGTAGTTGGGGTCTTGGGGCAGGATATGGACTGAGATCATGGCAGGAGTGAAGTCTGAGAGCTGGGGGCTGAGGACCGGCAGTCTCAGGGTTGCGGTGCTGGCTTCCATGGGTACGTGTGCTGGAGACTGAGGGGTGGGGGCCAGAAGTGGCGTGGAGTGGTCTGGGGTAGGGGCTCTGGTTTGATGGCCAGACTGAGGGCTGAGGGTTGGGAACTGGGAGCCCAGATGAGGTCTGAGGGCCAGGGTGCCGTCTGGGGTCTGGAGCCCAGAGAGCTGAGCGTGGTGTCTGGGGTCCTGGGTCCAGGATCTGGGGTCCAAGGTCTAGGTTGAGCTCTGGGTCTCACCTACAACACCAGCACAGGTCAGCAGGAGATGGATGGAGTACGAAGACAGAAGAGCGATGCAGAGCAGCAGGGCCCTGTGGCAGATGGCACTGCTCGGACTTGGCCCCCAGGCCTCCCACCTGCCCACCACACCCCTCCCCCACCCCAGACTGCCTAGGACTCACAAGAAGAAGAGGACCCCTGTGTGGGCCATGGCATAGGCCAGCCCCAGGATGCCGCTGCCCATGATGGCGTTGCTGAGGTTGAACACTGACATTCCAAACGATGTCTTCCCCTCGAACTGCGGGTAAGGGGCAAGGCCCGGGCACACATGGGGAGGGGGACCAGGGAAGGAGACCAGTGCCGGGGCCTGGGAAAGACTAGGGAAGAAGCGACTGGGGCAGAGGAGAAGCCCAGGAAGGGCCATCAGAGGAAGGAAAAGGATTTGAAGACGAGGAGAGCTGGAAAGGGAAAGGCTAGGTGAGATTTTAGAGGGGAGCAGCTGGAAGTGGAGAGGAACAGGGAAGGGTGGGGCAGCGACCAGAGGCAAAACAGCTGAAGGGAATAACCGGGAAGAGGGAGCAGTAGGGGAGGGGCTGAGCTGGGCAAGGTGCAGCTGGGACAGATCCTGTGGGGTCACTCACATCCATGAACTGGGCTGGCTTCCTCCCAGGAGAAGGACTATGGCTGGGCAGGAAGCCCTCGTGCTCCTGCCTGTAGCTAGAATAGGCAGGGAAATTGAGGCTGATGAGAAGGTAATTCTGATCCCTGACCTCAACCCCTTGGGTCCCCGACTCACTCCACAGCACCCCCAGGGAGGGCTCCGTTCATCTTTGGATCCTGCAGTTCCATCCTGTGGGCAGAGAAATGGGGTGGGGGTTCAGAGATGGAGCAGGGGGGCTTACAAAGTGGGGAGAACTAGATGAAGGGGGTCGGGGGGGTCCAATAGCGACAGACAGATAGATATAGAAACAGAGACACATAGATGAGGTGAGGGGAACAGGAACAGAGGGATTAGAGAGACAGGGAGATAAGTGGAGATAATTGGAGACAAGAGGGAGAGGCCGACAAAGACAGAAATGGGGAGAGAGAGAGAGAGGGACTCAGGGGAGAGACGCCAACAGTTAGTCACTGAGACATGGAGAAAAAGAGGGCAGCAAGAGATAGAGGGGTAGAGACAGAGACAGAAAGAGAGAGATACCGACCCCTCAGCAGATGAGATGGCCATTTGGAGCTGGGATAGCCTCTCCTCCCAGACCCCAGACTCACTCTCTCTTGCTGTCCGTCTCTTCCCTTCCCCGGTCCCCCGCGCACCCCCCTCTTCCCTCCACCCTCACCGCGTGGTCATGCCTCTCACTCCTTACAGGGACACGTGTCCGCCTGACTGCCCCACCCCTCCTAACGCCCCCTACCCCCCTCCTCCCCGCCTGGGCCGCCAGCCTGAGCCCAGAGCTGATGCAACCTGTTGGAGGGGCTGAGGATGGGAGGCGGGCTCAGCGACCCCAGCCCCCCAACCCCTGGACGCGGCAAACTGCTCTCTGCCACAACTCTGAATATTCTCACTGGAGGCCAAAAGCAATTCCCCAAACTGAACCCCCCTCCAGGGATAGAAGTGACCCAGGGACCCTCATTTAATCCCCCTTCTAGGGACTAGAGAGTTATTTTCTGGGACCCTTGTCAAGTCTTAAACACTCCTATTCCAGTAGAAGTCACTTTACAGACACTTCCAGACTTGAGATCCTTTCTGGGCTTGGGGTGTCTCAGGAACATGGCCAAGCCCTAATTTCCCCTCCTGAAGAGGAGCTGTCTCTGAGACAATCATCAAAAGCCCCCTCCCAGGGCCTGATGTGTTTCCTGGGGTGGGGTGTCCCTGCAATCCCCACGCAAGCCTGGAGCCTCCTCCCTCTTCTGGACGGAGTGTCTCTGAAGAAGCCCCCAGCCCTGAACTCACTTCCTGGGAATGCCGTATCTCAGAAACCCCCATTCAAGGTCCCCATCATGACTAAAACTCCCTCCAGGAAGCCCCCTACTCAAGCCCTGAATCCCCTTCCTGGGTCGGGGAAGGCTCTCAAGGAGCCCCTTCGTCAGCCATGAGCACCCTCTGGAGCCTCCCACCCACTCCTGAATTCATTTCCTGGGATCAGGGTACCAAAAGGATTCCCCCTCCCATTCAATTCCGCACTAGTGCTAAAAATGCCTCCAGGGAACCCCTGAGCCCTCTCCCAGGGCCCCCATTCGTGCCTTGGGGACTCAGGAGCCCCCCTCAATGGCCAGCACCCCCTCCTCACCTCCCTGCTCCTCTCAGCTCTTGAAGCGGCAGCAACTCAGAACTAGGGCTCTGGGACCCTGCCGGGCAGCAGGGCTCCCGCTCAGCCAGACCCTGCCTTCGCCTGCCCTCTGACCAATCAACTCCGCCGGGCTTGCTCGGCGGCTAATCAGCACTGCCCGGGCCCCATCTGGCAGGCGGATTTTTTTTTCCTGTAAAGTTTTAACTTTAATTCAGTTTCCCTCTTCTGGTTCTGGGCAGGGGGAAGTCAGGGGTGTGTGCCTCCCTTCATCTGAACCCACATGGAGGGAAACAGAGGTTTCGGGGGAGGTGGGGGAGATGGGCTGAAAGATCAAGGGAGTGGATCCACTCCTAGAGAGAGGGACAGACAGAACTGACTCAGGGGTCAGACATACAGTGGGATGGGATGGATGGCAGGAGGAGAGACAGAGATAGGAAGAGAAACAATCCCAAATAGAGACAGGCAGGCAGAAGAAACAGCACAAGGACAGACAACAGGAGGGGACAGAAAGACAGGGTGTGAGGGAGTGGTAGACAGGCGGAGGGGCAGTCAGCGAAGAAAGAGACTCAGAAACGGTGGGCAAGGAGAGGCTCTCGCAAGCTCCTGGATGAATGCAGATGGACAGGTGGACACAGCCAGACACATCCCCAAACAGAGGTTAGGAACAGACACACTGGCTCAAAGGGACAGAGCAAGTGGCTGAGGCAGAGAGACACATGGAGGGGCAGGCAGAGAAAGTCAGATTCAGGCAGAGGAGCAGACAGACCTGGGGCCAGCAGTGGGACAGGCGCAGGGAGAGGCACGGCCAGGCCACCAGAGGCTGACCTTAGACAGACAGCCCAGCCGAGAGAGGACCCTAGATCTTGGGGGGGTCCCCAGAGGGAGGCAGGGAGGGCACTTGTAGTTGGGCGGGGAGTGTGGCTACACACTGTCTGCAAACTAGGCACACCCTGAAGTCCTGGACCCCAGCCTAGGCATTGGGTGGAGCCTGTCCACACCCTAACGGAGGAGCCCCACTGTCTGTCTGCCTGTCTCTCTTAAATAGGGGTCTGTCAGTTGACTCCATTCGGGCATGTGACAGGCATGTCTGTCCCAGGCAAAGCATGCGTCTCCTGCAGGAAGTCAGGCGGGGTGGACATGGGGTCCAGGCCCGACTAGACTGGGCTGTTTGAGGCCCAGGTGGACAAGAGGCCTCTGTCCCGGCCCCTCCACCCACCTGCCCGCCCCCCACAGGGAGCACAGAATTCCCGGAAAGGCCAGGGGCTGGCTGGGGCTTCAAAGCTAGCCTGGAGGCTCCCACCCCACTCGCAGTGGGAGGAGGGTGAGGGATGGGGCGTTCACTTCCCCACAGCAGGAGAGAGACTCCTGCACACTCAGGGATCACAGCCCCATCCAGGGGCTTAGAGATGGAGGCAGGCTCGCCATCACCCACAGAGGTACAAACTCGCATGCAGACTCCCAGCCACACACAGAGAATATAGGCTGACCAATACGAACACGCGCAGACGGCACATGGAGAGCCCAGGCCACGGGACAGCCACATATAGCCACACAGAGTGACTTAGTCTGATAAGTATCATCACCCACTGAGCCGCACACAGAGATCACAGATGGATGCAGGGATAGGCTCACACTGCTTTACAGCCACTACAGACATCATCACCCACGGACTCACAGCCACACCAAAGAGAGCCAACAGGCAAATCACACACAGACTCACAGCCACACAGAGCCAGAGCACACAGACAAATATGATTCCACAGAGCCGACAACATCATACACATGCCCAGCATCTCCGACACACGCGACTCCAGGTTCAGATGACCCTGGAGGCCAACGTCCAGGTTCAGCCTCTATCATGATACCTCTGTGCATGTGAATTTGTGTATGAACTTGCGACCACATACAGCTCTGGTCACAGAGAGAGAGGCACCCACAGGCAGACACGATTGTACAGACAGAGAAGGCGCAGTTACAGACACGTGCACAACTGCATTCAAGCAGATAGGTGCACACAGCCGTGTATACACGGCTATTCACACAAATCAAGTCGGGGGAGACATGCACAGGGAACACATATATAGGCGCACAAACTGGAAAAACAGGGATGCAGAGAGTACACTTACTATCATTACAAAGAGGAAATGCAGAAAATACACCTAAAGCTGCATGAAGAGGAAACAAGGGAACATACACTGGCACCAGAAGAAATGCCCTTAGGGAGCACACACCTATAGCCACTCACCGAGGAGAGATGCAAACATGGTGCCAGAGAAGAAAGACACAGAGACATCGGAGACACACACACAGAGGAGAGACAGATAAACACACCTCTCACCCACGAGCATTACAAAGGAGACACATAAGCACCCAGGGGACACACACACAGCCCCATATAGATGAATTGCGCAAGCAGATGGGACCAACGCACAGTTGTCAAAGAGGAAACACACGAGTTGGATAGGCAGCCATAGACACAAGACACGACCAGGCAAGTAACATAGTAAGACACGCGTGGAACTCACATACATGTGTTTGTTGCTGGGAACAGGTACAGGTAGCTGAGATACCCTCAGGGTATTCATACACAGGCGCGCGGGCGCAAGCCAGCGGGTGCACACACACACACCACTCCCCCGTCTATCCCGGCCTACTCCGTGTCTCTCGTCTCTCTCCTCTTCCCTCCTGAGAGCCAGTAAACATCTGTGCTTCAGGCCAGCCAGGGAAAGAGACACCTGTCAGCAGAGGCCTTGGCCCAAATGACTAAGGGGCGGGGGGACGGGGACTGGCTAGGCAGGTGTCTAGATTTCAAGAAAAGTTTGAAGTGTCCCATCCCAAGAACTAGTGAAACTTCAACAAAAAACAGATGCCCTCACCCACCACCTCCCAGCAGCAGCCTCCTCCTCTGATCATTGTCCTCCCCTCCCAGGGCCAGCCCTGCCCTCCAACATTGCCCAGCACAAGGCCACCTGGGCACACAGCTGGAGTTCAATGAATGCTACTTATCAAGAGTCATATTATCATCATTATTTTTATTTCTGCCGAGTGAACTCTTCTGGGGAGGGGCAAACCTTCATCCAGCTCCGCACCCCATAGCTCAGCTAAGTTTCAGGGCATCGCAAATAGCAGGTGTTCCACATATGCTGGTAGGAGGAAAAACAAAGGGAAAGTGAAATCTGGCTGCAGAGGCAGCCTGCTTTAGAAGGAACAGGTGTCTTTAAGCTTGACCGAGGCCTTGAGGCCGTGCCAGGGATAAGAACGGTTTGTTCGTTCATCAAAGTAGGGCCCTTTCTCAGGGTCATTTAAGGCTTTTGTTGGTTCATTAAAGAAGACCCTCGTGGGACACTTGGGATTCCTATCGAATCTATTAAAAGTCAGTTTAGGATCTTGTCAGTTCTTCTAAACAGACCCCTGCTTTTCATTAAAACACTACTCAGCAGTCTTCAGGGGAGGGAGCCACGGAGCAAAGCAGTTAACGGCACAAGCTTTCCCAGCTCTGCCGCTTAGGAGCTGTGCGGCCAGGAGCAAGTTTCGAAAAACCTCACTGTTTCAGCTTCCCGCAGGGCTTACTACTGCCTAACTCAGGGCCATGGGGAAGATTGAATGAACTAATACAGGTGAAGCGCTAAGAACAATGCTTGACATACAGTAATCACTCAATAACATCTTTGTGAAAGGAATTAATGAACTCTTCTCTGCCAGTGAAGGCATCCCCCCACTGAGCTGGGTTTGGATTCTAATCTCTCCTTTCATGCAGGCTCCCCACAGATAACTCTTCCGTCCCTCAAAGCAGCCCCTGGACTGCAAGGCTTTTTGAGTCACTGTCTGGTCCCCTGCGCCTGGACCACCCCCGTCTTTCCCTCACGTGGTAAGATGCCCTCCAGCACAGGGCCGGCCTGGCAGCTCCCCTCTCCTTGACCTTTTCAGGAGGCTGAGGGGAGGACACCTTTACACTCAGTGGGGTGCTGGGTGGGAGCTGCAGGCGGACACCCCACTTCGGGAAGAGCCTGGGGAGTTCAGAGCCTGGCTCCTGTCCCCCAATCCCCCCAGCCCTGCTGGAGGAAGCAAGTTTCTTTGCAAAAAATTAAACATCCGCTTTGTGAAAGGCAAGAAAACAGGAAGCATCCCACAGGGTGAACATGGGCCCCCAATGCCTGGCATCCCCTCCTGTCTGTGGAGCAGCGCCTGGTGGCTTGAACCCTTGCTTTCTCACACTTGCTCACCTCTGCAGGGGAGCCATGTTCCCACCGCCTCCCGCAATGCCCTTGAACTCCGCTGACAAGCTCTGGCTTCCTCCCTGGCTCTCCAGGGTCTCTGCGCGGCTGTCTACACCTCCTCCCAGGGCCCCACATAAATGCAGAGCACACCACTGCGGAAAGAGCGAAGGAACAAAGCAACAAAAGGGTGAATTCAGCAAACATCTATTGAACACCACCTGTGTGCCGGGCCCTATTCTAGGCGCCAGGGAGGCAACAGTGAACAAAACAACAGAAACCCCTGCCTAGCGAAGCTCACATTTCTAAGGAATGATGAATCTATCGTTCAGTTGTTTGAATACTTGCCAAGCTCATTCCCACTTCAGGGTCTTTGCACTTGGTGTTCCCTCTGCCTGGAATGCTCTTCCTCCAAATATTCCTAGGGTGCGCTCCCCTTCAGGTCTCAGCTCAAACGTCACCTCGTCAGAAAGCCTTCCCTGACCACACTGTCTAAAATAGCAATTCAACCCCTGTTACTCTCCAATCCTTTCACCCTCCTTTATTATCCTTCATAGCTTTTATCACCACCTGACATAACATATTTATATACTTAATAGTATATTTACTTTAGTAAGTAGATATGTATAGATACTAGATTTATATATATATATCAGCATATACATTTATATAAGATATGTGTATTTTATACATAAACTATACAAAAAAGCATAAATATATATTTCCACATGACATATTTATATTTATTTGCTAACATATAATTTATATACTAGTAAATATTAGACATCACTATATATTTCTATATCATCACATACTCAGTAAATGGTGTATGTTTACACATAGAATATATATATATATATATATATATATATATATATATATTCTCCTTTGTCTCCTTTTCCTCACCTGTAAACTGGGGAAAACACAGCTATTATTAAAAATGAAATTATGTAAACTTATAATTAAATAAATAAATTTTAAAAGGTGATAAATACTCAAAACACATCACTTCTTAATTATTATTTTACTACATTTCATTATTTCTATGCTCCTGAGATCATTTATCCCTATTTGTACTGTAGAAATAATACACAATGGTGCACTAGTGCATCTCTTCCAGACTCTGTGCTCCGTGACTACACCTTGGTAAGTTGAAATTTGACAAGGTGATAGTATGTAAACCATGGAAACTGGCAAATGTTAGAAATCAGGGCTTCCTCTCCCTCTCCACCTAAAGAGCTGATTGTTAACCATTTACCAGCACACCACTGAGAGCACTCAGAAGAGTGCCTGGCACATGGTAAACGCTATAACAAATGTTTCCATTACTGTATTTGCTTGTGCACTGGGTCGAGATGCAGTCTCTTTTTCTAGGTCCGAGTTAAAAGTGTTTGAAGAACACAGAATTACAGACAGTGTGCGGAACTACACCTATTTAATCCTGCCAATGACTCTCTGTGGAGTCTGAACTACTTGTTATCCCCATTTTACAGCAGGAGAAACCGCAGTTCTGAGACGGTAACAGTCAGAAGGCGCTATCAGTTAGCGGAAGTGGGATTTGAAATTGCAGCCGAGCAGCTTCTGCGCGCTCGCGCACTTAATTAACGCACTCTCCTTCCTCTCAAATTCGCTACCCCAGAGGCGATTGCACCTCGCGGCGCGCGAAAAATAAATAGGTGCCGCCGCGCGCGTTGTATCTTGGGAAATGTAGTCCACAGGCTCAAGGAATACTACTGTACAAGAAGGGAGGGGCGGAGAGTACGTCGATTTTCGCCTTGTAACAAAAGAACAAAGTCAGTTCTCGTGCCTCGCGACGTTTCGGCCATGCTGTGCGCGACTTCGGCAGCTTTACTCGCGCCCGTTGCATGCTGGGAACAGCAGTTTGCCCGACCGGCTACGTCGGCGCGAGATGCCGGAACTCACGTGGTACGTTCAGGTCGGGTCCCCGCTTCGTGCGAGCCCCCGCGTTCCATCGCGTTCCATCGCGTGCCACCGCGTTCCACGATGACAGGCTTTCCACGCTCCGGTCGCCCTTAGGCATGCGCGACAGACATTCGGATCAACTAAGAATACAAGCTGAAGCCCTACGACTTCTCACCGGTTTGCGCTCTCGCCGAGGCTCGGGCTGCTTGCGGACCGGCCTCCTTCGTTCCGCTTCTCCCCACTCCGAAAGTTTAAGGTAGGCCCTGGGGCGCGGAGGACTTGGGTCCCGGCCAAGACGGTTGAGGCATGCCTGCGCTGTCCCGCCGGTGAGGGAAGGAGGCAAGTTCGCCCTCGGCGCTGCAGCTGCGTAGTCCGGGCAGCTGGCACCAGGTAGGCTCCAGACCCAAGGTTTGTCTGGAGAAGGGGACCACTCATGCGGGATGGTCTGGGGGTGGGCGGGGGGCGCAGAGGTCCAAACACCGGCAGAGCCGGTCTTGTGGTCCCAGTGGGGACTTGGGCTTTCAGGTAATGTTGAGGAGGGACCGGCGGTGTAGCCAGAGGGCTGTTAATGGGTGGGTGTGGAGGTTTGGTGGGCTGCGTAGGTGTAATAGAGGTCTGGTGGGAGTGTTATTGGGGAATCGGTGAGGGCTAAAAGGCGTGTTTTAGTCGATGTGTTCAAGGGGGCCAATGGAATGTGTTCGTTAATTAATAAGGGGATAGTAGAGTGGGCAAGTAGAAGATAATGGTAGGCAGGTAGGAGTGTGATCCTTGAGGGACTGATGGAGGTGTGATATTCAACGGGTTAATAAAGAGTGGTGGGGCATAGTGATTGAAAGGATAATGGTGCGGCTGTGGAGGGAATAATAGAGGCCGGTAAAAGTCATGATCAAGGAACTAATGGGAGTAGTGATCAAAGAAGAGAGAATGAGAGGCTGAAGGAGTGTTGTAATCAAAAGGTTTTAGTGGGTGATGATGATATGATCATTGAAGAATTAATAGGAGCAGAGTGAGCAAAGAGGGGGTAATAGTAAGCTGTTGGGTGGGATCATCAAGTGATTGTTGGGTGGGGAGAAAGGTGGGCAGTGAGGGGAGAATGTGGAACTGATGTATGATTATCACGGATTAACGTGAATGTGTGGTAGTGAAGGGTTACAGGGGGCCAGTGGTGTGATCTATGAAGGATCAGTTGGAGGGCCAGGTTAATGGGGACTGATAAATCATAGTAATTGAGAGCTCGATGGGGGACTAATAGGCCATGATTCTTCAGGCATTAATGGGGGGGGCGGTGATAAAGATGTAGTAATAAGGGAATTATTGGGGGCCTAATCACTTCGGGGAGAGAGATTAAGGAGGTGGGGAGTGCAGTGAGGTATTAGGATAATGGGTTGAAAGCAAGGGATTAATGGGGGGCTAGTAGGGCTGTATGACTCTAGGGGCAATGAGGAGAGCTGGGAAGACAGTGAGATGTTATTGGGGGTAAGGTGGGCAGAGAAGGGTTGATAGTGGGGTTTAATATGTGGTGTGTGCGTGACAGCAGTGGGAGGTGGACACGGTCAGTAATAGGTCATCTATGAGATAAGGGTTGGGTTTGTGGGATCTTTGGGGGGGATCTGTGGGGTTAGTGGTGGAGCCTGAGAGCTCAGTGGTAGGGTCCTTCAGGCTCAGTGAGGTCATTGGGGTTAGTGACCGGGCTCCAGCCTTCCCACCTGTTGAGTGAGCTGTCACATGGGTCAGATGAGCCCGGTTTAGTTTCTGTGGTTCTCGCTGCCCTGCAGAGGTAGGTGATGGCCCACTTACTGATATAGGGCGGCGTCAGCTTACTGTTGGCAGGTCCCTGGGCAAACAGTGTGTGAGATGGGACGGACGTCAAAGGACAAGCGGGATGTCTACTACCGCCTAGCCAAGGAGAATGGCTGGCGTGCCCGCAGTGCCTTCAAGCTGCTACAACTTGACGAGGAATTCCAACTCTTCCAAGGTCCCCACTTGGCGGGCGAGTCACTGGGGGATGGGGCGGGCGAAGGGAATAGACAAGTGGGCTAGGTCTACAGAGCTCCCTGTGGTAGACGGGCTGACTTGGAGGGTCTGTGGGGCAGGGGCCAGGCAGGAAGATGGGCAGGTACGCAAAAGGAGCTGGGCATCTAGGCAGCAGATAGATACGGGTGCTCCCCAGGGGAAAGGGGTGAACTTTGCGGGGTCCCAGGTTGGAGAGGTGGGTGCAGCTGACCACTACACCTTCCTGTGTGTGCTCAGGTGTGACACGGGCAGTTGACCTGTGCGCGGCCCCGGGCAGCTGGAGCCAGGTGCTGAGCCAGAAGATTGGGTGAGTGTGGAGTCCCAGATGGGAGGGTGGGAGGGCAGGTTAGATGGAGGGTGGACCAGGAGTGATAACTGGGCTGACATGGACCGTGTTGTCCACAGGGGCCAGGGGTCCGGCCACGTGGTGGCCGTGGACCTTCAGGCTATGGCTCCACTACCAGGTGTGTTACAGATCCAGGGGGATATCACCCAGGTGAGAGCATGGCTTGGGGTGTTGGGGTGTATCCTGGGCAAAGGCCCCCCAACCTGGGGGCTACGGCAAGTGGAAGAGAGAAAGAGAAAGACAAACAGACTGAGAAAGACAGAGATAGAGTAACGGAGAGAACCCAAGAGAGTGTAACAGCAGAGAAACAGAGCCAGCCTGTCGTCATCACAGAGAGAAAGCAAAAAATAATCCCAGAGATGGAGCCCGGTCTTAGGCAAAGCCTGAGAATTTGGCTGGCCCAGGGGCTGCGGGCCAGGGCCAAGGGCAGGTGGGGTTAGAGGGCTGTGGAGGGGGTGCCTTGGGGCCACTCATCCTCCCTCTTTTCCATAGCTGTCCACTGCCAAGGAGATCATCCAGCACTTTGAGGGCTGCCCCGCGGACCTAGTGGTGTGCGACGGGGCTCCTGATGGTAAACAGCAGGGATTGGGAGGCCAGGCGGGGGCCCTATGTGTGTCTTTCTCTGTATGTCCCGCCTCTGTTGGCTTCTTTTACTGCCTCTTCTCTCCACTGTCAGCTGTTCTTACATCTAGCAACTTCTCCCTACCTCTGTTTCCTCTTCTCTGCCTCTGTCTTCTCCCTCCCCGTACTCTACCATTTGGGTTTTGTCCACCCTTTTATCTTCTTATTGCTCATCTCTCTGCAACTGTCCAATTCCATCTTAGTGTTCAGTCTTTTTCTCTTTTTTTTCAGTTAGTTAGCCATCCATCCATTCAGCACATTTACTGAGCACCTGTTGTGTGTCAGGCACTGTTGTACATGTTGGGAAAATATTTGTGAATAAAATTTTACCTACTCTGACCTTATAGAGCTGGTGTTCTAGTGGGAACAGGCAGAAGAGGAACAAGTGATTGAGCTATGTAGCCTGTCAAAAGGTGATAGGGGGCTTCCCTGGTGGCGCAGTGGTTGAGAGTCCGCCTGCCGATGCAGGGGACACGGGTTTGTGCCCCGGTCCGGGAAGATACCACATGCCGCGGAGCGGCTGGGCCCGTGAGCCATGGCCACTGAGCCTGAGCGTCCGGAGCCTGTGCTCCGCAACGGGAGAGGCCCCAATAGTGAGAGGCCCACGTACCGCAAAAAAAAAAAAAAAAAAAGGTGATAGGTACCATGGGGATGTCAATGAAAAGGAGAGGGAAGAGGGGAGTACCTGTAGGAATTTTAAATTAAGTTGGGAAGGCCTCATTGGCTTTAGCACAAAAACCTAAAGGAGTCAAGGGAATGGGCCAGGGGCACATCTGGAGGAAGAACAATCCAGGTAAAGGAATTGGCCTATGCAAAGGCCCTGAGGTAGGAGGGCGCTTGGCATGTATGAGGAATAGCGAGATCAGTGTGGCTGGATCGGAGTGAGTGAGCAGGAGAGTTGTAGGAGGTGAGAACAGATCCTTGTGTGGATCTTTCTGGGCCACAGTGGTGATTTTGGCTTCTTCACTGAGATGAGAGCGTGGGGAAAACCATGAGAGGGTTGTGAGCAGAGGAGGGCCGTGCCTGACTTGGGTTGTGACAGGATCCCTCTGGCTGCTGTGAGCAGTGTGAGGGGTGAGACCTGGGGAGGGGAGGCCGCTGCAGTCGTCCAGGTGGAGTTGAGAAGATTTGCTAACGGCTTAAATGTGGGTGTGAGGAGAGAGTGGTGGGTGGGTGTGTGTCAAAGGTAACTCGAAGATTTGGGGCTTGAACAACTGGAAGGATCAGATGAGATGGGAAAGATGATGGGAGGAGCAGGTTTGGGCAGGAAGATCGGGAGTTTGTTTTTGGATGTATTGAGTCTGAGATGTCCGTTCTGATCTGAGTCTGGAGTTAAGAGGAACAGTCTGGACTGGAGGTAGAAATGATGTTAACAATATTCGCGCCTGAGGTAGTTTTGAGAATAAAAATGAGTGCCTAAGGGTTAGGAGCTCAGAGTACGCATCTAGCTGGCAGATAGTATTTGCGTGCAGAACCTTAGCAGTAAGAGAGCCTAGGAAATGTTTTTAGCACTCTAACCTCTCTGGGAGGTTAGAACAGGAGCATAGCTAGACTGGATGGCCCCCTAACGCTGTTCTCTTGATGCAGTAACCGGCCTCCATGATGTTGATGAGTATATGCAGGCCCAGCTCCTCCTAGCCGTGAGTAACCCTGGCTGCCCCTGCCTCAGTTTGGTCCCCTCCTGGCTGTCTCCACCTCAGCCTTAGCCATCTGTCCTGCCCACAGGCTCTGAACATTGCTACACATGTCTTGAAGCCAGGGGGCTGCTTTGTGGCCAAGGTAAGGCTCGGGGAACCTGGTAGGGGGTAGAGAGGGGTCTCCAAAGGTCATCCTCATGCCTCCATCTCTGCCTCCCCACCCTGCAGATCTTCCGAGGCCGGGATGTGACACTGATCTACAGTCAGCTGCGTGTCTTCTTCTCCACCGTGCTCTGTGCCAAGCCCAAGAGCAGCCGGAACTCCAGCATTGGTCAGTGGGGTGGAGGGGCCAGGCTGGGGGTGCGCATCTCAGGGACCCATCCGCACAGGGTGGTGGTGGCAGTCGCCCCTCACTCCACCTTATGCCCACAGAGGCCTTTGCTGTCTGTAAGGGTTATGACCCCCCTGAGGGCTTCCTGCCGGACCTGACCAAACCCCTGCTGGACCACTCTTACGGTGAGAGCCGGAGCCCTGGGCCCCACCCCTGGGGAGAGTCTGTCCACCAATGGAATTTATGTCCCAGGAGGGCCCCCAGCCCCACCCCCTGGTGGAAACTCTGCCCCTTAGTGGAATTCTGTCCCAAAAGGATCCTCAGCCCCACCCTCTGGAAATGCCAGCCCTGTATGGATATTTTGTCCCAGGAGGATCTTTAGCCCAGTGGCCTAGTGGTAACTCTTGGACCTGGTGAAAATTCTGTCACTGGAGGATCCTGAGTCCTACCCCAAGGGGAGACTCCACTTGCCTGCGGAGATTCTAGACTAAGAAGACTCAGTCACACCCCCAGGTGGAAACCACACCCCTGTGTGGGAATTTCATCCTGTGAGGGCCTTCAGACTGGCCCCTAGAGGGAAAAAGCACAGAGTGGCTCTTGTGGCAGGCACACTTGAGTGAGACCAAGTCCAGACAGTATATGGCAGGTGGACATAAGTGCAGTCGGAGAAAAGTGGGTTGGGGGGGTGTGTTTTAGAACAGGTGATCATGGAGGGCTTCCCTCAGGAAGTGATCTGAACCAGATGAAGGATTTCTGGTAAAGGAGGGTAAGAGTAGCTGGTGGATACCTTGGGGGGGCCTCGGTACCCATCCTGGGTGCAGCCTGAGTCACGACTGTTCCCAGACACCCCAGCCCTGTCCTGCCTCATCTCTCCCTGCTTGTCAGATCCAGATTTCAACCAATTAGATGGTCCCACCCGCATCATTGTACCGTTTGTGACCTGTGGGGACCTGAGCGCCTATGATTCGGACCGCAGTTACCCACTGGATGTAAGCACCCAGCCAACAGTGGGTGGATGGGGGGTGCTGTCCTAGGTTCCCAGGTCCTCACCACCCCCTGCCGATATGTGTCCCTGCAGCTAGAGGACGGCTCAGAATACAAGTATACTCCGCCCACGCAGCCCCCCATCTCACCACCGTACCAGGAGGCCTGCACCTTGAAGAAGAAGGGGCGGCTGGCCAAGGAGATCCGCCCCCAGGACTGCCCCATCAGCACAGTGGACACGTTGCCCCAGTCCCTGGCCGCCCCACAGCGCCACACCCTGCTGGCCTCTGAGGTCTGGAAACATGGGCCCAGAGCCCTTAATGCCCTTTCTCTGTGCCCGCAGTGACCCCCTCCTCGTGTGCCTCCTTCTTCCCCAAATCACGTGGTTTCTGGGACAAACTTCTCTTCCCTGCCTCCCAATAGCTATAAAAATCAATGGGTAAAACCAAGTACAGTGAACGGAAAGGCTTAGCCAAGTACCTGAGTCCCTTCTTTTTTTCTTGGGTAGGTAGAAGACAGTGAAATGAACTGTTCGCCTTAAGATGTTAAGGTAAATTTGCCTTTTTGTCTAAGAATTTGAGTAAATGGCACCTTTAAGAGAAAACTGAGTAAAATTTCACCTTTGAAATTTTTACATCAACTGGTAAGATTTCAGTCAGCAAACCCTTACTAAAACACCTGATCTTATGTGCCAGGAACTGCTTTAAGGATTTTACATACTGAGGCACTCGGTAAACATTTATTGAGTACGTGCTGTGTGCTGGGCATTTTTCTAGGTTTGAAGATAGAGCAGGGAACAACACAGACAAATATCCTGGCCCTCAGAACTTCTAGTTTGGGAAAGAGGTGATAAGCAATAACACAGTATAAATGCAGGAGTTTCCACCCACACATACACAAACTATTTATCTTGATCTCTATATATATGTACACACACACACACACATATAAAATGTAAAAGTAATATGGGATATGAAGAAATTTTTAAAGCGGGCTAAAGAGGTCAAGAATTCTAGGGGGTGGCAGCTTGCAGTTTTTAAAAAGGTTATCATGGAAGGTCTGTCTCACTGAGGTAATGTTTGAGCAGAGACCTGAAGAAGATGAAGGAGGGAATCCTGTGTTTATCTAGGGGAAGAGCATTCCAGGGAGAGGAAATAGCAAATACAAAGGCCCTGAGGTGGAACCCTGCCTGGTATGTGAGGGAGCAGTGAGGAGCCAGTTTGCCTGGACCAGCCTGGGCTAAACCTATCAGTGCTGGAGGACTTCGCATCCTCAGGATACCACATTAGAGGACACCCCTGTCTGGCAATGGCTTTGCAGGTTATTCAGACCAAGTCTTCCATTAAAATAAGGAGTAAAAAAGGCATCTTTAAAAAAATGAAATGGCAAATCACAATGGGAAGAGAGATTTATAATCCCTGTATATAGTATCCTCGATATTTAAAAAACTGCTATAAATCAGTAAGGAAAAGAAAATATGAGAATGGCCAGTAAGCACATGAAAAGCTGCTCGTCAGGGAAATGCAGGCTAGAACTAAAAAGATTGACAATACTAAGCGTCGGGAAGGATGTGCAACAATTGGAACTCTTGAATACACCCGTGGCAGCATATAATGGTGTAGCCACTGGAAAATTGTTAGGCATTATCTGCTAAAGCTGCATGTGTGCCAGTTCCACTCCTAAGAAATGAGTACTAGAATGTTCCTAGCCAGCACTATTTGTAGTACCCCCAGACTAGATACAGCCCAAATATCCATCAGCTGTAGTATGGATCGTTAAATCCTGGTTTATTCGCAGTGGAGAACTACACATCAAAGAATGAACGTTATATGTTTTATGCATTTTTCTGTGTGTTATGGTTCACAGTGAAAGTAAAGGAAAAAACTTCAAAAAAATGTTAGTAGCTGAGCAAACAATGATTATAGTAGAAGACAGTGGGGAAACATTTTGGTTTAAAACTTCCTTTTACTTTGACCTTTAGTTAGCTGGCAATCTGATAAGGACTCGGAAGCTGTTTGCTGTCAGGAAAACCAGAACTTGAGTTGATGAACTTGTTTTCAAATACCTCATCAACCGGTCCTGAACATACGAGCTCCGAGTGGGAACCTGCAGCAACCACCAGGAACACAGCGAGGAAAGAAACATCACGGAATGTCCGTCCGCACTGCAGAGGGGATTCTTGAGTGGGGTCTTGCCTCTTCTCTAAGTCTTTCCAGCCGTGTCCTGATTATGTCCAGAATTTACCCTGAGAGTGGGGGTTCTTAACCTGGGTAGAAGTCAGGGTTATGTGTGGATTTGATGGGGGGAAATATTACATCTTTATTTTCACTAATACAACTGAAATTTTAGCTATACTCCCAGATCTGAATGCTGGCGTCAAATCACAATAGTAAAAACAGTGCCTGCAACTTCCACCAATACAGATCACAGTTACTTTTTTATGTTACGTTGCAGTCGTTGCAGGCATCTTGAAATGTTGTTCATATTGGTCACTACTTTGAATAAGATCTTGAAATTTGATGTATTAATAAAAAAAATTCATAGAGCATCCCAATGTTGTTTCATTTTAACATGGTAACTATTTTTCTAGTTTTATTGAAATATACTTGATGTAATGTGTAAGTTGAAAGTATACAACATAATGATTTGATATATGTGTATATTGCAAGATGACTACCGCGGGTTTAACTGATATCTATCACCTCACATAGTTACAGTTTTTTTTCTTGTGATGGGAAGTTTTAAGATTTGCTCTCTTCGCAACTTTCAAATATACAATATAGTATTGATAAGTATAGTCACTATGCTGTATATTATATCCCCAGAACTTATTTATAACTAGAAGTGTTGTACCTTTTGACCACCTTCACCCACTTTTAGATTCCACATATAAGTGAGATCACACAGTATTTGTGTTTCTCTGACTAATTTCATTTAGCACAATACCCTCAAGGTCTGTCCACGTAGTCACAAGTGGCTGGTTTCCTTTTTTTATGGCTGAATAAGATTCTATCATATGCACATACCGCATTTTCTTTATTCATTCATCTGTCGACCCCTAGGTTGTTTCCATATCTTGGCTATTATAGATAATACTGCAGTGGACATTGGGGTGCAGATAGCTCTTAGAGGCAGTGAGTCCATCTCCTTTGTGTATATACCCAGAAGTATATATTTGGGATACGGGGAATGCTGGATCATATGGTAGTTCTGTTTAATTTTTTGAGGAACCTCCATGCTGTTTATTTAGTTTCCATAATCCTGTGTATTTGAGTGTGTGTGTGTGTGTGTGTGTGTGTGTGTGTATGCACATGCACACACATGCTTTCAAAAATATTCTATGAAGGAGTCCACAGACTTGATCAGATCAGATGCCAAAGGGTTCCCCAGAACAAATTTTTTTTTTTTTAGCTGTGCTGCATGGCTTGTGGGATCTCAGTTCCCTGATCAGACATTGAACCCGCACCACGGCAGTGAAAGCCCAGAATCCTAACCACTAGGCCACCAGGGAACTCCCCAGAACAAATTTTTTACATTAAGAACCCCTCTCTTAAAGGAATATCAGAAAGTCTGCCATGACTGCCGTCCTGAATTTCTACATTTTAGCAAACAGGAGCTGACAAACACCAGCTACATGGGCAGACCCGGTTTCTGCAGCTTACTTGCTTATCTTTAGAAAATCACTGTTCTTTGTCCACACACCAGCCATTGACCTCAGGACTACCGACATCCCAGTCTGTGACCCCAGGTGTTTTCTATACTTCTGACTTTGTGACCCTGGGAGTGTCCATACTGAGTCTAACCCCAGGGGGCCCACACCACAGCTTGTTAACCCAGGAGTCAATATGACCACAGGAATGTCCACACCCCAGTCTGTGTGACTCCAGGAATGTAAAACAGAAGTATCCACACAAAAGGTGGTGTGTCCACACCCATCACCATGTAAATTCAGCAGTGTCCACACTAGAGTCAGTGACGCCCCAGGAGTGTGGACAGCCCAGTTTGTATAGTCCCAGGAGTATCCACGTCTCAATTGCCAGGAGCGTAAACACGCCAGCCTTTGGGACCCGGTGGGCATACTCACCTCGGGCTGTGTGTCCCTGGTGTCCACCCCCATCTGTGTAACGTCAGAAGTATACACCGAAAGTCTCTCTGACGGGACCACTGTCTAATTCCCAGTCTGTGCAAGCCAGTGGAGTCCACACCCGCAAGTGTGTGGCCGAGGAGGGGCCCACCCGGCCTAGGCCTGCTCTCTGAGCTCGGGAGTGCCCACTCTCCACCTGCGTGTCCCTAGTCTTGCGACTCCAGGAGTGTCCACGCCCCTCAGTGTGACCCCAGGATTTTCCACGCCAAAGTCAGTTTGTCCCCAGAGGTACATCCGTCCCAGCCCGTGTGTCCCCAGTGGGGTACTTACTTTAGTCTCAGTGACTGCTGGAGTGTTTCCACCCCAGTCTGTGATGACAGGAATATTTATTCTCCAGTCTTTGTGACCCCAGGCTTTCCGCAGCACAGCCTGTGTTACCCCCAAAGTGTACACGCCCTGGTCAGATGACCGCAGGTTTGTCAATTGCTTAGACTGTGTAACAGCAATGGGTGTCCATTCCCCTGTCGCTTGTAACCCCCAGGGTTACCACACCTCAGTCATTGTCGCCCCCCAAGGGTGTCTACAGTGTAGTCTGTGTCACCACAGGAGGGTATACACTCCAGTCTGTGTGACACCTGGAGTATTCAAAACATAGTCTGTGACCCCATAAGTGCGCATATCCCAAAGCTTCTGACCGCAGCGTTGTAAAAACTCCAGTCTATTTGACCACAGAGGTGCCCACTGCAAAGTATGTCAGTCAGCGGCAGTGCCCACGTCCCAGTCTGGGTGACTTCACCAGTGGCATATGTCAGGTTTTGTCACCATAGAAATGTCCAACCCTCTGTCTGACCCCAGGAGTCTCCAGACGCCAATGTGTGTCCTGAGGGAAGCACACCCCTACACCCCAGTCTGTCGCTGTTGGCTTTCCACCTGCCAGTCAGCGTCCCCTAGGAGTGATCATTCCTCAGTGCTTGAAACACCAGGAGTGTCCACACCCCAGTGTATGTAACCCCAGGAGGACCCACAGTCAGCCTGTGTTTCTCCAGAAGGGTCTACACAATAGTCTGCATGACCCCAGGATGATCAACTTTCTGTGTGACCATAGGAGTGGCCACCACCCAGTCCATGTGTCCCTAGGATGGTACACCCTTGGCTGTGTGATCAATGAGGTCTCTATGCTCTGGGATCTGTGACCACCAGGGTGCCGCTCCCCAGCCTGCAACTCCAGAGCTTTCTACCCGGGGTGGGAGCGAGGAGTGTCCCCACCTCAGTCTCTGTGGCCCCACAGGCTCATTTACTACGTCATCCCTGTCACCCTAGGAGTAGCTGAACTCCAGTCTGCGTGATGCCACAAGCGTCCACATCCCAAACAAGGTGAGCAGAGGGGTGTCTATACTTGAGCGCGTGTGACCATAAACGTGTTCTCCCCTTGTCTTTGTGACCCCAGATGCATCCGGTGGGTTTTACCCTGGCTGTGTCCACATCCCAGTGCTTGACTACAGAAACGTCCACAGCCCAGCCTTTGTGACCCCCAGGAGTGTCCACCCCACAGGCAGAGTCCAGAAGTGGCAACGGCTTAGTCTGTGTGACTTTGGGAGGTTCCACAGCACAGTCTGAGTGGCACCGTGAGTGTGCCCATCTCAAACTGTGTGATCACAGAGGTGTCCACACTCCAGTCTCCGTGGCCCAGGAATGTCCACACCTGAGTTTCTGTGACAGAAGCAATGTCCAATCTCGAGTGTATGTGACCCAGTATTGTCCAAACCCCACAGTTGCTGGCACAGCGTGTCTATACCCAGTGCCTGTGGCCTCAGGAGGGTATGCTCCCATCAGGGTGACCACAGGAGTATGAAGGTCCCATGCCTGTGACTGCTAGTGGGTCTACACTCCAGTCTGGGTGACCCAGGGGAGGATACCCCCGATCTGTGTGACCAAAGGAGTCTCCATGCTCCAGTGTCTGGGACCACAGGGGCATTGGTCACCCATTCAGTGTGACTAGAGGAATGCCCACACCAAATTTGGTGTGATCACACCACTGTCCACCCCCATCTGCCTGTCCTGAGAGGCATCTCTGCTACGGTTGGTGTGATCCCAGCAGAGGGCACACTGCAAGCAGCATGACTACAGAGGCCTCCTTCTGGATAAACACAGGCTGACTGTGGGTCCTCCTGGTGTTACATACACTGGGGCGTGGACACTCCTGCCTATGATACTCCAGCAGTGTCCACGCCACGGTCCTTTGACTACAGTGGCTCCCCAGTGTATGTGTCCTCAGTCATGTCATTGTCCCAGTCTGTGGCCCAGACCCCAAAGTTTGTGACTCTGATGGTGTCCAAAGTTGAACCTGTGTGAGAAGGTACCAGATCATAGTCCATGTGACTCTAGGAGTGTCCACCCACCAATCTGTAGGAATCTAGGAGAACACATCCCAGCCCATGAGACTTCAGGAGTGGCCACGCCCCATCCTGCGTGACCACACATCAGGCTGTGTGACGCCCTAGAGCCTCCACACCCGAGTGTGTGACCCCAGGAGGTCCACATCCCAATCAGTGTGACCCCAGGATTGCTTACACCCATATCTAGTGACCTCATGAATGTCTACACTGTCATCTGTTTGATCCCAGGAGTGGCCACACCCCAGGCCATGTGACCCTGGGAGGATCCACACACCAGTCAGTGTGACCCCAGGAGGGGTTACATCTAGAGAAAAAGTAATCCAGACAAAGGGGAAAAGCCTGTGCAAAGGCCCTGAGGCAGGAGCATACCTGGCACACTTGAGGTAGAGTGAGGAGACCAGTGGAGCGGGAGCAGAGTGAGCGAGGCGCGAGCGGCAAGAGGTGAGGTCGGAGAGGTGACGGGGCCTGGTTCTGTAGGGCCTCTCTGGCCACGGGGAGGACTTTGGCTTTTTTTCTGGGAGAGACCTCAGAGCAGGGGTCTGAGCAGAGGAGGGCCATGGGTTGACTTGGGTTGTAACAGGACCCTCTGGCTGCTGTGAGGACAGACTGGAGTCCTTAAGTCAGATCAGAGATCAGGCTGAGCCATGGAGGGCAGGGGCCCCAGGAGCCAGGACCATAACCACTTGACAGGCCTCCCCAGGGGGCTGTACATTCTCGCTGGGGCATATGGTAGCCCTCCTCCTGTTCCCCAGAAACACAGGATATATTGGGGAGAAGTCATGGGGATTGAATGAAAATGACCTCATTGTGGGACCTCAGGCCAGCCTTGCCTTTCCCTGGGCCCTGGGTTTCGCCTTTGGAAGATGAGTATAATAATTCTTGCCCTGCCAATCTCTCCAGCATCTCTACTCACCTATTCTCTCCCACCACACTAGCCTCCTTGATGTTCCTCAAACACACCAAAGCATTATTCCTACTTCAGGGCCTGTGCGCCTGCTGTTTCCCCTGTGCTTGAACACTCGTCCCAAGATACGTACATCGTTCACAGTTACATGGCTTCCCCCTTCGTTTTCTTTTCTCTGCTTAAAGATCATCTCCTTAGGAAGCCTTCCCTGACTATCCAAAATAGCACCTCTGTATCCCTGCATCCTGCTTTGTTTTTCTTCATAGCACTTAGTACACCCTAATAGTATATATCTACTTGTTGAGTCAGCCAGGGCCCTGCATTCGGAGTGGAGGGACACAAAGCACACATAGGTGGAATTTCGAAGAGACCTGAATGAAGGGACCATTACAGAGGTGCAGAGAGTTCAGTAAACCAGTAAGGTTGCTGAGCTACCCAGGGACTGGCATCAGATGGGTGCTGCCACCATTCCTAGGCCTGAAGGGGCAGGAAAGGGAACAGTGTTCCCAAAACCCAGGAGAAGCTGGAACCCAGCCCCAGCCAGTGAACACCTGGCTTTCTCTGTCCTTGTGTTGTCCAGTCACCTACTGGGGTCTCTCATTGGCCAACCCTGCTGGAAGCCAGGTGGGGCAGAGCATGGCTGAAGTCCACACGGGGACACAGGGCAGGACAGGGAAGGAGGGAGAATGGATTGCCGGGGGTGAGGGGACAAGTAGAATATCCAACATGTTAATTTAGTGTTTTCCATTGCCTATTGAATAATACTGAGCATGGGAGGTCCCTGAAGACAGGTGTTTGTGCCTGTTGTGTTCTCTTCTGTGTTTTTAGTACCTAGAGCGGTGCATGGCACACAATAAATACTTGTTGAAAGTATAAATGAAACAAAATAATAGATATAAATGTATAATGCAAAAGTGAAAGGATGAGCCACAGACTGGGAGAAAACATTTTCAAAATGCATTATCTGACAAAGGACCAGTATCCAGAATATATAAAGAATTCCCACAATTCAATAATAAGAAAACCAGCAACCCAATTAAAAAATGGGCAAGACATTTGAACAGATACTTCACCAAAGAGGAAATACAGATGGCACATAAACATGTGAAAAGACGCTCTCAACATCATTAATCATTAGAGAAATGCAAATTAAAACCACAATGAGATATCATTATACACTTATTAGAATGGCGAAACTTAAGAAGACTGACCATACTAAGTGTTGGCGAGGCTGAAACCCTCCTGTGGTGCTGGTAGGCGTGTTAAACGGTTAAGTCACTTTGGAAAACAGTTTGGCAGTTTCTTATAAAGTGAAGCATGCACCTACCACACAACCCAGCAATCCTACTCATAGGTATTTATCCAAGAAAAATGAAAACTTATATTTATACAAAAACCTATACGCAAATATCCGTAACAGCTTTGTTTGCAATCACCCCAACCTGGAAACAACCCACATGTCTCTCAACTGCTGGCAAATAAATAAAGAAACTGATACATCCTCACTTAGTACTCAGCAATGAAAAGCAAACTACTGATGCATCCAACATGGATGACCCTCAAATGCACTAGGCTAAGTGAAAGGAGCCTGAATAACAAGGCTACATACTGTCCGATTCCACCTGTATGGCATTCTGGAAAAAAGCAAAACTGTGGGGATAGCACACAGATCAGTGGTTGCCAGGGAGGGGTTGGGGTGGAGGGAGGGGCTGACTTCAGCGTGGCCACACAAAGAACTATTTTGAAGTGAGAGAACTCTCCTACTAGTGGCAGTTAACCAACTAGTTTTGTTTGTCAAGCCTCAGGGAACTGTATGCTACAAAGGAGGCATTTTACTGTATGTAAAATATACCTCAGTAAATATGACTGTTTTTTAAGTGCAGTACTTTGCAAGCAGTAAGGAATTCTATGTCTACAAGACGGGCTGTGATCGTGCCTGTTGTTACTCCTCCTCTCCATCTGGTTTCTGCACAGACACGTCTCAGGAACGCATCTGAGGAAAAGGAGGAGCTGTAGCCATCCTGCCACAGCTCAAGGTAGCGCTTTGTTTGTTGACTGTTAGGACCTGAATTGTGTCCCCCTACAGATTCATGCGTTGAAGCCCTAGCCCTCCATGTGACTGTTTTTGAAGATGGGGCCTTTAAGGAGATCATAATTAAATCAGGAATGAGGTCATAGGAGTTGGTCCTAATCCAATAGGACTGGGGGGAGTCTTATAAGGAGAGGAAGAGACACCAGCGAGCTCTTCCCATGCATATGTGCACAGAGGAAAGGCCATGTGAGGACACAGTGAGAAGGTGGCCATCTGCAAGCCAGGAAGAGATGCCTCACCAGAAACCAACTCGAATGGCACCTTGATCTTGGACTTCCAGCCTCCAGAACTTTGAGGAAATGTGTCTGTTGTTTAAGCCACCCAGTCAGCGGTATTTTGTTATGGCAGCCCTAATACATTGAGCAAACTAATACTTTGCCTCTCAGTTTCAGATCTGACTCCAGGAGACTCATTTTGGCCATGTCTGAGGACAGCAGGCATTCAAGTGAAAGGAGGAAAATTCAGCACAGTCTCCCTGTCTAGTTGAATGGGGCTCTGAAGCTCAGCGAGGGGATGTGTAGCCAGAGAAACACAGGGTGAAATCCACAGCACTCCCACAGATCGGATTCTGGGGGCTGTATCCACAGGACATCCTCAGCCACACTGCAAGATGAGTAAGAATTGTTGGGGGTAATAAAAAATTTTTTAAAGAATTGTTTGGGGGCTTCCCTGGTGGCGCAGTGGTTGAGAGTCCGCCTGCCGATGCAGGGGACGTGGGTTCGTGCCCCGGTCCGGGAGGATCCCACATGCCGCGGAGCGGCTGGGCCCGTGAGCCATGGCCGCTGAGCCTGCGCGTCCGGAGCCTGTGCTCCGCAGCGGGAGAGGCCACAGCAGTGAGAGGCCCACGTACTGCAAAAAAAAAAAAAACAAGAATTGTTTGGGGGCTTCCCTGGTGGCGCAGTGGTTGAGAGTCCGCCTGCCGATGCAGGGGACACGGGTTCGTGCCCCGGTCTGGGAAGATCCCATATGCCACGGAGCGGCTGGGCCCGTGAGCCATGGCTGCTGAGCCTGCGCGTCCGGAGCCTGTGCTTCGCAACGGGAGAGGCCACAACAGTGAGAGGCCCACGTACAGCACAAAAAAAAAAAAAAAAAAGAATTGTTTGGGGAGTTTTCAGAACCGCCCTGAGCCTCCTTCTAAAGCCCCACCCAAACCTGGTTCACGCTAGGCTGTTCTCCCACATAACACGTATGCAGTTTAGAGCCACTGGTGCCGTGGTTTGGGAGAGTAGCTGTAATGGTGTCGTCTCAGACTTGGTGGCAGCCCAAGGTTAGGGACAAATGTCTGAATCTCTCTAGGTGGCAGGGGCTGGGGAAAGCTGGGGTGGATCATAGATCACAGACCGCATCTCACAAGAAAGTTCTGCCAGACGCAGGGGCTGAAAGCAATTACCAGCCAGGCAGAGTTGGTGATTGAAAGCTTCCAAGGGTGATTGGGTGTGTGCACGCCCATATGGACGTGTGTGTGCACAGTGTGCATTCCAGCATGTGTGAAATTATTTGCGTGCGTGCCTGGTGTGCTTATGTCTGCATATTTACAGTGTTCACACATGCACGCATATGTGGTACATGCATGTGCATTCAGGCTTTGCTGGTTTGGGTGAAGGTGTGTATGTGCATTACACAAGTACAAGTGTGCACCTGTGGAGATGCTAGGGTGCAGATGAGCCCAGCAGGGACACGGGGGCCTGTACCCTGATCAGGGTGTTTGTGAATAGCAATAGTGTACACACACCGGGATGTGCTTATGCAGGAGACTTCGTGTTCAAACCCCTATTACCATGGGCGCAAGCCTGAGTGTTTGTGTCTGTGTGTGTATGGGTGTACCCTAGGGTGCACATGCGTGGCTGTGTGTAAGTGCACAGGTACAGAGGAGCCCATTGGCCCAGGCTTGTGTGTGTAGTGTCTGTGCTTGTATACCCTGGGTGCTGGTGCATTTGCCAGTGTGATTGACCAGGTGCACACATGGGGCTGTGCCAGTGTGATTGACCAGGTGCACACATGGGGCTGGGCCTGGGTGTCAGTAAGCACGTACCCCTGAGAGCCTGGGCCTGGGCATGTGTGTACGCATGGCTGGAGTTATTTCCATTGGCCTGGGCCTGGATGTCTGTGCTCATGTCCCCTGGGGGGTTCATGAAGGCACATCTGTGTTTGTATGGACTCACAAGTGCCCAGGAGCCTGGACTGTGATGTCTGTGCACGCGTACTCCTGGGCACCCATAAATGTGTGTGTACACAGGTGCATATTGGTCCATGGGCCCTGTATAAATGTGCATGGGTGTGTGTGGATGGGTGCAGGTGTGCCCACAGTCCTGGGCCTCACTATCTGTGCATGTACAACTCTGGGGGCCCGTGCACATGTGTGTGCATGGTTTCATGTGTGGACATGGGCCTGGGTAAGGGCATGTGTATACGTGTATCCCTAGGGGCCCATGCATGGCATGTGCTCAGGTGTTCAGATGTGCCCATGGGCTTGGATCTTGGTGTCTGTGCACATGTCTCCTTGGGGGCACACTTATGGCATCTGTGTGGGGGATGGGCGTGCTGCTTCCCTTCCACCTACACCTGGCTGGGGATTGTAAGAGAAACCAAGAAGGGTGCTTTCTCTAGGAATCCAGGTTCTGGCAGAGGCCGGGGAGTGGAATTCAGGACCGTTTTGCTTTTCTCCAACCTTGTTACTTGGGACAAAGCTAGAGCTGGGAAACCACCCCTTCCTTCATTCAGCCAAGTTGAGCACAGTGGTGGGCTCTGGCACCCTGGAGACGATGTGACCAAACTCCAGACTCCAGGAAAGATGAGCAATGTTTGGGCTTCCCTGGTGGCGCAGTGGTTGAGAGTCCGCCTGCCGGTGCAGGGGACGCGGGTTCGTGCCCCGGTTCGGGAAGATCCCACATGCCTCGGAGCGGCTGGGCCCGTGAGCCATGGCCGCTGAGCCTGCGCATCCGGGGCCTGTGCTCCGCAGCGGGAGAGGCCACAACAATGAGAGGCCCGCGTACTGCAAAAAAAAAAAAAAAAAAAAAAAAGATGAGCAATGTTTATAAGCCTCCATGATACAAAGCAGAAGTGCCAGCAAGCTGCTCAGATCAGGGAGCAGAGACTCAGGTAAGGCTTCCTAGAGGGTGGGGTAGGAAGGTGCAGGGAAGAGGGCCGAGGGCAAGGGAGGGCCTGGATGTGCAGGGACAGGAAAAGGGAGACAGAAGTCAAGGCAAAGGCCTTGACTCAGAAGGCCGAGGCCTAGGAGTAGGAAGGCAGTGTTCGTTCATTCGGTCAGGAAGCCGCATCTGGCTCTCTCATCGCATGTAGGAGACCCAGAGGCCAGGCCTGGGAGGGGCCTAGAGATGAATTAGGGTTGGTAGGTGGGGGAGTTGTTGATCTGTCCCTGGAATGGGCAGCTTACACTTAGGAAGCTGTTGAGGGTTCCCAGGGCCACTGGGGCCCAGGTAAACCACCACCCTTCCCGGGCCTCAGTATTCTTTGCTGTCAAATGGCTTGCCTGCTTGCAGCCCAGGCCCAGGGAAGCATTTAGCCTGAAAGAGTAGCCCACAGACAGTGAGCACCCTTCCTCCTGGGCAAGGCTCGGAAATGGGCTGAGGGAGCCATGCCCGCTGGCCTGTCGGCGGTGGGGGGGCCAAGGCCTGGCGGGCCAGCCACCCTGGGCTAGGAGGGGGCAGCTCCACTGCCAGCCCCAGCCCCCCACCAACTTGCCCAGACAGAGAGGGGGAGGCACAGGGACCCCCCAACCCTCCTCCTGGCTCTGGCTGGACAGGGGGACTGCTGCTCCTGAATTCCAAGGCTGGCCCAAATGTACAGCAGGTTTGCAGAGAGCAGAGAGGTCTCCCTTCTAGTCTCAGCACCCTAGCCCTTCACCCCAAAAAAGCCCCTCAGGTGTAGTGTCAGGGCCCCCACCTCAACCCCAAGCTGATCGCTTTCTTCTAGATCCTTTTAGTAAGGGGGTCACCACTACTGACTGTATAATATCGAAGCAGCAGGCCACCGTGCACAGCTGGGCAGTCTGTGCCCTGACCAGGGACACCCGGCCAAGGAGGCAGGTGGGGATGGAGATGTGGCCTGGGCTCCTCTTGCATCCCTGGGTCTTGGCCTGGGACCATGTCCGTCCGTCAGGAGGAAAGGGCGTCCTTTCCTGAAGTTCGCAAACGTCCTAGGTGAGCTAGTGGCGCCCCTCAGCGTCCAAGTCTCAAAAGCAAAGAAGTGAGGAGATAGATGAGTCAGAAAGCGGATATAACCACAGGGGCTGGGCATGCCTCAACTCAGGAAGGCCTCTGAGCTGCAAAAAGTCTCAGCCAGTGTCTAGTTCAGTGCTATACATTGTCAGAAAAAACTGTGGGAGGCTTTTCAATGGGCAGAACTATTGCCAGGTGTCGTTTCAATGGAACACTCATGTGTCTAGGGGACATTTATGACTTATCTGATCCATAGGGGCAGCACCCTTGTCTCTGGCTGGGCCATTTTGAAACTCTATAGAGACAGGAGTTAACATGCGCAGAACTGAGGAGTCCTGTTATTAAACATGCAAGTGAATTTTGTCCTGTTGAGATACAAGTGCTTTCTACCCTGCAGAAAGGATGACTCCAAATATCCTAGGGCATCAATTGGCAAATTCATCTATATGTATCTATTCTGCGGATTCTCCTTTGAGCTGATTGTAACGTCTTAGCAGTTCTCATTACTAAAAGCCCTAAGTAAAATCTTTGACGTGTGTTCACTTTATATGTGTATGAGTCGTGACATTACCATTTTGGAACTTTTTCTTTAACCGCATCTGCCAGGCCATAGTACAGATAAGGTACAGAGGTGGGAGGGGAAGGGTCTTGAGTGAAGGGAGCCTCAGGGGCTGGGGTGGGGAGACAGCTAAATCCAGGCCATCCTGGGCTCTGCCCTGCTCCTGGAGGGAGGGGCTGTGCTTTGAACGGGGTGTGGGAAACGGGGGCTGTGACACCCCCCAACCCTGAGGATGTGGAATGACCCTCTGGGGTGAGGGCCCCCCCCCTGTTGGTTCCCACCTTCAGTGCTGTGCCCTGATTCAGATCTAAGGCACAGCCAGCTCCCCATCCCCGTCCTGGACGGTGCCAGTTGTGTTGGGCTTATTCAGGACACACAGGTGCTGAAATGCTCCATTGCCATCCTGGGCTGCTCGGCTGGTGACACCAGTGGGAAGGGCTTTATTCTCAGGCAGGTTGTTTCAACAGCTGAGTCTCAGCTGCCTTATCGATGAAATGCAGGTAATTATGGTTCCTGCGGAGCAGATTAACCGAGGTAATGGATGAGAAGCTCTTTAAATAGTCCAGCACAGAGCAACGACTAAATAAATGTCAGCTGCCAGTCATTAGGTCTGTTTGCAGAACTTCCAATGGCAGACATCTTAGAAAGGATGCTTGGGACCCCTTCCATCCTGGGCTAAGACACCTAACAAGTGCTCCCTGGGTGATGGATCAGTGAGTCAGATCCCTGGCCAGCGAGGATGTGTCTGGCTCACTCTCTCTGGAACCCCTGTGGCTGCCACCCAGGGGATCCTGGGGCCCAGAGGATGAAGCGGGGAGGAGCACAAGGGAAGATGAATTCCCATCAGGTGACTGGGGGGCTCCCTGGGGGAAGTCAGCTCTTGGGGCCTTGGTTTCTCCATCTGCACAATGGGCACGTTGGAGTTGGGAATTGGCTGCTGAGGACCTTTGCAGCCACCTTTTAGGGAGGAACAGATGGTCTCCAAGAGCATAACAGCTGGAAACTGAAGCTCCCCCCAACCCCAGGCCCTGCTTTCAGAGATAAAGCACTGCAGACCAGAAGGGGAAAGGCACGCCCCTCCACAATAAGGAAGCTGCTCAAAAGGCTGAGAGGCAGAGTTGGCTAAGAGCCCAAGTGCCCGGGTGCGCAAGGCTAATGTAGAGGAGATTTTGGTCCTTAGGTCACGCCTGAGGCCTGCCTGGGGAACTTGTAGGGGCTGAGGGATGGACTCAGCAAACCTCATCTCTCTCAGCCACCAGAAATTCTGCCTCTCGTGACAGGTATTTTATACTAAAATGTCAATGTCATCCAGAAGCGGTGAACGTGTTTGTGGCAGAGGCTATCTGAAGAAGGCAAAGCCTCACTGGAAATGATTTAATCTAATGGTGGAATTTAGGGCAGTGTGGCAATAGGAAGGAGAGGTCTCTGGGGAGACTTCCAAGTACACAGTGGATCTAGAGGCCCCAAGGCAGCCCAGGAGGAAAGAGAAATCTCTTTCCTATCTTAGGTCTCCATGCAAGGCAGATGGCCCTCCCAGGGAGTTCTTTTCCCTTCCTCTGAGGGCTGTCTGTCCAGCTGTCAACCTGTCACTTCATTTCTGCTCCAAAGCTGTTGAGTAGATGTGCATTCATCAAGCATCAATCTCGAACACTGAGGAAGGAGCTTCCTAAAGAGGGAGGTCTGTTCTTCTGGATGATTACAGATAAGTTCTGTGTGGAAGGGTCAGACGGGAGGCTCCAGGAAGCAGATAGGGCAGGTCAAATCATTAGAACAGTCATCACCCGCTCTTCCATCCATCCACCCACCCACTCACCCATCACCCAACCACTCACCTAGCCTTGCACCCATTCATCCACCCATCAGTGACCCACCTACCCACCTATTCATTCATCCACTCATCCATCCACCCATCCGTCCACTCACACACCTACCCAACCATCCATCCCCCCACCCACATAACTGGAGACTGTTATGGATCCAGCCCATACCATGCATTGGGAGCACAGAGATGAATCATGTCTACCCCCTGCTTTTAAGCAGCCCCCAGTCTAGCTGGAGAGACATCCACGGGCATACCTCACTGCATGATTCTGTGATCAAGTCTGTGGAAACCTCAAGAGAGAGGAGAAGGAAGGGCATTCCTGGAAGTGGGCACAGCATGGATAAATTTGGGGAGGTGTAAGAGAGATGAGTGTGGTTGAAGAATCAGGTGGATGAAGGGCCGAGGCAGAAGTTGACACTGGAAAGAGGGGGAGAGACCTTTCATTCCTGACCCTGGGAAGCCAGGGGTGACATTTGAGCAAAAAAGCTGGCACCCAGAGAGTGTAGCCAGAGACCTTTGGGTGGCCAGCCCACTCTTGCGCCAAGCCCCAAGGAGCCATGTGTGTCAAATCCAGCCTGCAATTCAAAGAAACAAAAGGACTCCAAATCTCAGAGAGGATGCCTTTGTGGCAACTGTCTCTGAGATGGACAGACAGATGGATGACGGATGGATGCATAGACGACTGGTTGGTGTGCAGATGCAATCGTGAACTCTGGTTCATGCCACGTGCTCTGGGGACACGTGTGAGGGACCCAGCACGGTTGGGGGCATTAGGCATGTGCATCCCAACGTACCCGGCTCTGCAGAGCTGGGGGGCTTGCAGGATGCACGGCCTCATCGCCAAGGGAAGAGGAGGGAGGGGAGCGCTGGGCAGCTGTGCTGGTGAGCATCTCTAACCAGGAAGTGGAGGCCACTCCTAGCTGGGGCTCTAGGAATTTCCTCGACGGAAGCAGCTTCTGAAATCTCGTGAGTGTAGCTGAATTTTTATCTAAGAAACCATCCGAGGCCCCTTGTCAGGAGCATTGGGCTCTGTTGGCTCTGTGGGATGGCGCTGTCTTTCACAGGGACCAAGAGCCAGGAGGACAGTCGAGGATGTGCCATAGGGATGACATCCCTGGCAGGGGATGGGGCTCGGTGGCTGAACAAACCCCCGTGCTGCAGCCTTCCAGGTGTCAGGCCCAGTTAGGAAAAGCCCACAGCTTTAACAGCTCGACATGAGGTCGGTACAGTCAGATCTTGGGGCACCAGAAGGACCCAGGGTAAGGGACAGTGTACCAGTGGGCCCTGGGGAGCCAGGAGCTATGGAGAGGCCCAAGCAGGTTCTGGAAGGAACAGAAGCAGCAGCCTGCAGGTGTGGTGGGGCAGGAAGCTGAGGGCAATAGGCCTGACTGCAGGGTGAGAGTCAGTGCCCCCCAAGGTCCAGAGAGTCTTCTTGGCAGCCCCATTCCAAGCATGCTCCAGGCAGGCAGAGGCCAGCAGCACCTCCCCTCCTTCACCCACACTAGTCAGCTGCTTGATGGAGTCCAGTAGTCAGCCCTCCCTGGACATCCCCTGGAAGCCCAGCCCAGCGCAGCCCAGCACAGGCACTGGGGGGCCCAGACAGAGCAGATGTGCAGGCCCTGCCTAGTGGGGAGACAGGAGCTTCTGTGTGACAAGGCGTATGAAGGGAGGGTCGGCCCAGGCTGTGGGAGTGCCACAGACAGGAGGCAGGAAAGGTTTCCCCCACTTCGCAGGTGATACCAAGCTGGATCTTGAAGGGAAATCAGGAGAGCTCAAGGATGAGAAGCAGAGGAAGGGCATTCCAGGCAGAGGGCATGGCATGGGCAAGGGCAGGGAGGTATGAGAAGGGAAGCAGAGAGCTGGGAAGAAGGCATACTCCTGGTGACAGGGTCTGTGAGGGACCAGGCTCTGCGACCCAGAGCAGCTGGACCAGGGAAGATGAAACCCTTTGGGTCAGCCACCATGGTTTCCAGTTCCCACCCAGCTACCAGCTCTGGGGGTGGGACTTTGAGGAAGTCACTTCATCTGTCTAGACCTCACTTTCTCCATCTATTTAATGACATTACTGATGCTCTAGGCACGAGGCCATTTAATTAAGAGCCTGTGGACCAGAGGTTTCAAGGAGCCCTTGAATCTTCAGCGAACTCTGTAAGTGCTGTCAAAGCCCTCCAGCCAAAGACCCCCAGGAATACGCCTGTGCCTGAACAAGTTCGGTTGACTGCTCGTTGCAACAAGAGACAGCTCACACTGTGGGGGAACCGTGGGGTGTCTTAGTAAGAGGGTGCTAGAGAGGATTTCTTCTAGGATTTGGGCTGGTGTTAGGTGATTTGGGGGAGGGCTTAAGGAAGCAGGGCTTTGCTCTGGATTGGAAGTGGAGTGATTCTGTGATTGCGTATCAGTAAATCTTATCTAGAAAGAGGGAAGATTAAAGTGAGGCTAAAGTTGTAATTTGTAAAGAAGCAGCATATTAGCCAGATTAGGGGACCACTTGGTCATTTTTGTGGCTCGGACAATCCTCACGCTCTGTCTGTGTTCAGACGTGATTATGGAGTGGTCTTGTTTTTGTCTTGATCTATGGCGGCTGCAGAGTGGCCTTGCCTGAGGCTGATGTGCTATAAAACTGTTCACATTCAACGGGAGGACACCAAGTTCTGTTTGTGAGTTGGACGCCGGCTCTTGGATATGGGGTCTGCTTTTCTCTTTCTCAGTGTGCTCCTAAGGAGAGGGCTTTAATCAGATTTTCTGGGAGATCTGGGATCTCACAAAGAAACAAATGCTTAATTTCTAAAATTGCCTAGAGCCCAGACAGGCTTTGAATCGCCTGTCCAAGATGGCCCCTCATGTGGCTTATCACATGTGACCTCAGTTGCTGCCTCTGGGAAATGAGCGGCTCTTATAGCAGCATCAGGTTGTGTGGGAGAGGGTGCAGCCACCCGCAGAGGCTCCGACAATGTTGGTGAAATTAAAGCACTCTGTTAAAACCCGTCTCTGGGGCTTCCCTGGTGGCGCGGTGGTTGAGAGTCCGCCTGCTGATGCTGGGGACACCGGTTCGTGCCCCGGTCCGGGAGGATCCCACATGCTGCGGAGCAGCTGGGCCCGTGAGCCATGGCCGCTGAGCCTGCGCGTCCAGAGCCTGTGCTCCGCAACGGGAGAGGCCACAACAGTGAGAGGCCTGCGTACCAAAAACAAACAAACAAACAAAAAACAGTCTCTGTGAAATTAAATCCCTCAATCTTAAAACCAACATGGACCACTGAATGGCAGCAAGAAAGACTGTTTGGTTTCTCTTGTGAATAGCAGCTTTTCTTCTTCATGCTTTTAAAAATGTCCTTTTTACAACTCCAGTGCCGGGGAATATCACATCTAACAAATATGCATACGTGTTTCTCATTTGCCCCAGCAATTCCACTTCCAGCAATTGGCCCTGAAGATACACCTCCAACAATGTGAAAATACATATGCACAAGGTTATTCACTGCAGCATGATTGATAATTGCAAAATATTGGCAACAATGTCAGTTCCTATACATAGACAGTGGTCGAATAAAACGGTGGTACAGTCACACAAGGGAGTTAACAAGGAAGGGGTAAAATCCTAAAATGGAATACAGACAGAAACAAATGAACCTTAATCATATTTCAAACACAGCTTCCCTGAAGGCGACCAGGAAGAACTAACTCAAGTAACATTTTTTTTTTTAATATCTTGAACTGTCCTTTTCAAGGTTAAAGGACCCAGAACATGCCATCGTTTTCATGGACTGTACTAAAAAACATTTCCCAGGTGGTTGACGCTTTAGAATGTATATGTGTATTCTCCTTTGTTTCCCATAGTATCTGAAAGAATCACTTATTTTGTACTGGATCCCATTTATACAGTTCAAGGGTAAAGTTGATATGAAAAAATTAACTTACTATAAAGGAAAACTCTCTGGGTGAAGTTCATCCAGTGCTTTTGAAGAACCCTTAAGACTGCAAAGGACTGAAGTGCCTAACAAAATTGTCTCTATTCTTTGCTCCAGTTAGTTTTAATTATTTTGCTTTGTTTGAAAGTTAACATTGCTGGAATGAAATTTGGCCTAAAAGGAAACAAGGAAGAATCAGTTAAGAAGACACGGGTATTATTCTGACTGTAAATGGTAGCAGCAGGCTTCCATGACCATAAACTTGGGAAGTATTTTTGGGAATTACAAAATGAGCATTCAGTGGGACATCATATTTTGATCATCTGGGCAGAAGAGTGGGAGTTTCTTCAGAGAGTTGTGGTCGTCTTAGTACCTTGTAGTGAGTTTGGTATAAAGCCTGGATCTTAGGCGCAGGCCTGGGAATGTGATGGTCCATCGGTGTCAGCCCAGGGCTCTTAGTGGAGGCTTCGTCATTTTCCACGTTTGTTGTATTACACTGGCAAGGAGTTGTTTTTGTTTTTGTTTTTAATGTCGGTTCATTGGTTTGTTTATTTATTTATTTTTGGCTGTGTTGGGTCTTCGTTTCTGTGCGAGGGCTTTCTCCAGTTGTGGCAAGCGGGGCCACTCTTCATCGCGGCGCGCGGGCCTCTCACTGTCGCGACCTCTCTTGTTGCGGAGCACAGGCTCCAGACGCGCAGGCTCAGTAGTTGTGGCTCATGGGCCTAGTTGCTCCGCGGCATGTGAGATCTTCCTGGACCAGGGCTCGAACCCGTGTCCCCTGCATCGGCAGGCAGATTCTCAACCACTGCGCCACCAGGGAGGCCCAAGGAGCTGTTTTAACTAGTCTTCTTCCCTTTTCAGTATATTTCTATTTGTAAATTTTATTCAGGGGTGATTTCATGGCACAGGTTTGGAAATACCCACTTTCACTCTGGTTTTCAGTGCGTTTGCTGTCCTTGCCCCACTGCATGTTCGAGGACTTATCCCCGAACCAGCAGCACACCCTTTTCCTGTGTGTTTCATCATAACTGTGATTAAGGGCTAGTCCTCAGCACTCAGACGTTTTACATTCAAATGCCAGTTTAGAATTCCACATTTTCAAGTATACACTTGCAGTCAGCCGTGAGAACAACGTCAGTTTTCCATTCTACACTGAGAGCTCAGCAGAATTTGCCATTTGGTCATTTCCTGTAGCACAAGCTATTGTGCCAATCTGGGTGTGAAAAAGGCATGTGCTCCAAATCCTTTTCTTAGGACAAAGCCGCAGAGGCATACCACCGACTAGATTCTCCTGTTACAGCTCTTAATCCAGTGAACGCTGTGTCGGGCTCACCTTCCACGGGTCAGGTTGGAGCCCACCTGTGGCTTGTCAGTGGGACTGCATTTAGAGCTGTTGCTGAGGGCTCATTTCCATGGACTGTAAGACAAAAAGATAAGGAAAGAGGTACATTTTCTACTCCCTTCTTACCCATCTTTGATCTTTGTAAATCCCAAGGCATTTTTACATTCTTCAATGCTGCTTTTAGAGCCGCTTTCATTGTTGTTGTTGTTTAATACTATATTCCCACTGCAGCCAGTTAAGGACATGTAAATAAGTGATGGAGAAGCAAAACGAAATTCCAGACCAAGCTTTTCCATTTACCATGAAATTGGTTAAAAAAACAAAATGGTGCTGATTTCTCACATACCATCTCTGCCACATCACTCCAAGGAGACTGTCTGTGTCCCTCCCAGCATGTCTCTTTTGCGTGGGACACCCACGTTCCCACACACCTTCTGAGTCATCCTGTTGCTGTCTTAACATTTGTCCCATGGTCTTCCCACCTTTTCTTTAACATGGTCAGTTCATAAAAGGTTGTGTTATGTTGTCATTTATCTTCAGTTTTCTTACTTTCTAGGAACTTCCTGTAGAAAAGCCCCCCAAACAAAACAAACCTTAATTGACTAAATAAAGATAATGTATGCTCAACTTAGGAGAAGCACTACGGCAAAGCATACGAAATCTACCAAGCTTGCAAGACCAGTTGAAGCTGACTCAGAAACCCTAACACACAGCTGATTGCCAGCGGGCTTCTTGTTGCCCTAGTTAGAGTCAAGCATCCGCTTCTTCGCTGGCGCCCAACACACGTGCTGGGCTCGCAGGGGACTGAGATGCACAGAGGAGGGCGCTATAGGAAGGGCTAGCTGACCTGGCTCCTCTTCGCGGGACTGGAAACTCAGACCTGAGCATGGCCCTGGCTTTTGGCACAGAGCAGAGAAAGGAATGAGTTGAACCTAATCTTGCAAAGCAAGTTCGCTGTTTCATCAATAGTCTGTTGTAGATTTCAGGGATGACGGATTCTGATGCACTCGTTTTATACTGTTTTGGGCACACCAGCTCTTGATGCCTTTCCTTTAAATGAATTGTAGACAGAGGGATTTAGCTTCTTTCTTAGCCTGTTTTTTGTTGTTGCTGTTGTTTGTTTGTTGTTTTTTATCACAAGCCGATTGCCAGCATAATGGAGAGAAAACCAGATTGGATATGGACTCTTTTTTATGCCTCTTCCAGTGTCATGTTTATATATCCAAATGGACATTATCCTCTCAGATTATTATCTGGCACTAACTTATAACTGTTATATTATCGGAGACGGTAGCAATATATCAGTGGCCGGGATACATCACAGGCCTGTACAGATGTATGTCTACACCTAAGGGTAAATGAATTTACTTATCAGGTTTTACACATCAGTCTCTAATAGAGATTTAAAAAACCCAACGAATTGGCCTATATCTGAGTATACAAGTATCATTTCTCCATGCATTATTATATGCCTTCCCTCTAATTAATGACTGAGTTGGTGGAAAATGGCTGTTTTACTCGTGTTTTTTGTTGTTGTTGTTGTTCTCAACTTTAAAAGTAATCTACCTCTTAAAATTTGTAGTTTAATACTTGTTTGGTGAACTTGCGCCACTTTAACCCTTTCATTATCATTCCCATTTTGTTACATTTCTGTTATGGGGACTTTATGTTGAAATATTATATAAAGCGTTTGTAGCAGTTTAAAAATAAAGTATTTAAAATTATTTAAATTGTTTTGGACGCTTCAATTGTGTTATACGTGATTTACATTTTGTTTGAGTTGTTAATCTGGAGAGTGTTCTTGTATTGAAGTTTGCTGTTAGTAATTTTATCGTTTCTTGTTGGAGAGTGATATAAAAGACTATTCTGATGAAAACATTAAAATTTACAAATTGACATACAAAAGGGGTTGTCCGTTGATTTTAACCAATGTAGCCTTGAGAGAGAGAGAGAGGTTAATTATAGACAGACAAGTTAAGAGTGGTGTTTGCTATTTTTCCCCTTCCAGCATGAAATAAATCATTTGAGCTTGTCAGATGTACAGAAAGTTTTCTTATGCTGTTGCTAGCAAGCACTTAATGGCAGGGGGGAATTCAAATGATGCATTTTATATCATTGCAACCAACAAAAAACTTTCTAAAAGCTGTGAAAAAAAATCCTACCAGGGATTGAACCTGTGCCCCCTGCAGTGGAAGCACAGAGTCCTAACCACTGGACCACCAGGGAAGTCCCAAACTGAAGTAACTTTTGAACAAGGTATCCATCAGGCTACAGACAAAATGGACTGTAACAAATACTGACCTCTAGTTGGTAGACTTCTCTTCCACAGTGAATCAGGTTAGTGAATCTGAAACTACTGAATGTGTACTTTAGGACTGAGCAAATAAGTAAAATTCTTGTGGCTAATGAGAATCAGGTTTCTCACTGTTGGAGAAGGGAGTTACAAACAGAAAGGGAAACAGAGAAAGGCTCGGATGAACACTCTGGTGTTGGATTGGTATTATACAATAGATGTCCGTAGGAACTCATGGATTTTAATGTATAAGTAGAAAGATAGATGTGTGTATGGATTTACATACATATGTGTATATGGATTCACAACATATATGCATCCATATTATATCCTAATTCTGTCCACGGAGAGGGCCTAGAATCAGCAACACTACAGAAGCAATGAGCACTTCTAGTGCCCAGATCTTGGTGTCCTAAGTGCCATTATCTACTCAAAGAAAATGAAGCTTCTTTGGAGAAATGTCTGAGTCCAGGGCCAGGACTGGGAACGTACAAGATGAGCCTGAAGCACCTTGATGTGATCTGAAGGAAAGATGTGCTTTAAAAAATGATGGAGACATGTCAAAAGGACACAGGAGCCAGCTCGAAGAGACTCCCACTGGCCAAAACTAGAACAATTTGAGCATTAAAATAAATAATCACAGTTCTTTTAAACAAATGGTGTTGGGGAAACTGGATATCCAAATGCAAAAGAATGAAGTTGGGTCATGTCATATAAAAAATTAACTCACAATGGATCAAACATATAAATGTTAGACCTAAAACTATAAAACTCTTGGAAGAAAACAAAGGGAAAGCTTCATGACATTGGATTTGGTAATGATTTCTTGGATATGACACCAAAAGCACAGGCAACAAAAGAAAAAAATAGGTAAGTCGGCTATGTCAAAATTAAGAACTTCTGTGCATCAAAGGACACAATCAACAGAGTGAAAAGGCAATCCATGGAATGGGAAAGAATATTTACAAATCATATATCTGATAAGGGGCTAATACCCAGAACATACAAAGAACCCCTACAACTCAACAACAACAACAACCATTTTCAAATGAGCAAAGGACTTGAATAGACATTTCTCCAAAGAATATATGTAAATGAGGCCAATAACCACATGAAAAGATTATAAACATCACTAATCATTAGGGAAATACAAGTCAAAACCACAGTGAAGGGCTTTCCTGGTGGCGCAGTGGTTAAGAACCCGCCTGCCAAGGCAGGGGACACGGGTTCGAGCCCTGGTCCAGGAAGATCCCACATGCCGCGGAGCAACTAAGCCCGTGTGCCACAGCTCCTGAGCCCACGTGCCACAACTACTGAAGCCCTTGTGCCTAGAGCCGGTGCTCTGCAACAAGAGAAGCCACCGCAATGAGAAACCCACTCACTGCAACAAAGAGAAGCCCCAGCTCGCCCCAATTAAAGAAAGCCTGTGCACAGCAAAGACCCAATGCAGCCAAAACTATAATAAACAAATAAATTTATATAAAAAAAACCACAGTGAGATACCACCTCATACCCATTAGGGTGACTACTATAAAAATAAATAAATAAATAAAATAACAAGGGTTGGTTAGGATAACCTCGTTGGAACTCTTGTGCACTGTTGGTTGGAATGTAAAATGCTGCAGTCATTGCAGAAAACAATATGGTGGTTCCTCAGAAAACTAAGAATAGAATTACCATATGATACAGCAATTCCATTTCTGGACATATAACCAAAAGAATCGAAAGCAGGGTCTCAGAGAGGCATCTGTACACCTGTGTTGATAGTAGCATTATTCATAATAGCCAAAAGGTGGAAGCAACCCAAGTGTTCACCAATGGATGAATGGATAAACAAAATGTGGCATATACATATAATGGAACACTATTCAGTCTTAAAAAAGAAGGAGATTCTGACACATGCTACAATATGGATGAACCTTGAGGACATTATGTTAAGTGAAATAAGCCAGTCACAAAAGGGCGAATACTGTATGCTTCCATTTACATGAGGTACTTAGAGTAGCCAAATTCATAGAAATAGAAAGTAAAATGGTGGTTGCCAGGGGTTGGGGGATGAGGGGAGGGGCGTTGATGTTTAACAGGTATGGAGTTTAAGTTTGGAAAGATGAAAAAATTTCTGGAGATGGATGGTGGTGTTCATTGCACAACAGTGTGAATATATTTAATGCCACTGAACTGTACACTTAAAAATGGTTAAGATGGGGCTTCCCTGGTGGCGCAGTGGTTGGGGGTCCACCTGCCAATGCAGGGGACGCGGGTTTGTGCCCCGGTCCGGGAGGATCCCGCATGCCGCGGAGCGGCTGGGCCTGTGGGCCATGGCTGCTGGGCCTGGGCGTCCGGAGCCTGTGCTCTGCAACGGGAGAGGCCACGACAGTGAGAGGCCCGCGTACCGCAAAAAAAAAAAAAAATGGTTAAGATGGACTTCCCTGGTGGTGAAGTGGTTAAGAATCTGCCTGCCAATGTAGGGGACATGGGTTCGAGCCCTGGTCCGGGAAGATTCCACATGCTGAGGAGCAACTAAGCCTGTGCGCCACAACTGCTGAGCCCGTGCTCTAGAGCCCACGAGCCACAACTACTGAGCCCACATGCCACAGCTACTGAAGCCCGTGCGCCTAGAGCCCATGCTCCACAACAAGAGAAGCCACCGCAATGAGAAGCCCGTGCACCGCAACAAACAGTAGCCCCTGCTCTCCGCAACTAGAGAAAGCCCGCGCGCAGCAACGAAGACCCAATGCAGCCATAAATAAATAAATAAATAAATGTATTTTTTTAATGGTTAAGATGCTAAACTTTATGTTATGTGTATTATGTGTATTTTATCACAGTTTAAAAAATTATGTTCAGCGAAAGAAACAAGACACAAAAGATTTGTGATTGTATGATTTCGTTTATATGAAATGTCCAGAATAAGCAATCCAGAATGAGATTAGTGGTTGCCTAGGGCTGTCAGGGACAGATAGGGAGTGAATGCTAACAGTCACAGGGTTTCTTTTTGGGGTGATCGAAATATCCTAAAACTAGATTGTGGCGATTTTTGCACAAGCCTATAAATACACTAACTACCATTGCCTTGTACAACTAACTTGGGTGAATTTTATGGTATGTAAATTATATCTCAATTAAGCTACTTTTATAACTACATATAGATAGTAACTGGGACTTCCCTGGTGGTGCAGTGGTTAAGAATCCACCTGCCAATACCGGGGACACGGGTTCAAGCCCTGGTCCAGGAAGATCCCCCACGCCATGGAGCAACTAAGCCCGCGCACCACAACTACTGAAGCCCCCGCACCTAGAGCCCGTGCTCCACAACAAGAGAAGCCACGCAATGAAGACTAGCCCCCACTCGCTGCAACTAGAGAAAGCCCACGCTCAGCAACGAAGACCCAATGCAGCCAAAAATAAATTAATTAATAAATTCATTTTAAAATGATAGTAACTGATTTTAACCTGAAAATTATGAGTCCCACACTGATACAAATAAACAAATGAATACAAAAATACATGGGGAAGAAGATAAAGCTCTTTCTCACGGTAGAATCCCAGGTATACATGTAAAAGAAGATCATCATATGGCCACCATCATAGTAGTAATTGCTCCAGGCAAGAATCACCATTGGATGCTAAACTGGTGAGTGGAAGTTTGACGAAAAATAGGAAAGATACATAATCTCAAAGTATGTCCCTACAAGATACTTATTAATTACAAAGGAGCAAGAGTACATTTCGGTGGAGAACCTGGAAAACACCACCTTAATCGAATGATCAAAGCTAATACCAACAATTTGGAATTAACCAATGCTTTGTGCTTCCGGATACACTGAGGAGAACACAGCGTCACTTCTGTGGAATTCCTGCCCAAAATGCATAATCCAAATCTAATCTTGAGGAAACATCAGATAAACCCAAATTTAAGGACATTCTTCCAAAGCACTGACCTGTGCTCTTCAAAAACATCAAGATCGCGAGAAAGTTAATGGAAGATGGAGACATTGTTCCAGATTGAAAGAGACCAAAAAGACCTGATAAAGGAATGCAGCTCGTGACCTAGGATTTCCTTTTCCTATAAAAGGACAGTATTGGCACACTCACTAGGATGGCTAGAATCAAAGAGTCAGATAACAAAGTGTTTGTGAAGATGTGGAGAAATTGGAACCCTCATACTCTGCGGGTAGGAACGTAAGGAAATGTCCTTGTTCTTAGAAATTTTATACTGAAGTATTTAATTGAAAGGGCATCACACCTGCAACTATGATCAAATACTTTAGAAAAAATTATAGACAGAGATATACTGAGAGAAAAAGAGAGACAAAATGAGAGAGAGAAAACATTATTCTGAGGCTTGACAATTTTTTATTTTTTTGTCAATCTAATAAGCAAAGAATGGGATCTCTTTATCTTAATTTTCATCTTTAATTACAGGGAGACCATTTAAAATGTCCTAGAAACTATAACCCAAAATGACTACAAAGGCTATAAAGTCTGACAGATATTTATTGAGTGCCCACTCTCTACTAAGCTCCAGCGGTAAAAATATGAAACATCACACCTAGTAGATATGAAATCATATCTGTTGTTTTAATTTTGCATTTCCCTGATAAAGAGATTGAGTTATCTTTTCATATATTATACATATTGGCCATTTCAGGTGACTTCTGCCGTGGATTACCTATTCATGTCTACTGTCCATTTTCTAGTGTATTGTTTGTCCTTTTCTTATTGATTTGTAGATGCCCTTTATATGTCCTAGAATCTAGAGACTAGTTCTTTGTCACACACATCAAAAGACTAGATGGAAACAATCAAGTCTGTGAAGCTCAGGGTACGCACAGTGAGGATCTTCCAGTTTTAAATGCCAGGTCTTGCAACCAAAGGAAATATTTCTTGCTTGTGCTGTGGGTCATTGTTGACTCGATTTGAGTATGTTTGAAAACTGAGGAAAAAATTAGAATGAAGTCTAAGTCATAAAATTTATGGCCTGTATTCTGCTGTTAAGGAAAGGAATTAATATTTGTGCACTTGGCCTATGTAATTATCCATTACAGTTGACCACTGAACAACTGGGGGGGGGGGTTTCAATCCGTGTATAATTCATAGCCGGCCCTCCATACCCAGAGTTCCTCCACATCCCAGGAATCAACCAAACAAGGACTGTTTGGTACCGTAGTATTTACTATTGAAAAATATCCACCTATCAGTGGATTGTGCAGTTCAAACCTGAGTTGTTCAAGAGTCAACTGCTAAATATTTTTCATTTGTAATATATGCATATTCATTTATGAGTTAAAACTCCATTTAACTTCATGTTAACATTTTTTTAAAGAGAGGAGACACGCATTTCTCTTCCATTGCCATTGGTATTTCCAAGCAAAGAACTGCTAACCCCACTCTTTTGTTTAACAGAAAGGGACACTGAAGCCCGGGGAGTGGGCATGGCTTGCCCAGCTCCATACAGGCAGAAATCAATCTGATTAGAACCTGTTTTCCTTAGCTCCTCAGGTCAGGGTGGGGTCCAGCTTGACCTTGGCTTCCTTCTCCCTTCCACCTGATAGCTAAGTAAGTATGCAGTCCGTGCCCAATAAATGCTCCTTTGGAAAAAGGCCCTTCATCAGCCTAGGGACAGAGCGGAGTGTCCAGACACTGCAGGGTAGGGTAGGCAGATGGCAAGTGCTGCATAAATCCTCAGAGTTGGTGCAGATAGGGCCCAATACAAACCATTGTTGGGGACGCTGTAAGTGCTTTATAAATGCTCCCAGTCGGTGCTCCGTACTAGCCTCCGGAAGGCGTCCCTAGGGGAAAGCACAGGCGCCTAATTCTTGCTCCTAGGTGACAGTCAGTACTGGTGTTTCTGGCCGGTCCCTGGTGCTGGAGAGGGCTGGAAATTCCCATAGCTCCTTCAAAGGATGGGAAAGGAGAGACCTCGGTTTATTTTCCCATCTGTGAAAAGGGGGCACAACAGTGACACGAAGACGTGCGCGGGTGGGCAGTTTTGGGGGCGAGGCTGATGGCTGGGGAAACGGACTTTCTCTCCTCCCTCCCCCATCTTTCCCATCTCGGCTTCCAAGGACTAGGAATTTGGCGTTTGGACAGTTTGTTCTTGGACGGCCAGAAGACCTCCCGACGCGACCCTTCAGGGACTGGCACACCAAGCGGTCGGAAAGGTGCGGGATCCAACGTTCCACGCGCCGACGTCCTCCCGCGCCCGGCTCCTCTCAACCTCCCGCTCCTCCTTCCCTCAATCCTCCCGCTCCCCTCCTCCTCCGTCCCCGCCCCGCTCCTGGCCTCTTATTGGCCGAGCGGGCCGGCCGGGCCTCCCCGGGATTTAAAGGGCCCGCTCTCCGCGCCGCCCTGGGAGCCGCAGCTGGTCCCGGCCTTGCGGCCTGCGGGGGAGGCTGCCCGGAGGAGGCGGCGACGGTGGCGGCGGCTGTACGTCCCCGGCCCCCTGGACCGCAGCTTTCTTACTGCCAGGTAGGTCGCTGGTAGTGCACGTGCGGCTCTCCCGCTCGCATCCTGAGCCGGCCTCCCCTTGCGGGTCTGCAGCGCGTGTGCTAGGGCCCCCTCTCCATCACCTTTCCAACTCTCCCTTCTGCTGTGTCCCTTTCCACCACCTCCACCTCCCTGCAGCCCCCGGGCCTGGGCAGGGCTTTGTTGGCGGCCGGGAGAGGCCGGGTGGGGGTGGGATGGGGCGCGCGGGGGATACAGGACACCCCCCACATCCGTTCAAGGAGAGATGCACACGGCCCCCAAGTGTCACAGGATCTCCCTCTCTGCCCTCCACACTGAGTGACTCTACCTCGGAAACCAGGGAGCCCCCCAGTTTGATATACGGGCCTACAATGTACACCATTCAATCACTATCGGACCCGGACTGTTCCCAGCATACAAGAAACACAGGTCCTTCATTCACCGCAGGTCATGGGCTGTGTGTGTGCACCCAGAACACCCCCACACACACAGCTGGCGGCTCAATCTGATATACCTGACACTCACACCCTCCCCCAGCCCCCCAGTACCCTGTCTCTACAAGGGTTGGACAGCCCCAGACTGAAATTTGAGTGCTCAAGTCCATCTCTTGAGCATCGTCTGCCCCGTGGACATCCCAGCTAAGCTCCTTCTATGTCCCCCCTTTGGCAGGTCTATCCATCTGTCCATCCATCCGTGGGGGTCCACAATGGCCACCTTCAGCCGCCAGGAATTTTTCCAGCAGCTGCTGCAGGGCTGTCTCCTGCCTACTGCCCAGCAGGGCCTTGACCAGATCTGGCTGCTCCTTGCCATCTGCCTCGCCTGCCGCCTCCTGTGGAGGCTTGGTAAGTGCCTGCCACACCATGGGCCACCACGCCAGGCCAAATCACACCTGCCACGTTCATCCATACCAAGCCCCACTTTATCCTGCCACATCTTGCCAAGCCAAGCCAGGCTCGTACACGTCCAGCCTACCACAGCCCACCAGGCTAAGCGCCATTCTACCACACCATGTCCCACTAACCCAGCCACCCCATGCTACACCACACCAAGCCACATCCTGCCATGCCAAGCCATACCTTTCCGTATCCCTGGGTTCTGGGACTGTTGAAAGCTGAGGTTCTTGAACCTTGGGATCCTGAAATGCCTACATCCCAAGGTTATAAGATCCTGAAATGCTGATGTCACAAGGTTATGGAAAGTACCATGTATCCCAAAGTGCCGTGTTATGGGGTTTGGGGATTCTGACAAGTTGAAAGTCTCACATTCCAGGCTTCCAAAATGCTGGCATTCTGGATTTCTGAAATCAAGGCATGATAAAATCTCTGGATTCTAGGATTCTGGAATGTTTCCACAAATCGTGGCAAGCCTATATCCAAACAACAAGATCCCAAGTACCCGAGATCCCTATGGGATGCTGAGAATCTTGGAAATCTGAGAATCAGAAGTTCTACACTTTCTTTTTTCTTGTTCTTTTATTTTAAATGGATGTTTTATTTTTTCCCCAGGTTTCTCATTTTGAAAAGTTTCAAAGTTACTGAAAAGCTAAGTTGAAAGAATAGTACAATGAACACCCATATATGCATCACCCGATTCTCCAACTGTCAACATCTTGCCACATTAGCTTGCTCTATCTACCTATCTATCTACCTATCTATCCGTCCGTCCATCTGCCTATCTATCATCTTCCTGAATCACTTGAATAACCTGCTGACACTTCATCCCAAATCCTCTTGCGTGTGTCCCCCAAGAACAAAGACATCTTCCCCCCACAGCCATAGCCTCAACCATCACCCCTCAGGAAATTTAATCTTGATGCCATAATATTATTCAATATAAGTTATTCAAATTTCCTCCAGGGTTCCCAAAGTGACCTTTATAGATGTCTCTTTTCTTTAAACCCAAGCCCTTCCACCTCCCCAGCTCCCCAACACCTGCTTTGGGCCCCCTGCAATCCCACCACGTTCCAACCTCTAAGCCTTTGCCTGAGCTCCATCCTCTGCCCAGGCTGCCCTACTACCAGCCCTGCTCTAATTCCCTTTCTTGTTCTCTCTCTCTCTCTCACCCAAAGGGTTGCCATCCTACCTGAAGCATGCAAGCACCGTGGCAGGCGGGTTCTTCAGCCTCTACCACTTCTTCCAGCTGCACATGGTTTGGGTCGTGCTGCTCAGCCTCCTGTGCTACCTCGTGCTGTTCCTCTGCCGACATTCCTCCCATCGCGGCGTCTTCCTCTCCGTCACCATCCTCATCTACCTACTCATGGGGTATGGGTGTATGTCCTCATCCCCACGCTGTCAGCAGAAGGGCGGGGGGATCCCCAGGCCGCCCCTCCTGAGGCTGTCCAGGACAGGGAGGACGTGGGGTGTTTCTGGAGGGGGTGGAAATCTGGGAGACTTGTTCTTTCTGAAAGCTACACAGAACAGGCTGAACTTGAGCTCCCCCTGGAGGAGGGAGCCCTGGAGAACTATTCCTCCATGAGGTTGTGCAGGGCAGAGAAGGGTATACCCTCTCTGCACCTTGGTTTCCCCCCTTTGTGGTATCTGAGGCCAGGGGAGTCATAGGGCCAAGACCACCACCTTTTTCCTCAGTGAGATGCACATGGTGGACACCGTGACATGGCACAAGATGAGAGGTAGGCAGCCCTGGCCCTCTCCCCTGCCCCAGCCCTCCAGCCCCACTCCACATCTCCTAACTCCCCCCACCCTGTCTTTCCTTCCCCGCTTTTCTCCCTCATCTGCCTAGCCCACTGGACACGCAGCCCTTAGATTCCCCTTACATCTGTGTTTCTCTCTACCGTGTCTCTTCCCCATCTGTCTGTCCCATCTCATGTCCATGCCTGACTCTCGTGAGTCAGGACATTTGCCAGTCCTGGGCCTAGCTGCTCAACTGCCTGTCTGGCCCCACGCCCACCTCTCCACACTTGCTCTTCTTTCTTACCGCCTCTCACCTGGTGTTCCCCATCCCCCCATGCTGACGTGCTCTCTGCTCATCCACTTGACCATGGGCACCACACCTAGGGGCCCAGATGATTGTGGCCATGAAGGCGGTGTCTCTGGGCTTCGACCTGGACCGGGGTGAGGTGGGTGCAGTACCCTCGCCCGTGGAGTTCATGGGCTACCTCTACTTCGTGGGCACCATCGTCTTTGGGCCCTGGATATCCTTCCACAGCTACCTACAGGCCGTCCAAGGCCGCCCGCTGGTGAGGTCCTGGGTGGACAGGTGGGCAGGGACCATGGGAAGCCACCATGGGGCAGTGTTCATGGAGCCTTGATCCCCACAGAGCCGCCGATGGCTGCAGAAGGTGGCCCGGAGTCTGGCGCTGGCCCTGCTGTGCCTTGTGCTGTCCACCTGTGTGGGCCCCTACCTCTTCCCGTACTTCATCCCCCTTGATGGTGACCGCCTCCTTCGCAAGTGAGCACAGCCTTCGAGGCCTCTGCCCAGCAGTGAGGGGGTTGGGGAGGGACCTGGGGTCTCCCCAGCTCTGAGTTGTCTCTTAATGCTTCTGTCTGTCTTCTGTTACTACAGCAAGAAACGCAAAGCCAGGTAAATGAGGGCAGGTGCTGAGGGCGAGTGGGGCTGAATGGGGGTGGGTGCACAGTCTGTGACTGATTGGTTCTGTGAGTCTGAGACTGTCTGACCATCCACCCAGTGACTAGACAGAGACTGAGTGTCTGTGGCTGTGGTTTGACCAAGATTGGCCCTATGACTCCGTGTATAATGGATACTCCGTCACATACTGTGCCTGGCTGTCCGTCTGTTCTGCTATTTCACCATCAGAAGCAAGTTATGTGTCTGCAATGGGGAGCCACAAGTATGTGTTGGTTGGTGACACTGACCTGTCTGTGACTCTAGCTAGGGGTTTGCATAGGTTGTTTACCTATCAGCCAGGGACTCCTGTGTGGGACTGGAGTTCTGGCTGTCTGACTGGGCGGTTGTCCATGATGGGAGTATGTGGCTGTCACTGGATAGGATAAATCTGGCTTGTCTGTAACCCTGGCTGGGAATGGGTCTGACTGTGGCGTGGCGTGCGCATGTCTGTGATGGATTCTGCCTGTGGGTCTGCCTTCTCTGGCTCCTTGGTATTGTCTAGCTGAGGGGCAGAACCGACCATCCACCCCTGGTGTGACTAGGATTTCATCCAGCTATTTGACTGTATGACCTTCTCCCCTACTCATTGGCCGCTGATTGTGTCTGATGCTGAATGAGGCTCTGAAGGGTGGAATGACTTGCCCAGTGTCACCCAACTAAGCAGCCAGGCACTAATTCCAGGCCTGAATCCAGAACCTATGCTTTTTCCAGTGTAAGACGCTGCCTGTCTTTGACCGTGTCTGACTGTACAACTGACAGGACGACTATCTGAGTGCAGAATTGTGTGTGCATGCATAACAGGGTGCTTGACGGTCTCTGTGCCTAACTAAAGGACTTCCGGGTATCTTATGGTCACCGAATCAGGTCAGAGAGCTTGGAGTCTGATAGTATGTGTGTCTGGCCATGTGGCTGTGAGGCCAGCCTCTAACAGTCCTTGGGTCTGGATGTCTGGCCACGTGAAGCTGCGGGACCGTGTCATATTATAGGGCAGCTCACACATCCATTTGAGCTACCTGAAACTAACTGATGGTGTACGGATGGGTAGATGTGTGGGACTATCACAACGCACCTCTTTTGCCGCCATATTTGTCTGTCTTGTTGATGAACAACTCAGGCCAGCCTCCAGGGCCTCTCTGACCCTCTTTCCTTTCTTCTCTGCTGCCTTCCTGACCCCTAGGGGCACCATGGTAAGGTGAGTCTACAGAGAGGGGCCAGGGATGCTGGCACATGGTGGGGTGTCATGCTGGGGCCTGGGCGTGATGCCTCTCTCTCCCTGGCTCCTTTCCCGCAGGTGGCTGCGAGCCTATGAGAGTGCTGTCTCCTTCCACTTCAGCAACTATTTTGTGGGCTTTCTGTCCGAGGCCACAGCCACGTTGGCGGGGGCTGGCTTCACCGAGGAGAAGGATCACCTGGAATGGTGGGGAGGGCTGGGGAGCCCCATCTCCCACAGGGTGCTGCCTAGAGGAGCTGCAGGGAGGAGGGGGGTGTTCCCGGGGGAGGGAACAGCCAAGAACAAAAGTGTGGCCATCAGGTGGGCTGAAATCCCAAATGAGTTTGCGTGTCTCTTTTGCCCATAGGGACCTGACGGTCTCTAAGCCACTGAACGTGGAGCTGCCCCGGTCCATGGTGGAAGTTGTCACAAGCTGGAACCTGCCCATGTCTTATTGGCTAAATAACTGTGAGTCACCAAGTCACCACTCCAAGAGAGTTGGCAGTCCTCAACCCACACCCCTTTCACACATTCATACAACAAGCTGAAGATAGTAGGGACCAAAAAATCTCCCAAATCCCTGCCCTTGTGGAGTTGACATTTTTGTGGGGGTAGCAGTATAATAAAAAGAAAATACACAATAGTTCAGGTAGTGATAAGTGCTATGGTAAAAAAATAAATAAATAAAGCAGGTAAAGATGATCTGGGAGTGTTAGGAGTCTGTGAGTAGGGGTGGATGCAATTTTAAGTACATCATCCAGAGCAAGTCTCACTGAGGAGCTAACGTTTGAGCAAAGACCTGAAGAAGGTGAGAGAGCAATCAATGCAAACATGTAGGGGAGGAATTTAACACATGGAAGGAACAGCAAGTGCAAAGGCCCTGAGGCAGGAGCATACCTGGCACAGTTGGAAAACAGTGAGGAGACCAGTGTGGTGGGATCAGAGTGAGCGAGGGGACCAGTGGCAGGAGGTGAGGTCGGAGAGGTGACAGGGCCTGGTTCTGTAGGGCCTCTCTGGCCACGGGGAGGACTTTGGCTTTTTCTCTGAGAGAGATCTCAGAGCAGGGTTCTGAGCAGAGGAGGGCCATGGGCTGACTTAGGTTGTACCAGGACCCTCTGGCTACTGTGAGGACAGACGGGGAGTGGGGGAGGGCAGAGTGGAAATGGGGAGGAGAGGTCAGATTCTGGATAAACTCTGAAGATAGAACTGACAGGATTTGCTGAGTTTGGTTATGGGCGACGGGGGTGGGGGCCAGATCAAGGGTGATAGTGAGGCTTTTGTCCTGAGGAACTGGAAGGGTGTAGTTGACACTGGCTGCACTTGGGAAAGACTATAGGAGGAGCAGGTTGGGAGGGAAGATCAGGAGCTAACTTTTAGACAATGTGAAGTTGGAGGCCATTATAAAGAGACTTTATCCTGGGAGCCCCAAGAGGTTGTGGGTATCCTCACCCTGCCCTATGGCCCTCCAGGAAGGGCAGGGGGGAATCTCAGGAGACACTTGCCCCACATCTCCCCCCTGCAGATGTTTTCAAGAATGCTCTCCGCCTGGGGACCTTCTCAGCTGTGCTGGTCACCTATGCAGCCAGCGCCCTCCTGCACGTGAGCAGGGCGGAGCGGGACCAGGGTGGTAGCTGTATGGGGGTGGTCGGGCCGCCTCCTCACTCACCTCATTGCCCCCCACCCCCACCCCAGGGCTTCAGCTTCCACCTGGCTGCGGTGCTGCTGTCCCTGGCGTTTATCACTTACGTGGAGCACGGTGAGGGCGGAACCCAGCCCAGTAGATGGGATGGAAGGTTGGTGGCGGGCTGGAACCACCATCCCCTGAGGCTAACCTGACGCCCTTACCTCTGCCCTCCCCCCCCGCATCTGCCCTAGTCCTCCGAAAGCGCCTGGCTCGGATCCTCAGTGCCTGCATCTTGTCGAAACGGTGCCCACCAGACTGTTCACACCAGCATCGCTTGGTGAGGGTTCAGCCTAGGCAGCCTGTTGTCCAACTCTCCCCCTCAAAAATTACTTCTGTCTCCATCTTATATCTATCTCAGAGTGCCCAGCTTCCTCTTCCAGTGCCCAATCCACCCCCATAACCTCACCTCTATTCACTGGCATCCATCTATCTAATGAACATTTATCAAGCAACTGCTGTATACTCACCTAGCATTTATTTTCCCCAGTGAACATCTGTTGAGCACCTGCTGGTATCAGGCACTGTTCTAGGTGCTGGAGACACAGTGGTGAACAAAACAGACCAAAGTCCCAGCCCTCTGGGGCAAATATTTTAACAGGGGAGACAGTAAATAAAAAATAAGTAGGGCCTCCCTGGTGGCGCAGTGGTTGAGAGTCCGCCTGCCGATGCAGGGGATACGGGTTCGTGCCCCGGTCTGGGAGGATCCCATATGCCGCGGAGCGGCTGGGCCCGTGAGCCATGGCCGCTGGGCCTGCGCATCCGGAGCCTGTGCTCCGCAACGGGAGAGGCCACAACAGTGAGAGGCCCGCATACCGCAAAAAAAAAAAAAAAAAAAAAAAAATAAGTAAAGTATAATAGTTTGTTAGATTGTGATTAGTGCCAAGGAGAAAATACATAAGAGAAAGAGAAAGAGAAAGGGAAGTATCAGGGGCTGAGTGGTTTCAAGTTTAAATGGGGAGGTGACTTTTGAGTTCTTTAACTGAAGGAGGTGAGGAAGGGAAGCATTCCAGGCAAAGGCAACAACCAGTGTAAAGGCCCTGAGATGGGAGAGGGCCTGGAATATTTGAGGAACAGGGAGGAGGCCGGTATGGGTTGAGCAGAGTGAGTGAGACGGGGAGAGGTGGGCCCTGTAGGTCACAGTGGGGATTTGCTTTCGTTTGAGTCTTTTTTATTCTCATTCTTTTTGCAACAAGAAGTATGGAGAATTTCAGATTTGCCTCCCACCCGACAACCAATGTTTATCACCATAAACCCCCAACTCAAAGCCCTACCCACCATTTTTCCTCCTCTACCTGAATACTCACATCTCCCCCAACCTGGACGCTCTCATGCTAACAGTACCCTCATCCTTGGATACCCCTTGAGCTCCCATAGGAGGATCAGAACCATCTCTTTCCTACCCTGGGGGTGGGTGCCCTGGACATCCTCATTCCTGTGTCTTGTGCGTTTCCCTGTGTGCCCCTGCCCAAGTGGGGCTGGGGGATGATGACAGGTCCAGCTGCCAAGCATATCCATCTGTCCCCCACAGGGCCTGGGGGTGCGAGCCTTAAACCTGCTCTTTGGGGCCCTGGCCATCTTCCACCTGGCCTACCTGGGCTCCCTGTTCGATGTTGATGTGGACGACACCACAGAGGAGCAGGTGAGGTGGGGCCCTGGGCTCGGGGTTACCCAGGGGTGTGCTACCTATTCATGGGAACCATGAGGACAAAGGTGGGGAGGCCAAGGCATGGGAACCTTGTGTCATCTGTCTCCAGCTTGTGTAGCCACTGCTCCACCATCTTTCTGTCCCATTGTCCCTCTGGTTGATTCATACTGTTGGGTCTTTTACGTGGGTGAAGTGTGCAAAATACATTTATTTTACTTATAAAATTTATTTTCTAGAGATGGAGTGCAAAATCCAGGTTTTGCTTTTTTAAAAGTTAATTATTTCATCATATTTTTATTTAGGTAGAATTCGCAAGATTCCTTTAATTTGTTAAAAAAATAGTTTTACTTACATTGACTGTGCAAATCCTGGATTCTACTTAAAAAGCGTATGTTGGGCTTCCCTGGTGGCACAGTGGTTGAGAGTCCGCCTGCCGATGCATGGGACACGGGTTCGTGCCCCGGTCCGGGAAGATCCCACATGCCGCGGTGTGGCTGGGCCCGTGAGCCATGGCCGCTGAGCCTGCGCACCCGGAGCCTGTGCTCCACAACGGGAGAGGCCACAACAGCGAGAGACCCGCGTAACGCAAAAAAAAAAAAAAAAAAAAAAAAAAAAAAAAAAAGTGTATGTTAAAATGTATGTACTAGTTTTATGCAGGTGGAGTGTGCACGTTCCAGGTTTTACTCCTTTTTAAATGAAAAACAATTTCAAAATAATGTTTATTCATATGGCACTAGCAGGATCCCAGTTTAGCTCCTCTTTTAGTTCATTTTTTTTCCTTTTTTATTTTTGGCCATGCTGGGCGGCTTTCGAGATCTTAATTCCCCGACCAGGGATTGAACCCTGGCCCCCACAGTGAAAGCGCCGAGTCCTAACCACTGGACGGCCAGGGAATACCCTGCATTAACTATTTTTAAAGTTTTAATAAAAATAAAACAAAAATTTTATTTAAAAAGAAGCAAAACCCAGATTTTGCACATTCAACCTGAATAAAAAATTAAAAATTGCTTTTAATGACAAAATATAAAATAAAGTTTTATTTTCAATTAAAAATTTAAGGGAATTCCTTGGCTATCCAGTGGTTAGGACTCGGTGCTTTCACTGCGGGGGCCAGGGTTCAATCCCTGGTTGGGGAACTAAGATCCCTCAAGCCATGCGGCATGACCAAAAAAAAAAAAGTTAATGCATATCACGTGGTTGAAAAACCAAACAGTATTCGATATTCAGGGGAAAGTCTTATTCCTGCCGTCTTACCCCCACCCTCTTACAGGTAACCACTTTTATTCATTTTATTAAACTGTCCTTCTAAAATTGAAGCATAATAAGCAGATATAGAAATATATTTTAATTCCCTCCCCCCTGCTTTTTACCCTAAAGGTAACACATGAATGACACTGTGCTGTATGTTGCTTTTTTCACATAATTCCTGAAAACCTTCCACATGAAGACATAGAGTGTCCTCGTTCATTTTTTCCATTGTGACACAATGTAGTTTGTCCCTTATTGGTGGACACCCAGGTGATTCCCACTCTTTTCCTATGGTAAGTGGTGCTGCAGCAAGTAATACCCTCACATCCATGTGGATTCACATAGGTGCACACAGAGCTGTAGGATCTAGTCCTGACAGAAATGGAGAAGTTACCTTTTTGCCCTCCCACCAGCAGTGTGTGATCGTGCTTGATGCCCCGACAACAGAGTGCCTCTCAGACCTCATGGATATGTTTGCCAGTTTGAGTGGAGGAAGATGATGAGTGAGGCTGAGTATCTTTTCGTATATTTAAGAGCCATTTGGGTTTTTTTTTTTTCCATTACTGAAAATGGCCTACTCACCTCCTTTGCTAGTTTTTGTCTTTTTAAAAAATCAATTTCTAGGAGCTCTTTATATATAAGGGAGAGTACAGGTCAGAGAGTGGGATTGCCTTGTCTTTTTTAAATTTTTGAAAGAGAAGAAAATACAAAAGAAAAAAACTAAATCTGCTTACCTTTCATATGTACCCAATCTCTTCTCTGGGGCCTCACTCAGGGTTGCAGTGGAGTCACAGCAACGTCCTTGAGCAAAGGATAGGTTTTCCTGAGACCTTCTTCGTTCTTGCTGAGTGGGACCGACCATCACCGCTTTCTCTCCCACAGGGCTACGGCATGGCATACACTGTCCACAAATGGTCAGAGCTCAGCTGGGCCAGTCACTGGGTCACTTTTGGATGCTGGATCTTCTACCGTCTCATAGGCTGAGGCACATCTGTGGACCCTCACAACTCTCTCAAGACCCCTCCTCAGGGTGCCAGCTCTGATGGGGGATGAGGGAAGGCCCTCTCTCTAATTCTTGACCCTCTCTCCATCCTTGACCCCCCCAACACCCATACACACACACACACACACACACACACACACACACACACACACACACACCATTTCCATGCCTGTCAATCCCCACCCCACCACAAGGCGGGAAGGGAGTGGTCCCTGCTGGGGCCTAGGGGCGGGGGATGCTTGGGGAAGCAGAGAGGGGGAGATCCAGGGCCTCCCCGCCTTCCTTGTTCCTTTTTATATACAGTTTGTTATTATCAAATAAAAGTAGGAAGTATACAAAAGGCTCGCTCTTCACTGCTCAGTGGGGAATAGAAGTGAGTGAGGAAGGGGGCACAGCATGGATAAAGGTTTGGAAGCTAGAAACCATGAAGAGGGAGGTTGTGATTGGTTCATGGTTAATTTATTATCACTCATGATTGGATGATGAGCCTGAGGATAGCACTGCTTGATTTGAGTGGGGCCAGGACAGATTGGATACTTGGATGTAGGGGAGGCCTGATACTAATTGGCTGGAAAAACTGAGGGATCCCCATTCGGTTTGTTTTCTCTGGGACAGAGGAGAGAAAGACTGATGAAGAGTTGATGCTTATTGGTCCTTAGGACTGAGGGGTGTGGGTTCTAATTGCATAGGAGGCCTGGGTTGGATCTGGATACTGACTTAGTCTGGGTGCCCACTGGGTTAGAGTTATGGAGTCCTGATTGGTTCTTTAGAGTTGGCAGGGGGAGATTGAGGGTCTCCATGCCAATTGGCCAACAAGGCTGAAGAGCCTGGGTTTTGATTGGTTCTTCTGACTTGAAGTCGGGAGGGGTGAAGATGGCCTGAGGGAGAGGCAGAGGCAGCGTGTAGGATTTGATCTGCCTGTTGTATTAACAGTTACCTTGCCCATTCGGGGATTAGGATTGAAGGTTGGTCTGGGAAAAGATTTCGTTGCTCTGCCTTTGAAAATGAGGGCAAAGGTGAAAGGACACAACGCAATGCTGATGCAACAGCACAGAAACACCCGACTTCCGATGTGATTTATAAGGGGATAGGAAACTAAAGCCGCGACTCGCTGCAGGTTGGCTTCCGCCGAAAACGCCCACCAACCTTGGCCCTCCCAACCTCTTCCACGCCTGACTGGGTCTCAACCAACAGCGAAAATGGTACCAACGCGTGAGGGCGGGGTCGGCGGCACAGAGAATTACTATTGGTTGCGAGCGGCACTGGCCTCCTTCCCACCCCCTCCATTGGCCAGTTCCGTAAGGCGGAACCTGTGAGGGGTTGGGTTTGAACTAGGGATATTTCGGAGCCAGCGAGCGATCCTAGAGAGACCCTGGAGCCGGTGGGAGAGACCGCTGCAGCCGCGCTGCTGGGTGAGTGCCCTCCGCCTGGCCTGCCACTCCATCCCTTAGTTCTCAATTGCTAAATGGCCAGCCCTCGGCGCGCCTGCGCGAGAGCCTACCCCCCCCCCACACACGCGCCGTCCCACCACCCCCGCCACCCCCACGCGCCTGCGCAGGACCCCCGGCTACCGCGCGGTCGTCCGGACGACAGAAGATCCGCCTTCTCATTGGGCAGCTGAACTAGAGGGTTCTAGTTCTGATTGGTGGTCTCTGTATTTGACCCTCCTTTTTCTCTTTACCGCCCCGCGCAAGGCTCCTCTTTGTTGCCGGTTAGCCGCAGGCTGCGCAATTTCGGGAGGGGTCGGGCGATCCCACACACTGGACCTGAGGGTCGTCGTTCTGATTAGTCTTCTCTCTTCTGTCCTGCAGTTTCCAGGACTACGGGGAGGGTAATAGCTTTCCGTTGCATGATGCAAGACAGTGACCCCTGCAAATGGGACCTTACCTGGTCGTTGTGTCTCCCCCAGCCGACTGTGACCCCTGAGGGCGGGGATCAGGTGGCTCCCCCACCAAAGCGTGACCAATGAGGGCTGGGACCTAGTCTGATTCTTGTGTCTGCCCACCAGACTGTGACCAATGAGGGCAGAGACTGGGCCTGGTTCCTATCTTCCCCAGCAAACTGACCAATGAGGGCTGGGACCTGTTCTAGTTCCTGTGTCCACCGCATCCTATGGCTCCCGGAGGGCTGAAACAAGCTTTCAGTCTTTCTGTGGCCTTATAGTCATGTTTTTTAAAACAGTAAATAATTAGATTATTTTAATCATGTCTGTATTAATTGGTTAATTGAGTCCATTTACATTTCTTGTCATAATAAACTATTTGGATTTGATTTTATGATCTCATTCTGTGCTCTCTATTTGTTCAGGTTTTTCCTTTCCTTTTATTCTCCTTTCCACACACCTCCATCAGCCTACAAAGACATGACCACCAATGCCAGCCCCGTGCACCCATACTGGCCCCGGCACCTGAGGCTGGACAACTTTGTGCCTAATGACTGCCCCACCTGGCATCTCCTGGCTGGCCTCTTCTCCATCTCTGGGGTCTTAGTTGTGACCACATGGCTGTTGTCAGGTCATGCTGCGGTCATCCCACTGGGGACTTGGCGGAGACTGTCCCTGTGCTGGTTTGCAGTGTGTGGGTTCATTCACTTGGTGATTGAGGGCTGGTTCAGCCTCTACCACGAGGACCTTCTCGGAGACCAAGCCATCTTGTCTCAACTCTGTGAGTCCTGAGTTCTTCAGTGTGCTGTGGAAGGGAATTTCCTGGGCAGGGATTGGCTTAGATGTTTACCCACTTACCAACTCTTTGCCATTCATTTTATTTTATTTTTTATTTATTTATTTTTTTGTGTGGTACGCGGGCCTCTCACTGTTGTGGCCTCTCCCATTGCGGAGCACAGGCTCCGGACACGCAGGCTCAGTGGCCATGGCTCACGGGCCCAGCCACTCCGCGGCATGTGGGATCTTCCCGTACGGGGGCACGAACCTGCGTCCCCTGCATCAGCAGGTGGACTCTCAACCACTGCGCCACCAGGGAAGCCCATTTTAAATAAAACTTTTAAATTTATTTAACTTTTTGTTGCATATATATTCACATGGATCCCAAACTAAGCAATTTAAAGAGGTATGTGGTGAAAATCTGCGTTCTATCCACCAAGTTTCCCCAAATAATTGCATATGTTTCTTTTCAGGGTTTTACACATAAATTAACACACATAAGCCTCAGTTTGCTCAATTATAAAAGAGGGATAATAAGTCATATCCAAATATATGTAAGACACTTAGAACAGTGTTTGGCAGATAGTAGATGCCATATTACTTTATTATCATCATCTTTATTTTTTCTTTTGTGTAAATGGTAACATGCTATGTACACTTCTGAACTTTGCTTTTTTTAAATGAGGACACTTACAGAACTATTGGACTTTTCCAGTATTGATAGCATTTTCCACCAACATTTTGCTGTTACAAACAATACTCCTTTTTGGCCTCAAGAATAAATCCGCTAGAACATTCTTCTGCAAGTCTCCATGTGGAGATCTGCTTTCATTTCTCTTGGGTAAATATGGAGGAGTGAAATGGCTGGGTCACATGGTAGATGTGTGTTTACCTTTATGAAAAACCGCCAAACTTTTCAAGAACGGCTGCACCAAAAAAAAAAAAAAAAAAGGCTGCGCCATTTTATATTCCCACCGGCAGTATATGAGAGTTCTAGTTTCCCACATCCTGACACTTGGTAAGGTCAGGTGTTTCTTAAATTTTAGTCCTTCCAGTGGATGTGAGTGATATCTCATTATGGTTTTAATTTGCTTTCCCTTAATGACTAACAAAAGTTTGAGTAGCTTTCATGTGTTTATTGACCATTTGGAAATCCTCTTTTGTGAAAAACCTATTCCAGTCTCCTATTTTTACATTGGGTGATCTGTCTTTTTCTTGATTCTCTGCTCACTCTTTCATTTACTCATCTGTTCACCTTCTCTTTCTCTCTCTCGCTGTCACTCACTCATTGGCTACATCCCTCACTCCATCATTTACACCTGCCTCATTTTATTTCACAAACATTTATTGAATACCAGACAATCACAGCAACACTTATTGTTCTGTGCCAGGTTTGCACACATTATCTTGTATAATTAACCCTAGAGTCCAAACAACTACCCCATTTCACAGATGAGGAAACTGAGGCATGGGGAAGTTAGTCTGAGTTCCTTTTCCTGATGATATTCTTCATGTATGTCTCTTGTCTTCTTCAGGGAAAGAGTATGCCAAGGGAGACAGCCGATACATCCTGTAAGTGTTTGCCTCTGTCAAGGGAGACCTGTGTTTTGGAGGGGTGGTGAGTCAGGGACCACTAATGGGGTGCCTTGTGGGGAGAGCACAGTGATGCCAGTGCCCCCAATCCTTTCCCTTGCAGGAATGATAGCTTCATGATATGCATGGAGACCATCACAGCTTGCTTGTGGGGACCACTCAGCCTATGGGTGGTGATCGCCTTTCTCCGCCAGCAGCCCCTCCGCTTTGTCCTACAGCTTGTGGTCTCTGTGGGTGAGGAGAGGGCCCACACTGGGTGCTTGAGGGCTTGATGGGGGACCCACAGACATGGGGGCATCCCTGCAGGTGGGACCTCTCAATGTGCCCATCCAGGGCTGAGTCAGACTGAATGACAAACTCCCTGAGGTTCTGGAACAGCCACGCCCCTCTTGGCCTGAATTCTCAAGCGAGGAGGGTTCATTTCTCCTCCCACCCCATCACAAAGCCTCCCATGAAGGTTACGGTTACATGAGGTGGCCCATGCTGGTGGGAGGCCCCCGCATCCTCCAGGAGCAAGATTCTGAGTTTCCTTCATCTGAGATTCAGTCCTCTTATGTTCTTACTTTGTTAACTTTCTGGAAATGTGAGTTCTCTTTAGTCCTGGAATCCTGAGCTGTCTTGAATGAAAGGATTTTGAGCTTCCTTAAACTCTAGAGATATGAACTCTCCTGAGTTCAGAAAGTCTCAGCTTCTGATTTCTGGAAATCTCACTTTTCTGTTTTCTCAAATCCTCAGCCGTATGATTGCAGAACTCTCATGTCTCTGAATTTGGGAATGCTGAGCTCTGATGACTTGGAAAATGGCTTGGAATTGTTCCCCCTCCTTACAGGATTTCCTTCTTCCCTTTCTATCTCCCACAGGTCAGATATACGGGGATGTGCTATATTTCCTGACAGAGCACCGTGAGGGATTCCAGCATGGGGAGCTGGGCCACCCGCTGTACTTCTGGTTTTACTTTGTCTTTTTGAACGCCCTGTGGCTGGTGCTGCCCGGAATCCTCGTGCTTGATTCTATAAAGCAACTGGCTCGTGCCCAGAGCACGCTGGACACCAGAGCCACAAAAGCCAAGAGCAAGCAGAACTAATGAGTGATGAACTGGGCTTGAACACTGGCTATTGAGGAACTCTCCACCTGCCAGAAGATTCCAACCCTTGCTCTCACAGGTTGGAAGGACAAATCGAATTGATCTGTCAAACTCAGGCTGATGGGTGGACAGGGGGAAGAAAGGAGCTGTGTGGAGCTACTGTCAGCAGCTGTTGGGACAAAGGTACAAGAGAACCTTGGAAGTCTGTGATGGGGACAATTTTTTTTAATCGGGAAATAAAGCTCTTGACCCTATACTGAGAGATGTTTAATGACTAACCCAGAGATGCCCCATGACTGACCCCATAGACCCATCCAGCACTCATTCCACAGACCACCATTCTCTCAGCCATAGACTGCCATCATCATCATGTAGACCTCGAATCTATGACCTCACAAATCCCCACTGACCCCACAGATTCCTCTGATGGCTGATTAGATCCATGAATCACACCTGTCAGCTCTTTTAAGGCGTGATCATCCACCCACACCCTTGGCGTTCTCTCCGGAACACACCTCTCTTTTTGCAATATGGACAGGCTGAGAATTTTCCAAATCCAAGTTCTTCAGTTTACTCAACCTCTTGTCTCCTGATCAGGTACCCCACAACTACCCCATCACTAACTCCACAGACCCCTCATTACTCACTCCAAAGACCCCCATCACTACCCTAACAATCCCATCACTCAAACCAGAGATCCCACAAAACACCACCTTCCCATCACTCACACCACATACTCCATCATTAACAACTAAGATACCCATCACTCTCCCCACAGCCTTTCATTTGCTCCATAGACAGACCATCATTCACCTCACAGACCTCTGTCACTCACACCACAGACCCCATCACTCGCCCCAACAGACCTCCCATCACGTACAACTCCAAGACTCACCTCATAGACTCCCTATCATGTGTCACACAAACCCTCTCACTCTCCCCACAAACCCCCTATCATTAACCCCATAGGCCTCATCACTCACCATACAGATCCCTTATCACCACCGTATAAGCTCCCCATAGCTCACCCTGCAGAATCCATCACTTACCTTACTTACCCCATCACTCACCCTATAGATCTGGGAAGATCCCCAGATCTTCCATCACTTACCCCATATCCTATCACTCAACCCCACAGACCACCTATCATGTACCCACAGATACTCTTCACCCTACAGGCCCCCATCACTCATCCTGCACTCTGTCATTAACCTCATAGACCTTCAGTCATAAAACAAATGGGTACTTGAGGAATTTTGAGATGACAAAGAATGAATAATAAAACTGCAGATACCTGGAGACTGGCTCCAGGTAACCTGTGCGGAGCAAGACTTCAGTTTAAATCCTGGTTCTGCTCAAGCCTACAGTGTAGCTTTTGAGAAATGCCTCACTGTTAAGGCCGTGCTTCACCTTCTCACCTCAGATCCATCACTTACCTCATGGTTTACTTAAGGCATGCTGGCCTCTGTGCTCTTCCTCAGACACACCAGGCACAGGCCCACCTTCCGTCCATTGCACTGTCTGCGCTCTGTGCCACTTACTATCGCTTTGGTCTAGAGCACGTTTTCCTCTTTCATTCAGTGCTTCCATCTGTAAAATGCTGATAATAATAGTACCTATCTCATAGGGTTTTTATGCAGATTAAAGGAATTAATATATTTAGACTATCTGGCATACACTTTGTTGAATGGAACAATGAACAAATGAAAGAGAAAGTTCTCCCCAGCACTATGACAAGGACCTCCTTTTTGAATTCCTTGCTTCCAGTATCTTTCCTTCCAGGGCCCTCTCCACAAGCCAAGACAGGGACATCTGATCACATCATACCCCCATCTAAAACCTGTGCTCCAGGGCCCTCAGGATAAAACTCCAAGCTCTAGGCTAATGTTTTGCTCATTCCACCCTATGGTAATTTTAATGAGAAACAGACTTTCAAACTCCCTGTTTCCATCAGAAAATCCAGCAGTGCCACAGAAGTGTTTTAGAATTGCAGACTTCTCTAAAAAGGTAACGTTAAGGGTAGCATCCATACAATACTGCAGCAACAGCTGGAGTCCAGGTAACTTACAGGACTCCTTTGTGAGAAATTACATTTGTAAGGGCAGCCTGTATTTTGTCCAAACCATACAGATGTTATACAGTAAAGTGAGGAGAATGCCTTTTTGCATTTTGTGGTACATAAAGTTTCTCAAAGGAGTCTAAGCTATGTCCAGTATTCAGCTGATATTTGGTGGACACACACCATTTAATAACAGGACCGATCTCAACGTGTTGTAAGGATTCAATAAAAACAAAGGCAAACTTTAAAAAGCTAGGACCTCCAGAGAGCATACAAATGGCTTTTTTGGGTAAATTACTTATTGAAGTATAACATGCGGGCAGAAACTGCAAAAATCATAAATGTAAAGCTCCCATGAATTTTCACAACGTGTAAACTATGTTTTAAAAGATTCTGGAAAAAGGATTATTCTTCCGTTCAGCGGATTCATTTGAAGTGAGGATTACAGGCGTTTGAAATAGATGACATCATCTCTAAGCAGAGACGCGAGGCGAGTTGGGGCGGGATGTGGAAGCCCTGACGTCGTCGCGCAGCAGCTTCCTTTCCCCGCCCACTTTTCTCGCCTGAATAGGTCGTCACTTTAACACGCACCTAGGTGAACCCGGAAGCAAACTGCCCAAACAACCAAACCAAGGACAAGGGCGGGGCGGGCCCTCAATAGGCGCCTGCACACTGGCTAAAGTGAGGCAAAATGCCCGGCTTTGCGGGGCGGGGCTCCTGGCAACAGCACACTGTGCGCATGCGCAGAGGCGACCTCCACCCTGTGCCAGGTGGTGGGGGGGGTAGGGTCCTGTGGCGCCCTCTGCGCCTGCGCCCGGGCGCAAGGTGGGGCCGCAGGCGCCCGCATTCTGGGGTGTGCGCAAGGGTAGGGGGCAACAGTCAACTGTCACCCGGAGGCGGGTGGTGGAGGGATGGCGACGGCCTCTGGATCCTCGGACTTGGCCGGCTCCGGAGCGCCCCCGCCTGGTGGGGGAGCCCAAGCGGCAGCTGAGGAGGAAGAGCGAGAGGTGGTGCGGGTCCGAGTCAAGGTGAGGCTGGCGGCCCGTCGTCCAGCCCGCCCAGAGCTCCCGGGGGAAGGGAAGGCGGTGACTGTCCTAGGCTAGAGGGCGGGACCTGAGAATTGGGGTGTTACGTGAGGGGCGAGGCTTGAGGGCAGAGTGATGGTGGCGTGAGTGGAGGGTGGGGGAGAGGCTGGACCTGGGAATGCGAGGGCAGGGCATGGGGCGTGAGGACTGCAAATGGAAAGGTAGAGGCCTCTGGAATGGATGGGTGGAGATTGTGGGAAGAGAGGAGGGACTATAGGGCTGGAGGAGGGGCCTTAATAGTTGAGTGGGGCCTTGAGAAATGAGGGAGGCTGTTGCTGTCTGAAAAGGAGCCGCTGACATCAGTCAACATATGTGTTGAGAGTGCACTTTTGTGCAAGTCCCCACCCTGGATGAGCGGACATACTCGTCGGGGAGACAAACAGCTCAATAAATGAGATGCTTCAGACACTGGTTAATGTCATGGGGAAATAACGAAAAAGGTTTGGAACTAGGGAGTTACTTTAGCCAAGGTCGTACAGGGAAATCCCCAGAGAGGTACTGAAGGAGCAGAGACGCAAATAAAAAGGAGTCAGGCATGTGCATATCAGGGGGGAAGAGTGTTCTAGACAGAGGGAACAGCAAGGGCAAAGGCTGGGAGGTGGGGATGAGCTTGGCATGTTCCCTTAGGTTCCCATGTTGCTGGAGCCCAGAGAGTGAGGGGAAGGGTGGTAGGAGGTGAATCGGAGAGGTAAGGGAGGGGCAGATTGCGAAGGGCCTTTGGCGTGTACTCTTGGGTAAGAAAGCTGTTGCAGTAGTTCCAGCAGGCAGTCAGTGATGGTGGCTCAGACTAGGGTCGTGGCACTGGTGGTGATGAGAAGAGGGTAGATTCTGGTGAGAAGTAAACAGATCACTTCAGTGTAATAGAGGAAGCTCAAAGGTAGAGGTTTGGGAGTTCAGAAAAGAGAAGATGCCTGAGCTGTGAGTGAGCCAGCTGAAGAAAGTGGGAAGGACGTACCAGACTGGGGGGTCTGCATAAGCAAAGGCCTGGAGCCAGAATGTGTTCAGAGTAACTTCCAGGAGTTTGGTAGTGCCAGAGTGTAAAGTTCAAAAAAGCTGACTGGAGAGAGGCTGGCTGGGGTCCTATAGGCCCACCTGTTGGGGCTCCTGGGGTTCCCTTTGAAGAGATTCAAGCAGGGGAGTGTTGTAGATAGATGTGCTATATTGGTTGCAGCGCAGAGGACTGGTTTAGTGAGGGCCAGACTGGACGTGGTGATCCAGGCAACCATCATTGAGGGGATGTAGAAGAAGGATTGGGTGCCTGGACTATTGCAGTAGCCCCCTCACTGGAACACTCCTTTCTCCTTTGTCCCCCACAGACTGTTCATAGAGCAGCCAAAAGGATCCTGTTAAATCCTGAGTCAGACCACATCCCTCCTCTGCTCAGAACCCTCCCAAGCCTCCGCCACCCTCCACTCAGAGCAAAAACAGCAGTTCTCCCCATGGCTCAGAACTCCCACCTTGATCTGGTCCCTGCCACTCACTCCATGTCAGCATGGTGATGTGACCCCTGATGGCCTACCCCTGTCTTCTCTCCCCAGAAATGTGAGAGCTTCTTGCCACCTGATTTTCGCTCTTTTGCTGTGGACCCCCAGATCACCTCACTCGATGTGTTACAGCACATCCTCATCCGAGCCTTTGACTTGAACGGGTGAGTAACGGGATGCTGGGGAAAACCAGTGGGCCACCCACCTCGACAGCGGTTGTTTGGAATTTTTATTGTTGTTGTTTGGTAAAGGGGGAGGTTGTTTTATTATTATTACTATTATTATTATTATTATTATTATTATTATTAAAATAATCCCACAGTGAACAAACAGCCACATACATATCTTGGAATATTTGGGGAAATCTAGTCATAGGAGTAATATTGCTGAGTTAAACGGTGTATGCTTTTTTTAAATTTCAACAGATGTTTCCAAAATGTTCTCCAGGTAGGTATTACCAATTTACAGTCTCACCAGCAGCACATAAAATTCCTGTTTCCCTCACACCCTCACAAACACTGGCTACTAAAAATATTGGAAAATTTGCCAACCTGGTAGATGAAAAGTAGTGTCTCTTGGAGGCAGGTGTGATGACTATTTTGTTGTCGTTGTTATTTTGGACGAATGCACATGGTAACAAACTCAAAGAATACAAAAGCGATGGGTATTTAGGATGTTTCCATGGTTACAATAGTTATCACACAACATACTTCTTTGCATAGTTGCACAGGTGTATCTGAAGAACAAATTCTTAGTTGTTATTTGACTTTTTGTGCATAAACATTTTTTGTTGTGAAAAATAACAAACATACAGATTGCTTTTTTTATGCACAAGGCTGCTTTCTTCCCAATTCTATCCCTCAGCTACTCTGTTACCCTCCCTAGAGGGGACCACATTACCAGTTTCCAATGTGCTCTCCAGATACAAGCAGGTGTGTGTCTGCTTCTGTTTGTGAAACAAAATAGAAATAAATGATCTGACCTCAGGCTGCCTGAAATCCTTGGCACAGTGCCCAGCACACAGTAGGAAGTTGTTTTCAAAATCATCTATCCTCCTCGGCTTCTTTTGGAAACTGTCCCTGAGGCCTCCAGGGCACTGGGGCACTGAAAGCTGCCATGTCTCCTCTGGCCAGGAAGAAGAATTTTGGTATCGGCTACCTGGGCCGGGATCGGCTGGGGCAGGAAGCTTATCTCTCACTCCTGTCTGACTGGGACCTCAGCACGGCCTTCGCCACCGCCTCCAAACCTTACCTGCAGTTGCGTGTAGATATTCGGCCCACTGAGGATAGTGAGTACCTGGTGCCTCGCAGGCACTGCTCTGGGATGCCCCCCTTTTCCCGTGGGATGACTCCACTCCTCACAATGCACTCCCTCACAGTGGGCTAGAGAGCAAGGAATCCTGGGTCCAAATCCTGGCTTGGCCAATGGCCCTCAATTTCTTTATCTGTAAAGTAGAGATAATGGTATCTTAGGGCCATCATGATGATTAAACAGGGAAATTCATGTAAAAAGCCTGGAAAGGTGCATGGCTGCATAGTGAATGCTCAAAAAGTATTAGCTCTAATAACAATAACGATCACATTTATTATAGCATATAATGTAGTAATATATAATTGCATAATGCAATATAATAATAGAGCCACAGTATTATATGTTTCAGTTATAATAATATTGTAAATATAACAATGCTGATTATAGTCATGGTAATTGTATTTATTCATTCACTCACCCTGCACTCATATTCATTTGTTTGTTCCTTTTATCTCTCAGCCATTTCCAGTCTTCTCATATTTGTTCCCCTAGTCTTACCTGTACTGGTCCCTGAGAGCCCACAGGTAAATTAAGACACCGTCCCCAAAATTTGATTATGGAGCATACATTAGAAAATAATAGTGTGTCAGTGTTAAAGTTCCTGGGTATGGTAACGGTATTATGGTTATAGAAGGAAAATATCCTTGTTCTCAGGAAAAACACAGTTAAGTATTAAGGGGTAAAGCATCATGATATCTGCAAATAATTCAGCAAAAAAATATACAATGGAATATTACTGAGCCATAAAAAGAAACGAAATTGAGTTATTTGTAGTGAGGTGGATGGCCCTAGAGTCTGTCATACAGAGTGAAGTAAGTCAGAAAGAGGAAAAACAAATACCGTATGCTAACACATATATATGGAATCTAAGGGGAAAAAAAAAGGTCACGAAGAACCTAGGGGTAAGACGGGAATAAAGACACAGACCTACTAGAGCATGGACTTGAGGATATGGGGAGGGGGAAGGGTAAGCTGTGACAAAGTGAGAGAGTGGCATGGGCATATATACACTACCAAACGTAAAATAGCTAGCTAGTGGGAAGCAGCCGCATGGCACAGGGAGGTCAGCTCGGTGCTTTGTGACCACCTAAAGGGCTGGGATAGGGAGGGTGGGAGGGAGGGAGACACAAGAGGGAAGAGATGGAACATATGTATATGTATAACTGATTCACTTTGTTATAAAGCAGAAACTAACACACCATTGTAAAGCAACTATACTCCAATAAAGATGTTAAAAAAATTAAAAAATTAAAAAAATTATATATAAGCAAGATGAAGCAAATGTGGCAAAAATGTGAACAGTTGGGGGAGCTAGATGAAGGACATACGGATGGTCAATGTATTCATCTTTTAACTTTGTCATAGATTTGAAATTTTTTAAAATAAAAAGTTGTGGAGTGGAAGACACGGTTCCCAGCCTTGGGGAATTCACAGTGTCTATTTGGGGTGACTGAGGCATTTTATTTTACTTTATTTATTTATTTTTAATATTTATCTATTTATTTGGTTGTGCCAGGTCTTAGTTGCGGCTCGCGGGCTCCTTAGTTGCGGCTTGCCGGCTCCTTAGTTGTGGCATGCATGTGGGATCTAGTTCCCTGACCAGGAATCAAACCTGGGTCTCCTGCATTGGGGTCATAGAGTCTTAACTACCGTGCCACCAGGGAAGTCCCGAGGCATTTTATTGATGTCATAATAACATATAAATAGCTAACATGTGTCGAACACTTGGGGCCATTCTGCACACATAATGTTTATTCATTGGATTGTCAAAACAATCCTACAGGGTAGGGACAATCATTATCCCAATGTTATAAATGGGGAAACTGAGGCTCATAGAGGGGACAGGACTTGTCCATGTGACACAGACAGTAAGTGGAGGAGCAGGATTTGAACCCAGGTGGTGGCTGAACTGTCTTCAGAGTCCTTGCTTTTAACCATTTAACTCTACAAAATGTGGGGCTTGTTAAGAAGAGGAAATTAGAGAAAAAGATAGGCAGAGAGAGAGAGAGAGAAACAAGAGTCAGAGGGAAAGATAGTGACAGAGACAGGCAGAGAGACAAATGGGAAAAGACAGGTAGCCAGAGACACAGGAACCTCTACACTGAGCAGCCCTATGTGCTACTATGTGTCAGTCACTTAGCTAAGTCCCCAAGCCCCCATTTCCTCACCTATAAAATAGACACAATAGCACTATTTCAGTAAAGAAATAAAATCTGCCCCACTAATAAACACGTGAAGAAAACCCCAACTGCACAAGAACTGAGAGGAATGCAAATTACAGAGAGACACACACCCATCAGTTTGGCAAAAGGACATTTAAAAGTTATCTTTTTAAAGAGCATCAACTTTCCAGTTACTGATGAGTTAGTTCTATTCCTACCATTGTCTTGTTTCCCAAACTCCTGCAAATACACGAATTCCTGATCCCCTTACACTGATCTCTTTGTTCAACCCTAAGCCAATTCTATGTTGTTTTAATCATGTAGCTTTATGATATGTTTTAATGTTCTCCTTTTAAATTTTTTTCTTGAATATTCTCACGCACTTACTGTTTTTTTTTAATTATTATTTTTTTTGTATGCGTTGGGTCTTGGTTGCTGCGCATGGGCTTTCTCTAGTTGCGGCAAGTGGGGGCTACTCTTCATTGTGGTGCATGGCCTTCTCATTGTGGTGGCTTCTCTTGTTGCAGAGCATGGGCTCTAGGGTGCGTGGGCTTCAGTAGTTGTGGCACACAGGCTCAGTAGTTGTAGTGCACAGGCTTAGTTGCTCCATGGCATGTGGAATCTTCCCAGACCAGGGCTCGAACCCATGTCCCCTGCACTGGCAGGTGGATTCTTAACCACTGCACCACCAGGGAAGTCCCACTGTTCTTTTCATTTAATAGAATTAGCTTATCATTTCATTAAAATCCTGATGGGAATTTGATTGGAGCTGCTTTTTTTTTGGTGGGGGGGGGTGCTGTGCCACACAGCTTGCAGGATCTTACTTCCCTGACCAGGAATGGAACCCAGTGAACCTGGGCCCACGGCAGTGAAAGTGCCAAGTCCTAACCACTGGACTGCCAGAGAATTCCCTGGAGTTGCATTTTTTAATGAAACTATTTTTTTTTTTTAGCCGCACCACGTGGCTTGTGGGATCTTAGTTCCCTGACCAGGGATTGAACCCAGGCCCTCCACAGTGAAAGCACAGAGTCCTAACCACTGGACCGCCAGGGAATTCCCTAATGAAACTAATCTTTAATTATCCAGTAAATACATTCTCCTTATTATAAATAATGCTGAAGTCTCCTGGAACCACTGTGCCTAATCTTTTTTTTTTAATTTATTTATTTTATTTATTTTATTTTTGGCTGCACTGGGTCTTTGTTGCTGCACGCGGGCTTTTCTCTGGTTGCTGCGAGCAGGGGCTACTCTTCATTGCAGTGCGCGGGCTTCTCATTGTGGTGGCTTCTCTTGTTGGGAGCACGGGTTCTGGGCGCATGGGCTTCAGTAGTTGTGGCACACCGGCTCAGTAGTTGTGGCTTGCGAACTCTAGAGTGCAGACTCAGTAGTTGTGGCTCACGGGCTTAGTTGCTCCGCGGCATGTGGGATCTTCCCGGACCAGGGCTCAAACCTGTGTCTCATGCATTGGCAGGCGGATTCTTAACCACTGCACCACCAGGGAAGCCCCCACTGTGCCTAATCTTGTTCCCCTACCCTTTTGCCCTGCAGAAGCTACTTTGATCAGTTTGATGTGTAACCTTACAGGTCCTTTATTTATTCACACACATATACACACAGACAAATTAATCTACATATAGAGATACGTAAGTATATTCATATTTGTACATATACACAGACGGTATGTGTTTAACATTAATGGGATCATGCTATACATTAATAGGTAAGTAAGGGCTTCCCTGGTGGTGCAGTGTTGAGAGTCCGCCTGCCGATGCAGGGGACACAGGTTCGTGCCCCAGTCTGGGAAGATCCCACATGCCGCGGAGCGGCTGGACCCGTGAGCCATGGCTGCTGAGCCTGCGCATCCAGAGCCTGTGCTCTGCAACGGGAGAGGCCACAACAGTGAGAGGCCTGCGTACTGCAAAAAAAATAAATAAATAAGTGAGTAAGTAAGTGTCCAATCGATGGAGCTGTTACAAATATTATTAATGGAATTCTTGGGATTGTGTTCGTGACTGTGAAAGCAACAGGCACGTTGTGACCACTTAGATGGCCCAGTCCCTCTTTCAGGGAAGAAGTCAGTTTCTGTCACCTCTACAGTTGGAAGATTACCAAGCCTAGACCATCAACCAATCTGTATTTGTGATATGAATTCTCTTTCTGTCATATGTATTGCAGATATTTCTTTCCAAGCTTATCTTTTTGTTTTATGGCTTTGTTTATGGTGATTTTTTGATCCTATCAAAAACTAAACTATGTATGCAGTCTTATACATATATCTGTCTTTTTCTCTATGATTTCTGAATTTCTCCTTACTTTGGAACATCCTCCCCATCCACAAGCTTATACAAATATTCTCCTACATTTTCTTCTAATATGCTTATTAATTTCTTTTCTACATATAAATCTCTGTCAGCATTGTGATTAGTAGACCTAGCTTTAAAAAAAATTCCAGACAAATAGGTATGTCAGCATCATCTATTAAATAACACTTTTTCTACGCTGATTTGAAATGCCACTTCTGTCATGTACTGAGTTCCCATATGTCCTTGGATTTATTTCTGGGCTCTCTATATTGAATTCCACCAGTTGGCTCTGTTTGTCTCATGCTATGCTAACACCATATTTTTATCACAGTGGTTTTGTGATACATTTTAATAAGGCAAGCATTACCTTCCTCCCACTATTCTTTTTTTTTTTTGGCTCTCCTTTTTCTTAACTATTCTTAAATGTGAATTCTTTCATATGAACCTTAAAATAATTTTATCCAGTTCAAGGAAAAAACCCACTACATCACTGATTGGCATTGCACAAAATATATAATTTAGGATTTGGGAGGTTTGACAATTTTATGATAAGGAGGTGCAGTATGTATAGTACATATTGTGTAATACTGCAAGAAGGGCCTGGGGCAGCACCCCATAATGAAACTTGCATGTTTCTTCAGGGAAGTGTGTGCATATTCACACTTAGTGAGTTACATAAAGACTAGATATAGGGCTTCCCTGATGGCGTAGTGGTTAAGAATCTGCCTGCCAATGCAGGGGACCTGGGTTTGAGCCCTGGTCTGGGAAGATCCCACATGCCGCGGAGCAACTAAGCCCGTGCACCACAACTACTGAGCCTGCGCCCTAAAGCCCACGAGCCACAACTACTGAAGCCCACGTGCCACAACTACTGAGCCTGTGTGCCACAACTACTGAAGCCCACACACCTAGAGCCCGTGCTCTGCAACAAGAGAAGCCACTGCAATGAGAAGCCCGTGCACCGCACCAAAGAGTAGCCCCTGCTCACCACAGCTAGAGGTAGCCCACACACAGCAACGATGACCCAACGCAGCCAAAAATAAATAAATAAAGTAATTTATTTTTTTAAAAAAAGACCACATGTAGTCACTCGTCAGTTCAGATCCGGTTTTGCCACTAGATGAGTTTGGGCTTGTAGAAATCCTTTGTCCATTTTATTAACAGGTTCTTTCTTTCTTTTAAAAGTCAATATAGAATATCTCTCTTTTCCTGTCATGTGTTTGGTCTTTTTTTATTTTTTAAACCCACTGAGTTGTACACTTTATTTATTTTTTTTAATTTGGTTGCACCGAGTCTTAGTTACGGCTCACGGGCTCCTTAGTTGCAGCATGTGAACTTTTAGTTGCGGCCTGCATGTGGGATCTAGCTCCCTGACCAGGGATCAAACCGGAGCCCCCTGCATTGGGAGCGCCGAGTCTTAGCCCCTGCACCACCAGGGAAGTCCCATGTTTTTGGTGTTGAGTGGTGCTTTTTCTGACATTCACATGGCTGCTCTTGCTTTCTGCTTGTGTTTGCCAGGTATACCTTCATGTTTCTTCCATTTTTAACCTTTCTTTGTCACCTAGTTTTAGTATGTCTCTCACAAAATCTCCATAGCTGGATTTATGCTTTTTTACACAATTGACAGTGAAATCTTTTGAGCACTTTTCTCCTCCAGTCTCCCCCACCCTCCGTAGCCCGTGAAATGGAAGCTTTGGAACACTTCTCATTCTCATCCTTCTCCTGCTCCCTAACCCTTAACTTCTGGGCTTTGCCCCGACAGTAATTTTTTCTCTTTTTCAATTCCAGGCTATCATTATCTTTTCTTTAGAGTCACTCGCTTATGTTTCAGGAATCCTAACGTAACAATATTACAAACTCCCAGTCACAGTCTCTTTGTCATTTTATGTTTAACTGTATATATTAAAAACTTGTGGCCTGTCCCCACTTACCCTCCCTTTTGCCTTCCCCCACCCACCTTGAGCCCTTGTAGTCATTCAGTAGTCATTTCTTAGAGAACTTCTTTGTTCTCCTCCAGTAAGGTGCATGCGTTAGACGTATGCTAATAATCAGAAACTTCAGTCGTGATGGATACGTACTGGGTTGGCTGGATGTGTGACCCTTGGATCTCAGGCCTCTCTTGTCAGTACTCCGTGGGTGCTGCAAGCCAGTGTCTTGCTTCCAGAGTTGTGAAACAGAAGCCCGTCGGCATTCTGACCTTTCAGTTGTAAGCAGCCTGTTCTTCGTCTTTGGAAGCTGGCAAGAGTTTGTCTTCATTCTTAGAATGTGGGCATTTCACCAGCAGGTGAATAGAGTTGGGGGAGCCCGTGGTCTGTGCTGTTCGTTGATTCATCCTACCTGAGACCTACCGAGCCACTTCTTCCTCTCAGGGACAGTTTCCTTCATATCTGGGTAATTCTGTCTCCACCTGACCCCTTTGCTCCTCCTGCATTTCTTAGGGTTTGCATTGTCAGGTCTCCTGGACTTGTCCTCCAAGTCTCTCTGCTTTCCTCTCAGATCATCAAGCTTTAGCTCTGTGCCTTGACAGGGGCTCCTCTCTTTGGTCTTTCACACCATCGGTGTGACCTTCTTTATTTTACCTGTTGAGTAGTGCGACCTTCATGTTAACGTGTTTTCATGTTTTAGAAAGCCCACTCTGGCAGCTGTTGGGAGAGGGTGCAGAGAGGCAAAGGGGAGGCAGGGACTGGTTGGGAGGCAGTTTCAGGTGAGAGGCATGGTATGAGCTGAGAGAAGAGGTGGAATTGAAGTGTGTTCTGCATGCAGAAGCTATGGAGCTTGGCGACGGTTTGGCCCTGGGAGTTGAGAGAGTGGGAGGCGGCAAGGACATCTGTGAGGTGTGGGACTTAAGCAACTGAACAGGTAGAGACGCTGTTCACTCACATGAGCAGAGGAGGAGGTTTTGTCTAGAGTGGATCTTGGGCTCCCCTTTTGGACCCCTTAGGTTTGCAGTGCCCCATGGGACACCTAAGGAGAGGCAGTGACATCCACCTGTGGCCCAGGGTTTGCTTCCCCCTCAGCTCTGTGGGAGAAAGTACAGTGGACTTCATGGAAATGTTGCTTAGTGATGGCATTTGCCTGCAAATGACAATGGCTTGAACAAATCCCAGTTGGTTTGTTTCGTATAATAGAGTTTGAAAGCCACTGGTCTTTGCTGTTGCCAGCTTAGCAGCTCTGTGGCGCCAGGGCCGACACCTCTTAAGTCTCTCGAACTTACTCAGGTGGCCACTGCTGCTTCAGCCACATGACATTTGAGGTGGGCAGAAAGGATGCAAGGGGGAGTAAAGAAGAGAGAGAAGGGACAGACTTCTGCTGATGTTCCAAGGGCCAGAACTGGATAATATCAAGCATAGCATTGTTTCTTCTGTCTAACATGCAGGGCATACCTGTTCTACAAATACTTTTGCTAAAATTTATCTGGGCCCTGGAGTAAGGTAAATGAGATTCACATCCCAGCTCTACCGTTTCCTTGGCCACTTACCAACTGTTCCAAGCTGTTTGTCATGGTCTGCAAAATAAGAATGGTAATGGTAGTCTATACCAATTGTGGGAGGACGACTAGCAGGAATATAAGATTAAGAGTTTGGACTCTTGTGCTTTGGGCCTGGCCTTCAAATTTCGGTTCTTTCACCCACTTGCTGTGGGGCCTTGGGCAACTTCTAGTCCTGACTATGCATGTTTCCACATAGAGTGGCAATAATAATAGTGCCTAACTTAGAGGATGGATGTGAATATTAAATGAGTTAAGATCTGCAAAGGGCTCAGAACGTTTCCTGGCACTTAGCCGTATGGAAGTGTTGTCTACTGTTCTTATTGTTTATATTGACGTTAAGCCCTGTCACAGTGCCTGGCACATAGTAAGTGCTTGATAAATATTACCTTCTGTCATTAAAATACTACTATTAGAGTCTGCCCAGCCATTCTGTGAGACAGTTTCCACAAGAGGATTATCCATGGTTTTATTTTTTACATAAATACAGGTAAAAAATAATGTAAAATGTAAAAATGGGATGACATGGGAAGGGAGAGTGGAGTGGCTCATTGCCCTGTGGGTGGCCTGGCTTTTGGAGGGAGAGGAACCCGGCCCTGAGGTCTGGAGGTTCTCATCTGCATTCTCATACGGCGTCATTCTGTGTGCCCAGGCCCGCTGCTGGAAGACTGGGACATAATCAGCCCCAAGGATGTCATTGGCTCCGACGTGCTGCTGGCTGAGAAGCGGTCATCGCTGACGACAGCTGCCCTGCCCTTCACACAGTCCATCCTCTCTCAGGTGCTTTCAGGGAGCCCTGGGGCCCAGCTGTGATTGGAGGGCAGGGCATCCCTGGCACCCCGGATTCCGAGCATGCCAGTTGGCACCTGCCCCTGGCCTGCCCAGCTGAGCGGTGGCCTCCCTCCCTCCTTCCTTCACAGGTGGGCCGCACCTTGTCCAAGGTCCAGCAGGTGCTGAGCTGGTCATATGGGGAAGACGTCAAGCCCTTCAAGCCTCCCCTGAGCGATGCAGAGTTTCACACATACCTGAACCACGAGGGCCAGCTCTCGCGCCCTGAGGAGTTGCGCCTGCGGATCTACCATGGTGGTGTTGAGCCCTCCCTGCGAAAGGTGAGCCTTCTTGGTCACTCACTGGATCCATCACAGCAGTCATGAATAGCTCAAGAGACACATGCTGTGGGCCACACTCTCGGGGGATGGCGTGGAAGTATTCCAGCACAGCAGGCTTACCTTCAGGAGGGGCTAGGAGTCAGAGGCAGGAAGGCAGGCTTTTCCAAAGGAGGGCAGAGGCCCAGGGTGGCTGGGTGGTGATGGATCCACACGAGGGTGTGGCTGCTCATCTGTAGACCCTCAGCCTCATCCCTTTCATCCCTGGCCAGGTGGTGTGGAGGTACCTTCTGAACGTGTACCCAGACGGGCTGACAGGCCGCGAGCGGATGGACTACATGAAACGCAAGAGCCGCGAGTATGAGCAGCTCAAGAGCGAGTGGGCCCAGCGGGCGAGCCCCGAGGACCTGGAGTTCATCCGCAGCACGGTCCTCAAGGACGTGCTGCGTACCGACCGGGCCCACCCCTACTTCGCGGGGCCCGAGGACGGCCCACACCTGCGGGCTCTGCACGACCTGCTCACCACTTACGCCGTTACCCACCCACAGGTGTCCTACTGCCAGGGCATGAGTGACCTGGCCTCGCCCATCCTTGCCGTCATGGACCACGAGGGCCATGCCTTCGTCTGCTTTTGTGGCATCATGAAGCGCCTGGCTGCGAACTTCCACCCTGATGGCCGCGCCATGGCTACCAAGTTTGCTCACCTCAAGCTGCTGCTGCGACACGCCGACCCTGACTTCTACCAATACTTGCAGGAAGCCGGTGCTGACGACCTCTTCTTCTGTTACCGCTGGCTGCTGCTCGAGCTCAAGCGCGAGTTCGCCTTTGATGACGCTCTCCGCATGCTGGAGGTCACCTGGAGCTCGCTGCCCCCCGACCCTCCCGAGCATGAGGTAGAGCTCGTGGGCCCCCCCAGCCTGGTGGCAGACACTGGCTTTGGGGGCCACAGGGGACGGCCCGTGCGGCAGAGGCACATGCTGAGGCCCGCCGGTGGAGGAGGTGATGCTTTTGAAGATGCTGTTGACCACTTGGCCGCCACCAGCCAGGGGCCTGGTGGCGGGGGGCGTCTCCTGAGACAGGCCAGTCTGGATGACCTCCAGCAACTCAGGGATAACACAGGCCCCAGGAGGGACCTCCTCGTCCAGCTGCCCCACCCAGCTGCCCTCATCAGCTCCAAGTCTCTCTCTGAGCCCTTGCTGAACTCCTCAGACCCACTGCTTTCCTCCTCTTCCCACCCTGATTCCCCATCGTCTTCATCTCCACCGTCCACCCAGGACGCCTCTCCCACTGGTGACGTGGCTGCAGGATCCCCCTTGATGCCAGAGGTGGGCTCCCCACAAGACCCTGGGAAGTCCCTGCCACCTCCACCCCCACTGGGCCTGCCCCCGCCCCAGGAGTTTGGCCGAGGGAACCCATTCATGCTCTTCCTGTGCCTCGCCATCCTGCTGGAGCACCGCGACCACATCATGCGCAACGGGCTGGATTACAACGAGCTGGCCATGCACTTTGACCGCCTCGTGCGAAAACACCACCTGGGGCGCGTCCTACGCCGGGCCAAGGCTCTCTTCGCTGATTACCTGCAGTCAGAGGTGTGGGACTCAGAGGAGGGGGCCGAGGCCACAGCCCCATCTTGATCAGACTCCCTCCAGCCCACTATCAGCCCCACCAGATATCCGTTCGTTGCCAAGAGGGTCTACACATGAGACCCCACCTCCCTGCCTGCCAGCCCTAGACATGTGGGAGCATAGTGCCCTCTCTCCCCAGGTCTGAGAGTATGGGGCTCTGCTTCAGTACTGCCCCACGGCGGCCACGGCCTCTTTTTTCTGTTTTTGTTGTTTTGTTTTTAACAACTGTACTTTGCACACATGAAGGTCACTGTGGTCTGTGTATTTCTCTGCCTTCTCCCTGGTTTTTGTTGTAGATGGAGTCCCCAGGGCCTCTTTACCTGCTGGAGCTGAAATACTTCCCATTTCAGGTGAAGGGCGGCTCCTGCTTCCCCAGTGGCAGGAGAATGGATGCTGAGAAATCAGTTCTAGAAGGTGAGCCCAGGTCGAGGACTGCTTGAGGAGGCCTGAGGCTGTTTTGTGGTACATCTGTATGCCTGTAAGGGTCTGGATGATGTCTGTGAATGTATGTTTTTAGGACAGGCCCTTGAATGAGGGATGGGAGAGAGAGTTCCTGATTCAGAAAGGGCAGGATTCATTACAAAGACTGGGAAGTATGGGCTACTTAGAAACATTGCGCCAGATACCTCTAGCATTCCATACGTCACCATTTCTAGGATCCAGCCCCTTCTCTGTGAGTCTTATGCACTAATGCTAGTGGTCCTGGGCAGGGGTCTAAGGTTCCTATTCTCGTCACTTGCTTTGGGGACAGCTTAAGGGACTGTGGCCTTGCCATGCCTCAGGCTGTCAGCACTAAACTGGGTTTCCAGCTCATGGATACCTGTCTTAACCACTTCAACAATAGAAACCATTTATTTGCCTTCTCCGTCCCACTACTGTGGACAAACAAATCAGGCACTGATAAAGCTCAGGCCCTAAAAGGAGTCACCTACCTGTGTGGAGGATAATGATCCCAAAAAAGTTCATTTTTCCCACTTACCTTCTCAGAAGGCAGATTCTCTCACAAGGCCGAGTGCTGTCCCTCCACAGAAGACATGGCAGATGATGGATGAAGTAACTTGGGGTCCTTCAGGTCGTGGCCTCACTGTGCCAGGTTCTGGCCAGAAGGTGCTGCTCTAGGCAATACCGACAGGTGAGAGGCACGAGGGCAGCTATCCTCTCATCTGTCTCTCCCAAAACAATGTCATATAAAGCTGGAGTTAACTCTTAAAAGGCTCCCATCACCCCCCAGTATTGGACAGGAGGCTGACCACTCCTCAGATGAGGGCTCAGTCACCGGAGGCGGGACAAGACCATTCTGTGCCTAGGGTCTCCAAGACTGTGGGTCTAACAAGTGTGGATAAGGGGCTCAGGCACGCTGGCCCCAGGGGCCATCCAAGACAGGGGAAAATCTGGCCCTCTGAGTACCTGAAATGTCCCCTTTGTCAGTAACCAGCCAACACCCTCTGGGTGTATTCTGTGATTTATGAGCTTAGATATTTGAGAAGTCAGACAAGTCAATTCTGTGTATGGCAGCTTGGGACCTCTGAAGGCCAGAGGAGTCCTTTCTGTGAACAGGAAGCTCAGACAACCTGAAGGACAGAAATCTCTACTAGTTTCCGAAGTTACTTGGGACTTCTGGTTCCTGCTAAGACGGCAGACAGCACAAGCCACTGATTCCCTTGCCCAAAAACTACTCTGGAGAAACTACAGAGGGAAACATGAGTTCCAGAAACTAGCACAGCTATGAAGACCTATGAGGAGATGGAAGGTTATCTTTAACTGACCTATGTTTTGAGTGGTAGATGGCTGGAGGCAGCAAATACAGAACAGGTTAGAGATTTAAGTTCTGGCTGGTGCCTCTCCCCCATGTTGCCTTGCCTGCCCCCTCACTGCAGAAGTCATCCAGACCACTGGTACAGGTGTCTGGCGGCGGGGGGGCTAGTATCAGGGTATCAAGAACCCTGCTGAGGGGAGGAAATGAGCAGCCAGAGGAGTGATTACTCACCCACTGTCCACCTCTAAACACCAGGGCTAGTGGTAACACCTGGGAGATGACCCCCCACTTAGGGTTTAAAGATGATACCTACCAGCAGAATTGTTGGGTGGTGTGATCGTAGATGGCAGTAAGAGCTCTACTTGTGTGGTGCCTGGGACTCTCCACCCTCTGGCTCATCTCCCCTCACACCCCTTTACCCCTTGGACTCCAGGTGATTAACCAGAGTCAAGTCTGGCCTTCAGCCTTCCCTCAGTACAGTTACCAGCCAGAACAGCTGCTCACGTCAGGGGAATATGAGCTCACTACCAAAAGAACAAGACACCCGGGCAGTATAACGACCTCCAGTGAAAAATAAACTGGATGTATTAGTTATCTATTGCTGTATAACAAATCACCCCCAAACTTAGCTTAAAACAACAAATATTTATTTTCTTAGTTTCTGAGGGTCAGGAGTCTGGGAGCAGCTTAGCCATGAGGTTTTGGCTCAGGGTCTCTTCTGAGGTTTCAGTCAAGTTGTCAGCCAGGACTGCAGTCAGCTGAAGGCATGACTTGGCCGAACGACCCAACGCTAACATGGCCCACTCACAGAGCTGTTGGGAGGAGGCTTCAGTTTTTCACCATGTGAGCCTCTCCATGGGGCTCCAAACAACACATGGTCCCAGCAGGCAGGCAAGGGACCGTGACCAAGACAGAACTGCAGTGTCTATTATAACTTAACCTCAGAAATGGCATACCGTCACTTTTGTTGTATTTTCTTGGTCACATAGGCCAACCCTAGTAAAACATGGAGGGGAACCATGCAGGATGTGAACATCAGGAGGCAGGGATCATTGGGGGCTATATCAGACTGGCTACCACACTGGGTGACATACAGTACCTAAAGCAGAAGTACTGGGACATACAGATGAAGACTTTTAAATAAGTACAATAAGAAAATATAAAACAGGAACAAGAAATAGAAAAAGGACTCAAAATAAGGTATGAGTATGATGGTAGAAAAAAAAAGAAACAAAAATACTATAAATGGAGAAGATGAAATGAGATGTCAGAAGTTTTAATATAATAGTAAGTACAAAAAACATTTAGAACACCACCCTCAATGGATTTTGTTTTTTTAAAAAAAAGGTCCAACTGTACACACACACACACACACACACACACACAGGGATGTTGAAAATGAAAGGATGAAGAAAATATATAGCAGACTAATAAAAGCCCAAAGAAAGCTGGGAGAGACATCCTAATAGCTAACGAAATGAAATTTCAGATCACAAAAAAACTCATTAACAAAGAATATATGTCTAGCATAAACACATATACTCCTAAGGAGACCTGAACAATACATTTTTAAGCTTGATATATAATTTCATATATATGACACACGTTCCTATATAACCCTCCACTTAACAAATGGAGAAGACTCCTTTTATGCTTACACTTAATTACAAAAAATAGACCCTGTTAGGGCACAAAGAAAGCCTCAATGAATTCAAAAGTATCAATATCAACCATGTTCTCTGACCACAATGCAATAAAATTAGCAGTAATGAAAAGCAAGAAAAAAAGGCCCCAAGAGTTCCCTGGTGGCCTACTAGTTAGGATTCTGGGCTTTCACTACCATGGCCTGGGATCAATCCTTGGTTGGGGAACTGATATCCCACACAGCACGGCCAAAAAAAAAAAAAAAAAGGTCCCCATTTTTGGAAACTAGCATTACTAAATAACCCCTGGGTAAAGGAGGAAATAAAGGAACTTTAGAAATACTTAGACCTAAACAGTAAAAACACTACATGCAAAATTTCTGGGACACAGTCAAATCAGTTATTAAAAGAAAATACATAGCTTTAAGTACATTTATCAGGAGAGAAGAAAGGTTGAAAAATAAATGACCTAAGCATTCAAATCAAGAAGTTGAGAAAACAGCAGAGGAACAAACCCATGACTCCATGAGTCATGAAGGAAATATCGTTAAGGAAGGAAATAAGTGCCAAAGAGAATTTTTAAAGTAAGGATAAAGAATAGCAAAATGAAACGCTGGTTCTTTGAAAATATTAATGATAGGCCTCTGCCAAGACTGCTTTAAAAGAATGCAAAATCCAGCACAGAAAAAGGGAAATTATAGACACAAAAAGGCTCAATATTGGAAGCTAATACATTCGGAAACCTTGATGAAAGGCTTAAGTTTCTGGAAAAACTAAAATGTGCTCAGAGTGATGCAAAAAGAAATTGAGAAATATAACAAGTTTTAAGAAAATTTGAAATGATAGTTAAAGACACTCCATCTCGCGCTTCCCTGGTGGCACAGTGGTTGAGAGTCCACCTGCTGATGCAGGGGACACGGGTTCGTGCCCCGGTACGGGAAGATCCCACATGCGGTGGAGCGCCTGGGCCCGTGAGCCATGGCTGCTGAGCCTGTGTGTCCGGAGCCTGTGCTCCGCAATGGGAGAGGCCACAACAGTGAGAGGCCCGCGTACCGCAAAGGAAAAAAAAAAACAAAAACACTCCATCTCATTGTAACAAAAAGCTTCAGGCCCAGACCCAGATGGTTTTGCAGATGTAGTTCATCAAACTTCTAAGGAACTGTTAATTCCCAAATATACAAATCGTTCCAGAAAATAGGAAAAAAGCAAAAGCTGCCCAACTCATTTTTTGAGGCTAGTTTAGTCTTGGTTCTAAAACCAGATAAGGAACATACAAGACAATAAAGTTACAGACCCATTTCACTTACGAATATGGATGCAAAAATTCTAATAAAATATTAGCTACCCAAGTTCAACAGTGTTAGTTTAAAAAAAATCACAAGTAGGGCTTATCCCAGGAATTCAAACATAATCCAAATTAGAAAATTAATGAGTGAACTACCACATTAGTAAGCAGGAGAGGGCTTCCCTGGTGGCGCAATGGTTGAGAGTCCGCCTGCAGATGCAAGGGATGAGGGTTCGTACCCCGGTCCGGGAGGATCCCACGTGCCGCTGGGCGTGAGCCATGGCCGCTGAGCCTGCGCGTCAGGAGCCTGTGCTCCGCAACGGGAGAGGCCACAACAGTGAGAGGCCTGCGTACCGCAAAAAGAAAAAAAAAAAGAAAAGAAAAAAGAAAAATAAGGAAGAGAAATCATATGATAGTCACAAGGCAGAAAAAAATTTGATAAAATTCGGCACTTGTTTATGATATTAAAAAAATAACTGAGCAAACAAAATAAGAGTAGAAGAGAACATCTTTGACTTGATAAAGGTTATGTGGCAAAAACAGCAAAAATGCCCAATAGAAAAAAACAAAAAAATTTTTTTGAAGGATAACAACAAACAAAATGCCTAATAGAGAAAACTTAAACACATTTTCCCTCTAAGATCAGGTATAAGGCAAGGATGTTCCCTCTCAGTATTGCTACTTAATATGCAGCTGACCAGTGCTGTAAGGAAAGAAAAAGAAATGAGATGTAAGTTTTGGAAGGAATTGATAAAAACCCATTTGTAAATGATATGACTGACTACCTTAAGGAACTAACAATGACCAGATAAACTGTTAGGACCAATAAGACAGTTCGGCAAGGTTTCCAGATCAACCCATAAAAACCATTTCTCTAAATAAGAAAATAAAGTATCTAGGAAAGAATTTAACCAATACAGAGGACTTCTATAAGAAAAAAACTGGGGGCTTCGCTGGTGGCGCAGTGGTTAAGAATCTGCCTGCCAACACGGGACACAGGTTAGAGCCCTGGTCCGGGAAGATCCCACATGCCGCGGAGCAACTAAGCCCGTGCGCCACAACTACTGAGCCTGCACTCTAGAGCCTGTGAGCCACAACTACTAAAGCCTGCGCGCCTAGAGCCTGTGCTCTGCAACAAGAGAAGCAACTGCAGTGAGAAGCCCTCGCACCGCAACGAAAAGTAGCCCCCACTCGCCGCAACTAGAGAAAGCCCGCGCGCAGCAACGAAGACCCAACGCAGCCAATAAATAAATAAATAAATACATAAATAAATAAAATCTATTTTTAAAAAAAGAAAAAAATTTTAACTCTAATAACAAATACTGTAGGTGATCTGAATAAAAGGAGAGACATCTCATGCTCTTTGCTGGGAAGATTTCATGATGTCTTAGCCATGTATTGGTAACAAATTACTCCCAGACTTAAAACAATAATCATTATCTCAGTTTCAGAGGGTCAGAACTCTGGGAGTGGCTTAGCTGGGTGGTTCTGAACCTGAGTCTCTCATGAGGTTTCAGTCAGGATGTGGAAGGGGGCTGCAGTCATCTGAAGGCTTGACTCCACTTCCAAGAAGGCCCACTCACATAGCTGTTAGCAGGAGGCTTCATTTCCTCCATAGGGCTGCTGCATGAAGTACCAGGTACCGTCCCATAGAGAAAGCAGTCTGTGTGAAAGCAGGAAACCGAAGTGCCTTTTATGACCTAGTTTTGGAAGTGACATGCTCATTCTGTGCATTACAAGTGAGTCAAAAGTCCAGCCTACCCTCAAGGGTAAGGGAACTAGGCTTCAACTCTTGAAGGGGGCATTATCAAAGAGTTTGTGAATATATCTTAAAACCTCCACAGGTAATATTATTAAGATATTATTTTGCCCCAAATCTATTAACTCAATGCAATCCCAAAAAAACTCCCACTAGTCTTTTTTTGTTTGTTCTTTTGTTTGTTTTTTTGTTTTGGCCACACTGCACAGCTTGTGGGATCTTAGTTCCCCGACCAGGGATCGAACCCGGGCCCCAGGAATGAAAGCACAGAGTGTTAACCACTGGACCGCCAGGGAATTCCCACAAATGGAATAAAAATATCATGCTGGTTGAAAAAAAGAGCAAAAAAACCCCAAAAACAAATGACACTACCATTTAAATTAAAAGCATACCAAGGGACTTCCGTGGTGGTCCAATGGGTAAGACTCTGTGCTCCCAAAGCAGGGGGCCTGGGTTCGATCCCTGCTCGGGGAACTAGATCCTGCATGCATGCTGCAACTAAAGAGTTCGCATGCCCCAACCAAGAAGTCTGCATGCTGCAACTAAGATCCTGTATGCCGCAACTAAGACCCAGCGCAGCCTAAATAAATACTTTTTTTAAAAAAGCATACACAAAAATGCACATTTTATATGAAATCACACCAAGAGATAACATTAAACCCAATAAAACAGTTAACCATGGGAGAAGATAGCTGGGTGCGGGAATAAAAGAATAAATAAAATGAGAGGCTTTGCCTAGAACAACCATGACGATGTGTCATGAACTGTGAAATATGATCAGAGCTCAGACACACTTTGAGAGGTAAATAAGTACCTCTAATTTTTGCATGGGGGCTCAGATTATCAGAGGGCTAAGACTAGCACATATGTGGACAATGTGAAATCTCTTCACGTCCATCCTGGGCATAGAAGTCGATGTGGCAAAAGCCGACAAGTCCATTTTGTGGATGCATACCATACTGTACTCCAAAAGTTAAATCTAGTCTGTGTTTGGGGTGCTGACCCTTAGCAGGCTGGACAAGTCCATTCTATGGATGACATATTTAGAGTCTCTGAGGGCAAACTAACCCATTCTTCCTTGATGGGGAGTTCAGAAATGAAAAGTCTGTCAAATCCATTCATTGTAAAGGTAGCTCAGACACTCAGAAGGCTGAACAAGAACAAACTGTGGGGAGTGGGCTCAGACACTTTTTGCTTTGGATAAGTCCATTATGTATTGTGAAAGTCCTTTCTGTGGATCAAGGGTTCAGCAACTCTGAGTGACAGCAAATAATCGTTCTGTTGGATTGGGATTTACTCCTGAAGACTGAAGCATCGTCTTCTGTAGAAGGCAGCACCTCAGGCGGTCCACTGGTAGGGAATTCGAGAAACTGGCTTCAGGAGGCTGTCAGATAAGGATGAGGGCTGAAGTTATAAATGAGAAGGAACGATGCCAGGGAAAAGGGTCCCATAACAGGTGGCTAGATGTTGGGCACAGAGAAGGAAACGTAGGGGTCAGGGTCAGGGACTAAGAAACAAAGGGTCTGATGTTAAGGACTGTGAAGGGCGATGACGTCAGGGACAGTGGGGAGATAAAACATCGAGGCCTCGAGAGGTATGAGGTTAGAGGACTAGAAGGTGAAAGAGGTTATCAGAGGACGGTAATTATGTCCTCAGGGACCTAGAGGAAGACGTCAAAACCAATGGGGGAGACGACGTCAAGGATGGTGAGGGTGATGTCCGGGACGGAAATGGGTGTGACAGCGAAAAGGCTCGTGCGTGTAAGGGATGAAGACGGCTGGGGCCAGTGGAGAGATGCTGATGCCAGGGGGAACCAACTACACAAACCTTGCCTCCATTCCCGGAAGCGTGCTCAGCGCATCGATCCCTTTGCGTTGCCGTCCCTTCCTCCCACTCCGCCCCCTCACTGGCGTCAGCCAATGAGCGCGCACGTCGGCACGCGTGACGGACGATGCGTGACGTGCCGCTACGTACGCTTTATCAGGAGTCTTCCCGCGCGGCGCCCTTCCCAGTCTCTCGGCTTCTTGGCGGTAGCTGTCTCTTCGGCCTTTTACTTAATTTCCAGGTAAGCAGCGTGTGTTTTGCGGAGCGACCGCTCCTCGCCCCACTGACGTGTGCCACGCCGGGCGAGAGCGAGGTGCGCGAGTGGGGAGAGTACCGGCTTCTGACACGTAGGCTTGGGCTTCTCCGGGGCGGGTGGGACCCGTGCTCGGAGGTGACACTTTTTGGTTGGTACGAGGCTGGCGCGCTATATCCGAGTGCGAGGAATGCCGGGAGGGCTGGCGGCGTGGGTGGTGGCAGTGACCGCGCGACAGCGGAGGCCTGGGTGGGGGTGGGGGGGTTTTTCTTACGTTACCGCCGCCATCTTGTTTTGCGGGTGAGGAGGAAGCTCAAGGGTGTTCTGGGCATGCGCGGCCGCACAAAATGACGGGCGCTGTGGCGGGGGATGTTGTGGGCATGCGCGAAGGCGGCCCTCAAATGGCTACCTCGCTGAGTTCGCCCCGTAGATTCCCGCCTGTTTGGCCTTTCTGTGTTTCTCCATAGTTACCCTTTATTGTGTTCCTTTTGTCTCTTCTGTGTTCTCTCCTCTCTTCTCTTTATCTTTTCTCATTTCTCCAATCTCTTCTTTTCCCCAATTACACTGCGTCTTCCACTCTTCTCCATATTCTCTCCACAGGACTTGAATTTACCGCCATGTCCTCTGAAGAAGGGAAGCTCTTCGTGGGTGGGCTCAACTTCAACACTGATGAGCAGGCTCTGGAAGACCACTTCAGCAGCTTCGGACCTATTTCTGAGGGTGAGACATGGGCCAGACACGTGATGGGGGTGTGTGGAAGGAAGTCTGGGGCCCATGCATTTCAGGAAACAGGAGGAAAGGGTCAGGACCCCAGGCCTTTACATTACTCCTCTCCTGCTTTTGTTGCTAGGTCTAAGACTGAGAACTCGATAATTTTCCATTGAGGATTGGTGGGAGGAGGGTCCAACACCCTTTGCCACTTGTCCTCTTACCTTCTCTCCCCTCTCCCTTTTCCAGTGGTTGTTGTCAAGGACCGGGACACTCAGCGATCCCGGGGTTTTGGCTTCATCACCTTCACCAATCCAGAGCATGCCTCAGATGCCATGAGAGCCATGAATGGAGAGGTGAGGCCGCCTACCTGCATAGGGGCCCTGCTCCTATCTGTCACTTCGACCATTCTTTCTGTTTTTCCCTCTGTGTCTGCTAGGGGCAGCGCGGCCACCAAGCTCCGCAGTGCCCACTCACAGGAGCGTGACTGCCTTCTGTTCTAGGGGGTGGAGGGCAGCGGCAGACAGAGCCGGGCCGCCTGGGAGGCGACGACTGGTCCTGCATGAGGCCGAGAAGCCACCTGTGGATGGTTGACCTGCTCTGGGCTTAGGTAGTAGAGTCTGCAGACCTGTGGGCCTGGCCCGGAGAGGACCTCGTGAGTCTTCTGGGATGGACTCTGAAGCCTCAAACCAAGAGAGGTGTCTATCTAGCCCTAATAGTCGGGCAGCTTAGAGGAGTGGGGAGGAGAACTCAACCTGAGTTCAGTCAAGATGTAAGTAGTAGCAGGGGGAACACGGTGGATTCAGGTCATTTTGTGGGATTCTGTAGCTCCAGATAAAGCCATTCTGGTCAAAGGAGCTTGTTCTGGAATGTGGTACCCAGACCTGGTGCCCAGCAGGAGTTTCTGGGCTCTTTTGCCTACCTGCCCAGCCCGCTCTTACCTCATCCCTGCTCTGTTTGACCACCAACCCATCCATCCTCCTTGTGTCTCCCCACACCTAGTCTCTGGACGGTCGTCAGATCCGTGTAGACCACGCGGGCAAGTCGGCCCGGGGAACAAGAGGGGGTGCCTTTGGGGCCTATGGGCGTGGTCGCAGCTACTCTAGAGGTAAGTGCAGTGGTAAGTTCGATCATGGGATGTGGAGGAGAGTTGCCTGTGTTAGCCTATGTCTGGACAATTGCCATTTGAATATTTTTTATCTGCTGTAGGTGGTGGGGACCAGGGCTATGGAAGTGGCAGGTATGATAGCCGACCTGGAGGATATGGATATGGATATGGAAGATCCAGAGACTATGGCGGCAGGTGGGTAGCCAAGGGGTTGGGGTACTCTGGTGGTGCTCTTCCCTCTCCCCAAGATCTCAGCTCGGCTGCCTGAGTGTTCATACCTTTCTTACTGTGGTGCTACTAGTGTTTGCTTTTACAAATTATAATGAAACTACAAAATAAGTGTGAAACAATTATTTGGGTTAAATATAACAATAAGTTATTAGGTCATATAATTGCAATGTGCAGGAGACAGTGACACATACATACACGTTTATTGCACTGTCTTGATTAATTGTGTGTATTCTATTAATGTTTAACATGGTTTAAAATGCTATATGTAAGTTATACATAATGTGATTATTTGATGTTTACTTGGTGTTCGTGTTTAATATATCTCACTTTACACGTTAAAGTTTATATTATAGTACATAAAAAATGTGACAGGATTTGTAAATATATGTGGTTTTTAGTATTATCAGAAGGTGTATATAAGATGTCCCCGTGATACTGTGTATGTTTTTTCCCAGAAGCCAGGGTGGTTATGACCGCTACTCAGGAGGAAATTACAGGGATAATTACGACAACTGAGATGAGGCATGCACACCTAATGTAGGTGAGGCTTCTATGTTGCCACCGAGCAGACTTCTGTGTACCAGTCCTGTCCCTCTCACTTTTCTCCTGCCTATGCATACCTCAACAAGCCCACCTGACACCATTCCTAGGCCTCCCTTGCTCTCAGGTGCCTGTTAAAGGCTAGTCTGCTTTGGCGGGGGGTGGGGGTGTCAAACCTGTCTTGTCTGTAATCATCTATTCCTATTGAGCATGGAAGAGGTGGAGGGGTGTGTCCCTGTTGTCTAGCCTTTCAGCATCCTCATCAGCCCTGGGAAGTGAGCATGTTAGCCTATTCCCAACATCATAATTCTCCCCCTTCTTACTGTTCTCAGATACACAAGGAATAAACTTCTTCTGATCCAGGACCATCCCTCCAAATGGCTGTATTTATAAAGATTTTTGGAGCTGCACTGAAACATCTGTTTTAGTTACATCAACCTTGTTTTTTGAGTAGAGCTCCCAAGGTAGCTTGTTAAAGACCTTTCAGAAAGTTCCATGTGTTGTTGTTTTTTTTTTTTTTTTTAATTTTTCTCCCATTTAAAGACAAATTCTGAGACATTTGTGGAGTCTGGATATTTTTTCCTTTTTTACCAGTTTTTTAGTTCGGGCTCTCAGGAATGTTGGTTCTGGCAAAAAAAATGTCTGGCCAGACTTGTTTTTTTTTTTTTAAATAATGTGCATCTAGGAACATTTTTAAATACCTGTGCACAATGTTTAATCATGATTAGGAAGCAATTTCTGACTGTAACTATAGGAAATGAAGAACATGATTACTTAGAGGTGTTTTTTACTCCAGATCTCTGCCTTGATTATATAGAAGTTTCTTAAAAATATTTGTGTGTCATTTTTTTTTAATACTGGAAGAAAAAAATATTCTGTTGTGTTTCATGTAGCGTTTAGGATGTCTTTCACCAAGTTGATTAAAAAGATGAAAACAAATCGATATTGAGAGTGCTTTTTCCTTATTCAAATTAAGATATAGAGGCTTATTACAAATTAAAAATAGAAGAAGGTCAAAAGGGAGACTGAGAAAAGGATTTAGTTAGGGGGTGGGCAGGGACTGCCGAAAGGGTAGAGACCTTGAGTTCAAAGTTTGGTTGAGTTTGGGATTGGTTTTGGTATACATAAGGCTTGTGGGAAGGGTGGGGAGGCCAGGTGAAATCCCCTCATGGCTGGAATTGGGTTTCCTGAGATGGTCTCTTGGTCCCATTGTGATCATCTCAGGTGTCACCTTTGGAATGACTGCTTGGGTTTGAATCTCCCTGTCTTTGAGCATCAGGTAGGTGCCCTTCTCACAAGATTGTTCTGAGAATGTAGGCTAAATCCTGCTGTAAACAGTGGAGCTAGCTCCTCCTGAAATACTGGGGGTGGGGGCAGGTATAGTAAACCTTGGTGTGAGGGACACAGAATCCTGGTTTGAAGTCGGTTCTAGCAGCACAGCCTCTGGGTTCTGATTCCAGGATTCAAATCCAGGCTCTGCTGCTTTCCACTTATTTGACCTTCAGTGAGTCATTTAGCCTCATGTCTCAGCCTCATGGACAATTTACATTTTCTGTTGGGGGCGTCAAGTGCATTTAATAAGCATGTTTATAGCTGTTAAAAACAGTTGGCAGAGGCATCAACCACAGGCGTTCAGTCTTCCATGGTGGTGTGAGGGTCTTCAGTGGTAAAGTGGTAGTTCCTCAGTTTTAACTCCCTTTAGTGGTTCTGGTGCCTGCATTGGAGTCCCATGGGCTCTATCCCTCTATATAGAGTTTCTGATCAGCTATGTCCATTGCTTCTAACTGGCAGATACTGAGCCAAGTACCACCAGATTGTAAGTTTCAGGACATCCTAAACTGCCTTATTCACTCATTCATGGGGCAGGTGTTCAGTGGACTGATTGTGTACTCTCCCCAATGTGATGGTATTAGGAGGTGAGGCCTTTGGCGGCGGGGGGGGGGGGGGGGGTGATTAGGGTTAGATGAGGTCATGAGGGCTCCACCCTCATGATGGGATTGGTGCCCTTATAATAGTCACTAAGAAAGCGTGCTTCAATCTCCTGCTCTCCGCCATGTGAGGATACAACGAGAAGTTGGCAGTCTGCAATCTAGAAAGCTGTCCCCCAGGAGAGCTTGGCCATGCTGGCACCCTGATCTAGGACTCCAGCCTCGAGAAGTATGGGAAATTTCTGTTTATAAACCACCCAGTATATGGTGCTGGTAAACGGTAACCAGAGCTGACAGGTTACATGGGTCCCTGTATTGTGAGAGTTCCGGTATTGATGGCCTGTCTCCTGTACCTCTCAGGTAGTTGAGACAGGCCCCAGGACCATTTCTCCCATCCAGTCATGAATTTGTTTTTGCCAGGTGGATAGAGACTTGGGAACTTCAGAGACCTGCCTGGCCCACTGATCCAGGCCCAGGTAAAGGGACATTGTGGCTACTCCTTACTGGTTGAGTACTCAGTCTAAGGCATTCTGTGCTGGGCCTCCAGGGAGTTAAGGCTGTGGGATCTGGCAGGAGGACCACTGTTAACTGCCTAGGACGGGGGACACCTCTGCATCCTACCTCTCAGGAAGTAAAATGTCAGTCTCACAATGTGGCCTGAGACAGGGTCCCATAATCACAAAGTTCCTGCAACAAAATGATCCCCCAAGTGACATCAACAAAAACCATGAATGTCCTTTCAGAAGGTGCTGTGTAGTAATCCAGCCTTCGGAGGCCCAGTCTCTTGTTTACTTGCTCTAAGGAAGGGGCCTAGAAGACACAGTTTTCTTTGGCACATACTCAGCAATACAATTTCTGGACTTGAGATTCAAAACCCTTATTAAAAGCTTCTTAGTCCTCTTCACTTTGACCAGAATCTCACTAGTGTGCATGTTGCCCAAGAACCCACTGAGACCACAAACACATTCAAAGGTGCTTTGAGAACCTGTGTCCCAAAGCCTGTGAAGACCAGACCCCTGGCCTACAAGTATTTGTATTTTCAATCCCTGGATCTTGCCTACCCCCCACCAAACTTGATACAAACATCTCACAGACACCCCCAACCCCTACCCATTTTGAGGTCCAAAATAAATCCCAAGCCCTGCCCCTCTCACCACATGTGGCGGAAGTTACAGACCCTGCTTTCTAGCTTAGTTTTTTTTATCTGCCTCAGGTTCAACATGTGCAAAATGGGAATAATAGTGTCACCTCACAGAGCGGTGCTGGAGGTGACGTTTAGAACAAGGTAGGTCTGTGATGCTACCCCCACACCTTGCCCTACATTCTGGTTCTGGGGATGTAAACTTTCAAAAAGCTTTTAAAAATAAGTTGCTGTAAATACTTTAGGTATGTAAGAAAGCATATCGCATAACAGTGGGCAGTGTTCCTTCCACTCCTGCTTTTGGAGACAAAGCATGCCACAGTTCCTGCCCAGCTGCATTCCTCTTCCACCTCTCACCCCTCTCCAGGCTAGCATGATCCCTTATAATTCGAAGTGCACAGAGATCTGCAAAACTAAAAGTCGTTTTATTTCAAATTCAGTGACAAGACCTGAAGCTTTTCATAATCTTTATTTTTCCCACTTAGTGTGAATATGTATGCAATATACTGCAGAAGTATTAGTGTTAGGTTATGGAGAACTGCCCTAGAGTCTATGGGACATGAGTTTTAACATAACCAGTGAAGGCACAGAGAAACCTAAGGCTTCTAAATTGTTGAAAACAATCTGTGGCATTGTTCTGCGTAAACATTTCTAATATGCTGTTCTAAATTCAGTTTTAAGCTTCCTTCAAGTAAAATTCAGAAAGTTTACTCTGTCTACTTAATAGTCGTTCAAGCACAGTACTTGTGGTCTCCATTTTAAACTTTGACTGCAATCCTTAGTAAGAAGTACATTTTTTAAAATTGGGATACAGTCTACCCATTTGTCTATTTAAGTGGAAGAAAGGTTTAATGAATTAAATGTGCAAAATGCCCTGATGTTTTCTAGTTTGTTATATTTTAACAAAAACAGTTGGCTCCAAACCACTCAAATGCTTATGGAGCCTGCAGTTTAGAAAATGCAGTGTGTTTATAATTGTTGAACCTGGGTGATAGGTACATGGAAGTACATTAAATCACTACTATTGTAAGTTTGAGACTTTCCATAATAAAAAAGTTCAAAAGAAAACTGTTAGGGGTGTGGTTTGTTAGACCTTTGCGTTGGCATGGGAAGTAGATGGCTGTCAGCTATTTTTGGCTGGCTTGCCCCTGTTCCCCAAAGCCTTCTCCATTGTTACAGGCATTTCTATTCCAAGGGCCTCAAAAAACCCTGCAATGCTAGCTTGTATTTCTTGACATCTGAATACTTTCCAGGTGGTGGTCCTAGGGAATTCCCTGGTGGTCCAGTGGTTGGGACTCTGCACTTCCACTTCAGAGGTCACGGGTTCGATCCCTGGTCGGGGAACTAAGATCCCGCATGCCATGCTGCGTGGCCAAAGAAACAAAACCAGATACAGGTCCTAGAACCCCTTCCTGCCTCTCCTCCCCAATCACAGCCCTCAGGACCCCTCTGGCTTCTCCAGGCAGATGGACCATTCCTTTTCCCAGCACCAGAGGTCCTGCCTGCCTTCCTTCAAAACCCAGGACCTCTTAGAAACCTTTCTCCTTAAGGGTAAAATGGGGATCATACCCATTGAATGAGTCAAGACATGGGAAACACCTAGAACAGTGTCTGGTAGTTACGTGTAGTCAATAAATGTTAGCAAGCATTTGTTATGTGTGCCAGATAATAATAGTAGGAACACAGCAACAGATAATGACAAATTTCTTTGCTTAGGAATCACATATTGGGGTCTACGGATGATGAAGTAATAAATTGGTGTGTGATGTAATGTTAGAAAGTGACAAATGTTAAGGAGAATAAAGCAGAGGGAATGAAGAGTGTTGGGGTCTTACACAAGGTGGTTTAGGGAAGGCGACTCGGAGGAGGTGACCTTACAACAGAGACTTGAAATTAGAAGGAGAATGGTAGGGGAATGGTTCCGCCACGGTGCTCTGACTGCCTAGCATGTCTCCTCATAGGCCACGTAGGCAAGCTGATCTAAATATTGGCAGAACGCCCTGTGATCCTCGGAACACAGAGCACGAGAGGCTACAAGGCCATTTCTCATTAACATCCTCTCTACCAAGGAGGCTGCCATGAGACGGTTTCTCATCTCCCGAGGTTCTGGTGAGGTATGAGGCTTTCTGTTCCTTCTCTCCCCCAGTTAAAGGTTATAGAACTGCTTAGCATGTACTAGCTTCTCGGCAACACAGTATTCTACCACCCGTGCTGCAGTCATCTGGCCCCTTTTTGCTTCTGCGTTACCCTGCACGAGAGACATGAGCTGGCATCTGTGGCTCTTCTTGCTTCTGCTGTCTATGTAGGTAGCAAACATCTGAGTTGAACCAGGGTATGTTTCTTTACCAGCCAAATATCTCAGCCTTGCCTTTCCTTGACATCTGGAAGAGAAGAATTAGAGGCAGAAGAAAAAGCAAGTAAGTGCAAAGGCCCTGAGTTGGGAGCTTGCTTGGTGTGTGTGAGGAGCAGCAAGAAGGTCAGTGCAACCAGAGCAGAGTGAGTGAGGGGACTAGAGGCAGGAGGTGAGGTCGGAGAGGTGACGGGGCCTGGTTCTGTAGGGCCTCTCTGGCCACGGGGAGGACTTTGGCTTTTTCTCTGAGAGAGAGAGAGCAGGGGTCTGAGCAGAGGAGGGCCATGGGCTGACTTGCGTTGTAACGGGACCCTCTGGCAACTGTGAGGACAGACTTGGGGAGGGGGCAAGGGCGGAAGCAGTGAGGAGACCACCACAGTAGTCCAGGCCAGCAGTGGTGGTGGCAGCAGTGGATGCGGAGAGGAGAGGTTGGATTCTGGATACGTTCTGAAGGTAGAACCGACAGGATCTGCTGACAGATCAAAAACAAAGGGGGTGGGATGAGAGAAAGAAATTGTTACGAATCCACACTGGTGAACCCCACACAAGTAACTTGGGAATTGGTGTTAAATAGTGTAGTGGTTAAGAGCAAGAATTCTGGAGCCAGGTGGCCTGGGTGTAAATCCAGCTCCATTGCTTACTGGTTGTGCAGCCTTGGGCAGGTTACTTCATCTTTTTGTCTTCATTTCCTGATCTGTGACATGGGATAATAATAGTACCAACTTCATAGGATTGTTGTGAGTATTAAAGAAGGTTTTCTATGTAAAATATTTCGAACAGTGTCTGGCACAAAGTGCTTGTTATCAGTAATATTAGCGTAGGATGAGTAGAAGTGTTTGTTTGCAGGCACAGAAGAGAGTGTTCCAGATCTCAGGAACAATTTGTGCAGTTTGAAAAGGATGTGCAAGAAAGCCAGTGTAACTGGAACATAGCCAGACAGAGTAAGAGCAACAGGGGATGAAGTTGGAGAGGAGGCCTAAAGAGGTCGGCTTCTCACAGCAACTGGAAGTTGTTGTAGATTTCAGGGCCGATCTACCAGTGCAGAAGGTCAGAAGAGAGACAGGAGTGGAAATTGATTTGGGACTTGATGCGGGGATGGGGGTGGTGGGGGCACATACAGAGAGGTGAGAGAGGGATAGGGTACTGTTGTCAACACTCCTGGCTAGTTACCGGGGGGGGGGGGTGGTTTCTGGTATCCAGGATAAGAAACAGTCCAGTTCTACTTCCTGCCTGGGTCCAAATGCTAGTTTTAATATTTTCTATGTCTGTGGCCATGGACAGTAAACCCCTCCAGGGTTCACTTTCCTCATCTTCAAAGTGGGGCTAAATGTTGCACCTACTTCATTAGGGCTGTTGTGACAGTTCTATAAGATAGATATTGTAAGAGCTTGGTAAATGCAGGCGGTCACCAAAACCAAGTGAAACGTACCCCAAGAACGCAAGGTTGGCTTAATATTTAAAAAGCAACCAGATGTAGGTCAGTGTATTAACAGAAAGAAATGAGACGAATCAAGGGCTGTGCCCATGTAGCTATATCACCTGAGACTGAGGTACCAAACCCAGGGTCCAGTCTTGCTCAGGCCCTCAGTCTGGCCCTGAATCACTCCCTGGGTAAATGCAATTGAGATCTTAAGAGTAGAGTGGGGCTTCCTTGGTGGTGCAGTGGTTAAGAATCCGCCTGCCAATGCAGGGGACACGGGTTCAAGACCTGGTCCGGGAAGATCCCACGTGCCGTGGAGCAACTAAGTCCGTGTGCCACAACTGCTGAGCCTGTGCTCTAGAGCCCGCGAGCCACAGCTTCCGAGCCCACGTGCCACAACTACTGAAGCCCGCGCACCTAGAGCCTGCGCTACGCAACAAGGGAAGCCACTGCAATGAGAAGTTTGCGCACCACAGCGAAAAGTAGCCCCTGCTCCCTGCAACTAGAGAAAGCCCCGCACAGCAATGAAGACCCAATGCAGCCAAAAATAAATAAATTTTTAAAAAAAGCGTAGGGCTTCCCTGGTGGTGCAGTGGTTGGGAGTCCACCTGCTGATGCAGGGGACACAGGTTCGTGCCCCGGTCCGGGAGGATCCCACGTGCCGCGGAGCGGCTGGGCCCGTGAGCCATGGCCGCTGAGCCTGCGCGTCTGGAGCCTGTGTTCCGCAACGGGAGAGGCCACAACAGTGAGAGGCCCGCGTACCGCAAAAAAAAAAAAAAAAAAAAAAAAGAGTAGTGTGACTCCAGTTCTAGCTTCTAGCCCTGTGAAGTGATTTCTCTTCTGAATCAATCACTTCCTGGCCTCACTGGCCCTTTCCACACATTCACTATCCAGAGCTCTGTGTATTTGGCTCCTTTTCATTCAGGTTACAGCTTAAATTTTTGTTTTATTAAAAAAAATTTTTATTGAAGTGTAGTTGATTTACAGTGTTGTGACCAGCTTAAATTTATTTCTCATCCCTGCCCCCTTCGCCCACTGCTCAGCAATGCTAACCAAACTACTATTTTAATGATAGTGAGCACCAATTTTAAAAAGTGATCTTATTTATCACTTATCTTTCTAGCTAAAATGGCAGTTCCATGAGAGTGGGGACCTTTTGTCTGAGTTACTGCTGTTTTTCCAGTGCCTGGCACCTAATAGGGGCTTGATAAATATTTGTCGGAAAGCTGGCTTGCTATTGCAGCTTGCTGGAGGCTGCTCAAATGGTCTGTGAGGCTTTTCCCAAGTGTAGGAATCTGGTTTCTGACTCAGACCATGGAGAGTTGTCACCATTAAGACTTTGGGGGTTGTGAGAACTTTGGCTTCAGGGGCAAACGTTTTCCTATCAGGAAATGGTCAGATTTAAATTATGATCTTATGTCCCAACCCCCACTTTTCCAATTTTGGAAGAAACCTCAGGGATGAGATAAGTGAATAAGGACTCAGGGTCTACACGCCAGTTACACCTCAGCTCCGTGTGTCCTCCCACTTTACTCTCTGGCCTTGATTCTCAGCACACCCTTGTCACCCCAAGCCACCTAAGCTTTCCCTCAAATCGTGCTCCTTTTAGTTCCCGAGGATGAGGCCGAACTTCAGGTTTCATTTCAGCCTGTGATAATAATGAAAAGCAGACACAGCCAGTGGGGTCCAATGCTCGCCTTTGCAGTTATAAACTCTGGATGCCAAATAGGCAGGAGGCACATGAAGAAAGGAGTTCAAAAAAGACATGGCCCCTGCCTGTTTCTGCCATCACTTAAGTTACTATTCAAACAGCTCTGGTTTACCTGTCTTTTCTGTCCAAATGTGTTTTTGTTTGTTCATTCAGCTAGGACCCTCAACCATCACTCTGACAGTAAAATAACCCCAGACTCTGTTAGAGTGGGTGGGACTTGTGGTCCCCCATGGACTTGAGCTTTTTTAGATGTCATGATTGTAACCAAGGTCACTCACAACCTCCAGGAGCTGCTTCTGGTGACTTGATACCCCCAGGCCTGAGGCCCTTCTTTCCCCACCCGCTGACCTGCCATTCACGTACATAAATTCTGCCCCCTTCTCTCCAGGCTCCCAACAAACAAAGTGCCTTCTGTCATCAGCCTGTTGTTCAAAACCCATTTTTAATCCAGTAAGAGTGTGTAAACGTTTAAAAGCAAAAATTGAAAAAATGCAGAGCGCATAAATGCAAGAGGTGGCTGTGGTCATTCTCATTCATATTATTCTGCACCAGATTTACCTCCGGCAGATGGATCTGTTATCGGGAAAAGTTTTTAAAACAACTAACAGTAGTCAGCATTTAGTGGATGTCTTCTCTGTTACAGATGCTTGTCTAAGCTTTAAAAATATTAACTCATTTTGTCCTCACACTAAGTCTATGAGGCAGTTTTTTTTTCAGATGAGGAGGCTGAGTCACAAAGGGGTTAAGTGACCTGCCCAAGACCACATAGTTGTCAGAGCCTGTGGCAATGGCCAGGTTATACTGCCTTCTGAAAAGTACTGTACTACTTCCTGGAATGACAGCAAATGTTCTCGCAACAGGTGTCGTTCTGAACACTTTCTCTGCATTAATATCTAATTCATATTTATAACAACCCTGTCATTAGTATCTTATATATAGTATCTTATATATAGCCTTATAGGAATGAGGTTTTTTAAATAATTTTTGAAAATTTAACATGAATATTGTAAAAACAACAAGAACAAAACATCAGTTTTGGCAGTGAGACAGTAGATCTTCTTGGTATCGCTGACTCTCCTGTGATTTCTTCCCACCACGTTTCTTTGTTTTGTTTGTTTGTTTTCTGGCTGCACCGGGTCTTAGTTGCGGCACACGGGATCTTAGTTGCAGCATGTGGGATCTAGTTCCCTGACCGGGGATCGAACCCAGGCCCTCTGCATTGGGAGCGTGGAGTCTTAACCACTGGACCACCAGGAAAGTCCCCCCACCACGTTTCTTTGGAAGCTGAATGGTGGAGTGAAGGGGTGGGGTTCTGTCCTGGGAGGGTCAAGGTGAATGGGAAAGGCATTGATTGTATCATCCTTTATGGCAAAAAAAAAAAAAAAAAAAAAAAAGAAAGAACTGGGAAATACAGTTGTTCATCGGTGTCTGTGGCCGATGGGTTTTAGGACCTGCCATGGATACCAAAATCAACAGATGCTCAAATCCCATAATTGGTCCTCCGTATCCGCGGTTATGCATGTGCGGATTCAACCAACCACAGATGGTGTAATACTGTAATATTTATTGAAAAAAATCTGTGTGTAAGTGGACCCGCAGAGTTCAAACCTGTGTTGTTCAAGGGCTGACTGTAAACCCAATGCTGGTCACAAATAGGGGTCCAGTTCAACAAAATGTCACCCTTGAACTTCCTGGGCTTCAGGTTTCCTCATCTGTAAAATGGGGATAGTAATGGACCCACAACATTCAGTTATTAGGATTAAGTGGATAATACATGTAAATCACCTTAAACAGTATCCAGCACATTGTCCAATAAATGTTAGTGGTTACACGTTTGTGCAAAGTTTATTCTTTAGCAATCATGAAACAAAAGAGTGTTCAATATCCTGAAAAGACCACCCATAGCTTAGTTACATGGACAAGGGAGGTTGCCACATCAGTACAGTACAGTGTGGTCTATTTTTGTTAGAATACAAAGGGAAATACGTTTTTGGCTGTATCTTATTTAAGGTTGCTTTAAAAAATACTGTTCAGATTATTGTATTGTAAAACTAGTGTGGGGACTTCCCTGGTGGTGCAGTGGTTAAGAATCTGCCTGCCAATGCAGGGGACACGGGTTTGATCCCTGGTTCGGGAAGATCCAACATGCCGCGGAGCGACTAAGCCCGTGTGCCACAACTACTGAGCCTGCGCTCTAGAGCCCACGAGCCACAACTACTGAGCCCACGTGCCACAGCTACTGCAGCCCACATGCCTAGAGCCTGTGCTCTGCAACAAAGAGAAGCCACCGCAATGAGAAGCCCGCACACTGCAGCAAAGAGTAGCCCCACTCGCTGCAACTAGAGAAAAGCCCACGCACGGCAACGAAGACCCAACGCAGCCAAAAAATAAATAAATTTATTTTAAAAATAAATAAAAATAAAAACAGTGTGAAAATAACACTTTTTATAACACGTACAATAATCTGGACAATAATGAGAATTGTGTCAAAGTCAAGATCCGAAAGGAAGCTACTAAACATTGTGTTCCAACTTCGTACATTGTATATCCTGATCACCTTAAGATGGATAGAGATGCAGCTTCTTGTTGGAGTTGAAATAAGGATGATTTCAGATAGCCTCCTGGGATCCAAACCCCAAAGCTTATTGTACCTATTTATATCTTCTGCCTTCAGAGACTCACGCCCAGACCAAGCTCCCTGGGAGTATCCAAGCCGCCCACCCCAACACAGACACACAGAAAGGACTCTTCTTACTCTGGGCGTGTCTGAAGGCCCGTCAGTCACCTAGGAACTGGAGAATTTTCTGGGGGCCTCTGCATGTGTGATTATTTTTTATTCTGCACTTCAAATCTTGCTTGGCCAAGATTGTGCTGCTAGAAGGCAGCTTATACCTCTTTCAAAAAAAGTCCTTTCATTTCTTTTTCTTTTTTGACAGTCATATTTCTGATTTTCAGTGAGTGATTTGCATACTCGCCCCTGTCCCTGTGGCCCCTGGACATTGTTCTTGTGTACGCAAAAAAATGCCATTAGGGACTGAGGCTGGATAGAACTTAAAAGGGCGGAGCCTCCATCCTTGTGCCAGAAGCTACTGTCCCTTAATGCGCCTGCGTGGTTCTCCCACGCCCTGGGGAGGATTCCTATCGATTTGTTCTGTGCGCAGCAGTTCTTCCTGGCAGCAGGCGGCCATCTTGCTGGAGCTTGAGAGAGACAGGAGAGAAGGGTGACACTGGTTTCAGGGCCGCCCCGGGAGCCTCAAGAGCGGGAGGCAGCCCCGGAGGTGGTCCCTGATCCCGGGTCCTGCTCTTGGACCCGAGAAGGGAAGACGGGGTCGGTGGGGGCAAGATGGGTGGAGAATGCGAACAAGGATTACTAGGCGGCGGGAGGAGGGGCGTTGCTGTGGTGACCGGGGAGGGGCGGGGCCAGGTCTGCTGTGACTCATCTGGGCGCTGCCTGGGAAGGGCAGGACTGGGGTGGTGACCATGCTAACAGCCGGGTGGGATTTCGTCACATCCTGGACTGGAGGGACTCGGTGTCTGTGGCAGCGATCGCCTGGCGGAAGGGGCGGATCTAGATCTCTTCACTTGAGACGCTGACATTCCAGGCCCTTGTCCTGCAGGCTCCCGCGGGCGGACGCGCCAGAAGAGGAGGCCGGGGAATGGCCGCGGTGTGGCAGCAGGTCTTAGCAGTAGACGCGAGGTGAGGCGTGGGGTCGAAGCTCGCGGGAGCGGAAGTTACGTGGTGCATGCGCAATGGCGATAAGTGAGGCTGGGCGGAGACCTTGCCTTATGCGGCTGAGTGGGCTTGCTGGAGGTGAGCATGCGCAGTAGCAGGGTGTGGGGCTTGCCCGTAGGGAATGACTAGCAAGCGAGGGTCATTAAACAGCATGCTAGGATAATGCAGTCACATGTGGGCATGCGCAGAGTCTGTGGTATTGGAGCCTTTGTCGGGGGGCGGTGATGGAGCCCATGCTGGTGATATCCTGTTCCCCACTTTTGCCCCCAGACTTCTCTTACCATCACTTCCCCAGTCTGACCCAATCGCCATACTGACCCCCACCATTGCCCCATGCTAACCCCCATCACCATGTCAGATTGGCCCCTATTATTGTCTGCACTGACTCAGTCACCCCATACCAATTCCAGCAGAACTGCAGACTGCCTCCATTGTGCCCACACTGCCCTCATTGCCATGCCCATTATTACTGTGGACACACCCTTATCACAACACCAGAGAGACCCCCATCACCACTGCTGATCACTTGCCATCCTGACCTATCACTGCCACACACCTCATTCTCCTTCCCTATCCCCTGAGCTGATTGATTCCCTCTGTCCTGTGCCTGCTGCCCGCCTTGCCTCCTGCCATCGCAGGTACAATGCGTACCGCACACCAACGTTTCCACAGTTTCGGACACAATATATCCGACGGCGCAGCCAGCTACTGCGGGAGAATGCCAAGGCTGGGCACCCTCCAGCATTGCGTCGGCAGTACCTGAGGCTGCGTGGGCAGCTGCTGGGCCAGCGCTACGGGCCCCTCTCTGAGCCAGGCAGTGCTCGTGCCTATAGCAACAGCATCGTCCGCAGCAGCCGCACTACCCTTGACCGCATGGAGGTGAGCTCCTCCCCACGCCACCTGCCTCCATATATATTCACTCCACAGACTTGTCGAGCAACTGCTATGTTCCAGGCACTGTTTCTGGCTCTTAGGATGAGCGGAGGACAAAAAGAGATAACGTATGACATAAATCAACAGGTAATAAGATAAATAGGTTGATAAACAGGCAGTAAACAAGTGAATAACTACCATGGCTTGTAGTGAGGAGTGCTAACATGGAAAAATAAAGCTGACTTGGGGAATGAAACAGGACAGGTGTTCGGAACAGAGAGAAGCTATTTTTAATGGGGATGCTCAGGGAAGGCGTCTCTGAGAAGGTGACAATTGAGCTGAGACTTGAATGAGGCAAGAGACAAAGCTGAGTGGTTTTCTGGGGGAAAAGTGTTCATTCTTTGTTCAAAGAGCATTTGTTAAGTATTTGCTGAGTGGGGCAAGGGTGAGAGCAGGGGAACTAGTGCAGAGGCCACCACAGTAGTCCAGGTGACGGTGGTGGCAGTGGAAGGGGTGAGAAGGGATCTGGTTCCAGCATGCAGTATCTCAGTTGCCCGACCAGGGATCGAACCTGCACCCTCTGCAGTGGAAGCGCAGAGTCTTAACCACTGGACCACCAGGGAAGTCCCATGGTTCTGGGTATATTTTGAAGACTCTAGATCTCATAGGTTCTTGAGGGCTGTTTGCAAGGTGTACCTACCCTGACCCTCTGTTTACAGGACTTCGAGGATGACCCGCGGGCCCTGGGGGCCCGTGGGCACCGCCGCTCCGTCAGCCGAGGCTCCTACCAGCTGCAGGCACAGATGAACCGTGCCGTCTACGAGGACAGGTATGCACCAGGGGCAGCTGAAGGTTTGTGAGGAGGAGGGGAGCCACGGGGCAATGGCAGGCCAAACGCTAGTACCTCCCTCCTCTCACCCCTCACTCCTGTTGGGGCCTAGGCCCCCCGGCAGCGTGGTGCCCACGTCAGCGGCAGAAGCAAGTCGAGCCATGGCTGGGGACACATCGCTGAGCGAGAACTATGCCTTTGCGGGCATGTACCACGTTTTTGACCAGCACGTGGATGAGGCAGGTGAGCCAGTGGATGGCGGGTCCCGTCACCATGCATTCGCCCAAACAACTGGGTGACAACCACCCAGTGCATCCTTTTCTGGAATGCAGAGTCTCAGGCCCACCTCTGAGGGAGGAATTGCTATTCATCACACCTTTCGCAAAACCTAAAAGCCCTCTGCAAAGTGATCTGCAAAGTCTTGGTTACTTTGTCTACCATAAAGGGGCTCAGCAGCTTAAAAGAGCACTTTGCAGAAGGCTTCTGGGGTCATGAGTCGCTTGAACGAGCTTAAAACCTTTGCTGCGGAGAAATCTCCTTGCAAAGGGCAGAGTGGGTTTTGCAAACTGCCAAGACCTTGGTAACTGTAAAGTGCTTACTGAGATGTAGAAGGCTTTTCGCATTGCAGAAGTCATTTGCAATCCATAAAGTACCTGCCAAGATTTAGGGAGCTTTGGGCAGAGGGCCTTCTGGGGTTCCACCTCTCTTTCTCAGCCAAGGAAAGCCCTTTGCTGAGGCCACTGTGCCTGGTGCAGTGGGTCCCGGCCCTTGGCTCACACGTCAGAACCTTCTGTAAATGAAAGCACCTGGTGAGCATGCCGGCTCTCACAAATGGCTCCTTGGCCATGCAGTCCCCAGGGTGCGCTTCGCCAATGACGACCGGCACCGCCTGGCCTGCTGCTCACTTGACGGCAGCATTTCGCTGTGCCAGCTGGTGCCCGCCCCGCCCACCGTGCTCCGAGTGCTGCGGGGCCACACCCGCGGGGTCTCCGACTTCGCCTGGTCCCTCTCCAACGACATCCTCGTGTCCACCTCGCTTGATGCCACCATGCGCATCTGGGCCTCTGAGGACGGCCGCTGCATCCGGGAGATCCCTGACCCCGACAGCGCCGAACTGCTCTGCTGCACCTTCCAGCCGGTCAACAACAACCTCACTGTGGTCAGGCTCCAGAGCACCCCCTTGCCGAGGGCAGAATGCCGGGCCAGGAGGGCTGTCGCAGGGATTCGGGATAAGGGGGTCCCCTCTAGTCCATCGCCTCCATCCTCCTCTGGCCAGACTCAGAGGGAAACAAGGCAGAACAGGGGACGTGGTTCTTGGCCTGGGATGGCCTCACTGTGGTAGACTCCGGGGATGGGGGGCGGCCTGGGGCTAGGGTCACGGTCCCATCAGCAGTAGTCCTACCGTTTTCCAACTGCAGGGGCTGCTGGTTGGGGAGCAGGATTACTAGTCGGAAACCTTGTTTCATCTCAGTGGCAGCGTCACGGTGGTCCGACCCGGATAGAGAGTCAGAGGGCAGGGGAAGGAAATGAAAAGTCTGGCCTGGTCCTGAGCGGGGAGTAGGGGGAGCTGGCCCAGTGAGCCCGTGCTCTGGGATCCTTTCAGCTGTAGCAGCAGCCACCGCCCTAGTATAGTCAAGGCTCCAGGAAGGACCAGGCAGGCCCCTTTAGTCCTGGGAGCAACTATCTCTTCTGGTCAGATTGCAGGAGGGACTGGCTGGGGAGGATGACCGGCCTGAGTCACCTTCCAGTCTACAGGCCCACCCTCACTGTGATGAGAGTCCAGTAGGGATCAGCCAGTCCCATCAACAGCAGCCCCGCTGTGGTCAGACTCAAGGAGGGACTGGCTGGGAGCAGGGTGACGGTGTGCGGGTCTCACCCACAGGTGGGGAATACCAAGCACAACGTGCATGTCATGAACATCTCCACGGGCAAGAAAGTGAAGGGTGGCTCCAGCAAGCTGACAGGCCGTGTCCTCGCCCTGTCCTTTGATGCCCCTGGCCGGCTGCTCTGGGCGGGTGATGACCGCGGCAGTGTTTTCTCCTTCCTCTTCGACATGGCCACAGGTAGGCGGACCCTAGGCCTGCATCTGGCTGCTCACACCCTCACCCTTCTGGTGCACAGACCCAGCCCTCACCGCTGCCTCCCCTCCCTCTGCTGCCACAGGGAAGCTGACCAAAGCCAAGCGTCTGGTGGTGCATGAGGGCAGCCCTGTGACCAGCATCTCTGCCCGCTCCTGGGTCAGCCGCGAGGCCCGGGACCCCTCGCTGCTCATCAATGCTTGCCTCAACAAGCTGCTGCTCTACAGGTGGGTCTCCTCTCTCGGCCGCCTCTGTCAGACTGGGACGAGAGCCCTGTCTCCCCAGCAGACTAAGCCATGGAAGTTAACTTCATTGAGGGGGGAGGTCCGGTCTCCTAATAATAGTAATAATATGATAATGGTGACATCAATCGGAGCAGTAATGCAATAGGAGCAGTAATAGTAATAGCAGTAGCTATCATGTGCGTAGCAGTTGCTGGGCCAGGGCCTGTTCATATCCCCTCATTTAATCCTCACAGCAACCCTGTGAGGTGGGTGCTGTAATCATGTCCATTTTACAGATGAGCAAACTGAGCCATAAAATAGACTAGAGTCCCCTTAGAGCAGTGGCCTGCTTTCCCTTCCTTCCTTCCTTTCTTTTCTTTTTTTTTTTTTTTTTTTTTGAATCTGGGAGTTTTACTATCCCCACTCACTTATGTCTGTCATCTAAATGCAGTTCTCAGCCTGGGATGAACGCTGGAATGCTTTTCTCACCGAACTGCCTGTGGAAATGCCCCAGGCTCCCTGCAGTAGCTCGGGTTCATTCCTTTGAATGGCCATGTGGTATTCCACGGTGCAGGGGTGTTGTAGTTTTGTCAGTCATACCCTCTCTTTGTGCCCGTCCTAGATCAGAATCTCTTAGGCACCCTTAGGAAAAGAAACTAGTGAAACAGCAGAAGCTCCCCATTTGTATCAACAGATACAAACTGTCACTAACTCACACACCAGCCCGTGCTTTATAGGTTTATACAGTCGTCTCAGAACTGGATTTCATGAACCTTGAAAAGACCTCAGGTGCAGGGGTGGGGACACAGACTGGCCCACCGTTCGTGCCCCTCTGGGGCTGAGGCTGCCCCCTGACCCGCTCTCTTCCTCCTCTCAGGGTGGTGGACAATGAGGGGACCCTGCAGCTGAAGAGAAGCTTCCCCATTGAGCAGAGCTCGCACCCCATACGCAGCATTTTCTGCCCCCTCATGTCCTTCCGCCAGGGGGCCTGTGTGGGTGAGTCCCATGGGGTCGGTGTGTCTGGGTGGCCAGGGAGGGGCAGGGACCAGGGCTGGTACTGATCTGGCTCAGCTGTCACAACATCCTAATGCCCTGACTTCCTGGGCCTCAAGAACTCTCACACCCCAGCAACCTCACACTTTGAACGCAGACCCCCCAAACAGCCCAGAAACCTCACAGCCTGACACAGAACCCTCCCCGCCGCCAACAAAGAGCTCAGAGACCTCACACTCTGGACGCAGAGCCAAAACAGCTAGGTGACCTTGCATCTGGGGATGGTCCAGCCCCGGGACCTCACACCTTGGACATAAATCCCTCAACACCTCAGAGACTTCACATGCAGGGCACCCCGCTGCCTCCTGCAACACCTCCTGATGGTCTTCTCTCATCTGGGCAGTGACGGGCAGCGAGGACATGTGTGTGCATTTCTTTGACGTGGAGCGGGCAGCCAAGGCTGCCGTCAACAAGCTGCAGGGCCACAGCGCGCCCGTGCTGGATGTCAGCTTCAACTGCGATGAGAGCCTGCTGGCTTCCAGCGATGCTAACGGCATGGTCATCGTCTGGAGGCGAGAGCAGAAGTAGGAGACTTCCAGCCTCGCCACTGTCCACCTTCCCACCCGCCTCCGGCCCCAGCCTTGTGTTTGTAAATAAAGTTCCTGTGGTTGTGCCGATGGCTGGCTCCCAGGTCTTCTGGGGTTGGGATGGGGGAGAGGGCAGCTCTAGGACCCAAGATGGGATGGGGTTCAGCTCCTCATTCATGCCTTCATGCATTGATTCATTGATGGATTCATTCAACAACGATTTATGAACGTCTGCCATGTCAGAGGCACCACTTCAAGTGTTTTACACAGACACACTTTGGACAGACATTGTGGCGCACCTACTGTGCGCCGGGACCTGTTCCAGGCACTGAGGGTACGAGCTGTGACTTAAACTGACAGGAATGGCTGCCCTCGTGGAGCTTACATTCTAGTGGAGACAGGTAGATAATAGACAAAAATATATAGTAGGTCAGCTAAGGCTGAGCATTGTGAGGAAAAAGGGCAGGGATAGAGTGCAGGACTGAGGGGAGGGTTAGGCTCTTTTTTTTTTTTTTGCGGTACGCGGGCCTCTTACTGTTGTGGCCTCTCCCACTGCGGAGCACAGGCTCCGGACGCACAGGCTCAGCGGCCATGGCTCACGGGCCTAGCCGCTCTGTGGCATGTGGGACCTTCCCAGACCGGGGCATGAACCTGCGTCCCCTCCATCAGCAGGCGGACTCTCAACCACTACACCACCAGGGAAGCCCCAGGGTTAGGCTATTTTTGGCGTCCTGATCAGGGAAGGTGTTCCTGACAGTGTGAAATTTATTTTTCTTTAATTTTTATTTTATATTGGAGTATTACATTAGGTCCTTGTTGATTATCTTTTTTATGTATAGAAGTGTGTATATGTTAATCCCAAACTCCTAATTTATCCCTCCCTCCCACCTTTCCCCTTTGGTAACCATACGCTTGTTTTCTAAGTCTGTGAGTCTGTTTCTGTTTTGTAAATAAGTTCATTTGTATCATTGTTTTAGATTCCTCATGTAAGTGATACCATATGATATTTGTCTGTCTGACTTACTTCACTTAGTATGGTAGTCTCTAGGTCCATCCATGTTGCTGCAAATGGCATTATTTCATTCCTTTCTTACGGCTGAGTAATATTCCATTGTATATATGTACCACATCCTCTTTATCCATTCATCTGTCAGTGGACATTTAGGTTGCTTCCGTGTCTTGGCTATTGTAAATAGAGCTGCAGTGAACATTGTGGTACATGACTCTTTTTGAATTATGGTTTTCTCTGGGTATATGCCCAGTAGTGGGATTGCTGGGCTGTATGGTAGTTGTATTTTTACTTTTTTAAGGAAACTCCATACTGTTCTCTGTAGTGGCTGTATCAATTTACATGCCCACCAACAGTGCAAGAGGGTTCCCTTTTCTCCACACGCTCTCCAGCATTTGTTGTTTGTAGATTTTCTGATGATGCCCATTCTAACTGGTGTGAGGTGATACCTCACTGTAGTTTTGATTTGCATTTCTCTAATAATTAGTGATGTTGAGCAGCTTTTCATGTGCTTCTTGGTCATCTGTATGTCTTCTTTGGAGAAATGCCTATTTAGGTCTTCTGCCCATTTTTTGATTGGGTTGTTTGTTTTTTTTAATATTGAGCTGCATGAGCTATTTATATATTTTGGAGATTAATCCTTTGTCAGTTGATTCAGTTGCAAATCTTTTCTCCCATTCTGAGGGTTGTCTTTTCATCTTGTTTATCGTTTCCTTTGCTGTGCAAAAGCTTTTAAGTTAATTGGGTCCCATTTGCTTATTTTTGTTTTTATTTTCATTACTCTAGGAGGTGAAACCAAAAAGATATTGCTGCGATTTATGTCAAAGCGTGTTCTGCATATGTTTTCCTCTAAGAGTTTTATAGTATCCGGTCTCACATTTAGGTCCTTAATCTGTTTTGAGTTTATTTTTGTGTATGGTGTTAAAGAATGTTCTAATTTCATTCTTTTACAGGTAGCTGTCCAGTTTTCCCAGCACCACTTATTGAAGAGACTCTCTTTTCTCCATTGTATATTCTTGCCTCCTTTGTTGTAGATTAATTGATCATAGGTGCCTGGGTTTATTTCTGGGCTTTCTATCTTGTTCCATTGATCTGTATTTCTGTTTTTGTGCCAGTACCATACTGTTTTGATTACTGTAGCTTTGTAGTGTAGACTGAAGTCAGGGAGCCTAATTCCTCCAGCTCCGTTTTTCTTTCTCAAGATTGCTTTGGCTATTTGGGGTCTCTGACAGTGTGAAATTTAAACAAAGACCTGAATGAAGTGAGAGAGCCATAGTGTGTGAGGAAGAAGAATATCATAGGTAGGGAAATGGCAGTTCAGAGGCACCAAGGCTGGAGTGTGCCAGGAGGACCATTGTAGAGGCTGGTGTGGCTAGATTAAGGTTTGGTAAGAGATGAGGTTGGACAGGCCCAATCCTGGAGGGCTTTGGGGGCCACAGTGAGGACTTGAGCATTTTTGCTGAGTGAGGCGTGAGTCACCAGAACATTTTGAGCAGAGTAGGGACATGATCTCACTTGGTTGTAAGAGGATCCTTGTGGGCACTGTGAAGAGAACAGACTGGAACGGGGGAGCGGGAGCAGGGGGATCAGTCAGGAGACCCTGCAGTAGTTGAGGTGAGCAGTGATGAGGACTTGCACCAGGGTGGTGGCAGCAGAGGGGCTGAGGTAGGGAATGTTGGCTTCTACCACTTTCTTGACTTTCATCCTATTAGTCTGCAGGACTCCGCCGGCTCCTCAGGGAGGCTGGGGCTCCCAGGCTCCCCCCACCCCCGGGCCAGCCGCACCCTGGGCCCCACACCTGTCCATGCATTGGTTGTTTTCCACAAGCAGGGAGCCGAGGTGTTGAGAGCGCCAAGGTGGTGCAGAGCAACTGTGGAGCCTGAGGCTGAGGTAGCGGCTTCTGTTGTGGGAGGAAAGGGATGAGGCATCTCTCTCCACCCCAGAGAAACTCCAGACTACCCCTAGCTCCTCCCACGCCCATCCAGGGCCCAAATTCGAGGCCTGGAACAGCTCAGAGAACACAGAGTAATGTTCAGTATTTGAGAGGAGCCCTGAGTGAGGACAGAAAGCTTGGGGTGTAGACAGGGAGATAGATAACCCAAATCCCTTGTCAATGACCTGAGTCACCAGGAAATGTCAAAGTTCCAGGGTATCAAAGAGCCTCTTGCTCAAGCTGCTCCCTTCCCTCCAGCTCCATAGGCTGCCGCATCCAGATGTATCAATGGGAAGTGTAGCCACCGTCTTGAGACCTCAGGGTCAGTCCACAGAGCCACAGAGACCCCGACCGGGCCCAACATTGTTGAGCTGCTGAACTAACACCAGCAGTCTTGTTGAGGGAGGAAAATAACCTCTTGTTCATTCAAGCCACTGTTATCGGACAGTGCAGTTACTTGTAGCCAGAAGCATTTCTATCTGGTACTTCCATCTGACAGACCTTAAGGTAAATGGTGATGAGATGGTGGTGATAGTCCAGAAAGCTGGACTGTTCACAGACTCAGTGATTTGCTAGGAGGATTCTCAGTCTCCTTATATGGTTGTATACATGGCTATGATTTTTTACAGCGAAAAGATACAGAGCACAGTCAGCAAAGGGAAATGGCGCATGGGGTGAAGTCCAGGGGAAACAGGCACAAGCCTCCAAGGGTCATCTTCCAGTGAAGCCTCACAGGACACCCTTAATTCCCTCAGTTGTGACAACACATGTGAAACACTGTGAACCAGGGAAGCTTGTTAGAGACTCCGCCCATGGTTTCTATTAGGGGTTGGTCATGTAAGCACCTTCTGCCTGGCACATACCCAACTCCCAGGCTCCCTGAAGGAAAGCAGGTGTTTAGCATAAATCACGGTGCTTGGACGAACAGTTCAGGCACAGTGGGTCACTCTTATCAATTAGAGAGTGGTGGGAATCTTCCTGGAATCTAAATTTCCAGATGCCAGCCAAGGGCCCCCCTTGAAGCAGGCCTTTCCAAAGACAGCAATTCAGGCCTGCTGTTAACTCTTTTCTGCCCAGTATGGAGCATCAAAAAGACGCTTGGTTTCCACTAAGGTTAGCAGATCACAAAATCATTTTGGGGAGCCTCATTTTTCTCTAATACTTTCTTCTTTTCTTCACATTTTTCATGTCTTCATTGCATCTGGATTCAAGATGGCTGATCACAGATGTTGTTATACATGATTTGGGAGACTTCCTCCTTGCAAAATTTTGAGGTAACAGAGTTGACCTTCTGCTTTAAATTCTTCATCATGATTTTCTTGACTTACAACCTAAGGGGAAATAAATAAAAAGCAAATAATAAAAAGTAAACTTACTGGTCAGACTTGGACCTCTTAACTTGTCCGTCATCACTGTGCCTCTGATTTAACATCAGATCTGGAACTCTTCACCACTCCACCATCAATACCCCTTTGGTGTTATCTGGAACTGAAATTCTGCTGACTATTCTTTGTTCAACCTTGAATGCAGGCCTCTAGTTAATGTCCCACTATCACTGGCTTTCTGCTCTGACTGAGCCTTTTTTAAAATTTATTTATTTTATTTTATTTTATTCATTTTGGGCTGTGTTGGGTCTTTGTTGCTGCATGCGGGCTCTCTCTCAAGTTGCGGTGAGCGGGGGCTACTCTTGTTGTAGAGCACGGGCTCTAAGCACACCTGCTCCAGTAATTGTGGCTTGTGGGCTCTAGAGCACAGGCTCAGTAGTTGTGGCACACGGGCTCAGTTGCATGTGGGATCTTCCCAGACTAGGGCTCGGACCCATGTCCCCTGCATTGACAGGCGGATTCTTAACCACTGTGCCACCAGGGCAGTCCCAACTGGGCCTTTTTGAACTCTAGAATAATCAAGGCATTTCTGGTCTGACCTCAAATTCAGGCTCTGTTAGCCTTTACTCCTTCAAGACCCCCTTTGATCTGAAGTTTCACATGGGTATCTCTTAACTAATCCAACATGATAGGCTGCTCATTCAACCAAAGCCCAGAGCTTTTTCAGTTATTCCACTGCTGGTGCCCTTCTGCCCTGACCTCTATAAACTGTTCCACCATCATCAGCCCTCTGGTCTGACTGGGAGTGGAGACTTCTGTTAACTATTCTAACATCAAGGTCCTCTGATCTGATTTTTTTTTAAACAACTTTCTTGGAGTATAATTGCTTTACAATGGTGTGTTGGTTTCTGCTTTATAACAAAGTGAATCAGCTATACATATACATATATCCCCATATCTCCTCCCTCTTGCATCTCCCTCCCACCCTCCCTATCCCACCCCTCTAGGTGGTCACAGAGCACCAAGCTGATCTCCCTGTGCTATGTGGTTGCTTCCCAGTAGCTATCTATTTTACGTTTGGTAGTGTATGTATGTCCATGCCACTCTCTCACTTTGTCCCAGCTTACCCTTCTCCCTCCCCATATCCTCAAGTCCATTCTCTAGTAGGTCTGTGTCTTTATTCCCGTCTTACCCCTAGGTTCTTCAAGACCTTTTTTTTTCCCTTAGATTCCATATATGTGTTAGCATACGGTATTTTTCTCTTTCTGACTTACTTCACTCTGTATGACAGACTCTAGGTCCATCCACCTCACTACAAATAACTCACTTTCGTTTCTTTTTATGGCTGAGTAATATTCCATTGTATACATGTGCCACATCTTCTTTATCCATTCATCTGTCAATGGACACTTAGGTTGCTTCCATGTCCTGGCTATTGTAAATAGAGCTGCAATGAACATTGTGGTACATGACTCTTGTTGAATTATGGTTTTCTCAGGGTATTTGCCCAGTAGTGGGATTGCTGGGTCATACGGTAGTTCTATTTGTAGTTTTTTGAGGAACCTCCGTAGTGTTCTCCCTAGTGGCTCTATCAAGTTACAGTCCCACCAACAGTGCAAGAGGGTTCCCTTTTCTCCACACCCTCTCCAGCATTTGTTGTTTGTAGATTTTTTTTTTCTTTTTTTTTTGCGGTACGCGGGCCTCTCACTGTTGTGGCCTCTCCCGTTGCGGAGCAAAGGCTCCGGAAGCGCAGGCTCAGCGGCCATGGCTCACGGGCCCAGCCGCTCCACAGCACGTGGGATCTTCCCGGACCAGGGCACGAACCCGTGTGCCCTGCATCGGCAGGCAGACTCTCAACCACTGCGCCACCAGGGAAGCCCTGTTTGTAGATTTTTTGATGATGGCCATTCTGACTGGTGTGAGGTGATACCTCATTGTAGTTTCGATTTGCATTTCTCTAATGATTAATGATGCTGAGCATTCTTTCATGTGTTTGTTGGCAATCTGTGTATCTTTGGAGAAATGTCTAGTTAGGTCTTCTGCCCATTTTTGGATTGGGTTGTTTGTTTTTTTGATAGTGAGCTGCATGAGCTGCTTATAAATTTTGGAGATTAGTCCTTTTTCAGTTGCTTCATTTGCAATTATTTCTCCCATTCTGAGGGTTGTCTTTTCGTCTTGTTTATGCTTTCCTTTGCTGTGCAAAAGCTTTTAAGTTTCATTAGGTCCCATTTGTTTATTTTTGTTTTTGTTTCCATTTCTCTAGGGGGTGGATCAAAAAGGATCTTGCTGTGATTTATGCCATAGAGTGTTCTGCCTATGTTTTCCTCTAAGAGTTTGATAGTGTCTGGCCTTACATTTAGGTCTTTAATCCATTTTGAGTTTATTTTTGTGTATGGTGTTAGGGAGTGTTCTAATTTCATTCTTTTACATGTAGCTGTCCAGTTTTCCCAGCACCACTTATTGAAGAGGCTGTCTTTTCTCCATTGTATATTCTTGCCTCCTTTATCAAAGATAAGGTGACCATATGTATGTGGGTTTATCTCTGGGCTTTCTATCCTGTTCCATTGATCTGTATTTCTGGTTTTGTGCCATAGTGTCTTGATTACTGTAGCGTTGTAGTATAGTCTGAAGTCAGGGAGCCTCCGATCTGATTTTGAACTATGCCAAGATGCCAGCCTCTCTGGTTTGACCTCTTCTATTAATAATTCCACCATCAGTTCCCTCTGGTCTGCCATAAAAACAAGGTCTCTGTTAAGTATTCTCCCGTCACTGCTCCTTAGGCATGACCTTGAACCCAGGCCTTCATTTCATATTCTAACTGAAAGGCCCCTCTGGTCTCAAATCAAACCCAGACCTCTTATTAATTCTTCATCCAAGACTCCTACACTGTTGTACCTAGGCTTCTTTTTAACTATTCAACCTTCAATCCTTTCTGATCTGACTTTGAACCCAGGCCATTTTAACTCTTAAGCCACAGTGCTCCATTGGTCTGACCTCAGACCTGGTCCACTATTAACTGCTGCAACATCAATGTCCTGCTGGTCTATTCTCAAACCAGGGTCTCTTTTATTGTCATTCCACCTTCAGTGTCATCCTGCTTCCTTATCAAAGCTCTTCCACTATCCTTGCTCTCCCATCTGTCTGATGTTTACTCTTCCAAATTCAATGATTTACTGATCTAATTATCCAACACAGCCATTTAAATCCCTCCACTCCAGGCCTATCCTCAAACCTCTGTTAAATATACCACCATTAACTCCCCCGTGATTTGACCTCAAACCTATCCTCTGATAACTGTTCTGTTACCAGTAGCCTGTGAGTCTGTCATTGAACTTGTACAGTTATTTCTTCCAACATCAGTGTTCCTGGAATCTGAACTCAAACCCCTGGCTCTGTTAACTATTCTAGAATCTGTTCTTCTCTTGACTGAGCTCAAACCCAGATATTTATTCAATTGTCTCCATCTCTGTTTCTTTGGTCTGACCCTAAACCAGGGCCTTTGTTAACTCTAAATGCCCCTCTAGTCTGAGTTCAGTCATTTGCTAACTATTCTAACATCAACATCTCTCTGTCTAGATAATCAAACAGAACGATTGTTAACTAATTAAAAAAATCCCGGCCCCTCTTACATAACCCCAAATCTGGGTCTCTTTATTCCACCATCAGTGATTTTCTCATCTGTTATTGAACCCTGTGTGTAAACTCTTCTACCATTAATGCTCCTCTTATCTGACTTTGAACCACAGTCCCTGTTAATTCTTCCACTGTCAGTTCCCCTCTGGCAGTGTTGCCTTCCACTGGGGCCTCTGATAAGGCTTGCACCGTTTTTGCCCCTCTGGCCTGACCTTAAACAAGGTTAGTAATTTCACCATCAGTACTCTTTTAGAGCACGGACCCTAGCATGTTAACTAGTCCATTATCCATGCCCTACGTTCTGACCTTGAACCTGGACCATTGTTAAGTCTTTCACCATCTGTGCCCCTTTGGTTAAGACTTCAAACCTGGGCTTATGGAAAATACTCCGGCATTAATGGCCTTCTTGTCTGAATTCAAATATAAGGGATGAAAACTACTGAACTTATAAGGACTTCAAAGCGGTCACTACCAGTGAAATACAGACTACAGTCAGATATAATGGGGTGGGATATTGCAATGTGGACCAAACTGTTCTCAGAGATAAATGTAGATTCTAGTGGAGTCACAGACTGGAGCACAGACACTCCCATGATCCATACCTGACTCTGTGTGAGCCGAGGAGTCTCCACAACCTAGTCTGCATGACCACATATGTCCAAACTCCAGTCTGTATGACCCCCAAAGTGTCTACACCCCAATCTGTGTTACTGCAGGAGGTCCCTACCCTAGTACATATGTACCCAAGAGTGTCCACATTCTAGTCTTCGTGACATGAGTCATGTCGACACCCTAGTCTGTATGACTCCAGAAGTGTTCATACCGCAGTCTGTGTTACACCAGGAGTGTCTGTACCCAGTCTGTTTGACCTGTTTCCGAAGTGCTCTGCACATGACTCAGGGGACTCCACATCCCGGTCTGTTACCCTAACTGTTCAGACACCTATCTTATGACCATAGGAGTGTTCACACTCCATTCACAAAGGAGAGAAGAAATGAATAGATATTCTTTCATTTCTGCTGTGGATAATTAGATAAATGTAGATTCAACTAAGTTTTTTTAAAAAAAACTTAACGATAATCACAAGTTGAATTAAAGACAGGAAAGAGAACTTTCTAATCACTTGAAAAAGAATGAGAAATGATTCCATAACAAAAGGTAGACCACTAAGGAAATACCAAGAAGGCATAAAAAATACCGAAAACATAAAACAACACAGAATTTCACTTTCTGACAATAAACATTAATGGATTAAAGTCCATACATTAAGTGACAAGGGCACGCAGATTGAGTAAAAATTCAAAAATCAACCAAATAATGTCTAAATCAAAGTGATTCAGAAAGATTGTTTTAAACAATGAGTAAAAATGTGTGAGAAAAGTAAAGACATAGAAAACAGTAGTTGCAGTATAAATTCAAGATAAAGTTAAGGAAAAAAGCATTAAGCAGTTAAAAAGGACCCTTTTTATTGATCCAGGTCATGACCAACATTGAAAATATAACAGTCATGAATTTCTATAGTCCATATAACAGAGACCAGACCTTTAGCTAAAGAAATAGAAGACAGCCAATTGAACCCTTGCCAACTTATCCATATGGTTGGATCAAGTTGAGCAGTCTTCACACCAGACATTAAAAATATGATATAGTCTTATAAATTAGGTTTAGTGGAAAATGAAGCAAAATAGAGGAAGCGGTCTACTTGTTTTCCTATCCCGGACTCAAAGAGGGATACTCTCATGGCCTTGGGTGTTCTCTCTTGCAGTGAATATGAGTGGCCACAGGTACAATGTTTAACGTTCCTATTAGATCTTGACGACGCTAGGTCCGTGTTTTTTTTAAAAATTGTTTTTTAGGGAATTCCCTGGTGGTCCAGTGGTTAGGACTCTGCGCTTCCACTGAGGAGACACGGGTTCATCCCGGGTCAGGGAACTAAGAACACGCATGCCGTGCAGCACAGCCGAAAAAAAATTTTTTTAGTTTAAATTGAGGTATACTTGACGTACTGTATTATATTAGTTTCAGGTGTAAATATAATAAAATATAATGATTTGATATTTGTATAAATTGTGAAATGATCACAATAGGTCTTGTTAACATTCATCACCATATATAGTTAGTTTTTTTTCTTGTGATGAGAAATTTTAAGATTTACTTTCAGGGGCTTCCCTGGTGGTCCAGTGGCTAAGACTCCACACTCCGAATACAGGGGGCCCGGGTTCGATCCCTGGTCAGGGAACTAGATCCCACATGCTGCAACTAAGACCTGGCACAGCCAAATAAATAAATAAATATTTTTAAAGAAAGATTTACTTTCAAATGTGCAATACAGAATTATTAACAGTATTACTATAATATTACAGTATTATTATAGTTGCCACGCTGTACATTAAATCCCCATGACTTATTTATTTTATAACTGGAAGTTTGTACCTTTTGACTCCCTTCACCCATTTCACACTCCCCCCACCATACCTTTGGCAACCACCAATCTGCTCTCTGCATCTATGAGCGTCCACCTCCCACAAGGTCCATTTTCAGGTGCTTATTCAAAAGAAGAAGTCACTGATGGTCAAATTCTACCTCACAGCCTCGTCTGACTAAAAAAGATGTGCACTGCTCTATTACTGAACCACAAGAAACCCTCAAGTTATAAAAACAAAAAACAAAAAACAGGGACTTCCCTGGTGGTGCAGCGGTCTGCTCGTCAGAGCGCCCCCTGTTGGGAGGAAATGCTGGGCTTCGCGTCTCAGCCTCGCTGGGTCACCAGATGTGGGCTGGCCCGGGCAGGGCTTGACCTCAGGGAGGTGGCTCTCAGCAGCGGAGGCCCACCCTGCCAAGCTGACAGCTGCAGCCAGTGCTTCCTTGGAAGGGGGTCTGGGTGGTGCACATCCGCATCTACCACTGCCAGGAGAGACCTGAGGAGAGGGGCTGGGAAAGAAACGGCTGGCCACTGGGTGAGCAACTGGGGACCCAGTTTTTTAATCCATGGTCCTGAGCCAGTCACCTCTCCACTCTGTGCCTCAGTTTCCTCCAAACCCAGTTGAGAGTTGGGGAGTCAGTTCATTCATTCTTCTGACATATATTGCCTGCACCTCTACAGTGTGCCAGGCACAGTGCCAGGATTTAACAGGGAACAAAACAGGCAAAACCTCTGCCCTCAGGAAACCAGCATTCCCAGCGACCCGTAAAATGCATCCAGTGATGTAGCCTCAGAGCAGAGGTCACCTCTGGCCTTGCTTTTGATGATTGTGACACACAGTGAGTGCCGTGGCCTCAATGCATATTCGGACAGATGACTGGCTGGTATGGAAGCTGAGGAAATGATCAGTGGGAACCATGTGATAACAGGAAGGAGGGAGCCACTGTGGCTTCTTGAGCAGGAGAGCAAAGAGATAAGTGTGAGTTTTAGAAGGGCTATTCCAGCAGCAGTCAATAACAAAAGTGCAGGAAGAAGAAAATTTTACTTCGTGTCACCCTGCTCCTTGCAGGGGTCAAATAAAGAAAAATAGATAGCTGAGGCCAGGCCACACTGCCTGCCGAGCTGTGTGTTAAATGTTTTCGGCTTGTTGTAACCAAGTTATTGCCCATCGATGGCAGCAGTGATTGGGGATTTGCCTTTATGATCTGACCACAGGGTATCTGGTTTGTTAGGCTGTACCTTTTGCAGCTAGCCCCTCCAGGGCCTCTCTCCTCCATGTGGCCTTCACAAGATAGCCTGGACTTCTTTATATATTGGCTGGGCTCCAGTTGAGGGAGGGAAATAGAGAGAGAGAGAGAGCACCAGCAAGTGAGAGAGAGTGCACCTAAGACAAGCTGCAGTCTTTTTATAAACTAACCTGAGATGATGTTCCATCATTTCTGCCTTATTCTATTTTTTAGAAGTGACTCTGTAAATCTAGATCACACTCAAGGGGAAGAGATGACACAAGGGCATGAGCACCAGGAGGCGGGGGTCATTGGGGACCATCTTAGAGGCTGCCTCTAAAGTGTGTGGGGGACTTCCCTGGTGGCGAAGTGGTTAGGAATCTGACTGCCAGTGCAGGGGACAGGGGTTTGATCCCTGATCCGGGAAGATCCCACCTGCCAAGGAGCAACTAAGCCCATGCGCCACAACTACTGAGCCAGCGCGCTAGAGCCCTCGAGCCACAACTACTGAGCACTCGAGCCACAACTACTGAAGCCTGAGTGCCTAGAGCCCATGCTCCGCAACAAGAGAAGCCACCGCAGTAAGAAGCCCGCGCACCTCAACGAAGAGTAGCCCCTGCTCGCCGCAACTAGAGAAAGCCTGTGCACGGCAACGAAGACCCAAAGCAGCCATAAATAAATAAACAAACAAATAAGTAAATATAAATTTTAAAAATATAATAAATTAAAAAATAAGGTGTGTGGGACCACAGACAAATATTTTTTGCAAGGCCTCTGTCTATACGAATAATTTGAATAAAAATGTACTAAAATCATAGGTCCATATGAAGTATTATGATTTATTGATGAAGATTTAGAAAAAAGTATAGAGAAGAGGTATTTATGTATTCATTCATTGTCCAATCAATACACCTGAATAATCCTTGTGTGTCCAGGCTCCATCTCTTCCTCTTAGGTCCAGGAACCATCTCCTTATGTTCTTTATTGTCAAATATGCCTAAAAAGGGAAAACAACCATTTTTCACCTCCCACGTAGGGAAAAACCAAGTTTTCCACCTCCTTTTGTGTTTCTCTTTCCAATGTGCCTCCTTTACTACTCACACAGAACACTCACAACACCTCTGACACCAGATGTGCGGGGTTTTTTCCCCACACCAAGCAATTCTCTGTGACATCAGCTGGGTGTCCTACAATTGAACTCAGTTCTAACACTGTCTACCTGGAGAGGACATCAGATCCCACAGGTTAAGGGCTCAGCCCCACAAGACTGCCCCCCACCCCACTTCAGATGCCAGTTGCAATTAGTAGGTCCCCAGGTTACCCACACATTCTGTCTGATTTGGTTGCAACTTGGAGGTTCCCATGACCTCCTCTTCAGGTTAGATTAATTTGGTAGAGCAACTCATAGAACTCAAGGAAATACTTACTTACATTTACCAGTTTATTAAAGGACATGATAAAGGATGCAGATGAACAGCCAGGTGAAGAGATACATAGGGTGAAGTCTGGGATGGTCCCAAGTGCAGGAGCTTCTGTCCCTGTGGAGTTGGGGTGCATCACCCTCCTGTGGATGTGTTCACCCACCCGGAAGCTTCTGGAAGTCCGTGCTATTGGGATTTTATGGAGGCTTCCTCACGTAGGCATGATTGATCATTAACTCCATTTCCAGCCCTCTCCCCTCTCTGGAGGATGGGGACCTGGGGCTGAAAATCCCAAGCTCCTAATCATGGTTTGGTCTTTCTGGTGACCATCCAGGAGCCCACCCAGAGTCGCCTCAGTAAAATAAAGGTGCTGCTAGTGCTCTTATCATGTAGGAATTTACAAGGGTTTCAGGAGCTCTGTGTCAGAAACCGGGGCAGAAACAATATATATTTTCTATTATCTCACAGTGCCATTCCTGGCTAATTTCATCTTCCACCACAAGAAGGTAGCAAATCCATTATTACTCAAAATGCCATGGCTCTTTAGAACCTGTTTGTACTGGAAAAATATAGATCTCTTGCCTCCACAGTTCCTTAATACCATTTATTTAATGCTGGTTACATCTTACTTGGGACATTGCATCATCCATTGGCCTGCCCATAAATACTGGCTTCCAGTGACTCCTCATACAGAAGTTACTGTGTTTTGTTGATAAGAACCACAAAAGCAAGCCTTACACAGAGGATGTGGGGAAACGTGAATAATACTTCATTTTCTGGTCATGTTAAATTTTCTGTTTGGAATTTTATAGCATAAAGGTAGAACAAGATAACTTCTAACCACGTCTTCTCCTGAACTCTTTGGACAATAATCAGTGCATCCTAGAATGAGATCTATTGCAAGCTTGACTGCACCCCTGCCTTCCACTCACCACCACCAGGGGGAAGGAAAGAAAGGTGCCCATGGCAGAAGTCCCAATTGTACAAAGAATGTCCATTCTTCATCTGGCATCGCTTGAGACCGACCTGGGGAGCATGATGTCACCACATTGATGAGCCAAGAGACCCCATTGGAGTTGTGAAGCAATTGTCTTGAAAGTCTCTGCAGGAAGTGGACATGCCCAGAGGACTGCTTGACACCTGGTGCAGAGCTTGTAGAGGGAATGACGGCCCTGGGTGCCATACAAGGTAAAGTCACCTGCCACCACCTCTGCACCTTTAGGTGCCCTAGACTGGAGGTAGTCCCACAGTTGGAATAGTCATGGTGAGAGCTGATACACATGCAACTCAAGCCCAAGGGATGGCACTGAATGTTCAGGCCTAGAGCCTTGAACTTGGCCTATAAACAACATGAGTGAGAGTCACTCAAAATCAGGCTGTCGCCACCATTTTGATGCCCCAGTCTCATAAAATCTTATAAAAGAAATGCCACACCAGCCAGCAGGAGCGATCTACTTGCCAGCCCCACGCCCCAGCCCAGAACTGGCCACAGAGCTCTGGGACAGCCCTATAGGTCTAAGTACCAGAGCTCATCAGGACATCTGTCTCACCCTATACATAGGGTAAAGGGTAAGAGAGAGCACCTTCAAAAAGGAAAAATAGGGATCAGGGCCCATGTGGGTCCTGGTCCAGACCAGGACCTCACTCAAGTGGTACTTCTGCCCCGGCCAGTCCCAGCCACCAGACAGGGTTTTAGGCCACTTTGAGGAAGCCACTCCAAAGCATGGGGGCCCCTGCATCTCAGGGCCCGGAGCAGGGATCCTACTTGCACTGCCTGTGGCTTATGTACAAGATATACTAGGTTCCATATCATCTTTCATCAGAAAACTATTAAAGAAAGTTAGCTTATAATATGTTAATGTGGTGGGTTTAGAATATGTCCATGAATTCTTCGACACTCTTCCATTCCAGAGATGTTACTTAATTCCCCTCCCCTTGAGAGTATGCTAGACTTAGTATAGTCTAAGTATAGTATAGTGAGTACGCTCACTTCTAATGAACGGAATTTGGTGAAATGTACAGTATGTAATTTCCTAGACTAGCTAATAAAAGACACTGCAGCTTCCTGCCTGTTCTCTCTTGGATCACCTGTCTGTGGGAAGCCAGATGCCATGTTGTGAGGCTGTATCAAGCGGCCATATGGAGGGGTCTATGTGATTAGGAACTGAGGCTTCCTGCCAACAGTCTTGTAAGTAAGCTTGGAAGCAGACCCTTCTGTCTAAATGAGACTTCAGATGAGACCGCAGCCCAACTACCAGCCTGGCCACAAACTTGTGAGAGAACTGGAGCCAGAACTATCCAGCTAAGGCACTCCTGGACTCCTGCCCCTCTGAAAATGTTCAAGATAGTAAATGTTTGTGGTTTTAAGCCACGAAGTTTTGGGGATAATTTGTTACACAGCAAAAGGTAGCTAGTACAAATACTATTGGTTAAATTTGTTCAATAGAACTTTATAAATTCAGTTCAAGGGTGGGGTGAAGTGGAGAAAACAGAGGGGGGATATATTTAGCTTTCCAAAATGGAAAGATCTTCATGTTTAAGTTTGTCAGCAGCTACCATTTGTATATTAGAAGTTGTGCTAATTACAGATGTGTGTCATTTTAAAAGCCCCCAAAAGAGCTACTGAATAATTCTTATTAACCATGAGTTACTGGATATATTTTAAAATATGAAACTGCATTCTAAAACTATAATTAAAACTTGCAAAGAATTTATACTTGTTTTCCTTCCAGGTAGTCTGGATAAGTGTTTGTTTATGTTTTTGTGCAGAGTTTGCTTTCCACTGACACAATTAAAGACTCAGCAGAGCTCTTACACAGTGTGACAGAGATGGTGGCACCATGGGATGTCAGGAACCAGGGTTTCTGAGTCAGTGATTGGAGGAGAAGCCACCTGCGCATTAGAAATACCCATTTTAGATTTTATTGCTTCCTGGAATCCCCTCCCAGGGCTGAGATGAGGCAAACAAAGTGTCTAGAGTGTAAAATTTAAGGAGACATGTCAACTGATGAATGGATAAACAAAACGTGGTCTATCCCTATGATGGAATAGTATTCAGCCATGAAAAGGAAAGAAGTACTGATCCCTGCTACAACGTGGATGAAATTCAAAAACATCACTTAATATGGGGAACCAGAGGTTACCAGGGGACCCCAAGAGGAGCTGGAAAATAAAGACAACATGGAGAAGGCAAAGTTGAGGAATGCAGGGATCCTGAGTCTTGATGGTATTATCTGAGCCCCTGGATCCAGCCTTGTCCAAAGTCAAACTACACCTGAACCTCCTAGTTGTATGCTGTGAGTCAGGAATTCAGACAGAGCACATCAGCAACGATGGCTTATCTCTGCTCCTCCTTGTCTGGGGCCTCAGCTGGGAAGCTTGAAGGCCAGGGGCTGGATCGTCTGAAGGCTCCCTCACTCACACGCATGGCAGTTGATGCTGGTTGCAGCCTGGGCCTCTCCATGTGATTGGTTTGGGCTTCCTCACAGCATGGTGGCTGGCTTCCAAGGCCAAGCCCTGTGAGAGAGAGGCAGGTGGAAGTTGTATCACCTTTCATGACCAGTTTTGGAAGTTACATAGTGTTACTTCCCCCATCTCCTATTCATTGAGGCAGTCACAAGGTCCTGCCCAAGTTCAGATGGAGAAGAAAAAAGGTTCTGCTTCTTGATGGGTAGCGACAAGTTTCTGGAGAGGCACATGGGGCCAGAAATATTGCTGTGACCATTTTTGGAAATTATAATCTACCACTAACTGAATAAGACACTGGGCAAGTTTCTTCACCTCACTAGGCCTCAGTTTCCTCATCAATTAAATGGGCATAATAATAGTGTCTATGGTGGAGGGAGAGAATCACATGAGATAATGCATATAAAGTACTTAGCCCAGTGCCTGCAATATGGCAAGTGCTCAGGGAAAATTAGAAATTATTGTCAGAATTCCCTGGCGGGCAAGTGGTTAGGACTCCATGCTTCCACTGCAGGGGGCATGGGTTCAATCCCTGGTCAAGAAACTAAGATCCTGCATGCTGCATAGTGTGGCAAAAAAAAAATTATTGTCAATAATCATTAGCATTGATCAATGAGGCATCTTGGTACAGCCAAAACAAGGTGTTGTGGGTTGAATTGTATCCGCCCCCCAAAATATATTCAAGTCTTAACCCCTGGTACCTGTGAATGTGACCTTATTTGGAAATTAGGTCTTCACAGGTGTAATTAAGGTGTAAGTTAAGGGACTTCCCCAGTGGCGCAGTGGTTAAGAATCCGCCTGCCAATGCAGGGGACACAGGTTCGAGCCCAGGTCTGGGAAGATCCCACATATTCGCCTGCCAATGCAGGGGACACAGGTTCGAGCCCAGGTCTGGGAAGATCCCACATATTGCAGAGCAACTAAGCCTGTGTGCCACGACTACTGAGCCTGCGCCTGCCAGCCACAATTACTGAGGCCTGCGTGCCTAGAGCCTGTGCTCCGCAACAAGAGAAACCACCGCAATGAGAAGCCCGTGCACTGCAATGACGAGTAGCCCCTGCTCGCCCCAACTAGAGAAAGCCCGTGCGCAGCAACGAAGACCCAACGCAGCTGAAAATAAATAAATAAATAAAAATTTAAAAAAAATATGTACATTAAGATGAGGTCATACTAGATTAAGGTAGATCCTGATTCCAGTCACTGGCTCCTGATGAGAAGAGGCACAGAGATACATACACAGTGAGAATGCCGTGTGACGATGGAAGCAGGAATTAGAGTGATGTGTCTGCAAGCTATGGACCACCAAGGATTGCTGGCAACCCATCAGAAGCTGGAAGAGGCAAGAAAGGACCCTCCTCTGGAGCCTTCAGAGGGAACATGGCCCTGCCACCAGCACCTTGATTTCAGACTTGTAACTTCCAGAGCCATCAAAAATTTGGGGGTTTTTTGTTGTTGTTTTTTGCCACGCCACGCGGTGCCGTTTGTGGGATCTTAGTTCCCCGACCAGAGATTGAACCTGGACCCTCCGGCAGTGAAGGCGTGGAGTCCTAACCACTGGACCACCAGGGAATTCCCAAAATGTCTGTTGTTTGAAGCTCCCCCCGCCAAAAGACTCAGCAGACACTGGCACCCTACTCTTTTCCTGGCACTGGGAATACAGTGATGACTAAGGTAAGGACTCTGCCTCCGAGGGGCTGGCAGCAATACAAGCAGTAAAGCAATGAATGGAGGGGCTCTGAGAATGATGGCATGCTACTGTGGACAAGAGGCTCTGTGTCGGGGGTACCTAGGTTTGATGATTTACTCTGAAGCCTTCTCAAATCGTCCCATCTACAAATCAGTGGGATCATCTTCAATTTGTTTTCTGAATCAATCACTCATGACTTCTGGTTTTTCTGTTCCAACAAAGCTTTCCTTTCTGGTATTGTAGCCTCATTTTGTTTGCCCACATGGCTTGAGGTTTTGTTAAATTTTCCTCTTGATGGCAATGTTGCTCCAGAAATGCCAAGATGCCCTCAAATCCCTCACCTCATCTGCATCTACACTGTTTCTTCGCCCGCCTTTCGCGTCTGAAAAAAACGCCTCCGAGCCAGATGGCTGCTGGAAAGGAAGTTGCTTGCTGCAGGGTTTGCGGGAAACCTGCTCACTGCCACAGAACTTGCCTTTCTTTCTCCTTTGAATATGAAATAAATCTGAGGTCTAAACTGCAAAGTCTCATCAGACGTCACTTCTAGAATTCCGTTTCTACTCGATCTAGGCTTTTTAAATCCGCACTACTTAACCCCACATTAGATCCCCGCAATTTTCCCAAGTTGTCAAGAAATGCTGTAGGCTAAAGGCCTGGAGGAGGGCGTCCCTAGCCACCAAGCCCTGAGGTCCCGGGCCTCACACACCCGCCAGGCTCTGGGTGTCCTCCTCTGTTTGTGGACCCAGACGGGAGGCCGGTAGTTCTCAAAGCGAGGATGCAGCTGCATACTGCGGACGTGTTAGAAATGTAAATCCTCGGACCCCACCCCAGACCCACTGAAGGGGAAAACTGGGGATGAGGCCCTGCAGCCTAGGTTTTTTTTTTTTTTTTTTTAGGTTCTGCTTTATAACTAATTGAATCAGTTATACATATACATCTGTTCCCATATCCCTTCCCTCTTGCGGTGCTTTGTGACCGACTGGAGGGGTGGGATAGGGAGGGTGGGAGGGAGGGAGACACAGCCTAGGTTTTAACAAGCCCTCCAGTAGATTCTGTGAACCAGTGCACTAGGCCAGGTGTGCTAAGTGGGAAATAACTATCTGGGGCAAGTCCTCAAAAGCCCGGTCAGAGGGTCCCCATCAATTGATCGGTGTGCACCATACAATGCTCACACAGCGGACGCGCGCGTGCGCTCTAGGGGAGGGATACAGTTTTGTCTTGCGGTTTTATCATTTATATTGGAACGGGAGCCCTTTCCCACCCCATTAAATAGCCTTCCGTTGCTTCCTATTTCTTTTACTTTCATTCCAGAAATGGTGTTTTCTTTTATCATTAGAAAGGTCATCCACGCTGCTTGCAAGTTTTTCAGAAAAGAAGGAACTACGTTGTAGTAGAAATAAATGACAAACATAAACCCAACATCCTGGGAATAGTTTCTCATTTCTGTACTTTAAATGTTTATATATTTCTAAATTTCCGTGTTTTCATTTACATAAATATATTTTTCTAAAATTAGGTTCGCTTGTACATGCTATTATATTTTGGATCATACTTTTTCACTTCTGTATGTATTGTTATATAATATGCAGTTTCCCAGTAATGATAACTTCTGAATGTGTATTTTACAATTTTAAAATTAAAATGTAATACTTGATTATAGTGAAAAAATTTAAATATAGAAACATAAAATAAATATTTCAAATCTCAACCTAACTTTCTAGAAATATATCCAACATTACCAGCTTGATTTGCATAATTTCAAACTATAGCTATTTGTATACAATCATTCAATTATATCTAATATATATGAGCATGGATACAAATGCCCAGGGTTCGTCAGACCAATCCATATAATATTCATCTTGTAAGATACCTCTAATTGTATATGTAAACATATTTATAAACAACACATTACACATTTTTATACAATTAAGATCGTATCACATATAGTGTTTCGTGCCCTCAATTCATCATTCACCCTCATGTTATAACAATGTCCCATATAGTTATTCTCAAAGTGCCTGCTATTTCTTTATTTTTTTAATAGATTAAAAAAAAACTAGTGTTTATTCTAATTGGAAAGTCAACACATTCATTTACAAAGTTTAGAAAAATTAGAAATTATAAATGAGAAAATCATTTACTTTTAACCGTCATATAAAATCTCATGTTTAAAAGTTCTAGGTGCATTCATTTTCTGCATGAATAATATTTATATTTCACATAAAAATGAAATGAGTTTCTACAGTTTTATATAATATTTCTCTAATCCTCATATTATGATCATTACTCACAAGTTTGTATTCCAAAAATTATCCAAAAAGTAAAGGCCTAAACAGGCTAATCCTATTCCTCAGACCTAATTACTTTTATATTTAATTAGCAGTATGATTTAATTTAACTAGCAGTATAACTTCTAATTTTAATCTACCCATATATGGCTATAAATATTTTTACAACAAAATATCAATGTATGTGTACATTTATTTGTTTTACTTCTTGGATTGATTTAGGAGTTTTTATTCTTTTTTTTTCCTCAGTGGCTTGGAAGTTATATTTTCTATTCCTACCAATGACTAGAGTTAATTAGTATCTCTATTGTCTGCTTTTTAAAAGTCCGAGGAATCACTTTAACCAAAACAGATTCATCAGCATCACAGGACACTCTTCTTCCTCCCATCTCTCCTGTTAATATTTTTGGTAATTTAATGCCTAGCTTGTTATCAAAACTTATCAGAAGTGTAAAGTATATAATTACTGTTATCCTTTTTGATAGTCAATGTTTTTTTATCTATACCAGCATTCTATACCAAGTTCTTTGCTCACTTTTGACCCTTGCATCCCACTACTTCGTTGTGTCATATTCCTGTTAGCTGGAGTACATTCTTTGGTACATTTTTCACCTCAGGTCTGTGGGCATTGATGATCGCATCCTTATTTGTCCAGTCATAACTGTATTTTGTCCTATTCGTTAACTGAGTAGTGATATAGATCTAGGTTTAAAGCTATTTTTCAAGCTACTACTCCAATCAGTCATATAACAAATACTTATTGAGTGTCCACTTGGTGTCAGGTACTGTTCTAGAGACTGCATACATGAGAGGAAAAACAATGAACAAACAGCTCTTATCTTCACCATTCAGTCGAATGAGAAATGAGATATCACTTTGATCCTATTCTCACAAGTTTAATCTGTCCTTTTTTCTTTTACCTTTTTAGGATTTTCTTTTGATCTTTACATTTTTGAAGTTTCACTGCTATCTGTGAAACCTGGAGAAAGCCTCATGCTACATGAACTATAAATGGCAGGACTACTGTAGCAGACGGTGGAAGAAGGGTCAAAGAAGTGGGTGTGCTGGAGTGGATAGATGATGTGAAGCTGGAAAACCCCCAGAAAAACCCACAGGATGACTACGTCCCCTGGAAGTTCCAGGGGCTCCTCCATTTACCAAAGTGATAGGGAATGCTGTGGTGAGGGGGCCTCAGCTTCACTGAAAGGATGGGTGAGGACGCTCCTCTGTCAGCCATTGCCAGTGGGAGCCAGTCAGGGAAGGAGGTGGATGGGGCAAGGGGTGGGGAAGAGGTGGGGTGAACAAGAAGGGCCTTGGGATCAGCCTGGGGTGATCCACCCATCCTTCAAGTTGTCCAACATGAAGGTCCATAAGGGGTTCAAGATCAACAAAAACATCTACTCTTCTTCTTGCTGAAAAATAAAATTGTGTTTATTACAAAACTTACAACACACAAATAAAAGGGAAGTAAATGGTAAAATATACAGAAATAAAATCCAAAGGTTCTCTTTAATACATAAAGAATTCTTACAAACCAAAAAAAAAAATTCAAAATTTTTAAATGGGTAAAGGATGACAAATTATTATTATTTTTAAACACCACAAATGGTCAGAATACACATGAAAGGGCTTCCCTGGTGGCACAGTGGTTAAGAATCCGCCTGCCAATGCAGGGGAAACGGGTTTGAGCCCTGGTCCGGGAAGATCCCACATACGACGGAGCAACAAAGCCCATGCGCCACAACTACTGAGCCTGTGAGCCACAACTACTAAGCCGGTGCACCTAGAGACCGTGCTCCGCAATAAGAGAAGCCACCGCAATGAGAAGCCCGTGCACTGCAACGAAGAGTAGCTCACTGCAACTAGAGAAAGCCTGCACGCGGCAACAAAGACCCAATACAGCCAAAAACAAATAAAAATAAATTTATTAAAAAATTTTTTAAAATAAAATTTTTAATTAAAAAAAATAAAGTAACTTTTGAGAGTTTTCCTAAAACCCTAACTCAAAGAACGCTTTTTATTTTGAGTAAACTATAGAATAAATGAACGAAGAACCACTGGGCACAGGCATGAAAACTCTAGTGGGTGAGTTACAGAGTTTACGATTGTAACGCCCAGTGCACCAGGCACCACGCCCTGATGTATGATCTTAGTAAACCCCAACAGTAAACTCCACCTTCTGCTCCTCCTACACTTGAACAATCTGAACTTCTGAAGCGGTATTCAAACCCACCACCCAAAATCCCCAAAGCCCGGCTTAAGTGGCCCGGCACATTCTTCTGGCATCTACTGCGCATGCCTCGAACCCACAACCAATGGGGGCCCGGAGCAAGGGAGCAGAGGCGGGACTATGTTATTCTCCGAACTCGCGTAGCTTCAAAGAACAACAAGGACGAGAACTCGGTCATTGACCAATCAGAGGCCACAGCGGTCTCCTGCTATTCCCCACCTGTGAGCCAATTGCCGGCTCCAGTGCGTCGCGAGCTGCTTCGAAATTAAGGAATCGAGGGGGTGGTGAAAGTGGTTAAGATGGCAGATGTGAGAAGGCTGAGGGCGAGACCACAGAGTGAGGCTCCCCCGAAGCGGGTGGGAATCAGGAGGACAGGATGGGGATCTTGGGAAAAGCAGAATTGTGACACTCCCCTCTTCATTAGGGAATGAGGCAGCCGTCGTATCCCTCCCCCACAAACAAAATGGTATGTTGCAAGATGGCCACCCCCTCCGCAGTGGTATGATCCTGGGCGACAGTTCCATTTTGCGTTCCTCCCCACGCCCGCAGTGGTCCATTCCAGACTGCCCCGTTAACACTCCTGGGCTCACACAGTCAAGGGAGTAGGCGGCCCTTGGGACCCACTGACCGGAAAGTTGAAACTCTTAGAGTCACACACACTCGCGTGTGTATCCTTCTGGTGTCACAGACTGGGAAGTAGACACTCGGGGTCACAGATCGGGGTAGGGGGTAGGGAGTACCCATTTAGGGAAAGTTGGTGGTGACTTTGAGGTTGTGGGACCTTTAGCTCCCCGGCTGGTCCGAGGTTAGCAGCACAAACCTAGAAGGGAAGGAGAGAGCTGGCTGGCACAGTGTTTTCCCGTGCAGGTGGGAGGAGTAGGGCAGGAAACGTGTGGTGGGTGGGACCTCCGAGGTTGGCAGGGAGGTCTCCAGGAACATGTCACGGCCCTGGAAGAGTCTAGCTGGGCCCACACAATGGATCTCTGAGATGGACTTTGCAGCAAGGAAAAGTAGAGAAAGGGCAGTGGGAAGGTGGCCGTGTTCCGTCTCTGACCACCCACCAATGGTGGTGGGACCTGAACGTCTGATGGAGGAGGGTGAGGAGAGGATTGGTGCAGGAGTGGGGAGAATGCTAGGCTGAGGGAAGGATAGTTCATTCATCCAAGTTACTCAGCTATTCCATGAAAACAAACAACAATGCAAAATTATAAGGCGTTAAGCTCTGCCCTCATCACATGAATTATCTCATTTAATCTTCCCAATAGTCACTACTATTATTATCTCCACTTTATGGGTGAGACAACTGAGGCACTGAGGAGTTACCAGACTTTAAACAGCTGGTAAGTGCCAGAGCCAGAGGCAGGCTGTAGGGCTCCAGAATCTGGTTCTGTCCACTGAGCAATTCTTATCTCTACAGTCGTCTCTGCTTTTCTGTGCACACCCTGTCCTCACTCCATCCTGACCAGGACTAGAAATCAGCGCCTCTCCTGAGGGCCCCTAAAGCACCCATTTGCCCATAGCATCAGTGAACAGTGTAGACATCTCTGTGGGAGGGGCTGGCCCCTGCACACTCTGAGCTGTTTTTCTTCCCTCTCTCCCCATGCAGGAAGGTGAAGAGAGGACAGGGGAGCCCAGTGGGGAGAGGGCAGTAAATCACAGCATAGAAATCTAGACCGTACAATGATTATTCAACAAATATTGACTGAGCTTTTGCATGCAGGGTCTTGTGCTAGGTGGTGGAGGTATGGCAATGAACAAGGCAGATGAGCGTCCGGTTCCTGCCTGCCCTGGGAGTGTGTTTGGGGAATTCCTGGTAGGCAGACTTTGGTTATCACAATGATGGAGGTGCTTTGGCATTGAATAGGCAGGGGCCTGAGATGCTTGGGGACAGCTCCACACCACCAAGACTCATAACATCCATGATTGTCACTCCTGGATGGTAAAAAGAGGCCTCCCAAAATGTTTCTTATGAAACGGGAGCATTGGGTCCAAGGTTTGGGAACTGCTGTTTCCTTAGGCCTGTCCCCGGGAAACACCCCTCAGTCAGGGGTAGGGAGGACCACGAGGGGCAGGAAGGAAGGGGGAGGAGAAGGATGGCATGGCAAAGGAAATTTTGCCACCTTGGCCTCAGTTTGGCCTTTGAGGACAGCGGTAGTGAAACAGGAGGGAAAGGAGCAGGACACAACTTTTAAAAGAATGGCATAGCTATAGGACATGACAAAAACTGACTAGAACCAACTGGGTGCAAGATGGTGGAAGATTCAACTTCCAGTAGACATTGAGCCTCATTATACGCTCATTGTAATACGTTGGCATACACTAAATGACACACCCATCAGTACCAAGACAGTTCCAAAGCTGACCATAAAAGGTCAAAAATGGGTGGTGGCCCAATTCCTGGAAATCCCTGCCCCTTCCCCCAAACAGTTGGAATAATCCTCCCACTCATTAGCCTATGAAATTACCCAGCCCACAAAAACTAACCACGCTGTATTTCGGGGCCTCTTGCCTTCTGAGATGGCCCACACTCTGTGGAGTGCTTCTCCTAAGGCTATTCCTGCCTTTTGAGATGGACCGCATTCTGTCTGTGGAGTGTGTTTCTCTCTAAATAAATCCACTTCTTACCTATCACTTTGTCTCTCACTGAATTCTTTCTGTAAGGAGACATCAAGAACCTGAGCTTCATTAAGTTCTGAGACCAGGTGTGTGATCTCAATTAAATGACAGTAGGTTCAAGTCCCAGTCTGGGTTTTGGCTGGGTTCGAGTCCCAGCCTGTGGGTTCAAGTCCCAATCTCAGTTGTGCGTGATTTCAGCAGGACCCTGCCCATTCCTATATCTCCTCCGTGGGTTCAATCGCGTGGCAGTGACTGGGGTGTTGAAGACACTCCCATGTCTTATAACCGACAATGTCTTATTACCTACTCAGGACTTGAGGCATGGCAGTCAGAATCTTGTAAGCAATATCCCCTCAAAATAAAGCAAAATAAGCACAAGATATAAACAGGAAATGACTCTCTGGTGATCCCTGGGGGTTGGCAGAGAGAGGTGATTGAGAGCATCAGGTGGGTGTAAATTGTTAGGCATATCCTGGTTCTTGGGGGTTCCTGGGTATTCACTGGATTACTAAGAAGTATGTTAAAACTTCTGCTCCCCTCTGTGGTGGGCTGACTTGTAAGTATTCAGTCCACTCTCCTGCTGAGAACAACCGGAAAAGCTAGATTAGGGTTTTTGTTCTTTTTAAATCTATTTGAAGGCCCTGGAGAGCAAATTACCTTTGAGGTCATCACCTCACCAAACACTGTCATCCAGTACAGAAAAGCAAGAGTTGGTGGGAGCAAATAAAAGTAAAATAAACCAGCTCCAAAATATTAGTGCAGGTCACCAGAGCAATTCAATAATCTGAATAAGATGAAAAATGATTGTAAAATGATGAATAAATCACTGTTTTCCAGGGTGGGGAGACTCATTCTATTAGGGACTAAAATAATAAAAATCTACTTTCGGTTTTCCATTTGGAGAAAAATATAAGTTTTAAACCTGTCTGCTCCTTAGAAGTAAGAACAGGAAATATACAACTTTTAAATGTTAATTTACAAAATAACCAGCAAATGTAGCAGAGGTTTAAAGCCCCCTGATGTAGACTTAAAGGGGACAGATCTAGGAGCGGAGAAAGAAGGAGAACAAAAGACAGAGAAGGAGCAGAAGAATTTTCTCTCGGGCCCCATGTAGCATTTAACAGTTTAGGAACCATTTCTCACATAATTGGCCTCAGCTCCACTACTCACAAGCTGTGTGACCTCGGGCAAGTTAGCTAAGCTTCTCTGGGCCTCAGCTTCCCTATCAGTAAAATGTAGATAGCTGGAGTGCTTACCTCAGGGGGTCGTCTGTGCCCATGAAATGAGTACATAAGTGTGAGGCACTTAGAAAAAGATCAGAAAACACTAAATCAAATTAGACATTAATCCCTCATTCATTCCTTCAAGAAACATTTATTGAGTGTCTAGTTTGTGCCAGATACTGGAGAGATGCCTGGCACACAGTGAGAGGTCAATGAACAGTGTCAACATGAATGAATGCAGTGGCTTCCTAAGGAAAAAGCAGGACCTTGCCCTAACGAACAGGCTGGAAGGGGCTCCAGGCCGGGAGGTATGAAATCACCCGGTAAGTTGGGAGCACCATTCGCTGGGTTGTGAGCAGAGAAAGGAGGGAGGGAGGTTGGAATTGCCACACCAGAAGGGGCCTTGAGCCTAGGCTTAGGAGAGAAGCTTGGCACCTGCAGGTGTGGGAGCCATACAGGTTTCCAGGTAGGACTGTGGGTCCTGCCTTGAGATGTGCTGTTTCCCTTCAGGTACCTGGGAATGCCAGGCACACCCCAGACATGCTCAGCTCCCCCAAGCTGCTGTATGTGTACCTGAGAGCTTCACGTCTCCAAACAGGCAACAGGCCCAGGGAGGAGTGGGGACCAAGCTGGCATTCACTTGGGGAAACAGTCTGTCAAAGTTAGAGCTATGCAAACCCTACAATGCCCCAATTCCCCTCCTGAGTGTGCATGCCTACGTGGACCAGGAGATGCATACAGGAGGGAACACAGCAGCCTTACTGCCAACCACAAAAGCCAGAAACAGCTCAGATGTCTGTTAACAGGAGAATATGAACAAATTGTACAGTAACACAATAGAATACTATATAGCAGTAACAGGCAAATATGAATCTTAGTAACAGAGCAGGCGTGGAGCATCCTGATGAAAAGTGCATACTTTGTACCCAACCTGCCTGGCATGCAATCTGGGCTCTACCACTTGCTAGCTAGGAGCTACTGGGGAAATCATTTAACCACTCTGTGCCTCAGTTTCCCTCCATCAAACGGGCACTGTAAAAATTGTGTGTGTCCCCCGGGCTGATGTGAGGATTTCAATGAGTCAATACTTCAATGAGTCAATATTTCAGAACAGTGCCTGGCACACACGTTCAGTGCTACATGAATGTTTGTTAGATAAAAATAGAATGTTGAGAGCTTCCCTGGTGGCGCAGTGGTTGAGAGTCCGCCTGCCGATGCAGGGGACACAGGTTCGTGCCCCGGTCTGGGACGATCCCACATGCCGTGGAGCGGCTGGGCCCATGAGCCATGGCCACTGAGCCTGCACGTCCAGAGCCTGTGCTCCGCAACGGGAGAGGCCACAACAGTGAGAGGCCCGTGTACCGCAAAAAAATTAAAAAATAATAAAATAAAATACATTAAAAAAATTGAATGAAGTTTCATGTTAAAAAAAATAGAACGTTGAGCGGGGGGAAAGACAAGTCTCCAAATATCACATACTTTCAAAAGTTCAAAGGCAACAGCAACTAAACAAAATGTTGTTTAGGCATTTATATATGCTATAAAATCCATTTCTTACAAAAAAGGGATGATAAGCAGCAAATAATTTGCGAGCTGCAGGGAGGCAGGGGTAGGGATGGGGAAGTTGAGCTGGGTGTGAGCAAGTTGTTGGGGTCTCAGGCGAGGGGTGGGATCCCAGGCGCTCGCTGTGTAATTAAAGGAAAAGGTTTAGCGCAGCAACCCTTCAGCGCTAGGGGCCTTGGACCTCGGGCCCAGACTAACTAGATGCTTTGGGGAGAAAGGAGGCTGCCCAGCCCATGACTGCTCCCCGCCACACTGCAGAAATGCTGCAGTGGCCTAGCTCTTGCTGCCAGCCAACCAGGGGGAGGAGGGCCCGAGCGAGTTAGAGGGAGATGGGCCCCAGAGAGTAAGAAAAAAGGAGGAGGACATGAGCTGGTCCAAAACATGGGTCTAACCAGTCAAATGGAGGAGGGCCCCAGTCTAAGGGAGGAGGAGGAGGCCATGCCCATCGAGGGGCCCCTGGAGGACTTGTTTCCCTTGTGGTTTTTTGCACTTCCTGTTCCCCTGCTCACTGCGAAAGTTCCTCTTCTTACCCTGCACTCAGAGCCTAGCCGGAGAGGACAAGGGCAGGAGGCACCATGAGTGGGGGCCCTTCGGGAGGCAGGCCTGGGAGCCGTGGAGGACCCGGGGTTCAGCAGAACATACCCTCCACCCTCCTCCAGGACCATGAGAACCAGCGACTCTTTGAGATGCTCGGACGGAAATGCTGGGTGAGCCTGGGATCTCCTGGCCCTCCCTGTCTCCCTTTCCTCTTCTTCGTCTCCTCCTCCTCTTCCGCCTCTTCATCTTCCCCATCCTCCCCCTCTCCTCCTTTCCCCTCCTTCCTCTCTCCTCATCTTCCCCATCCTCCTCTCTTTCTCTTTCTTCCCCTCCTCCTCTTCCTCTCCATCATCTCTCCTAGAATCCACTTACCCTCATTCACCAATCTCAGGAAGATCTCGATGTCCATTCAGTTTCCCTCTGGCTGCAGTTCTTCCTTCAGAGCCATGACAGCCATGGGCAAGGAAGGACCAGGTCTGGTTCCCAGACCCTCTGGCTGCCCCTGACCAGATTCCACTGAGTCCTGCTCTCCCCTCCCAGACGCTGGCCACCGCGGTTGTTCAGCTGTACCTGGCGCTGCCCCGTGGAGCCGAGCGCTGGACCAAGGAACATTGTGGGGCTGTGTGCTTCGTGAAGGATAACCCCCAGAAGTCTTACTTCATTCGCCTTTATGGCCTTCAGGTGACCCCCGCCCCCCACTGGACAGACAACCCAGTTTTCAACCCACAAACCCAGAGCTGTGTCCATAGCCCTGAGCCCTCAGGCAGATCAATGAACCCCTGAGCCCCAGAATCAAAGACGTCATCCAAATGTCAACCTCTGGTTTGTCTTTCTAAGTCCGCGATGACTGACCCCAGAGTCTTCATGTCAAGATCTATAACCCCCAATATTAGTATACCTCCTAAGTCTAATCTGTTCCACAAACTCCAAAAAAAATGAGTACTGTATTTTTACCTGAACCTCCAATCTGTTCGAAACTCAACATTTTGGGTCTCAGAAATCGCCCATCAAAACTCCTGAACTCCAGAATTTTGCCTAGCTCCTAAGTCATAGATCTGTTCCACAAATCCTCAACCTAAACTCTCTAAGCATAAACCCCAAATTCATCCTTCTAAACCATAAAGGTAGATCCAGTAGGACCACATCAAGATCCCAGGGCCATAAAATATTGACCAAACCCCTAAGCCATAACTCTGCTCTACAAACCTCAAATTGCACATACGTTGGCTGAACCCGCCTCCAAAAAAACCTCCCAAGTCTATATGTCTGAACCTCAAATCTCAACCCCAACTCCTAATACTGGAGCCCTACCTGCCCAAATGAAGGCCCCCATAAAAGGGGGGATTTGGGATGATTCTATGAATGGGCTCAGTTTCCTAGGACTAGAGCCCAAAATCCTCAAATTCAAGCCCCCAAGTTCCACATCTAGGGCCCTGGACCCCAAATCCAAATCTCTCACTGAAGTGTCTGATTCCCATACTGTACCCCAACCCTCCACATCTGACACCTAGACCCCCAACTCTCTGATGCAGAGCTGGAAATCTCCAAATCAGATCCCGGGGCCCCAAGTTTATATACCATGTTCCCTGTCCAGAAAACAGAGGCCTGCCACCCAGGGCACGCCTCAGTGCCAGTGTGTTCCCCACTTCTCCAGGCTGGCCGGCTGCTCTGGGAACAGGAGCTGTACTCACAGCTGGTCTACTCCACTCCCACCCCCTTTTTCCACACCTTCGCTGGAGATGTAAGTGACCACCTAACCCCTGGCCCTCTGTTGGGGTGCAGGGAGGAGATGGGAAAGGTGTGGGGGGCCTGGAAGGCCACTGACCCCCCACCCCCATGCACGTGCAGGACTGCCAAGCGGGGCTGAACTTCGCAGACGAGGGTGAGGCCCAGGCCTTCCGGACCCTGGTGCAGGAGAAGATACAAAAACGAAATCAGAGGCAAAGTGGAGGTGAGGAGGCCTTGGGGGAGGAAAAGAGGTTGAGCAGAAGTGAGCGCAAGAGTGGGGAGCTGGAAAAGCCCCTCTCATGGTTCTGGTTCCCAGTTCACCTGTCTCTCCACAGACAGGCGCCAGCTTCCCCCTCCACCAGTGCCAGCCAATGAAGGTGAGTCCTCTAGTGCAAGGAAGAGTAAGAAGGGGCTAGCCCAGGAACCTGTGGCACGGTTGCGATAGCTCTCTACCCATTCCGTCTTCCCAGAGAGAAGAGGAGGGCTCCCACCCCTGCCCCCACACCCAGGTGGAGACCAAGGGGGTGAGTGCTGTTCTTCCCTGTGTCTCTACATGGGCAGGTGGGGGTGATGGTGAATGGATACACAGGTGGGGAGTGGGTGGATGGATGAGTAGGTGAGTGGGTGCAGCGACAAGTGGGTGAGTGTGTGGGTGGATGGATTGGTGGTGGAACGATGGTTGAACGGGGACATGAATTGATGGAGGGATGAAAATATAGATAGATGTATAAGTGGGTGTAGAGATGTATAGGCGAGTGGGTATGTGGATAAATGGATGAATAGATGGATGGATGATTGAGTAAATTAATTAATGAATGAGTGATTGAATGAATTCGGCAGTGAATAAATGAATAAGTGACATAACATTTCAATCGGTGAAGAAAGTAACTATTGAATGAGTGAACAAATAATTTAACAAATTAGTCGATGAGCCAGTGAATAAATGAGTCAGTACTTAAGTAATAAGCATGAGTAAATAAATAAATAAATGAATCAGTGAATGTATGGATGGTTTGTGGCACCCACCCACCCACTTCTCCATAAACCCTATCTGGACCCTTCACCCACTCCCTCCATGACCATCAAACACACAGATTCCCTCAACCATCTTCCTGTCTCTTGCTCCTATGCTCTGGTTGGTAAGTAAGTGGGTCAGTGGCCCAGTCACCCATTTTTCTCCACAGGCCCAGCAGCTGGCTCACTGTCCCTGGGGCTGGTGACAGTGGACATCCAGAACCCAGACATCACGAATTCACGATACCGTGGGCTCCCTGCACCTGGGCCTGGTCCAGGTGATAAGAAACGCTCAGGGAAGAAAAAGATCAGCAAGGCTGATATTGGTGCACCCAGTGGATTCAAGTGAGAACCTCTCCCCAGTGGGCCCACGGATCCTGGGGGTGGGGGAGCAGATGGGCAGGTGGATAGGAGGAGAGTTGAGTGGATGGAAGGATGGGAAAATGGATGGGTGGGTGGGGGAGTAGGTAGACGAGTGGATGGGTAGGTGGGTGGGTTCAAAGCCGGGGACTAGGGAGAGGCACCAAAGGCACCAAGGTTCCCAACTTTTACAGAGGCAGTCACTCTCCGGGCCATGCAACTACGATTCATGACTCAGAGAGTGAGTGCCTCCTGAAATTTTGCTCCTCACTCACCTCAAGCTAGTCGCACCCTGGGTGGGCTGGTGGGTGAGTGGATGGGTGGGTAGATGGATAGTTGGATGAATGAATGAATGGGTGGGTTGGAGAATGGATGGATGGGTAAATGGGAAGTGGGTAGGTAGATGGATGGTTGAGTGGATGACTATGTGGTCTGATGGGTATATAGGCTGATTTGTTCACAGACAAGGTGGATGGGGATGGATAGGTGGCCAGATATGTGGATGAATGGACAGTTCAATGGGTAAATGGACAGAAGTGTGTGGTTGAATGGGTAGTCAAGTGAGTGAATGGATAGAAAGATGGGCACATGGGTAGATGGATGGGTGGATGGACAAGTGTGGGTTAGGGCAGATTGGTGGACAAATGGGTAAATAGACGTGTGTGGACAGATGAGTGGGGAGACAAATGTATATAGATCAATGGTCCGACAGGTGAATATGAATGGCTACGTGGGCAAATAGATGGGTGGATGGATGGTGGAAAGAGGGCTGGGCGGACAGATGGGTACCACAAACTATGGACCCCTTCTAGTTCCATAACTACTGCTCTCACTCCTTCATTCACTTAAGACTCATTCATTAATTCTGGCCCCTCAGAGTCCCTCTGGGCAGGAGAGGGCAAGAGGGCTTCACTAGGAAGAGAGGGAAGGAAGGGCTGTGGGGCTTCACTGGGGTCTCCTCACCTCCCCCAGACATGTCAGCCACGTGGGGTGGGACCCCCAGAATGGATTTGACGTGAGTAACTCCAAAGTCCCCTGGACCCCACTCAACTCCCACCTACCTTTCCATAGCCCACTGCTCCAGACCTAACCCCCAGACCCCACCCTTCCCACACCCCTCTTAGATCCCTCTCTGGGGTGGACCCCATGATAATCTGTGCCCCTTCCCTCCCCACCTTATTCCCACACCCCTGCCCCGGCCTTTTTCCTCCTGGGCAGGTGAACAATCTGGACCCAGATCTGCGGAGCCTGTTCTCCAGGGCGGGAATCAGTGAGGCCCAGCTCACTGATGCGGAGACCTCCAAATTTATCTATGACTTCATTGAGAACCAGGGAGGGCTGGAGGCTGTGCGGAAGGAGATGAGGCGCCAGGGTGAGCCCCCCTCTTTCTGGACACCCCCTTCTTCTCCAACCCTGGTAGCTGATCTCTAAGAGATACATTGCAGGCACTCAGTCCTCGTGGAAACCCCTATACCGCTCGAATTGGGAGTTGGTCGGTTAGGGTACCCATTTTATAAATGAGCAAAACTGAGGCTCTGAAGAAAACTGTAATAATAGCTCTGTGTTATCTTTCCCCCTCAGAGCCGCTTCCACCGCCCCCACCGCCATCCCGAGGAGGGAACCAGCCCCCCCGGCCCCCAGCTGTGGGGAGTAACAAGGGTCGCTCTGGCCCACTACCCCCTGTACCTTCGGGAGGTCCTCCTCCCCCGCCAACTCCCCGGGGACCCCCACCCCCGGGCCGAGGGGGCCCTCCGCCACCACCCCCTCCAGCCACTGGACGCTCTGTACCACCGCCCCCTCCACCCCCTGGAGCTGGGGGACCGCCCCTGCCTCCGCCACCGCCGCCACCACCGCCACCACCCAGCTCTGGGGTCGGACCGATCGCTCCCCCACCCCCTCCTTCTCTGGGGCTCGTGGGGGGCCAGGCCCCTGGTGGGGGTCGGGGGGCGCTTTTGGATCAAATCCGGCAGGGAATTCAGCTGAACAAGGTGAGGGCCGGCGTGATGGAGGATTGGGGGACTGGGACTCTGGGGTGTGCTGCACGAGTCAGGATATTAAGGGGCTAGGGCCGAGACTGATGGGGGTCCCAGGATTTGGGGGTTGAGTGATAGGGTTGGGAGGTTGGTGGGGAGACTGGAGTGTGTGGGAGGAGAAAGGATGATGAGGGGCGGGGAGAAGCACTCCTCTCACAGGCCCTGAGCCCTGTCTGCTGGACCCTGCTTGCTGCAGACCCCTGGAGCCCCAGAGAGCTCAGCGCTGCAACCGCCACCTCAGAGCTCCGAGGGGCTGGTGGGGGCCCTGATGAACGTGATGCAGAAGAGAAGCAGAGCCATCCACTCCTCGGGTGAGAGCCCCCACTCCCCTGCAAGCCTGTCATTTGGAGCCCATTCTGCCGAAACCCCGACCCTGGTTCCCAGCTAGTGTCAGCCTAAAAACACCCCTAACAGCCACCATCAATAGTAACATTAGCCCATATGTTGATGAGAGCATGAACATGAATCTTTTATCAGTCTCTTTTTCTACAACGTTAACTGTCATTATGTAACAGTAATATGATTAACTCTATCTTTGACAGTAGTATTAACATTAATCCCATATGTTCAATAGTATTAACATTAGCCCGCTATGTGATGAGAGTATTATAAGGAACCCCATCTTTGGCCATCATATTGACTCTAACTCCATGTGTCAACAGATTAACCTTAACACATTATGTGATAATATTATAATTAACCCAATCTTTTACAATAACGTTGACATTAATCCCTTCATGTGTCAACAATATTGTCATTATATGACAATTATATGAGGATAATATTAACCTCAACCTATTATGTGACAGTAATATAATTAACTCCAACTTTGACAATAATACTAACATCAACCCCAGAGTCTGTTCACAAGATAAACATGAATCCATTACATGACAATATCATAACAAACCTTGTCTTTTGACCATGACATCATCATTAACCCCATTCCGTGTCAACAATGTTAACCTTAACCCATTATGAAACAATAATACTGTAATTTCCTCCACCTTTGCTAATATTTAAATCCACCCCATTAAGTGATAAGTCTGTTAAAATTAACCCTTTGTGTGACAATAATATCCCAACTAACCACATATTTTTGACAATAATATTAACCTCGACTCCAACTAGAACCCAGACCCCAGCTATAGTCCCTACCTTGCCCCTAAATCTCCCTCCTCTGAGGGAACCCCTTCTTCATCCAACACACAGGCCCCAGATCTAATTTCCAAGCATGAGATCTCAGTCCCCCAGGGTCCTGAGTCCCAACCTCCCAGGCCCTAGTAACCCCCTCCCCAGGGCTTCTGAACCCTCCTGCCCATCCTGGGTTCCACTCTTTCTCTCTCCCTCTAGACGAAGGGGAGGACCAGGCTGGCGATGACGATGAGGAGGATGAATGGGACGACTGAGTCACCACCACCCCCACTGTTCTGTGCTCACTCCCCTGGCAGCCCTGCTCGCCACCCTCCACTCTCAGCTTCCAGGCCCCTAAGCCCCGTTTCTTCCCCACCCACCCCTTCAATGCTGTTATCTCTGACTGCCCCCCCCCAACACTCACCCTAGCAATAGCAGGGGACCTTTTTATACAAAATTTCTCAGTTCTCCTCACTCAAGGATTTTTAAACAAAAATAAAATAACGGTCTTTTTGTTTCTTTAAATCTTACTTCCTTTATATTCCAAATGTGGGAATTTGGGGTCCTTTTTCCCCAAAGTCCCTTTTATTCCCATTTCATTTATTTAACCTTATAGGTATACATTCATTCATTCATTTGTTCCCTCAGTCATTCAGCCTGTACTTCTTTGTTTCCTTCTACCCTTCTTTCTTTCTACAAATATTTATTGCCAGGCACTACTTTAGGAGCTAGGGATAAGGCAGTGGGAAAAAAACAACAAAAATTCTTGGTCTCGTGAGGTCAACATTCTAGGGCAGAAGACACACAAGAAACAAGGAATTAAATCGAAACAAAAGATAGTTATAGGACTTCCCTGGTGGCGCAGTGGTTAAGAATCCACCGGCCAATGCAGGGGACACAGGTTCGAGCCCTGGTCCGGGAAGATCCCACATGCTGCGGAGCAACTAAGCCCGTGTGCCACAACTACTGGGCCTGCACTCTAGAGCCCACGAGCCACAACTACTGAGCCTGCATGCCACAACTACTGAAGCCTGCGCACCTAGAGCCCGTGCTCCTCAACAAGAGAAGCCACCGCAATGAGAAATCTGCGCACGGCAACGAAGAGTAGCCCCCACTCACCGCAACAAGAGAAAGCCTGCGTGCAGCAACAAAGACCCAACACAGCCAAAAAATAAAAATAATTAATTAATTAATCTAAAAAAAGATAGTTATAGATCATGATAAGTGCTATGATGTGCTGAGGGGAAGTGACATCAAGATGGAATGTTCAAGGAAAGCCACTTGGAGGAGGTGACCGTTATTCTGGATCTAAAGAGAGAGAAATCAACCATGTGAATATTTGGGGAGAAGGGCATTCCAAGCAGAGGCAACAGCCAGTGCGAAGGCCCTGAGGTGGGAAAAAGCTTGGTGTGAGGCTGAGTGGGGTGAATGAGTGAGAGTTATTTGTTCATTCACTTACTTATTTTTTTTAAAAAACGTTCAATCAACATAATATTAGGTCAAGAGAGTACTCGATGGTCAGACTTCCCCACTCTCCATGCACACAACTCACACACTACGATCCTGATGGGCAGGATCTCCCTCTCAATTTTCAAATTTGGTTCTGCCCAGTTCCCAGTGCAAACCAAGTCCTGGCCAATGGCAATGGAAGAAGCAATGACTTAATAATCAGATAGATCTGCTCTAGAACCCGGGCAAGATGCCTCACCTCTGAGCCTCAGTTTCCTCATCTATACAATGGGGGCAAAAATATGTAAACTTTTCCAACTGGGATCCCACTGGGTCACCCTCCTCCTCTAGAACTTTCTCTCCAGGAAAAAAAAAAAAAAAAGGCACAACTCAAAACTGTCCGTGGTGTTTAAAGCTGTTTCCAAAGGAGTAATTAGAAACTCTTGTACATCAAAGCCTAGAATAGAGGTGCCTACTCCTTCCCATTTCTGAAACCTGGTGGATTCAAAATCTCAGGTTTCCTTAGATCTTATTCCTTTAGAGGAATAAGAAAGGGGAGAGGAAGATAAAGGTGAGGGGGAATTCAAAGAGGGCAGACTTCTTCCATCTGCAAGACCAGTGGAAGAATTTCTGAACCATCCAAGGGCAGCTTGAGGGGTTAGGGGAGGGCGGAGGTGTGGGGAGTGGAGCTGGCTTTGCCTCTTAAGAATTCTCCCGCAGCCGTGGAAGCTGGAGAAGGGGGGAGCCTCAGGTTCCCTTTAATTCTTTCATTATTATTCATCCCCTATTCCACTCCCCACCCAACCCTGGTCGGTTCCCGTGGCAAGCACTGAGTCTAGGAAGGGCCTATCATATCACTTCTCCCCCACCTCCCCCCGCCAAACCCAGAGTTCTGTAACCCCTTGGGCAGGCTTTGTCCTGGAAAAGACCTTACATCACACAACCTCTGAAGCCCCAGGAGCACAGGCTAGAACAAGCACAGACCTGTGGTAAAAGAGTTGACTGTGGGTGAGTTGCTTGACCTTCCTGGAAATCAGTTTCCTCAGTCTTTAAAATGAAGATAAAAATGAAGATAAAAATTAAAGTAGATGGTGTCTGCAAAGTTCCTGGCTCCTTGTAGGCATCTATAAGCATCAGATGCTGCTACTGCTATTGTTACTATTGTTATTACTGGATGTCCCTGATCCTGAGTCACCACTGATTACAAAATGAATCGTTATTCTATGTATCGCTAAGAAAGACAAAAAAGTACTGCCAATTAAATTATGACCCATCAGCGCTTGTGAGACACAGCCTGATTTCAGAGCTGTTAAAAAATTAAATGCTTCTGGAGCCCTGGCTGGTGATGTTGTTCCTTAACCTGCATTCTGGCTCCACATGTATGTTTGCTTGTGAAACTCATGACATGGGTCACCCATGGTCTATGTGCTTTTCTGTATGTGTGGTACAGTCCATATGAGGTTTACATTAAAAGCAGGTCAAACCTGTGCAGCTTGGAATGGATAAAACCTTGTATTGGCCTCACACTGGGAGATGCAGTATACACAGGTACTAAATTAATTCTGAATGAACAGACGAGTGGCTGGGAGTAGGACACAGTAATAACAGGGTAGCCTCTTACTTTGAAGTCTCTTGAAAAGGTGCTAGTCCAGAAAGATTCATTTTCTTTTTTTTTTATAAATTTGCTTATTGTATTTATTTTATTTTTGGCTGGGTTGGGTCTTCGTTGTTGTGCGCGGGCTTTCTCTAGTTTCGGCGAGCAGGGCCTACTCTTCGTTGCGGTGCACAGGCTTCTCATTGCAGTGGCTTCTCTTGTTGCGGAGCACAGGCTCTAGGCACGTGGGCTTCAGCAGTTGTGGCACGTGGGCTCAGTAGTTGTGGCTCGTGGGCTCCAGAGTGCAGGCTCAGTAGTTGTGGAGCATGGGTTTAGTTGCTCCGTGGCATGTGGTATCTTCCTGGACCAGGGCTCGAACCTGTGTCCTCTGCATTTGCAGGTGTATTCTTAACCACTGTGCCACCAGGGAAGCCCCAGAAAGATTCATTTTCTAGATGAGCAGGAGATTCCCACCCAAGGTCATTCATCCGAGGTTTTACAGACGCAGAAACTGCCTAAGGTCACACACTTTAGTAAATGGTGGACCTGGGATTGAACCTAGGTACTTGGGCTCTAGAATCCAAGCCTTTACCCACTACACTGTACTGTTTGGGGAAGACCAAGGGATGCTTCCCAACACCCATAAACCTCTACATTTTCCCCCAGATTCAGGCAGAAAGAGGTCATGCCTTAAACCACTTTCGTGGGTTGGACAAGCCTTCTGGACTCCTGGGATTGGGAGGGTCCTGCCTGCGGGGGGAGACTGGGGGCATGTGAGGACCAGCATCAGACTCTGTTCTAGAAGGAATAAGGGAGGGAAGGGGAATCTATGGTGGGACTTCACTGTTAACTGTTCCACTCACAGCAAGCAGGGACTAATGGAACCTCAGCCTGACCAGCCATTTCTCCAACCGGTGCACAGCTGGCCTGGCAGGCACAGAATAACCGTTTGGTTAACTGTATAACCGTTTGGTTGACTACATAACTCATGGACTGACAGGGAGAGGGGCAATTTGAGGAAATGACAGTGCAGTTTCCTGACACTGTGAGCTACTGAAAATCGAACTGAATTACAGCCCGCCTGGGACAGGCTGGGGCTGGTGACCTGATGGTGCAAAAGATGGGCAGCCTCCTGAGGGACTTACAGGCTGGCTGACTGATGATCCACGCTGTTGCTGCCTGCCTCGGTGGCGGGACGTTGCAAATGGCTGACTTGCTAGGAATCACACCCAGCCCGAGGGGCTGTCTGGATGTTACACTGTCTGGCGATGTGTAAAGGAGATCTGCCCTGAGGGAATTTCAGGCTGACTGATGGACACATCTGTGGCCTCCTGATAGGCAACTGTATCTGGTGACTGACTGTCTATCCTGACCAAATCACAGGATGCTTGACAGACCATGTGGTCAGTCGGATGCTGAGAATGGCTACCTGGCTGACTGATATGAGGGGCAGACTGAACAAGTCACAGACCAGCTGACCCACTGAAAGATCAGTATAGCTGCCTGACCCCATGGCTGTCCATGGATAGAATCACAGCCGCCCCAAGAGGGCCCCGGGGTCAGAGGTTGCTGACTGATCGACCAATGGGGGGCATGCCTTGCCTGAGAAATGACAGATTGTTGACGACTGACAGGTGGCCTGGAGGCTTTAGCTGCTGTGACTACGTGCTCTGAGGGAATAAAGTGCCTGATCATGGTGTGAATGAGGAGGAACCTGAGGGAATTACAGAGTGACCAACTGACAGTGGAGAGTGCGACTGCCAGGGCTACATTAGATGCTGACAATGACAGCCTGTCCTGACATAATCACAGCCAGCCCGAGGACCCGGCTGGTTGCTGTGGCTTCCTGGGTGAGAAGATTCTCCCTAGGGGATTCGGAGTTACTCCCATAGCCAGGGTAGATAGAGAGCCCAGTTGCTGGACCGACTATCGCTGCGATGAAGGGACAGTCTAAGGGAATGAGAGGCTGGCTGACGAGCAGCGAGCAGCGTAGCTCTTGTCAGTGCCGTGTGTCTGCCTTGAGGGCCTCGCAGCTGGCCCGAGGGCACGAATGGATGCTGCTATTGACAGACTGACAGTGTGAATGGGGGGCGGAGGTCTGATAAGACAGTGGTCGTGGTGATTGTCTGATTTGAGTCGGGTGACTGACTGAGCAAGCTGTATGTGGAGGTAATCCACCCGGGGAGTCACGGCCTGCTTGGGGTTAAAATGTGGTGACGGACTGACGGCGGTAATTGGGGGTCTGACAGGACGGAGAATCCCCCCGTGCAGCTGGCTGACAACGTGATTGGCTGACAGCGTGACAGACAGACCGGCTTACGGGCAGGGCCTCCGGCAACCTCAGCTGCCGCCGCCGCCGCCGCCTCCCAGACGCACTCTGGGAAAGCGCCGGCGAGCACCCGCCTTCTGGACCGAGCCGGGTGGCGGGGAGGGGTCCGGTCACGGCTCGCCGGTTGGTCCGCGCGGACGCTGCTCGCGGCACGGTGCGGCCAATAGGCTGCGCGTTCTCGGCCACGCCCGCGCGAGCTCTCTTCTCGCGAGGCCGGTTAGGCCCGAATGTAGTTAGCCGTGGGGAAAGATGGCGGAAAATTTAAAAGGTGAAGCAGTGGCGGCAGCGACGGGGGCCCGCTGGCCGGGCCGGGTGGGCTGGAGGGGTGGCGTCGCTGGCTCGGGGCCCCGGCGTCCGAGGCCACGGGGTCGGGAGCCGGAAGCTCGGCGCCGAAAGGCTGGAGCTCGGGGCGCGCGGGCCTGGCGCGCGGGGCTGGGCGGGGCTGAGGGGAGGGGGCGCGTGCCTCGGAACGCGGCGGGCACGGGGCTAAGTGGGGACACGGGAGGGGCGCGCGCGCCGCAGGTCGCGACCGGACGGCGCGCGCACGCGCGGGGGTTTGTCTGGGAGGCCGCGCCCGCGCGCGGGAAAATTGGCCGCCGGTGACCGTTACCCTCCTGGTGTCCACGCGAGACGCCGGAAGGGGAGGGGAGGGAAGGGGACGGACCTCCTTTTCAGAGTTAGGGGACGGGGGACTCTTCTGGGGGAGGGTATTTCCTCACAGCCTGGTGGGGGAGGGGTTTGCGGCAGTGAGGGCTCACCCAGGAAGAGGGGAAGGGGGCTTCCCTAAGGGGAGAGCTGGACTCCCCCATGCGCGGGGAAGGAGGGGTGACTCAGTGTGTTGGGGAAGGTGGGCCCCTCTGGGTGAGGGAAGCTGCGGGGAGGATGGGTTCCACAGGTGTGAGGGGGAGCTTTGAGGGTAGGAGAGTCCATCTGTGGTCAGTGCGGAGACAGCAGCTGACGTGAGCTGGGACCACGTTAGCGGGGCTTCAAAAGCAAGTTAAGGGTTTGAAAGGGAGAGGCATCACAGGGAAAGGAAGGCGTGGGTACAGGCCGAGTCTCCACTAGGCCTGCCTAAGTGGAGGGGGGGAAAATGCACACGTAATAATTTTGCAAAGCTCTTGTACATTTGTAGGTTGACATCTAGAGTATTTCATCATGAGTTTAAATGTTTGGTTTTTGTAATGGAAGGTAGAAAATATTAAACATTTTAAAAAGATGAAATAGGTTGAGGACTGACTATATTTGGAATAAGGGTTTTGTAAAATGATTTGATAAAATGGCTTCTAAAGCACAGTAATGAAGAATACGCCTTGAACCACAAGAAGCCTTTTTAAAAATAAAATCTGTGTGTCCTGAAAACTTTTGGTAGCCCCCCAAAACATTCCAGGTATATTTAAAATAATTGCTGTCACTAACCTATATTGTTCTGTGTGTTCTTGAATTCAGAGCACATCCCTTTGGGCCAGCTTTACCCTTCACAGTAATGTGGATGAGACAGAGAAAATCAAAATGCAGCGTGAAAAAATATACCTTGTGGGTTTAAGGCACCTACACTAACCATTTGGGGAAGCGTCCTGTAATCTGATACCACTCCACAATCTCTTATTCATAATTCTGAAATCCAAAAAGCCCTGAAAACTTAAATTTGGTATCATCCAGTGGTAAAACTAGGCTGGCTATATGGAGGGACTTCTCAGTGCCACTATCTTGCAGCTTTATTTCTCCTATTTTTGTGAAAATTCAGACTTTTGCTACAGAACTATTGATGTATTTGATTATGGCTTGATGCCCTGACCACACTAGGGGTTGTTAGGGAATGTATGGGATGTACCTAGAACTGCACTTGTAAAATCTAAAAAAGAAATTTGGATTCCAAAACATCTGGCCCCAGGAGCTTCAGATAAAGGATTATGGACCAGTCTTTCTAGTTACGCCTTTGTTTGGTGCCCTGGAGGTTTTAATCCTATCCCTACCCACACCCCTTGGGGAAATGCACCCTACTGAGATGGAGGGGGTTGTTCTCTTTCTTTTGCAAAGTGGGGAGAAGGATGGTTAGGTCTTGAACTCCAGGCAGGTTTGCAGGCAGTTTAAGGAATGGTATAGAGGGAGCTGGAAGCTCTGGGAATAGATTCCTTTAGGACAATCCATGCAGCAGATCCCACTTGGAAGTCTGCTGCTCCAGGGAAAGCCTTGGACAGTGAACACTGGGGTAGATGGGAGTGGCACATTTTTGTTGTAGAAGGGTCTTAGCGTTAGGAAGGCCTGTGGATTAAATTTCACTGACTCTGAGGTAGTCCTTTGGAAGTCCCAGGGAGGATTTGGGGTCCTCTTTGACCCCTGGCCTTGCCAGGGTGCCCAGCAATAGTTCCTTCTGGCCCCCTTTGTTCTAGGCTGCAGTGTGTGTTGCAAGTCTTCTTGGAATCAGCTACAGGACCTGTGCCGGCTGGCCAAACTCTCCTGCCCTGCCCTTGGCATCTCCAAGAGGAATCTCTATGACTTTGAAGTCGAGTACCTGTGCGATTACAAAAAGATCCGCGTGAGTCTGGGGTGACCATGGCCGGGGCAGGGGTGACTCAAGGAAGTCACCTGCCCCCTTACCCCCAATTACCCACATCTGTTTCCAAAAGTAATTTTCTCCTCTGATCTTAAAAAAATAGGATTAGTAGGCCCTCTTATCATCTCCATTTTACAGGTGGGAAAACTAAGTGGCTTTCCGAGAGGGGCAGGAGCCAGAATAAATCTCTCCTCCCACCTCCCTAGGAATACAAACCAAATTGCAGAGATTGAGATGTTGAGCCCAGGAGTGGAGATAATGACAGTTAATGGTTTTGAGCACTTTGCATGCCAGGCACTTCCTTTCAGAAACTCATTAACTCATCAAAAACTCATTTAATCCTGCCAACAGCATTGTAAAATGGGAACTGTTATTGTTGCCAGAGGAGGTAATGGCAGGATAGTTAAGAGAGCAGCCTGGAGCCAGCATGCTTGGGTTCAGATACTGGTTCTGTAACCCCGGGATACTTACCCAAATTCTCTGTACTTAATTTTCCTCATCTATAAAATGGGTATAATTAGTAGTATGTACCTCATATAGAGTTGTGAGGGTTAGATTAGTTAATAATACATGTTAAGTTGCTTAGAACGGTACCTGCTACATAACGAATGCTAGAAAAATGTCAGCTTTTTTTTTCTTATTTACAGATGAAGAAACAGGCCCAGCAAGGTTAAATAACTGCCTAAGTTTACACTGCTAGGGAGCGGCAGATTCAGGATTTGTCTAGTTGTAGAATCTGTGTAGTTAAACTCTATCCTATAGCTGCCACTCAGCAAGAAAAGATCCCTCTGGCTGCTGCGTGGAGAACAGACTGTAGGGGCAAGGGTGGAAGTGGGGGGACAGGTGAGGAGGCTGCTGCTGCACTCCAGGCGAGCGATGACGGTGGTGACGGTGACAGAGGTGTGAAGTGTAGGATTCTGGATGTAGCTTGAAGGCGGGGGCTGACAGGATTTCCTGAGAGTGGATGTGGGGAGTGTGAGAAAAAGGAGTCAAGGATGACTTCGAGAGCTGGGCTGAACAGCTAGCAGGAGGGAATATGTTTGGGAGATTAAATTAAAAGTTGGGATTTAGACAGTAAGCGGGAGTGAGGGATTTGAACCCAGTGAGCCTCACTCTAGAGCCCGTGCTCTAGAGTGCACAGAGTCATTCCAGGAAACGGGGGGAACAGTTTGGGTGTTGTCCACAGGCGTTGGGATGGAAGTCCCATGAGGGCTGGCCCAAGGGTCTCGTCTGTCACTTACAGTGACCCCATCCCTCCCCACCCCACCCCCCAGGAACAGGAGTATTACCTGGTAAAATGGCGTGGGTACCCAGACTCAGAGAGCACCTGGGAGCCACGGCAGAATCTCAAGTGTGTACGCATTCTCAAGCAGTTTCACAAGGACTTGGAAAGGGAGCTGCTCCGGCGGCACCACCGGTCAAAGCCACCCCGGCACCTGGACCCAAGCCTGGCCAACTACCTGGTGCAGAAGGCCAAGCAGAGGCGGGCGCTCCGGCGCTGGGAGCAGGAGCTCAACGCCAAGCGCAGCCACCTGGGACGCATCACTGTGGAGAACGAGGTGGACCTGGACGGCCCCCCACGGGCCTTCGTGTACATCAACGAGTACCGTGTCGGTGAGGGCATCACCCTCAACCAGGTGGCCGTGGGCTGTGAGTGCCAAGACTGTTTGTGGGCACCTGCTGGAGGCTGTTGCCCTGGGGCGTCGCTGCACAAGTTTGCCTACAATGACCAGGGCCAGGTGCGCCTGCGAGCCGGGCTGCCCATCTACGAGTGCAACTCCCGCTGCCGCTGTGGCTATGACTGCCCCAACCGCGTGGTACAGAAGGGCATCCGCTATGACCTCTGCATCTTCCGCACGGATGATGGACGTGGCTGGGGTGTCCGCACGCTGGAGAAGATCCGCAAGAACAGCTTCGTCATGGAGTACGTGGGAGAGGTAGGGAGACGGGGCTGTGTGCAGCTCTCCCCACGTGTGTTCCCACCGTGCGCACCCAGCTCTCCCCACTGTGTGCCTGCAGCTTCCCTGCTTTCCCTGTGGGAAAGGTGTTGAGGGGGTTAACCTGAGTGTGAGAGGGACATCCTGGCAGGGGCGAGTATTCCAAGCTGGTAAAGGCACGTTGAAATACCTCCAGACTGGGTTGACTTCATAAGGGTACCTAGCAAAGAGGAAAGCGGGAACTGAAATCCAGGCAGCGTTCCTTTTAACAGGCCGTGTGGTCTGCACAGGATTGCATCACCTGAAAAGGCACTTCCTCTTCTCATTTCACGAGGGTCCAGCTTATCACCAAGCAGTGCCTACCCGGAAGGAGCACCTTTTACTAATCTGCACAAAAGGAACACAGTCTGGAGTAGGACATAGACATGCCTTGGGGAGGTTGGCTACCTCCTCCTTTAGCTGCACAGGACACTGGGGGAAGGGGGGCTGTGTCCAGCAGGCTGGCCGCTGGACCAGACGAGCCCCACATCTTAATGGCTTTGCACGCTATTAAGTCCGTTTGCTCCTCCAGTGTGGGCATTTGGGTCCTATCCTTCCACACGACGGCGTGGCCACCTAGGTTCTTTCCCTCTTGTGCCTTTGCCATGCCTTAGAGTCGCCTCTGATCCTCAGCATTGCCTGACAAGTAGGCTCGGGGGGTGCAGAAGAGGAGATTTTTAAGGGGCCAGGCCCAGACGTGGTGCACATCATGTCTACCCGCACCTACTGGCTGGAACCGAGTCACTGGCCTTACCTCAGTGCAAAGCAGCTGTGAAGTGTGATTCAGCCATATGCCCAGGTGGAAAACAAAAAGGGATTTGGGTGAATAACTAGCAAATATCTGCAACAGCAAGTGTCATCTTCTAAGATGGGACGTGGTGGGCATTTGGAGTGGGGCAGTTCTTTGTTATGTAGGACCGTCTCATGCATTGGGGGACATTTAACGTCCCTGGACCATGACCATTTAAATCCACGTGTGTGCCTTGTCACGATGACAACCCCAAACACCTCCGTATTTCTGTGGGTCTCTTAGGGGTATGACATGGCTGGGAAGTGACAGAATTGGCCTAAGGGATGCACACCTGAGGATGTCTACACTGTAGTGATAACACTGATGAAGAGGAGAGGCTCCTGCTCTGCGGAACTGTAAAGTAGAGAGGGTCATAGCCCCCGGGGCTGGGGGCGGGGCAGAGACCGTCTAGAAGCAGAGCAGTCCACACTGCAGAGGACCCTGACAGTCTGGACAAGGAGATGTCCACACCCCAGATAATCCCGGTGGTCGGGTGGAGGAAATGTCCACATGTTGAAGGACCTGACTGTCTAGAGGAAGGAGGTGGTGACCACAGCCCAGAGGGTTCCTGACAGTCTAGAGAAGGGGGGTCCTGACAATCTGTAGGAAGAAGTGTCCACGTCCCAGAGCAACCTGAGGAAGAGAGCAGGCTCTCCAGAAGACCCTGGCGGTCTGACTTAAGAAATGTCCACACCCACACTGCCCTGACACTCAGGAAAATGAAGTGTCCTCACTCCAGAGGGATAATGACAGTCTGAAGGAGCTCAGGTCTACACCTAAGAGACTCTGACAGCCTGGAGGAAGTGTCCACACCCTCAGCGCCCTGACACTCTGGTGGAGATGTCCAGACCTTAGAGGGACAGTGACAGTGTGGAAGAGATGTCACGCCCCAGAGCTATGTTAGCAGTGCAGGGGATGAGGTGTCCACACCCGCAGGAGTCAACAGTCCTAGAGGAAGTCCAGAGCAGGGGGTATCCCTAGCTTCACTGCACTGACAGTCTTTGGAGGAGCAGTCAACAGCACAGGAGAATCCTGACAGGCAAGGAGGAGGAAGAGTCTGCATCTCACTGGCACCCCAAGGTACCCTGGGCCCAATACTTTTCCCACCATTCTTCCTTAGTGTCCTTACTCCTCCAGCTGTAAACATGGCGGTTTCTGGGGACCCTGTGGTGCTGTCCTACCGGGTGTTATGTAATCAAGGGCATATCCCCGACCTGTTCACCACACTGTCCTCCAATGTGGACCCCCGTTCACTCTCCACCTCTGCACTGACAGTCCCTCCCCGGGAGCTGCCCTTCCACGTTCTGTCAGAACATCCCCACCCTCACCCAGCAGAGAACATAGCCTGTTTTATCAATTCTGAAACACGCACTTTCTTCATATTTTAACAACTCTGAAATGAAAGTGAGTCTCCCTTTAGTTTAATTAAATGATGGCATATCATCATTTAATTAGCAGCAGTTTTTCCTTTCTTGGCAAAGGGCGCACAAAATCAGGGAGCCTGTTAGATTTTGACAGGCTACGGTACTCATAACCACTCCTAACACAAAAACAAACAGAAATCCCTCTCACGTCTCTGATTTTGTTGGATTTTGACAACAGCCCCTATCAGGCTGGGATGACTGTCATTGTCATCTCCATTCGACAGATGAGAAAACTGAGGCCCAGAGAGGTATAGTAAAGTGCTCAGAGTCACCAAGCTAGTAAAGTGGGTAAAAGAGGCCCGAATGTTTAAAATTGGTGTGCTGCCAAACCTGGTGGAGTATTGTTTTTTGGATTTGGGAGAGGGGTTTGGCTGAGGAAACAGGGGCAGGGAGAGAACATTCAGGATCCCATATCCGGGACTGGGGCAGAGCAGCAACTGGACTCTGAGTCTTCTGGTTCCCGTTCCCATCAAAACCCTCTCCCGGCTGCCAGATTCTAGCCCATCTGTGTTCCCCAGTCACTCCAGAGAATTGCTGGGGAGCAGGGAAATGGACTGATTTGTTCTCAAGTTTTCAGGGTGGACCACCCCTTACAGAGTGGGAGTGAAAAGAAGACAGAGAGGGGCTTCCCTGGTGGCGCAGTGGTTGAGAGTCCGCCTGCCTATGCAGGGGACACGGGTTCGTGCCCCGGTCCGGGAAGATCCCACATGCCGTGGAGCGGCTAGGCCCGTGAGCCATGGCCGCTGAGCCTGCGCGTCCAGAGCCTGTGCTGCGCAACGGGAGAGGCCACAACAGTGAGAGGCCCGCGTACGGCAAAAAAAAAAAAAAAAAAAAAAAAAGACAGAAGGAACCGTTTGTGCCCTGCAGGGTTTGCAGTGTGACTCACTCCTGGGGAGACTGGGGGAGCAGGTAGGGGCAGAACAGGCAGGAAGATGGAGACTGGGGAGGAGGTGGGCGTTCCCTCTGGTTGGGGAGGGGCCCAAAGGGAAAAGCTGGCCCAGACACCACCCAGTATGCTCATGAGCCCAGGAGAGGCTGTCCTTTGATCCCAGGCTTCTGAAGGCAGCGGTGGGTAGGGATTGGGAGCTTCAGGAAGGCTGCAGAGAGAAGTGACATCTTTGGGAGCTGATGTCACAAGGAAGAGTATGTGTTCTCTGGGAGGTGGAGGGAAACTGACCTTGATGTACTCTTCCTCAAAATGCTTCTGTGGCTCCTGTTTTGTCCCTCAGGAGAGTCCCCACTTTTCAATCTGGTCAAAGCCCTCGTGTGATCTGCAGTTTGCTTTAGATGGTGTATCTCTTCTCCACTGCCTCTCAAACTCTAAGCACTGTGGGTGTCTGAGTCCATCTGTGTTACCAGATTGTGACCCACGAGGGCCAGACCCGGCCTGGTCCCTGTGACTTCCCCACCAAATTGACCCCTGAGGGCCAGGACCAAGCCTGGTTCCTGTGTCTCCCCCACCCAACTGTAACCCCTGAGTACTGGGACCAGGCACAGGGTAGGCCTCATGAAAGTCCACTGAATGAATGAGTGAACAAACAAACAAAAATAGGGGGTATGGGGGAGCCAGGTTCCCCAAGGAACGGAGCTGGAGTATGGGGCAGTGAGCAGCGTGGCCTGAGGGATAGGCCTTGGTCTTCTAAGGGGGTTGTTGATCGGCATTCAGCACGGAGCAGAGACTGGAGGTGATGGTGGAGGAGGCAGGGAGGAGGCTAGAGAAAATGGAGGCTGGTCAAGACCAGAAGTAGGAAGAGCGAGGCCACTGGCTGGCATGAGGATGAGCAAGGAAGGAGGCCCGGGTGGGTCTTGGGCTTATGCCCAGTGTGGCAGGAGGGTGGTGGTGGGCAGTGGGTCTCTGATGAAGGGAGAAGGAAGGAATAAGGGGTGTGGCGAGAAGAGAGTGCCCGAGTTGCCTGTAGGACCACTGCTGGACAGAGGTCAGGTCTCTAAGCTAGAAAGCAGGATACAAATAACAGGCATCTGCTGTGTGTCTGCTGTGTACTGTGCTGACACTTGTGTCTGAGGGCCGGGCAGAAACCCGGGAGTGGAGAATGAGGCCGGCCCTGGTCTAGGGGCACCCAGGCTGAGGAGAGGGCAATCTTGGCTACCGTGGGACCTCACCCAGAGGCATGGGCCCAGAAGAGGGGACGTGAGGGATGGAGAGGAGGGATGGGGTGTGGCAGCGGCTGGGGTGAGGAATCCATCACCAGCACTTGGGAGGCAAGGACAGACTGGGCTAGGATAATGGTCCAGTTACTAGGACAGATGGGGACCCACCTGGGGAGGAGGAAGTGCCTACTGCTGTCTTAAATACCACTTGCTGGCGGTGCGTGGTGTCAGGGCTGAGCGAGGTGTTCTACTCTGTGCTCTGGTCCCCTTTCTCTCCTCTTCCGTCTCTGAGTTTTTGGCCTTGGTCTCTTTTTTGTGATCTCAGATTCCTTGGGGTCTTGGGCCTTTTTTCTGGCCCTGGATCTTTTGCATTAAGATTCTGTCTATTTCTAACTCCGCCTCTAGCTCTCTCTTCTGAGTCCCTTTCTCATTCATTCCGTCTCCCTTTTCCCAGGCCTCTCTCTCTCAGCTTACTCTCTGTGTTCCTTTTGCTGTCCGCCCCACCCTGCACTGGCTCAGTTCTCTAGTGCTGGGTCCTGCAGCGCCTCAGGCTCTCTCGCCCTGGATCAGTCAGCCTCTCTCACCCCCCCTCTCCCCACCCCTCTCTGTTGAGCACTGGGTCTTTTTCTTCCTCGCCCTTGATCTGGGTCCCCTCACTATATCCTACTATGGGCCTCTCACTATGGGGACCTCTGTCTGTCACTCCTGGACCTTGTGGCCGCCCTACGCCTACCTACCGTTGAGACTCCCTGTGCCCTCCAGAGGCCTGAGAAGGGCTGACACACCCTGTGCGTCACTGCCTCGCACGTGTCCACACCGCCCAGCCCCGCTGAGCCAGCTGCAGGGTGCGGGTGCCTCCTTGCTTCCTTGTTCTCCTCCAGAGGGGCCACGCTAGGGGGCTGGGAGCTGTGCTGCCTTTCCTGAACCTTCTTGGCCAACCTCCCCTCCCCCGTGGCCTTCTCCTCAGATCATTACCTCAGAGGAGGCAGAGCGGCGGGGCCAGATCTACGACCGCCAGGGCGCCACCTACCTCTTCGACCTGGACTACGTGGAGGATGTGTACACCGTGGACGCCGCCTATTACGGCAACATCTCCCATTTTGTCAACCACAGTGTGGGTACCCCGCAGGCGGGCGGGGGGTCGGGAGGAGCAGGCTGGGCCCCTCCTCACCCTCCCACTGTTCTTTTTTGCCCAGTGTGACCCCAACCTCCAGGTGTACAACGTCTTCATAGACAACCTTGATGAGCGGCTGCCCCGCATCGCTTTCTTTGCCACAAGAACCATCCGGGCAGGCGAGGAGCTTACCTTCGATTACAACATGCAAGGTGGGGGTGGCAGGGGACCGCGGGCAGGGACACATGATGATGTGGGGCACAAGGACCCCTCCCCAAGGAGCTTTAAGATGCTCTTACTCCCAGTCTCATATCTGGACTCCTGGACCCCTGCCTACCCTTTGGGGGTCCCTTCATTCCCAGCCACTGGACCCCAATTCTGAGACACTCATACCACCTTCTCCCAGGGCTCCCGGGGGAGGATGTTTGGCTCAAGAGTTATGACACTCCTCCTGACTCCAATCTTGTCTGAATTTCCCCAGTCCCCCAACCCTCCCCGCTCCTAACCTGCTTTGGCCTTCCTCATTCTAAGCCTCTGGACACCCTTGTGGCCTCCAACCAGTCCCCTTCTTGACCAACTAGCCACCTCTGAGACACTCGAGGGGGGATCTTTGGCAGGAGAGTTCAGATGCCCCTCTGGATGCCCAGGTGACCCTCCATTCCTGACCCCTGCCTGACACAACCCTCTTGGTTGCCCCTGACAGCTCCCTGACCGCCCCCCCAAGAACCCCCAATCCCTGGCCATCTTCCTAATACCTGAACACCCGTCTAGTGCTAAGCCCTGGCCCTTGCCTGAAACCACCAACCCCATGACCCCTTCCTGACTCAGATCTCAGACCTGCTCCCAGCCCCTAAGATCCCTGGGTCCCGTGGTAAAAAGGGCAGTGGGACAACTTCATCTAGGCCTTCTATCTAACAAGTACCCCCCCACCCCCGGCTATGACTCCACAGTGGACCCCGTGGACATGGAGAGCACCCGCATGGACTCCAACTTTGGCCTGGCCGGGCTCCCCGGCTCCCCCAAGAAGCGGGTCCGTATTGAATGCAAGTGTGGGACTGAATCCTGCCGCAAATACCTCTTCTAGCCCTTTGAAGTCTGAGGCCAGACTGACCATGGGGGCCTAAATATGCCTACCCCACCCACCCAGTGCTGCCCTCCTGTCGAGGAACGACTGCCAGGGCCTCCTGCCTGCCTCCGCCTGCCCCCACCTGCCCCATGCTCGGCGCTGCGGGGCCATAGGGAGGACAGACTCCAGGAGTCCCCTCTCCCTGTCCCAGCCCCATCCATGGGTTGCACTTACCCCTGCCCGCCTTCGGAAGTGATTTTTCAGCACCAGGACTTTCTGCAGTTGGGATTCATCGCCTAGCAAGAAGGTCCAAGGGCTGAGCCCCAGCCCAGACCCAGGATAGAAAGACGTTTGTTTTTGCACCTGCTTCTGCCTGGAGCTTGAGGGGTCTGTTGCAGGCCCTCTCCCCACTGCCCCAAGGGTGTGGGGAAGCGGCCCCAGGACAGGCTGATACCAGAGCCCAGGGTTCCCAGCCCACTCATCTCCCTTACTACAGAAACGTTGTGCTAGTGAAAGAAAGGGGGTCTCCAAGGCTGGGGTCTGAGGCTGGTTCCTGCTCATGCTTGCATGCTCCTAGTGTTGGCCTAAGAGCCGTAGGGTCTCTTTTTCAGGGCTGTGCGTCTGAGAAGTGGACACCCACATGCCACTGGAAGGACAGTGGATGCCCATGGCCTGTTGGCCAGTGAAAGGCAGTCCAGACTTTCCCAGCCCTTAAGGTGGGCTGGGACTGAGCTCTACCTTTGGGAGTACCTAAAAGGTGCCCAGGGCTCCCAGGAGCTCAAAGGGTGCTGGGAGCTCTAAACCTGGGGTGCGACGACTGCTGGGAGTACCCAGAGCTGGAACTGAGACCTGGCTAGGCTGTAGATAGCACTTAGGACAAAACGTGCATTGATGGGGTGCTGACGAGGTGCCAGGCACTGGGCAGAGCACCTGGTCCACGTGGATTGTCTCAGGGAAGCCTTGGAAACTACGGAGGTGGATCCCAGGAACGGGCCCATGTGGCAGAAGGCAAAGCGCAGGCCGAGAATGGGGGTGGGGGTGGCTTACCCACGAGGGTGTGGTGAGGCGAGGGGAGCCTCTGCTGCCTCCCAGCCCTGGCCCTTTGCGCTCACCTTGGGTCCACTGGTCTCAAAAGTTACCTGCCCACAAATGTACAAAAGGCGACGGCTTTGATGGCTGCCTCGCCCCTTGCTTCCTCTGTGAGGTCTTCTCTCGGAAGCCTTCCCTGACTACCTGTGCGTAGAGTGTCCCTACGTGAGACTGTGTGCCCTGCCACCAGATGCCACATCTGTGTGTCTGTTTGTATGTCCGTCTATGTGTCCGTGTTCCCCACCCCAGACTGACCTTCAGGCATGGACTGAATCTTGATTCTCCTCTTGTATATCCCTCAGCCCTACCCAGCCTGGGATGGGCATCAATAAAACAAATTATTGACTGAACAAACCAAGGTGTGGGGATTGAAGACCTTGTGTAGGTGGGGGTTGGGGAGATGAGAGGCTGGGGGCCGGGGGCGCCCGGGAATGCGGTCCTCCAACCTCAGCCATTTGACTAACACTCCCCACAGTGCACCACTTGCACTGTCATCTACATAACATCCTGACCTAAAATAAGCTTGCTTTATACTTAAATTTTATAATGCACTGAAAAAGCAAGCTAAATCCATTGCTGTTTAAATGGACAAACCATTATCACTGGCCATAAACAAAAACCAGAGAAATACAGTGGAGATAGATACAGAAATATGACACAATTCTAGCTGGATCCTCCCTGCTCTTCAAAGTTTTGAGCCCAAAGCCTGCCTACTACATACAAAGAGAAAAGTTTGTGTGTGCTGGGGGAAGGTTTTTCTGCAAATATTTATTGAGCACCTATATGTGCCAGGGTATAAAGCAGGTAACAACGAGATGGTGTTTCAAGTGTATGTACTTGTTTTTATCACCCCTCAACCTGAACGTGAGCCAGTGCCCTTTGGTTTTGCTCAGAGACCGCACATGCTGTGACACAGATACCCAAATATTTCAAAGACCTCACACACAGGTGACAGAATCCTCAACAGCTCAGAGACCTCAGGGCACCTAGGGCATGGGCCTCCAAACAGCTCATAGACCTTATACACTGGATATTGACCCCCAAACCTCAGGGACCTCACACCCTGGGACACACATCTCCCTGCAGCTCAGCCATCTCATACCTGGACACAAACCCCACATCACTGAGGCTGCACTGAAGCCAGGGGACACAGACTTCCAAAGAACTCTGAGACTTCAGATGCTGCCTCATATACTGCACTGGATTCGTGGGATAGAGATGCACAAACATCTCAAATACCTCACAGTCTGCAATACTGCTCCCCAAGCTATTTGGAGCCTTCACACCCTGATCATCGAGTCCTAAACTGCCCAGAGGCCTCACAGCCTCAGATAACCCCCACAAAACAGCTGAGATGTGACACCCCTGACATGGACCGCCCAAACACCCGAGAGACTTCATACTCTGAACACAGATCCCTAAGTTATTCCAAAACCTCATACCTTAGACATGGACCCCCAAGTTGCTGAGACACCCTGGAACACAGAGCACTAAACACCCCAGAGGCCTTGCTCCCTAGAACACAGTGCCGCAAACAACTCAGACTCAAGTCTTGGACACAGACCCCAAAGAGCTTAGAGATCTCAGAGCCCAGAAACAGACGCAGTTCAGAGAATTCTGACTCCGGGAAACTGATCTATACATGGTTCAGAGACCTCACAACTTCTGACACCCCTAAACAGTTCAGAGCCAGGGCATCCTAGGAAAGACTACCAAGCATTTCAGAGACCTCACGCTTTGCAACCCCCATACATACCCAAAGAGTTCAGAGACCTGAAAATCTGACTACAGGCCCCCACAAAGCTCAGAGACTTCACAGCTGGGGATAAAGACCCACCAACTTCTTGGAGAACTTACAAACTTGGGTAAAGATGGAGAAATGGTTCAGAGACCTCAAACCCTCCTCTCAGACCACCAGACAGCCGAGAGACCTCACAACACGAACATGATGCTAGACAGCACCAAAATCACATCCGCTGGGACACGGGACCTAACCCAGCTCAGCAACATCACACTCTCGACAGATTCCTGTTCAGAGATGTCACGTACCGAACACAGATTTCCCCCAAATAGCTCAGAGCCTTCAAACACTGAGACAGACCCCCAAACAGCTCAAAGGCCTCATATTCTAGTTCACAGAAGAGCTCAGAGATCCGAAGATCTGGACATGGATCCTTTACACAGCTTCTAGACTTCAGGTCCTGTGATACAGACCCCAGATAACTCTGAGGTCACACGTCCTGGACACAGACCCCAAGCAGCTTAGAAACCTCACATCCTAGGCTAACATCCCCAGCAAAAAACACAGACCCGCAAACGACTGAGAAATAGCACACCTTGGACGCAGACCTCAAAACCACTCAGGGAACTTGCACTTTGTACTCATATCCAGAAAGATTTCAGATACCTAACCTTTATGGACACAGATCACCAAACAGCCCAGAAAGCTCACAAACCTGGGCAAAGTCTGCCGCAAATGGCAGAGAGACCTCATAACTGGGACACAGACCCACGACAGCTTGGGGACCTCGCATCATGGAGGCACAAAAACGGCTCAGACACAGCACATCCTGGCTACGTGTGCCCAAACACAAACACCTCACATTCTGGGACAGAAACCCCCAAAGAGTTCATTAACCTCACAACCTGGAAAGTAGACCCACAGACAGGCCAGAGACCTCACATGTCAGACATACAACACCAAAATGCTCAGTTAACAAACCTTACAGACAGACCCCTATGTGTAGGAGACAGACCCCTACACAGCTCAGAAACATAACAACCTGGACACAGACCCCCCAAACACCCAAGAGACATCATAAACCGGTGACAGAACCCCAAACTGCTCAGAGACCTCAAACCCTGGAAACAGACCCCCTAGTAAGTCAGAGGCCTCACATCCTGGGGCAGAGACTCCCCCAACAGGAGCTACCTCACCCTTGGAAACATACCCCAATGGTTAGGGACCTCAATATTTAGGGATACAGAGATCAGAGATCTCACACTCTGGGACACAGAGGTCTGAACCAGTAGAAAGACCTCAGCAGAAAGACCTCAAACCCTGGAAGCAGATCCTGAAACTGCCCCGAAAAATCACACCCAAAGACAAAACCCCCAGCATCAGAGAGAGCTCACTCCCTGGGACATGGGCTCAAAACGGATCAGAGGGGTGACAACCAAACAGCTCAGCCACCCCCCGCCCTGGAAAGAGAGACTTCTAAGTAGTTCAGAGACATCATACTCTGCACAGAGACCACCACAGAGTTTAGAGATTTCACACACCGAATAAAGACCTCCAAATAGCACAGAAAACTCACTAACTGACACCCAGCCACCCCCATCCCCCCATTAAAAGCTCAGAGAACTTGAACCTGGAACAAACCTCTAATGAGTCGGATAGCTCACACCCTGGGACTGAGGCCTCCTGAAAAGAAGACTTCACACCTGAAAATATGTTCCAAACAGGTCAAGGAATTCTCCAACCAAAAGAGCTCAGGGACCACAGACTCTAGGACAGTCACCCAAACAGCTCAGTGAACTCACCCCTGGAATGTAGACCAGAAGAAGCTCAGAACCCCCAAATCCAGGATTCAGAAATCCTTGAGACTTAGGATATAGACCCTAAAGTATAATTCAAAGAAAATATGCTGGATGCAGAGCACTGAATAACTCAAAAGACCTCAAATCGTGAGACATATACACCCAAACAGATCAGGAAACTCACGCCCTGGGACACACACACACACACACACACACACACACACACACAGAGAGACAAACAGCTCAGAGAATTCAAATTCTAGGAAATCATGCCCCGAAAGAACAGACCTCACATCCTGTGACATACTCACAAAAAGCTCAAAAACCACACAGGCTGAGATATACACCCACAAACATTCCAGAGAAACAGCATCCAGGGACATATACCCACAAACAGATCACAGACCTCAATCCCTGCAACATTTGCACATAAAAATACAGACACGTCGCATGCCGGGATACTTGCAAACAAACAGATCAGAGCATTCATATCCTGGGAAATACGCCAAAGAATGGATGGACCGGGTACTCACACCCACAAAGAGACCAGAGACTCAAATCCTGGGACACAAACCCAAAACACCTCTGACACTATGGAGGTTCCTTAAAAAACTACAAATAGAACTACCATATGACCCAGCAATCCCACTACTGGGCATATACCCTGAGAAAACCATCATTCAAAAAGAGTCATGTACCAAAATGTTCATTGCAGCTCTATTTACAATAGCCATGAGTTGGAAGCAACCTAAGTGTCCATCATCGGATGAATGGATAAAGAAGATGTGGCACATATATACAATGGAATATTACTCAGCCATAAAAAGAAATGAAATCGAGTTATTTGTGGTGAGGTGGATGGACCTAGAGTCTGTCATACAGAGTGAAGTAAGTCAGAAAGAGAAAGACAAATACCGTATGCTAACACATATATATGGAATCTAAGAAAATAAAAGGTTCTGAAGAACCTAGGGGCAGGACAGGAATAAAGATGCAGACCTACTAGAGAATGGACTTGAGGACATGGGGAGGGGGAAGGGTAAGCTGGGACGAAGTGAGAGAGTGGCATGGACATATATACACCACCAAACGTAAGGTAGATAGCTAGTGGGAAGCAGCCGCATAGCACAGGGAGATCAGCTCGGTGGTTTGTGACCACCTAGAGGGGTGGGATAGGGAGGGTGGGAGGGAGGGAGACGCAAGAGGGAAGAGATATGGGAACATATGTATATGTATAACTGATTCACTTTGTTATAAAGCAGAAACTAACACACCGTTGTAAAGCAATCATACTCCTATAAAGATGTTAAAAAAAACAACACCTCTGAGACCTCACATGCTGGGACAAAGAAAGACAGATCAAAACCGTGTGACCTGGGACACAGAGTCCCAAACAGGTGAGACACCACACACTGTTGACGGACATACAAAAACAGACCCTGGGCTTCCCTGGTGGCGCAGTGGTTGAAAGTCCGCCTGCCGATGCGGGGGACACGGGTTCATGCCCCGGTTCGGGGGGATCCCACATGCCGCAGAGCGGCTGGGCCCATGAGCCATGGCCGCTGGGCCTGCGCGTCCGGAGCCTGTGCTCCGCAACGGGAGAGGCCACAACAGTGAGAGGCCCGCGTACCACACACACACACACACACAAAAACAGACCCTCACATCCTGAGACACACCACCACTAGGGATCAGGTATCCCACGTCTTGAAGTACACCCACAAACAAATGTGACAGCCAGGGACAGGGACCCCCACATGGATCAGAGACTTCACACCCTTGGACATACACCCACAGACAGGTAATAGACCTTGCAAGCTGGAAATACAGAACTAGGTGAAAGACCTCTCATCCTGGGACATAGACCCTAAAAGAGGTCAGAGAACTTATGTCTTAGGACATATGCCCACAATCACAACAGAGACCTCAGACCCTAAGACACAAAACATCAGACAGAGAGCATACACCACGGAATGTACACCCACAAAGGGATCAGATACTGCCCACCCTGGGACATACATCAAAAAAGACCAGAGAGGGCTTCCCTGGTGGCGCAGTGGTTGAGAGTCCGCCTGCCGATGCAGGGGACGCGGGTTCGTGCCCCGGTCTGGGAAGATCCCACATGCCGCGGAGCGGCTGGGCCCGTGAGCCATGGCCGTTGAGCCTGCGCGTCCGGAGCCTGTGCTCCGCAGCGGGAGAGGCCACAACAGTGAGAGGCCCGCGTACCGCAAAAAAAAAAAAAAAAAAAAAAAAAAAAGACCAGAGGGCTTCCCTGGTGGCGCAGTGGTTGAGAGTCCGCCAGCCGATGCAGGGGACACGGGTTCGTGCCCTGGTCCGGGAAGATCCCACATGCCGCGGAGTGGCTGGGCCCGTGAGCCATGGCCGCCAGACCTGCGCGTCCGGAGCCTGTGCTCCGCAACGGGAGAGGCCACAACACTGAGAGGCCTGCGTACCGCAAAAAAAAAAAAAAAAAACAGAGAGAGGCACATTCCAGGAAATATACTTTAAAATCCTGGGAAACAGCAAAATGTACACAGAAAGTGGAGAGAGACACACATTCTGGAATACTCACCCACAAAGAGATTAGAGACCTCAAACACTGGGACATTTGCCCACAAGCAGATCAGAGGCCACACAACCTGGGACACATACCAACAAACAGTTTGGGATTTCACATCGTGCAACAAACAGCAAGAAACAAATCAGAGACGTCAAAAGCTTGACAATACACATGAAGGTATCAGGGCTATCACATACTGGGACATATAGCGACAAAATGTTCACAGACCTCACATGCTGGGAAGTACACACAGAAACAGATCAGAGGGAATCCCCTGGCGGTCCAGTGGTTAGGACTCGGCACTTTCACTGCCGGGGCCCAGGTTCAATCCCCAGTTGGGGAACTAAGATCCCGCAAGCTGTGTAGCGTGGCCAAAGAAATAAAAATAAAAATAAAACAAAGAAAGAAAGAAACAGATCAGAAACCTCGCATCCTAGGACACACACCCTCAAACAGATCACAGACATGAAATCCTGCAAAACACCCACAAACCATTTACAAACCTTGCATCCTGGAACATACAACAAATCAGAGACCTCACGATCGGCGACTACACCCAAAGAGAATACAGATAACACATCCTCAGACAGACACCCAAAAGCATATCAGTGACCTAAGGTTCTGGGAAGACAACAGCAAACAGATCAGAGACCTCGCATCAGCAAAATAAACACACAAAGTGGAGAGAGACACACGTTCTGGAATACTCATCCACAAACAGCTCCCCCAAAAATCACATATTGGGAAATACACCCACAAACACCTCAGAGACTTCACATCCTTGGACATTCACCAACAGATCAGACACATCAAAACCTACAAATCGCACATGGAAATCAGTCCTCCTATATAGGGGAATACACCCACAAATAGATCAGAGGGCTCAAGTCCTGGGATGTACATTGACAAAAAGATTAGAGATATCACAGTCTGGATACAAAACAAACAAACAAACAAACAAACAAAGACTTCAAAGCCTGCAACATCCATCCACAATCAAGTTAGATACTCCATGAGCTGAAAAATACACCCAGAAAATACACCAGATGGCGGACGGGACATCTTGTGGCATAGCCCACAAACAGGTCAGAGGATCCAAGCATTGTAACTTCAAATCTCTCTCTCTCTGACCTCACATCTTGTGCCATCACATTGCCTTTTGTGACTTTACTTATGTCACCACAGAGCCCTCCCTGTCTCGACATACACAGTCACTTGGTCTTCTCTGATCCTGAAGGTTCTGCCTCTCTCATATAAAGATTATACTGTTGGGCTGCCCTGGTGGTGCAGTGGTTGAGAGTCCGCCTGCCGATGCAGGGGACACGGGTTCGTGCCCCGGTCCGGGAAGATCCCACATGCCATGGAGCAGCTGGGCCCATGAGCCATGGCTGCTGAGCCTGCGCGTCCGGAGCCTGTGCTCCGCAACGGGAGAGGCCACGACAGTGAGAGGCCCGCGTACCAAAAAAAAAAAAAAAGATTATACTGTGATCATACTGGACCCTCGTAAGTAATGCAGGATAACTGCCCCAATCTCAGGATGCTTACTAATACATATCCGCCAAGTCTCCTTTTCCAGGTAAGACAACACATTAACAAGTTCCAGGAACGGGGTGAGGACATATTTGATGATCCATTATTTGAGCAAACAGAATATACATGCACGAACAGAAAGAAACCTCACATCCTGGGACATACATCCATGAGGTGCTCAAAAAATTCACATCTGGAGCCACTCACCTCCAAAGACATCAGAGACCTTCCGCCCAGGGACATACATGCAAAAGATGAGAGAGCCGCACATTCTGGAACGTTCACCAAATAATGCTTAGAGTCCTCACACCTTGAGAATTAAACTCACAAAGGCATAAGAGAATGCACTCTCTGGGACACACACCCCCGAAGAGAAGAGGGACCCAACATGCTGGGATATACATGCACAAAGAGATCAAGGATCCACATTCTAGGACCCCCAAATACACTAGACCTCTGACTCTGGGACATACACACACAAAGAGCAGAAAAAAAGCCCACATTCTCTGACATATACACACAGACAGATCAGGGACCTCACAAACTGGGACATATAACCCCAAATAGAACAGACCTCATATACCCTTTTACAAACACATCCAAGGAGATGATACACTCACATGTGACATACATGCACAAACAGATCAAAGACCCGATCTGAGAAATACAACCCAAACCACACCAGAGACCTCCAATCCTGCAACATGAACTGACAAACAGGTTACAGACCTCACATGCTGGTAAATTCACCCAGATAAATACAGACACTGGAAACCTTGGGGCACACAGACTCAAGGAGATGGGAGAACTCAGATCCTGGGATACACACCCACAAACAAGAGATCCTCCCGGAAACAAGTGCACGGAAATAAACCCAGAAGCACATCGGAGAGCTGTCAACATGGGACATGCATCCACAAACAGATCAGAGGCCCACATCCTGAAATACGCACCCAGAACAAGCTTAGAAATCTCACATCCTGGAATATATCTATCTCTATCTCTATCGATCTATCTATATCTATATCAATACTGATATACATAGACTTTAATAGGTAAGAATTTCACTTCACAGCATATATGCCAACAAACAAGTAAAAAATGCTTAAAATATCCCCGTAAGACATCAGACATCTTACAACCTGGAATAAATACCCACAAACAGCTCAGAGACCTCACACTCTGGGATGTACATTCACAAAACATCAGAGACCTCACATCCTGTGACATGCATTGAGAAACAGATCAGAGAACTCACCTCCAGGGAAAACACCCTCAGACACATCAGAGACCTCATACCCTTGTTCATTCCCCAGTGAAAAGGTCAGACACTTCAGGGACTTCCCTGGTGGCACAGTGGTTAAGAATCTGCCTGCCAGTGCAGGGGACACAGGTTCGAGCCCTGGTCCAAGGAGATCCCACATGCCGCGGAGCAACTAAGCCCGTGCACCACAACTACTGAGCCTGCGCTCTAGAGCCCGGGAGCCACAACTACTGAAGCCCGCACACCTAGAGCCTGTGCTCCGCAATAAGAGAAACCACCGCAGTGAGAAGCCCACACACCACAACAGAGAGTAGCCCCCGCCCACCACAATGAGCGAAAGCCTGTGCACAGCAACAAAGACCCAGCACAGCCAAAAAAAAAAAAAAAAGGTCAGATACTTCACACTATCAGACAAGAGACAAGTACCCACAAACAGATGAGGGAATTCCCATCATGGCATATACACCTGGCTTCACTCACCAGCAAACATACCAGAGGCCTCACACCATGAGACTGAGACAAACAAATCAGGAAGCCTCATATCATGGGACATAGACCTAGAAACAGATCTGGGGTTTCAAGCAAAGGGGAAATGTACCCACAAAGAGCTCAGAATCCTTACACCCTGAGCATGCACACCTCAACAGTTCAGAGAACTCACATCCTGGGACCTGTACACAAACTCAGATCAGAGACCTTCTCTCCTAGGACATATGCCCCAAAAGAGCTGCGCCCACAAATTCTGGGACACACAACATCAAAGAGATCAGAGACCTCACACCCTGGTTCAAACACCTGCACACAAATCAGAGACCTCCCAACCAGCAGACACAAACCCACAGATGGTGGAGTTCACATCCTGGAATGTGCACTGACAACCAGATAGAGACATCACAACCTGGGACATTGTGTTCATCTCCTTCCTTCCTCCCTTCCCTCTTTCTTTCTTTCCCTCTTTCTCTCTCTCTCCCCTCCCTTCCTTCCTTTCTTCTTTCTGAAAAGAAGGCCACATTTATTCTACTTCTTTTTTTAAATTTTTTTTTTTTTGGCTGCACTATGAGGCTTGTGGGATCTTAGTTCCCCAACCAGGGATTGAGCCCAGGCCCTCGACAGTGAAAGCGCGGAGTCCTAACCACTGGACCACCAGAAAATTCCCTATTCCATTTCTTTTTTTTTTTTTTGTGGTATGCGGGCCTCACTGTTGTGGCCTCTCCCGTTGCGGAGCACAGGCTCCGGACGCGCAGGCTCAGCAGCCATGGCTCACGGGCCTAGCCGCTCCGCGGCATGTGGGATCTTCCCGAACCGGGGCACGAACCCGTGTCCCCTGCATCGGCAGGCAGACTCTCAACCACTGCGCCACCAGGGAAGCCTTCTATTCCATTTCTTGAAGGTGCAGGCCTTTTATCTCCTCAGGACTTGGTGCTGTAACAAATCACCACAATCTTATTGTCATAAAACAACACAAATATGTTATCTTACATTTCTGCAGATCAGAAGACTGGCTAGGAGTTTTACAAGGTAAAAGTCAAGGTGTCGGCAGAGCTGGCCTCCTTCTGGAGTTCCTAAGCGAGAACCCAGTTCCTACAGGCCGCCTGCATTCCCGAGCTCATGGCCCCTTCCTCTGTCTTCAAAGTCAGCAGGGTTTCATCTTCAAATGTCTCTCTCTTTGTATTCATCTATCTCTATCTCCATCTCTCTTTGATCTCTGCTTATGTCATCACGTCACCTTTTCTGACTCCACTTCTGTCACTACATTGTGTTCTCTGACTCTTGCCTTCATGCTTCCCTCATATAAGGACACTTGTGATTACACTGGGCCTACCCAGGTAATCTGGGATAACCTCCTTATCTCAGGATGCCTAAGTTAATCATAGCTGCAAAGTCCCCTTTTCCGTGTAAATTAACATAATCACAGTTTCCAGGGATTAGGAAGTGGACCTCTTGGCGGGGGGCTGTTATTCAGACACCAAAGACATACAGGCACAAACAGCTCACAGACCTCACGCTCTGAGTCATACACTTCCAAATAGATGAGACACCTCCCACCCTGTCATATTCCTCCAAAAAGAACAGAGAGACATACATTTTGGAACACATACCCCAAAAGTGCTCAGAGTCCTCAATCACTTGGAATTAAACTCACCATCTGGGACATACACACACAAATTGCAGAGAGAAACACATTCTTAGACATAAACCCACAAAGAGCAGCAAACTGAACAGACCTCACGCCTTGGATAAACCCACACAAAGAGATCAGGCACTCACATACTGTGATAAACACTCACAAACAGATCAGAGACCTCACAACCTGAGAGAGATACCAACAAACAAATCAGAGATCTCAAATCCTGTAATATATACCCACCATCAAGTCAGAGACCACATATGCTAGGAAAGAAAGAACCAGAAACCAATCACAGACCTGAGATCTTACAACATATGCCCATTAAAAGGTCAGAGAGCTTGTATTTTGGGACATCCTCCCAAACAGGTCAGAGGTTTCAAAACAAGGGAAATGACCCACCGAGAGTTCAGTAACCTCACAGCCTGGACATACACACCTTCAGATCAGGTAAGTATATAGATATAGACATAGATATAGATATATAGACACAGACTCACACATATATCAGCAAACAAACCAGAAATCTCATAAGCTTGGAAGTATCCTACCCAAATTTCAGAGATCTGACAACCTGGAACGTGCACACCCCAAGAGCTCAGAGGACTCACATCCTTGGGATGAACATTCATAAAGAGTTCAGAGACCAAACACTTCCTAGGACAAGCCAAAAGCAAATGGACTAGAGAACTCAGATCCTGGGAGAACACCCTCCTACAGGTTGGAGACTTCACGCTCTGGTTCACTGGCCAGTGAACACATCAGACATTTCATACCATCAGATGATACCCACAAACAGATCAGGGCATCCACATCCTGGGACACAGACCAATAAAGGGATTACAGACCTCACCACCCGGACATGTAGCCACAAACAGATCAGAGACCTCAAACAAATAGTTCAGAGGTCTCACACCATGTGATATACACCGTCAAACAGATCAGGGAGCTGAAATCCTGGGATATGCATCCACACACAGATTAGAGACCTCACAACCTGCACATGAAGTCACAAAAAGACCACAGACTTCAAACTCTGCAACGCATACCCACAAATAGATCAGAAACCTCAAGCCCTGGGTCATGTATAACAAACAGATCAGAAAGTTCACATCCTGGGATATGTTCCACAATGTTGAGGTCATAGATACCTGAGACCCACAAATGGATCAGAGACCTCAAGTTCTGAAACCCACAATCACAATCAAGTCAGAGATCTTTCAGGGTAAGAAAACACCAGAAACAGATCAGAGACCTCACATACTGGAATGTGCTCCCCAAATCAGCTCAGACACCTCACATCCTAGGACATGCACACACAAAAAATTTGTGGAGACCTCACATTCTGAGACATATCCCCACAAACAGCTACAAGACCACAAGTTCTGGGACACACATCCTCAAACATTCAAAGACCTTTCAACATGGTTCATACACCTGCACAAGATCAGAGACCTCCCACCATCAGACACACACTCACAAACAGATCATGGAGTTCACATCCTGGCATGTGCACCGACAACCAGATAGAGACATCACAACCCAGCACACTGCTCATTTCCAATCGCTGTTGTAAAAAGTCACAATCTTAGTATCATAAAGCAACACCAATTCATTACCTGATGTTTCCACAGGTCAGAAGCCAAAAAATGGGTTTCAACGGGCTAAACTCAAGTTGTGGGCAGAGCTTCATTGCTCCTGGAGGCTCTCGGGGAGAATCTGTTCCCTTGCCTTTTCCAGTACCTGAAGCTGCCTGCGTTTCTTAGCTCGTGGCCCCTTCCTCCAACTTTAAAGCCAGCAATGTTTTCATCTTCAAATCTCTCTCTCTGATTTCTATTTCTGTCATCACATCTGCTTCTCTGACTGACCGCTCTGTCTCTCTCCTATAAGCTCCCTTGTGATGACACTGTGCTCACCTGGAAAATTCAGGATAATCTCCTCCATCTCAAGATGATTACTTCATCACATCTGCAGAGGACTTTTTAACTTGTTCCAGAGATTAGGACATGGACAGCTTTCAGGGACCTTTATTCCACCAACCCCAGATATACTTCCACAAGCAATTAAAAACACCCCATCCTGAGATGTATGCGCATAAGTAGCTCAAAGACCTCACATTCCATGCCATACAATTCCAAGGAGGTCAGACACCTCCCAACCCTGGCCATACATCCAAAAAAGAAGTGAGGCACACGTTCTGTGTCATCTACCCACAAACAGGGTAGGGACCTCACAAACTGGCACATATAACCACAAATAGAAGACTTCTCACATCCTTGACAAACACACACAAAGAGATCAGAAACAAATACTGAGATAGAAAGGCGAAAACAGAACAGAGACCTCATCTGAGAAATGCACCCACACACAGAAGAGAGACCTTGCATCCCAAGACATACACCCACAAACAGATCAGAGATCTCCAGTCTTGCAACACACACCCACAATCAAAGAAGAGACCTCACATTCTAAGAAAAACACCTCGAGGCTGACTGTATACCTGACATCTTCACAGAACACCCACAGAGAGTTCCAAGGGTTCATGTCTTGGGACACAGACCCACAGAAAGATCAGAGACCTCAAGCCCTATGAAATACAGCCATAATGAGCTTCAAACCTCACACCTGGATATACACACCAAAACAGATCAGAGACCACTCATCCTGGTATGTATATATGCATATACATATGTATTTATATATATGTATATATGTGTATCTATATATGTATATACATACATCACCCAATGAATCAGAAATCTCCTATTTCAGAAATACCTGTGAAACATCCAAGACCTACCAACCTAGACATAACTCACAGACATCTCAGAGACCTCATATACGTACACACAAAATCAGTGAAGACAGACTTAGAGAACAAACTTATGGTTACCAGGGGGGAAGGATGGGGGGGTGGGGTAGTTAGTGAGTGTGGGATTGACATGTACACACTACTATATTTTAAATGGATAATCAACAAAGACCTACTGTATAGCACAGGGAACTCTGCTCAATATTATGGAACAACCTAAATGGGAAAGAATTTGGAAAAGAATAGGTACATATATATGTATAACTGAATCACTTTGCTGTACATCTGAAACTAACACAACACTGTTCATCAACTATACTCCAATATAAAAGAAAAAGTTAAAAAATAATCAGTGCAGAGACCTCATATCCTGGGACATGCACTCACAAACAGACCAGAGCCTGCATGTCCTGGGATGTACACCCACAAAAACCTCAGAGCCCACAATTTTAGGGGGACACACACTCTCAAACAGGTCAGAGATCTCTCACCCTGGTTCACACAGCCACACACAGATCAGAGACCCCCACCATCATCCACACACTCACAAACACTGTGGAGTTCACATCCTCGGACAGCCAGATAGAGACACTGCAAACCCATTCGTTTCTTAATGCTGTTCTAACAAATCACCACAATCTTAGTATCATGAAAAAACACAAATTTACTTATCATATTACATTTGTGTAGGTCAGAAACCCAAAAATGGGTCTTACGGTCCTAAAGTAAGGTGCCAACACAGCTGTCTTCCTTCTGGAGAATCTAGGGAGAATCCATTTCCTTGCCTTTTCCAGTTTCCAGAACTGCCAGCATTCTTGGTCCCTGGCCCCTTCCTACACCTGCAAAGCCATAATCACTTCATCTTCAAATCTCACTGATCTCTGACTCTGCTTCCATCATCATATCTCCTCCCCGATTAGGGCTCCCTGGTCACATGCCCTTTGCTGGGACCTATTGTTTGCCCAACTACAGACATATATGCACAAACAATTAGAAATGTCACATCCCAACAACAGCTCAAGGACTTCACAAGCTGGGACACATACCCACAAACATCTCCATCATGAGATCACTGTATCTGACCTGGCCCGTGTCATTACTTTGCGTTCCTGACAATAACCATCCTGTCCCCCTCATTTCATTGGATTACATTGGACCCACCTAGAAAATCTAAGAAAATCTCCCCATCTCAATATGCTTAATTTAATCACATCTGCAAAGTACCTTTTAACATGTAAGGTCACATCTTCACAGTTTCCAAGGATGAGAACATGAGACAAGGATTATGACATCTTTAGGAGGCCTTAAGTCGGCAGAGCAGAGACATATACACACAATTAGAGACTTCACATCACAAAACACACACCCCCAAAAAGCTCGAAAAGCGAAAATCCTGGGGCATGCACAAGAAATAGCTCACATCCCTCATCCAGAGTCACACATCTAGAAAGTAATCAGAGACCTGCTACCCTCAGCCATATATATAAAGAGAGCAGAGAGATGTACATTGTGGGACACATACCCACAGACAGACAGACCTCACACCCTTGACTAACACGCAAAAGAGACCAGAAAAAAAAACTTCACATACTGTGATACACACACAAATGGATCAAAGACCTCATCTGAGAAATACAACCAAAAATGGCTCAGAGACCTCAAACCCAGCAATAAGAATCTACAACACGTTAGAGAGCTCATATAAAGTAATGAGCTCATATAAGTAATTAAAGATACTTGACATCTTGGGGCATATACCAACAAGGAGATGAGAGAGCTCAAATCCTAAGGCACATACCTGCAAACAGATCAGAGACCTCAACCTTGAGATATACATCCAGAAAGAGCTTGGAAACCTCATACATTGGATATACACACTTTAACACATAATAAACCTCTCATCCTGTTATATGTTTGAGCATATAAATCAGAAATCTCATACGCTTGCAAATAACACCAAAAGCATCAGAGATCTAACACCCTGGGGTATACAACCTCCAACAGCTCAGGGAACTCACGCCTGGGATGTACATCCACAAAGAGCTCTGAGACCTCACGTCCTAGAACCTGTATTCAGAAACAGATCAGAGAACTCACATCCTGGGAAAACATCCTCAAACACATCAGAGTCCTTCTAACCTGGTTCATTTACCAGAAAACAGATCTGAATCTTCACACCATTAGACATATACCACCCCACCCACTCCTGACACACACACAAAGATCAGAGAGTTCACATCCTGGGATACACCTCAACAAACAGATTAGAGACCTCACAACCTGGACATGTAACCACAAAGAGACCACAGACCTCAAACCCTGCAATCTATGCCTTCAAAGAGATCAGAGAGGGGCTTCCCTGGTGGCGCAGTGGTTGAGAGTCTGCCTGCCGATGCAGGGGACACGGGTTCGTGCCCCAGTCCGGGAAGATCCCACATGCCGCGGCGCGGCTGGGCCCGTGAGCCATGGCCGCTGAGCCTGCGTGTCCGGAGCCTGTGCTCCGCGACGGCAGAGGCCACAACAGTGAGAGGCCTGCGTACCGCAAAAAAAAAAAAAAAAGATCAGAGATCTCACACTCTGAGAAATATACCAACAAACAGAACAGGGGACGTCACGGGATATACTCCAGAACACATCAGAGACCGTATAAAACCAGACACCCACAACTATATCAGAGATCTCAGATCCTGCAATGTACACTCACACAAGCATGTCAGAGACCAGACATGCTATGAAAAAGAGCCAGAAATAGATCACAGAACGAATATCTTGTGACATGTACCTGCAAAGAGATCAGAGAGCTCACAGACAAGGACAAGTATTCACAAGAGATCAGAGGATTCGGGCCAAGGGATGTACACTCACAGCGAGCTCTATGAAACCTCACAACTTGGATATTCATAACTAAACAGATTAGAGACCTCATATTCTGGTAGATGTACCACCAAGGAAAGCAGCAAGTTCACTATCATCAGAAATACCTCCAAAACACACCAGAGACCTAATAACCTGGAATGCAAACCACAGACATCTTAAAGACCTCATATACTATGGGAGTTCCCCAGCAGTCCAGTAGTTAGGTCTCAGTGCTTTCACTGCCATGAACCTGGGTTCAATCCCTGGTCTGGGGAACTAAGATCCCATAAGCCACAAGGCCAAAAAAAGACCTCATATACTGGACATACACCCTGAATCAGCTCAGAGACCTAGCATCCTAGGACACATACAGATCGGAGACCTCACATTCTGAGACATAAACCAACAAACAGCTCAGAGACCACAAATTTGGGGACACACACCCTCACACCATCAGACGCACATTCACAGATGATGGAGTTATCATCCTGGGATGTGCACTTACAACCAGATAGAGACATCACAACCCGGGACACTGTGCTCATTTCCTATCACTGCTGTAACAAATTACTACAATCTTAGTGTTGTAAAACAACACTAATTTATTATCTTACATTTCTATAGGTCAGAGACCCAAAACTGAGTCTTACATAGATAAAATCAAGTTGTTGGCAGAGCTACCTTCCTCCAGGAGGCTCCAAGAGAGAATGCACTTCCTTGCATTTTCCAGTTTTAGAGGCTGTCTGCAGTCTTTGGCTCACGGCCCCTTCCTCCATCTTCAAAGCCAGCAGTGTTTCATCTTCAAATGTCTCTCTGATCTCTTTGCTCTCTGCTTCAGGTGTCATATCTCCTTCTCTGACTCTGCTTCCATCATGACATCACCTTCTTTGACAGCTTGCATTGTCACAGTGTTATTTCTGACTCTCACCATCCTGCCTCCCACACGTAAGGACCTTAGTGATTACACTGGGCCCACCTGGATAATCCAGGATAAACTCCCAGCATTAAGGTGTTTAACATAGCTGCATCTGCAAAGTCCCTTCTGCCAGAAAGTTAACATAGTCACAGGCTCCAGGGATTGAGACATGGATATCGCTGCGGGCCAGTCTTCAGCTGAACAGAGACATACGTGCATAGACACATATCCTGGAATACACACATCCACAAACTAATCAGGGAGCTCACACCTGAAATATACACCCACAAACAGATCAGGGACCTAAAAACCTGGAAAATATAGCCATAAAGAAATTACAGGGACTTCCCTGGTGGCAGAGTGGTTAAGAATCCGCCTGCCAATGCAGGGGACACAGGTCCGAGCCCTGGTCTGGGAAGATCCCATGTGCCGTGGAACAACTAAGCCTGTGCGCCACAACTACTGAGCCTGCGCTCTAGAGCCCATGTGCCGCAACTACTGAGCCCACTTGCTGCAACTACTGAAGCCCATGCACTACAGCCCGTGCTGTGCAACAAGAGAAGTCACCTCAATGAGAAGCCCACACACCACAACGAAGAGTAGCCCCTGCTCGCCGCAACTAGAGAAAGCCCACGTGCAGCAACGAAGACCCAATGCAGCCAAAAATTAATAAATAAGTAAATAAATAAAAAAGAAATCAGAGACCTCAAATCCTGCAACACAAGCCTACAAACAGTTCAGAGACCTCACATACGGGGTAGTACACCCAGAAATAGATTAGCGTTCTCACACCAGCACACATACTGACAAACATGTGAGAGTCCTCAAAGCCAGGTACATACACTCATAAAGAGTTCAGATATAGCACTTGCTGGAATTCACTTCTAAACAGATCAGAAACCTCACAATATATACCCACAAACCCGTCATGGCCCTCCCTCCCTGGGACATACACACACAAAGAGCTCAGACACCTCACTCTGGGACATTCACCACCAAGCAGATGAGAGACTTCAAGTCCTGGAATATAAAACAAACAGATCAGAACACCTACGTCCCCGACAAAAGTCGTGAGCAGACAGCACATACTGAAACATAGGAATGAACAGAGAAGGGACTTCATACCATGAAACACAACCACAGAGAGGTCACAGACCTTACACTCTCTGGACATACACACCCTAAGAGATCTAAGACTTCATATTCTATGGTATGTACCCAAAAACAAATCAGAAATCTCAAATTTTGGGAAATAATCCTCCTAGCAGATCAGAGAACTCACAGCATGGGATGTACACCCGTTAAAAAGTAGAGAGGGCTTCACTGGTGGTGCAGTGGTTGAGAGTCCGCCTGCCGATGCAGGGGACGCGGGTCCGTGCCCCAGTCCGGGAGGGTCCCACATGCCGCAGCGCGGCTGGGCCCGTCAGCCATGGCCGCCGAGCCTCCGCTTCCGGAGCCTGTGCTACGCAACGGGAGAGGCCACAGCGGTGAAAGGCCCGCGTACCACGAGGAAAAACAAAAAAGGTAGAGAGGCCTTCCTTGGTGGCGCAGTGGTTGAGAGTCCGCCTGCCGATGCAGGGGACGCGGGTCCGTGCCCCAGTCCGGGAGGGTCCCACATGCCGCAGCGCGGCTGGGCCCATCAGCCATGGCCGCTGAGCCTCCGCTTCCGGAGCCTGTGCTACGCAACGGGAGAGGCCACAGCGGTGAAAGGCCCGCGTACCACGAGAAAAAAAAAAAAAAAGAGAGGCCTTCCCTGGTGGCGCAGTGGTTGAGAGTCCGCCTGCCGATGCAGGGGACGCGGGTCCGTGCCCCAGTCCGGGAGGGTCCCACATGCCGCAGCGCGGCTGGGCCCGTCAGCCATGGCCGCCGAGCCTCCGCTTCCGGAGCCTGTGCTACGCAACGGGAGAGGCCACAGCGGTGAAAGGCCCGCGTACCACGAGAAAAAAAAAAAAAAGGTAGAGAGGCCTTCCCTGGTGGCGCAGTGGTTGAGAGTCCGCCTGCCGATGCAGGGGACGCGGGTCCGTGCCCCAGTCTGGGAGGGTCCCACATGCCGCAGCGCGGCTGGGCCCGTCAGCCATGGCCGCCGAGCCTCCGCTTCCGGAGCCTGTGCTACGCAACGGGAGAGGCCACAGCGGTGAAAGGCCCGCGTACCACGAGAAAAAAAAAAAAAAGAGAGGCCTTCCCTGGTGGCGCAGTGGTTGAGAGTCCGCCTGCCGATGCAGGGGACGCGGGTCCGTGCCCCGGTCCGGGAGGGTCCCACATGCCGCAGCGCGGCTGGGCCCGTCAGCCATGGCCGCCGAGCCTCCGCTTCCGGAGCCTGTGCTACGCAACGGGAGAGGCCACAGTGGTGAAAGGCCCGCGTACCACGAGAAAAAAAAAAAAAAAAAAAAAAAAAAAAGTAGGGCCTCCCTGGTGGCGCAGTGGTTGAGAGTCCGCCTGCCGATGCAGGGGATACGGGTTCATGCCCCGGTCCGGGAGGATCCCATATGCCGCGGAGCGGCTGGGCCCGTGAGCCATGGCCGCTGAGCCTGCGCATCCGGAGCCTGTGCTCCGCAACGGGAGAGGCCACAACAGTGAGAGGCCCGCATACCGCAAAAAAAAAAAAAAAAAGGTAGAGAGGCCTTCCTTGGTGGCGCAGTGGTTGAGAGTCCGCCTGCCGATGCAGGGGACGCGGGTCCGTGCCCCAGTCTGGGAGGGTCCCACATGCCGCAGCGCGGCTGGGCCCGTCAGCCATGGCCGCTGAGCCTCCGCTTCCGGAGCCTGTGCTACGCAACGGGAGAGGCCACAGCGGTGAAAGGCCCGCGTACCACGAGAAAAAAAAAAAAAAGGTAGAGAGGCCTTCCCTGGTGGCGCAGTGGTTGAGAGTCCGCCTGCCGATGCAGGGGACGCGGGTCCGTGCCCCAGTCCGGGAGGGTCCCACATGCCGCAGCACGGCTAGGCCCGTGAGCCATGGCCGCCGAGCCTGTGCGTCCGGAGCCTGTGCTCTGCAACGGGAGAGGCCACAACAGTGAGAGGCCCGCGTACCGCAAAAAAAAAAAAAAAAAAAGTAGAGAAACACACAAATAATTAGATACCTTAAATCCTGGGAATTAGGCCCACAGTGAGATCTGAGACCTTACATCCTGGGATATGCACCCTAAAACAGATCAGAAATCTCACCCCTGGACAAATATACCCAAACAGATCAGAGACCTCACATCCTGGGACAAATGCCTACAAACAGCTGGGGTTCTTACATCCTGGGACATAAATGCACAATCAGATCAGGCCTTACACCCTTGATAATCACACACAAACAGATCAGAGACCCCCATTCTGTGATGTACACCCACAAAGAGATTAGGAACCTCACAACCTGAGACATATATACATAATATACCAGAGAACTCAAATCCTGCAGTATCCACCAAAAACAGATCAGAGACCCCACATACTGGGAAAAACATTCAGAAATGAAGCAGAGTCCTCTCAAATTGGAATATATCACTCAAAAGAGAGGAGAGAGCTCATATCCTGGGAATACACCTGCAAATAAATTAGGGGCCTCACATCACAAGACATACACCCTTACACAGGTGAGAGACCTTACCTCTCTCATTGGGGAAATACATTGAGGAATAGATGACAACCTCACGTCAAGGGATATACACCCCCGAAAAGATAAGAGACATCACATGATGGGACATATATTTGCGAACAAGTTGGCAATGCCAAACTCTAGGAATTAAATCCATAAATCAGCAACCTTACACCCAAGGACTCACAACCACAAATAGGTCAAAGACGACATTGTTTTACACACACCCATGTAAGAGACCTCACATATAGGAACATACAATGACAAACAGTCACAGACCTCACATCCTGGAACATACAATGACAAAAAAGGTCATAAACCAGTAAATAATCCCCCAAACCAATCAGAGACCTCACACCATGGGACCTATACCCAAAAAGACCTCACAAGTCTCACACACTGAGACATAACCCACAAACAAAAAGAAACCTTACAACCAGGTTCATTCAACCCACAAACATATCAGAGGACTTACATTTTTGACATACACCCATGAACGATACCTCACATACTGGTAATTATAGTGACAAGAAGATCACAGATCTCAGATCCCGGGACCTATATGCACAAACAAATCAGTGACCTCTCAGTCTGTGACAGACACCCACAAACATATCAGAGCTCTCCCATTCTGGTGACTATACCCACAAATAGATCAGGACCTCACAACTGAGACCTACACACACAAAGAGATTGGAGACCTCACATCCTGGGATATTGCAGAAACAACCCAGATACCTAAAATTCCAAGACATAAAGCCACAAACACAACACAGACATCACACCTGGGAATTATAACCATAAGAGATGAAAGACTTCAAACTCTTGATACGGCTATGAAAAGATCAGAGACCTTACATACAGAGACTTATATGGACAAACAGATCAGGGACTTTTTACTGTGGGACATACACCGAGAAACAGATCAGAGTCCTCATGCTCTGGGAAATACACCCACCAACAGACCTTGACATACACCAAGGAAGACAGACTTACATACTAGTGTACAGCAACAAAACAGATCAGAGACCTTACATTGTAGGAAATATACCACCCAACAGACCAGAGGCCTCACACCTTGGGATATATACCAACAAAGAGCTCAGAGACTTTTCACCATGGGATACACATGCCCAAAGAGGTCAGACACCTACATCATAGGTCATACAGCCACAAACATACTTGAGAACTCACATTATGCAACCCCCCCAAAAAAAAAACACAGGTCAGAGACCTCATTCCCTGGGACATATGAACACAAAAGTATCAGAGAGCTCATATCCTTGACATATACCCATGAAGAGAGACCTCACATACTGAGACATATACAGGGACAGAGAGATCTGAGACCTCATTCTGGGACATATACCCAGAAATAGATGATAGATTTCACATTGTGGGACATACACCCACAAAAAGTTCAAGGAACTTACATATGGGGAACTATACTCACAAACACTTTAGAGACCTCACACCCACACCCACAAACACAGCAGAGACCTCACACTCTGGGACATACACCCTCAGATAGAATAGTCCTCATATCCTGCAACACACACTTAACAAACAGGTCACAGTACTTATACCCCCAGAAAACCACAACCAAAAAAGCTCAGAAATATAACAACCAGGGAAATATATCCACAAAGAGCTCAGAGACCTCATATCTTGGCACATATACCACAAACAGATCAGAGAGCTCACACACAGGCACATATACCCACAAAGAGATCAGAGCTCTAACATCCAAGGGCATAAACCCCCAAAACAGATCAGAGACTTTATACATTTGACATACACCCAAGAAGAGAGACCTCACATCCTGTGACATACAATGACAAACAGATCAGAGGTCTCATACCCTGAGATATATACCCACAAGCAGATCAGAAACCTCATACCATTGGACATATACCCACAACAGAGCAAAAACCTCACACCCTGGACATATACACCCAAATAGATCAGAGAACTCACATCCTGGAATATACACCCACAACCAAATCAGAAATCTCTCATCCTGGGAAACAAACACCCAAACAGATCAGAGAGACATCATAACCTGAGACACACACTCAAAGAGCTCAGATACCTCACACCCTGGTATATATACCCATGAACAGAGACGTCATATACTGCAACATTCAGTCACAGTCATGTCTGGGATCCCACACATTTGGGATGTACATCCATAAACAGCACAGGAACCTTATAACACCCATAAACCATTTAGAGAGCTGAAGCCCTAGGACACAGATCCCCCCTGCCCTCAAAATCAGTAGTATCAATATCTGGACACAGACCCTCAAACACCACAGAAACTTCATATCCAGGAACTCAGTGGCCCAAACAGCTCTGACACCCAGTGCCCTGGATGCAGACTCCAGTCACCTTGGTGATATCTCTTTCTAGGACATAAAAATCCATATACCTCAAAGAAGAAACAAAACCTGTACACAGTCCTTCAAAGAGTTCAAGGCTGTGAAACCTGAGACACAGACTCCCAAACACCTCAATGCCCTCATATCCAGAACAGACTGCTAGAGGGCTCAGAGACTTCAAATCCTGGACCCAAGTACAAAGTATTTTAGAGACGTCATACCCTGGGATTAAGGATCCCAAATAGTTATGATCACATTCTAGACATGAACAGAAAAACAGCCCAGAACTCCCTTAATTTTGGACCTAGATCCTCAAATAGTTCAGAGATCTAAAACACAGAGAGAGGGCTTCCCTGGTGGCGCAGTGGTTGAGAGTCCGCCTGCCGATGCAGGGGACACGGGTTCGTGCCCCGGTCCGGGAGGATCCCACATGCCGCGGAGCGGCTGGGCCCGTGAGCCATGGCCGCTGAGCCTGCGCGTCCAGAGCCTGTGCTCCACAGCGGGAGAGGCCACAACAGTGAGAGGCCCGCGTACCGCAAAAAATAAATAAATAAATAAATAAATAAATAAAACACAGAGAGAGAACCCAAAGAGATCAGAGACCTAAAAATGTGAAACACAGAATGCTTAAAACATGCAGATATGGATACAGGTTACAAAAAACTCAGGAAACTGGAACCCTGAACAGAGACTCTCAAAGAGCTCAGAAACACCACAAATTACCCCAAAATTTAGCAGCATGGTAAACATTAATTATCTCACACAGTTTGGGGGAGTCAGGAACTCAGAGCAGCTTAGCTGCATCATTCTGGCTTTGGTCTCTTGGGCTGCAGTCATCTGAAGGCTGGAGTGGTGGGGCCAGAAGCTCCACTTCCATGTTGGATCACTCACATGGCTGGTGAGTTAGTGCTGGCTTTTGGCTGAGGTGCCTCAGTTCTGTGGTACAGGTGTCTCCCCAAGGGGCTGCTTGAGTGTCCTCACAACATGGTGGCTGGCTTCCACTAGAGCAAGAGATCCAAGAAAGAGCAAGGCAGAAGCCAAAATGCCTTTTAAACTTCCCTCTAAGTAAACACTGTTCTGCTGCATCCACAAATTGGTAAGTTTTATTATCATTTTCATTTCATTCAAGCTATTTTTAAAATTATTCTTCAGGCTTCTTTGACTCACTGAGCCTCTGCACCCTCCCCCTCAGACCCTGCCTCTTGCATAAATGCACAAATCTGTCTCTCTTATAACCAGACTTACAGTTTTCACAAAAGGAACAGTGTTTTTTCCTCACTGTGTACCCTTGCCTCATGGTGTACAGCCTATTACGTCTGTTCTCAAGAGAACAGCTGAAGTAAAATTGTGGATTTTGTAGAGATGGGAGACACAATTCTGGAGAGTGTCTACTCTTTCTTGAACCCAACATACATTTATAGTAAATGATATGTGCACGTTACTCCTACATTCCAACTGAGACAATCTCAGACTCACACTGGCCCCTGGCCAGAGATGGCACTTACCTGGATTGCATCCCTCCCCTGACCCCTGAATTCTGCTTTCAGAAGTCAGGGGATTGTAGGTGCGTGGATTGTACATTGTCCTATTGACTCAGAGAAGTCTTGTAAAACCTCAGCAAATTAAGGTTTAGAAAGATGATCCAAAAAATTAGACTCTCCTACCATCCAACCAGGACTTGGGGGTTCCAGACTCTGAAATAGGGTCTACCAGGCTCCAAAACCCATGTGTACTGGGTGTGAACTGGTAGTACTAGGTGTGAACAAGGCCTGAGGGGAGATGGATCCCGACATCCATATGAGCAATGTCCATCCTGAGAGACCAGGGTCTCCACTCTGGGGCTGGTGTCAGGAGACACAACAAATACCTCCCTATAATACAATCTCCACAAAGAGTGTCAAAGGAGACCCTGTGACCTCCAGAACAAAGGGCAAGACAGGTTCTGAAGGAAGCCGACCACCTATACTTCATGATCCAGACGAGGAAGCTGGGCTTCCATGTGAAGGAGTTCACAACCAATCACGTGACCCCCACCTCTCACTGCCTTTCTGAAATGGCCAGGGATGGTGGGGGTGCCACAAACACCTCATGTCTGGATTTTGGTACATGATGAGGTCACTCATTCCTGACACAGCACCCCAAAAAGCTCAGAGCTTTCAAACATTGGGGCAGAGACCCTGAGACAGACCAGAGACTTCCCATCCTGAGACACAGATCCAAACATCTCTCAGAGAACACAAACCTCAGAAAAAGACCCCTAACTGCTCAAACACGTCACACCCTAGCCCCCAGGGAATATGTGGCAATATCTAGGGACAGTTTTGGTTGTCAAGGCTGGGAGGGCAGAGGTGCTATTAGCATCTAGCGAGTGGAGATGTGATGCTTGTCAGTGCTCTTCAGCCAAAGACCCCCACCCCCCAGGAACATACCTGTAGTTAAACAAGTTGGGCTTATTACTCATTGCAGTGAAGAAGAATGTGGGGAACCATGGGACATCTTGGTAAGAGGGTGTTCGAAAGAACGGATCACAGAATCTGGGCTTCAGTTGAGTGGTTTGGGGGAGGGTCTAAGGAAGCGGGGGCTCACTCTAGATTGGAGGCTGTCAGAAAGTGAGGGAAATTTTGATTGGGTATCTCAGTAAACCTTTAAATCTATGGGGAGGGCAGACTAGAGTAAGGATAAAGCTGAAATTGATAGAGGAGTAGCAGTCACTCATTTTAACCAAACGAGGGGAATATTTGGTATCTTGTGGGTGGCACAGCGAACTTGTTTTTGTCTGTGCTTAGATAACATTATAAAGTGGCTTTGCTTTGTCTCATTTTAGCATGGTCTCAGAATAACCTTGTCTGAGGTTAGTATTCTGTGAGATTGTTTATGTCTAATAAGACAATAACATAGCCTAGCTGTGAGTGCCAGGATAGCTTCTGAATGTTGGGGGCTGCTCCCTCCCTCTCTCCCTCCTTTCCTTTCTTTCTCAGGCTAAACATCTGTTATGGGTTGAATTGTGTCCCCTCAAAATTCACATGTCGAAGTCCTAATCCCTAGGACCTCAGAATGTGACCTTATTTGGAAATAGGGTCATTGCAGATGTAAGACGAGGTCATACCAGAGTGGGGTGAGCCCCTAATGCAGTATGACTGGTGTCTTTATAAAAAGGGAAATTTGGGCACAGAGACCCACACAGGGAGAACGCCATGTGAAGATTAAGGCAGAGATCAGGGTGATGCAGCAAAAGCCAAGGAACATCAGACTGCCAGCAAACCACCAGAAGCTAGGAGAAAGGCATGGAACAGATTCTCAGCCCTCAGAAGGAACCAACACGACTGACGCCTTGATCTCGGACTTCCAGCCTTCAGAACTGTGAGAAAATAAATTTCTGTTGTTTGAGATACCTAGTTTGCGGCACTATTTTTTACAGCAGCCCTAGCAAATGAATACAACATCCTACAATGCCCTCCGTAAAGAATTTTCCAATTCAAAATGTCAGTAGTGCGTGGTGATCATTTTGTAATGTATAGAAATGTCAAATCATTATGCTGTACACCTGGAACTAACATAGTGTTGTAGGTCAACTATACTTCAATTTAAAAATGTATTATTTATCTGCTTATTCTTTTTTTTCAGTGTATTCGTCTTTTTTTTTTGTTTTTAAGTTTAACGGTTGTTTTAATTCTGCTATGAATAACAGAAATCTATTCACACTGGCTTAAACAGAGGATTTTTATTATTCTTTCACACATTTTATTTAGTTTTTTAATTTAATTTTTTATTTTATATTGGAGTACAGTTGATTTACAATGTTGTGTTAGTTTCAGGTGTACAGCAAAGTGATTCAGTTATACATATACATATATCCATTCTTTTTCAGATTCTTTTCCCATATAGGTTATTACAGAATACTGAGAAGAGTTCCCTGTGCTATACATATCCACTTATTCTTGATTTGGGGAAAATTCATCTAGAATACCATAATCCAAACATTCATGGTCTGAGTTTTCACTTACATAATAAATTTCAGCAATATCCAGAAAAAACCCCACAAAACTGTCAATAGTGTGGAGGTTGAGGAACCCTGCCTTAGATACAGAACCCGAAAGTACTTACTAACCTCAGAATCTCTGATAAAGACCAATAAAAAGTAACTGAGAGTACACACAGCTTTGGACATAGACCCCCAAAGTGCTCAAAGACCTCACACACTGAATACAGAAGCCTAAACAGCTTAGAGAAGACATGCCCTCAAGAGACCCTTAACAAGTCAAAGACAACATTCTCTTGGGCAGAAACCACCAAGATGAAAAACCTAGCATCTAGAAACAGACACCAAATGCTCAGAGATATCATAGCATGGGACACAGACCCCAAGAGAGCTCTGGGTCTAAAGAGCTCAGCTATTTCACACCTTGGACACACACCAAATAGGTGAACAACACCTCATGAACAATAGTATCATTCATTTCCTGCTTTTAAAATTGTATTAAGGTTATGTAAGTTCTTTACATTAGAGGAAGCTGGACAAAGGGTATACAAGAACTCTGCACTAGTTTTGCAATTTTTCTCTAAGTCTAAAATGATTTTAAAATAATTTTTTAAAGGAATAAAAGATCAAAGAACATAAAAGTGAATTTATAAAACTTAAATACGTCGTTCCACAAGCTCAGAAAACAATATTAAGCTCCTTTAGTAGTCAGAGAAATGCCAAAAAACAAAAATGAAATTCAACTTTAAGGAAAAACAAACCCAGCATACCCAAGGACAAAGACCCTCAAAGAGCTTAGAGACTTCACACCCTGGGACAGAGATCCACAAACGTCTGGAAGACCTAAACCACTGTGACGCAGACCCCCAAAACAGCTGAGAGAAATTTCACAGTCTGCTCATAGATGTCATGCCCTGAACTGAGATTCCAAAAAATGAGATTTCACATTCTGGACACAGTCCTCCAAACTGCACACAGCATATAATAACCACCTTATGAGTTGCCTGAATTGAGAACCACTCTCCTCCTACTCACACTCAGCCAAACACCTCCCCTGCCTGATGCTTAAAATCCCATCATTAAAAAGTTTACTCCTTTGACTTAAGACTTGCCTCCCTTCAAAATTCTCCTTTAACTGCCACACACCCCTCTATCCTAGAGCATGAAATCACGCATTGCTCTCTAGTCATTTATGGCCCAACCCCTCACCCTACTCCTACACACACACCACCACCACACACCCCCAGTCAGGCCTGGTCCATAGGGGGCAGGAAACCTCCAAGTCATCCTCTCCGCGGGGAGGAGGGGATGGCTTGAAGGAGGATCATGAGATCGCCTTGAACCTTCGCTGCAGGACTCAGACCTACAGAGGCAGCCTGATACAACGATGTCAGGAACCCTGGAGAAGAATTTTTCTCAGTGCTGTTGTGAATGGTGAATGGATCCTCTAATCAATATAATGGGACGTAATAAGCATTGTTTTAAAAAGAGAAAGAACAGGTAGAAGAGAATAGAAAAGATTACCCGACACATTCTGTGCCAGCCAATAATGCCAGCTTCTTTTACAGGTGCGCAAACTGAAGTTCCTAGATAGGATTCGAACCTATAGTCTCCATTAGCCAAAGCCCTGCCTCAGCAACCCCGAACTCCAACCCGGGAACCATAGCGCCTGCGCCGAACCAGCAGCCAATGGCAGCCCGGAGCTGGAGGACCCAGCTCGCAGCCTATACGTAATTCTGGAAAACCTCGGTACCCTGGAAGAGCTTGGGTAAGCAATCTAGCGGCGGCCAGTCAGAGCCTCAGAGCAGGATTTGATCCCGCCCTACTCATCCAGGAGCCAATCACCGCTCCGCACCCTTCCACCCACTCCACACCCCCGCTGTTGATTAGAATCGGTAGAGCCAACGCAGGCGGGACCAGACGGCGGCTTCCAGATAGGTGGGGGGGGGGGGGGCTCTATGCTGAGGGTGGGGTTCCCCCCACCCCGGACCCCGGGGCCAAGGCCAGTCAGGGCATCGCCATTCTCTCCGTCTGCGGTAGGGGCCAATCCACGCGTGGGATCTTTCGTGTCCCCAAGCATACAGTGGTTTCTTCCAAAATACACGACCCCTCACCCCCGTGGTACCTCCCAGAGCAGACTGTTCCATCTTCGCATCACGCAATAGCATGTCCCGGAGCTGCAAAGTCTCATCCTTAACTCTTCATTCCCAACCCTCACGCTCTTCGTGTGTGTGATCTAAGAAGGGCTGTTTCATGTCAATGTCCTGAGGGTCGGTCATTCAAACTTCGGTTCTTGCCAAAACAACTAGACTCTCTCTCTTTTTCATATCTTCCTCCCCTGGCCCATGTTCCAGCCCCGTCTCCCTCTTACATATCCCTCGATAGACCGTTCCAGCCCCATAATCTGATGATCTTGTTGAGAGCCATGCCAAGGGATCAGACCCCTTGCTGCAGAGCAGTGGCCCGTAAGAAGGCATTCGTTCCCCTGATGCCACTGATGGAAGTGTGAATTTGTGTGCCAGTATCTATCAAAACAAAAAAATGACACCCCCTTCCCACTAGAAGGGCTGTACCAGCAGGGTGTATATGGATTTCTAGTTCCCCTGTGTCTCCACAGCACCTAAAACTGTGCCCTGCACACAGTAGGTGCTCAAAGGGGGGTTGTTGAATAAGTGACTCCTTTGACCCGGCAGTTCCACTTCTAAATATGTGTTCTAAGGAAATACACATGCACAGGTCTGTGTGCACAGGAATGGGAGGAGCACACAACTGGTGGGGAAGGGTGATTCATCTTATACCATGGAGTATGGGCTGGCTGTGAGACAGAATAAGACCCCAACACTGGAAACATACCCCAAATTGCCCAGGGTTGTCACATCATTGAACACAGAGCACAGAAGAGCTCGGAGAACTCACACGATGAGGCATAGATAACCAGTTAGTTCATAGATCTTATCCTCCAGTCACAGACTCCTACAAACATCTCAGAGACTTCACTCCCTGGGACACCAAAACACCTCAGGGACCCTCCACACTGGGACACGAACCCCAGATAGTTCACATACCTTATACCACGGACATAGACCTCAAAACAGCTCAGACACCTTGCCACCTGAGATTTACATTAAAAATCTGGACAGGACTTCCCTGGCGGCGCAGTGGTTTAAGAATCCATCTGCGAATGCAGGGGACACGGGTTCAATCCCTGGTCTGCGAAGATCCCACATGCGGCGGAGCAACTAAGCCCGTGTGCCACAGCTACTGAAGCCCGCGTGCCTAGAGCCCGTGCTCCACAACAATAGAAGCCACTGCAAAAAGAAGCCTGTGCACTGCAACGAAGAGTAGCCCCACTCGCTGCAACTAGAGAAAGGCCACATGCAGCAGTAAAGACCCAACACAGCCAAAAATAAATAAATAATAAATTTAAAAAATTTTTTAAGAATCTGGACAAAGACCTCACACTCTTGACATACACCACAAAACAATGCAGAGGCCTGGACACAAACAGAATGAGGGTGCCACACATGTACCTGCAGGAAGGACTGTCTAAAGGACGTAATGTTAATGGGTGAGCAAGTGGGAAAAAAATGCTCAAAGGTATAAGATGAGCACCGGCCCTGCAAAGTGTTCTGAGACCTCACACCCAAACAGCTCAGAGAGCTGTGACACAAACTTTGTGCCCCAAATCATAATCACTTCAGTGATCCCACTCCCTGTGATATTGACCCCAAACATCTCAGAAAGGTGACATCCTGCACATAAGTTCCTAAGCAGCTCAGGAACCTCACACCCTGGGACAAGACACAGAACCAAAAATAGTACAGCGACCTGAGACTCTGGAAACAGATCTCTAAACAGCTAATGAGACTTTATACTCAGGAACACAGACATCCCAACACTCAGAGACCCCACACCCTGGAAGAAAGTTTCCAAAACAGTGCAGAGACTTAATACCCTCTAATAAAGGCCCCTAAACATCTCAGATATCCCCAAAACCCTGAGACACTAAGTTCACAACAACGTAAAGATCTCATACCTTGGACGCAGACCTGGAAACATTTCAGAGACCTTACAACTTGGCACACAAGTTAGATAAATAAATAGATCAAAGATTTCAGACCCTAGAAACAAACCCCAAATAGCCTATGAGACTTTATACTTAAGAACTCAGACACTCAAACAACACAGACACCTCACACCTGGGAAAAGGGACACTGATACAACTCAGTGACCTCACTGCCTGGACACAGACCCTAATAGATCAGACATTTCACTCTCTGCAACCGAGACCATCAAAAAGATCAGAAACCTCATGCCTGGAAACAAAACCCAAATTACTCAAAAACACGACATCATGGAACTCAGGATGCACATGAGCTTGGACAACTTGCACACGAAGACCAAGAGTCCCAAACCACTCAGAGATCTCCAGACACAGGTGCCCAGAACCTGATAGACTTTATACACTAGACACAGATCTCTAAAACATTTCCGAGATCACACACTCTGGGAGAGAGACCTGCCGAGAGAATAGAGATGCCCTACCTCGCGTGACACATCCCCATAAATAATTCTGGAAACTAACCCCAAATAGGGCAGGGACATCACAATCAAGAATGTAATCCCTACCCTCCTACACTGTTGGTGGGAATGTAAATTGGTGCAGCCACCATGGGAAACAGTATGGAGTTTCCTCCAAAAACTAAAAGTAGAGTTGCCATATGATCCAGCGATCCCATTCCTGGGCATATATCTGGATAAAACTCTAATTCGAAAAGATACATACACCCTGTGTTCATAGCAGCACTACTTACAATAGCCAAGACATAGAAACAACCTAAATGTCCACTGACACGTGAATGGATAAAGAAGATGTGGAGGGAGATGCAAGAGGGAGGAGATATGGGGACATATGTACATGTATAGCTGATTCACTTTGTTATAAAGCAGAAACTAACACACCATTGTAAAGCAATTATACTCCAATAAAGATTTTTTTTAAAAACGATGTGGTATAGGGCTTCCCTGGTGGCGCAGTGGTTGAGAGTCCGCCTGCCGATGCAGGGGACACGGGTTCGTGCCCCGGTCTGGGAGGATCCCACATGCCGCGGAGCAGCTGGGCCCGTGAGCCATGGCTGTTGAGCCTGTGCGTCCGGAGCCTGCGCTCCGCAACGGGAGAGGCCACAACAGTGAGAGGCCCATGTAACGCAAAAAAAAAAAAAAAAAAAAAAAAAAAAAAAAAAGATGTGGTATATATATACAATGGAATATTACTCAGCCATAAAAAAGAATGAAATAATGCCATTTGCAGCAATAGATGGACCTAGAGATTATCATACTAAGTGAAGTAAGTCAGAAAGAGAAAGACAAATACCATATGATATCACTTATATGTGGAATCTAAAACTTATCTATGAAACAGAAACAGACTCACAGACACAGAGAAGAGATTTGTGGTTGCCAAGGTGGGGGTGGGGGAGGGGTGGATTGGGAGTTTGGGATTAGCAGATGCAAACTATTATATAGAGAATGGATAAACAAGGTCCTACTGTATAGCACAGGGAAATATATTCAATATCCTTAATAAACCATAATGGAAAAGAATATGAAAAAGAATATATATATATATATATATATATATATAGTTAAAACTGAATCACTTTGCTGTACAGCAGAAATTAACACTGTGAATAAACTATACTTTAATAAAATAAATTATATTTTTAAAAAAGGATGTAATCCTAATAGGACAGAGAAACCACGCCCCGAGACTGACATCTCTGAAAGGAAAAGAAATTTCACATCCCAAACGAGCTCAGAATCCAAAGGCCTTGGACACCTCACACCCTGGAACACAAAGGCTGAAACAGCTCTGGGGACTCACACCTTGGACACAGACCCCAAACAGCTCAGAGACCTCACACGTCAGGACATAGACCCTGAAACACCTTAAAGGCATCACACCACGGCATGACACACTCAACAAAAATACCTCAGAAACCCCAGGCTCTGGAAATATACCAGAAATAAGTACAAGACCTCATTCTTGTAACTGAGACCCACACAAACATCAAAGACCTCACACGTGGAAACATCTGCCAAATGGCTCAAAGATTTCACATGATGGGATTTAGATCCATAAGAGTTATGAGGTCTCATATCCTTGACAGAGGCTTCCACAAAGTTCAGAAACCTTAAACTCTGAGCCCACATTCCCCCAAAACCCAAATCCTCACATGCATGGGGAAAAATACATCCCAACAGCTCATAAAACTTACACTGAGACAAAAAGAAATACAAACACCTCAGCAATCTCATTCTGTGGTACTAGACTCGCAGACCACAAAGACCTCACACACTTGGACACAGAACATAAAGCATTTCCAAGTCCTTGTATGCTGATTCCCAAGAAGCTCAGAGATTTCATAGGCTGGGACAATGACTCAGAAACACTAAAGGGAACTCACACCCTGAGACACAGTGCCCCAAAGAGCTCAGAGATCTCACACTCTGGGCATAGCAGAAAACAATTCTGAGGCCTTAAGCTTTGGACCTGGACTCTCTCCACCCCCTACTCCCACCCAACCTCACAGACCTCGCGAGTTCACAGAAAATCCAGAACAGAGATCTCACATCTTGTCACACAGAATACTAATACCTCAGAGACCTTCAGACCTGAACACATACCCCAAAAAGTTTGACAACTCTTACCCTAGGATACACAACCCCCCAAGGGCTCAAACAATTCACTCTGGGGCATAGATGGAAAGTGCCTCAGGGATCTCATCTCCTTGAGATTCAGCTAACCAAAACAGCTCAGAGGACATGACACAAAACCCCAAACAGCTCAGAGATCTCATGCTCTGGAACCCCAATCCATGAACAGACAGCGATCCCACACAGTCACACAGATGGCTAAATAGACCCCATCCCTTGGAAACAGAATAGAGGTCAGAGATATCACACCCTTGACAGTGACTGTCAATAGGAACAGACTCTTCACACCTGGAAACATCCCAAATGGCTCAGAATTCCCATCATGTGACACAGAACCCCAAAAAACACAGAGACTTCATAGCCTGAACACAGATCCCCAAATATTAGAAAGTTCACATCCTGGGACCCAGACCCCAAACATCTCAGAGAACTCACACCCTTGGACACAGGCCACAAAACAATTCAGAGACTTCAGGCCATGAACACAGATGCCCATGAGTTCACAGACCTCATGTGTTGGGACCAGGATCCAAAATTTCCCAGAGATTTCACACTATGGGGTACATGCCCCCTAGAGAGTCCTTGCAGCCTAGACATAGTCACCAGTCACCCAAAGTGTTCAGACATCTCACACCTCGGACACAGACCACAAAAAACCCCACAACAAACAAACAAACTTATTCAGAAACCTCCTACCTTGGTAACAGATTTCAAACAGGCTCCTAAATAGCTCACAAACTTCATGGAAACCAATTGGCAAAGAAATCTCCAACTTGAGACACAAACCTGATCAAATTCTAATAGACCACTTATTAGTCAGAGGCATCACACCCTTACACAGAAACCACCAAAAATGTGAGAGACCTCACACTTTGGAACATACCCCAAGTGACACCGGGATTTCATGAGTGGTACACAGACCCAAAGGAACTCAGACACCTCATACCCTTCAGACAGTTCAGATCCCCAAACAGCTAAAAGACCTCATTTCTTGGACCCTGACTAAAAAATAATTCATAATCATCATACCATTAACAAACAACCCAGAGAAACTCAGAGACCTCATGTGTTGGGACACAGATATGGAACCACTTCCAAGACAGCACACTGTGGCACACACCCAGGGACGCAGTAATTCAAACAGTTCAGAGAGCTCATATCTTGGGACAGAGTCCCCCACCCCAGTGACTCAGTGGTCTCACGCTATTGGACAAAATCCTACACATGCTGTAGTTCAAAGACCTCAAACTCTTAAGAAAAAATGCATAAAATTTCAGATATCTCATACTCTGGACACACATTCCAAAAGAGTTCAGATACAACATACCATAAGGCACAGAGCATCAGCCTTGGAATTAAGATTTTCCAAAAGGAACAGAAACATCATGCCTAAAAGCATACCCCAAATGGTTCAGGAGACTCACACTATGCAAGACAGATGCCAAAGGAGTTCTGAGAATTTACATTCTAAGATCTGGACACCAAAATAGCTCAAAGACCTCACACCCAAGTATACAAATTACAAACACCTTAGAGCTGTCATTCCTTGGGATTCTGGCTCATAAATCGCTTAGAGACTTCAGTCACTAGAAGCAGTACTTTAGTAACATCACACCCTGGGACTGATACCCCGAAATGGAAAAGAGACTTAACACCTGGAAATATACCCCAAACAACTTAGGGAACTCATGTCACGGGACACAGAAGCCAAAGGTTCTCAGAGATCTCACCCACTGGACAGACACACACACATAGTTCAGAGTTCTCAAATTCTTTGCCACAGGTGCCCAAATAGTTGAAATAAATCCTAATTCAGATAGAAACCCCAAAAGAGTTGAGAGATCACATGTTCTAGAAAATGATCTTCAAACAGTATAAGGATCTTCCACCTAGAACCATGATACCCAGAACCGCAATACCCAACTATAATCTAAAGAGTGTGGGGAGGATCGGGGGTGGGAATCTCTGGGGACTTGTTTTTCTTTTTTCTCTCCTGGCTTTCCCCCAGTGGTGGCCCCAGTCCAGAACCATATGGCAGTAGTGTAGCCTGCTAAATCTCCAAGAGAAATGACATCATTCTGGCCAGAGGACCAGGAAAACAGGCCCCTGAAAGCTGGAGAATGTGGAGGGCAATGCCATAGAAGAGAGAGCTAGAGAAAGGAATCCCCTAATTCTGTGCATAAACTTAGACAAGTCTCAAGCTTTCTCCTGAGCTGTACATGCATGAGCAGACCCAAACAGGATAGCAAAGCTTTGAAAATGGAACTGACATCAGAACTACTGTCCACAAAAGGCGAGACAAAACTTGTGGTTTGAACCCAAACAAGGGGATTGTCTGGTTAAAGAAATAAATCATTATTTTAAGGAACTTAAGAAGACCTAGGGACTACCCTCGTGGTCCAGTGGTTAAGAATCCACCTTCCAATGCAGGGGACACGGGTTCGATCCCTTGTCGGGGAACTAAGATCCCACATGCGGTGGGGCAACCAAGCCCACGCGCCACAACTACTGAGCCCGCGCGCCACAACTAAGACCCAATGCAGCCAAATAAATACATTTTTTAAAAGTGACTTCTCTGGGTGGCACAGTGGTTAAGAATCCGCCTGCCAAGGCAGGGGTCATGGGTTCGACCCCTGGTCTGGGAAGATCCCACATGCCACGGAGCAACTAAGCCCGTGCACCACAACTACTGAGCCTGCACTCTAGAGCCCGCAAGCCACAACTACTGTGTCTGCGCACCTACAGCCCGTGCTCCACAACAAGAGAAACCACCGCAGTGAGAAGATAAAAGAGTAGCCCCCACTCGCCGCAACTAGAGAAAGCCCGCGTGCAGCAACAAAGACCCAATGCTGGCAAAAATAAATAATAAAATAAAATAAATAAATTTTTGAAAAAGATTATGAAAAACCTTTATCAGATAAGATGTTTCTGTCTGCAAGTAACAGAAACCAGCTTGACCAATAAATAAGAGACTAGATCAGCTCACAAAAGAGCAAGTGGGCTTTGGGCTCACTTTATGCTGACCTAGAGGCCCCAGATTCCTCTTACCTCTCTCCCCTGAAATATCCCGAGGCTGCCAGGACTTCTTGGCATCCATAATTACTAACATTTGCCAAGTACCTACTACCTCGAGTGCAGGAAAGGGAGGAGGAGGCTCCAGACTGGCTAAGCAAATTGCCCGAGGTCATCCTGCCAGGGTGTGGCAGAGCTGCGATCCCAGCCCAGGCCATCCAACGTTAGAAGCCAGGCTCTTAACCACTGTCAGTCCACACTGACCTGTGCTAGTGGGGGCACCCCGGTCCAGAGACCGGCCTTCCTGAGTGAGTGAGTGGGGGCTGGCGGCCCAAGTTTCCCGGTCTGGTGAGGGGCTGCGTCTCTCAGGCACAAGCCAGCCCTCAGCCTGTCCATTACACACGACTGTGGAGCTGCACTGGGATATTGTCAGGCTGCCTATTTCCTTATCTTGCCTCTCCCTGGCTGGGCTAATCTGAGCCTCTACAACCCGCCTATTGCGCTACGGTCCAGTCTGCTACCCTCAACTCCTTGGTTTTCCCACGTTAAAATTGTCCATTCTCATCTCCAAGAGCTTTACACATAGCACTGGCACATTCTGTCTCCCGGTCTTCTGTTTGGTAAACTCCTTATCCTTCAGATTTCGACTGAGATGTCACCTACCCAAGGACTCCTTCCTGGCATCCCCAACTGTGGAAGGTTAACTAATAGCCCTACAAAGTTATCCACCTCCTAATCCCTGGAACCTGTGAATGTTCACTTATACGGCAAAAAAAAAAGACTTTGCAGATGTGATGATGTGAAGGATCTGGACACAGGGAGATTATCTTGATTATCTGGTGGGCTCTAAATGTAACCATAAGTGTCCTTATAAGAGGGAGGCTGAGGGAGATTTGACATAGACAGAAGAGGAGAAGACGCACACACAGAGGAGGCGGCAGTGTGACCATGGAGGCAGAGATTGGAGTGATGGGGCCACAAGCCAAGGAATGCCAGCAGCCACCGAAAGCTAAAAGAAGCAACAAATAGATTCTCCCCTAGAGCCTCTGGAGGGAGCGCAGCCCTGCTCATACCTTGCTTAGGACTTCTGGCCTCCAGAGCTATGAGTGAATAAATTTTTATGTTTAAGCCACCATGTTTGTGGTACCTTGTTACAACATCCCTTGGACACCAGTATACCCTCTTTGGTTCTGTTGGTGGCCCCCCTTTAGAACATTCCTGATGAGGAATATTAATGCTTAGCTGCAGACTCATCCAGCAGGTTCTGAGCTCCAGGAGAACAGAAGCGGGTCTGCCAAGTTCCCTGTTGTATCCCCAGCACCCGTCACCAGTGCACCCAATAAATAATAAAAAGGGAAGAAAGGAAGGAAGGGGGGGCAGGCCATCCACAAAAGTTCTGGTTTTACTGAGAGGAAAGCTGTGGGGACAAAGCCTCAAGACCAGAAGAACAGCTTTGACTGAGCCCTGCTCGCAGGTGGCAGTGAAACGGTGGACAGAGGGAGGCTGGAAGGGGCACCAGAGAATCTGCCCTTCCCCCAAGGACTCTGAGGCAGGAGTAGGGACACTGAGTGGGCATCAGCTTCAAAGCTTCAGCTGCAATCACTGGTAGTTCCTAACTCCCCCATCCCTGCCTCCAAGGGCCTCCCAAGGTCCCAGGAATGCAGACCTCATCTTTCTCTTCTTTCTTGAACCCACTTAGCCTCAGCAGTTTAGGGCTGTAAAGTCCAGCAGAGGCCATCCTGTCTAAACTCCTCACTGAACAAATGGGGAAATTGAGGGACAGAGAGGGCCAGGGACCTTTCAAGGTCACCTAGTGTGACAACAGTAACAGAACTGAAGCTGGAAGCTGAAAACTGGACCCAGATGTGAGCCCCTGCTCTGCCCCAGGAGTCCCTTGTACACACTCAGAATGACCTCTTCAAGGACAACCAAAATGACCTTGATCCCAGAAGAACAAGAGATCCTTGTCCCTGCCAGGTGGAAGGAGACATGAGCCAAGTAGCCTCTGGACCTTCCCCACTGAAGGAGTCAGTGGACCTTCGCTGTCATGTAGTGAATTCCACAGCCCAGCCCCCATGTCCAGGTCAAGTCTACGGGGCAATCAACACATGGTGTGTCCTTTGAAACCTTTGACCTCAACTTCCTCTGGTACAGAAGATAAACCAAGGCTCAGAGAGTGCAAGGGACAAAACAAGCCACACAGCAACTCCAATGCAGAAATAGGGCTAGAACTCGACTCACCTTGCCTCCCACTCTGTGGTTCTATGCTTCCCACTGCCTCCCCTACTGTCCTTACCCTATTCCCTCCCTCTTTACTACCTCGTTCACACTCTTTTCAGATGGTAGATGGAGATCCCCTGTCCTTAAAGAGGATAAGTTCCTCCCCGAGACCAAGTGAATAGATTATGATTGATCTAAATCAGTCATAGTTATTTTGCCTCCTTTAGAGAGTTATAAATTGGGGGAGGGGGACATTTGATGCTGTTTTGGCCAATGAGATATGAAGGATAATCTATAGGGAGGGCTGTCCATCTCAAATAAAAAGACAATGCATCATTAAGAGAACGACTTTGTCCAGATCCCTTTTTCCTGCACTGGATACAGATGTCAGGGCTGGAAGTGCAGCAGCCATGTTGGGATCACAAGGCAATAAGCATGAAGTCAAAAGTCAGCATGCTTAAAGATGGTCAAGATGAAAGAGGGAAGGAAAAATTTGACCCTGCTTACAATATCATTGAGCCTGGGACCGCCCACCTCAAATTTTCTGGTAATGGGAGGAAATAAACCTCTCTCACTCGAAGGCACTCTAATAGGCCTTTCTGGTACTTGCGGGGAGAATAATGTTTTACTGAGAAAGACCCTTTTCACATAATCTTTTTTTTTAACATCTTTATTGGAGTATAATTTCTTTACAATGGTGTGTTAGTTTCTGCTTTATAACAAAGGGCATCAGTTATACATATACATATGTTCCCATATCTCTTCCCTCTTGTGTCTCCCTCCCTCCCACCCTCCCTATCCTACCCCTCTAGGTGGTCACAAAGCACCGAGCTGATCTCCCTGGGCTATGCGGCTGCTTCCCACTAGCTATCTACTTTACGTTTGGTAGTGTATATATGTCCATGCCACTCTCTCACTTTGTCACAGCTTACCCTTCCCCCTCCCTATATGCTCAAGTCCATGCTCTAGTAGGTCTGTGTCTTTATTCCCGTCTTACCCCTAGGTTCTTCATGACATTTTTTTCTTAGATTCCGTATATATGTATTAGCATACAGTATTTGCTTTTCTCCTTCTGACTTACTTCACTCTGTATGACAGACTCTAGGTCTATCCATCTCACTACAAATAACTCAATTTCATTTCTTTTTATGGCTGAGTAATATTCCATCGTATATATGTGCCAGATCTTCTTTATCCATTCATCTGTTGATGGACACTTAGGTTTCCATGTCCTGGCTATTGTAAATAGAGCTGCAGTGAACATTTTGGTACATAACTCTTTTGGAATTATGGTTTTCTCAGGGTATATGCCCAGTAGTGGGATTGCTGGGGCGTATGGTAGTTCTATGTGTAGTTTTTTAAGGAACCTCCATACTGTTCTCCATAGTGGCTGTATCAATTTACATTCCCACCAACAGTGCAAGAGTGTTCCCTTTTCTCCACACCCTCTCCAGCATTTATTGTTTCTAGATTTTTTGATGATGGCCATTCTGACTGGTGTGAGATGCTATCTCATTGTAGTTTTGATTTGCATTTCTCTAATGATTAATGATGTTGAGCATTCTTTCATGTGTTTGTTGGCAATCTGTATATCTTCTTTGGAGAAATGTCTATTTAGGTCTTCTGCCCATTTTTGGATTGGGTTGTTTGGTTTTTTGTTATTGAGCTGCATGAGCTGCTTGTAAATTTTGGAGACTAATCCTCTGTCAGTTGCTTCATTTGCAAATATTTTCTCCCATTCTGAGGGTTGTCTTTTGGTCTTGTTTATGGTTTCCTTTGCTGTGCAAAAGCTTTGAACTTTCATTAGGTCCCATTTGTTTATTTTTGTTTCTATCTCCATTTCTCTAGGAGGTGGGTCAAAAAGGATCTTGCTGTGATTTATGTCACAGAGTGTTCTGCCTATGTTTTCCTCTAAGAGTTTGATAGTTTCTGGCCTTACATTTAGGTCTTTAATCCATTTTGAGCTTATTTTTCTGTATGGTGTTAGGGAGTGTTCTAATTTCATACTGTTACATGTACCTGTCCAGTTTTTCCAGCCCCACTTATTGAAGAGGCTGTCTCTTCTCCACTGTATATTCTTGCCTCCTTTATCAAAGATACGGTGACCATATGTGCATGGGTTTATCTCTGGGCTTTCTATCCTGTTCCATTGATCTATATTTCTGTTTTGTGCCAGTACCATACTGTCTTGATTACTGTAGCTTTGTAGTATAGTCTGAAGTCAGGGAGCCTGATTGCTCCAGCTCCATTATTCGTTCTCAAGATTGCTTTGGCTATTCGGGGTCTTCTGTGTTTCCATACAAATTGTGAAATTTTTTGGTTCTACTTCAGTGAAAAATGCCAGTGGTAGTTTGATAGGGATTGCATTGAATCTATAGATTGCCTTGGGTAGTAGAGTCATTTTCACAATGCTGATTCTTCCAATCCAAGAACATGGTATATCTCTCCATCTATTTGTATCATCTTTAATTTCTTTCATCAGTGTCTTATAATTTTCTGCATACAGGTCTTTTGCCTCCTTAAGTAGGTTTATTCCCAGATATTTTATTCTTTTTGTTGCAGTAGTAAATGGGAGTGTTTTCTTAATTTCACTTTCAGATTTTTCATCATTAGTGTATAAGAATGCCAGGGGTTTCTGTGCATTAATTTGTATCCTGCTACTTTACCAAATTCATTGATTAGCTCTAGTAGTTTTCTGGTAGCATCTTTAGGATTCTCTATGTATAGTATCATGTCATCTGCAAACACCCCACTTCCACCAATGGACAGATCATCCAAAAAGAAAATAAATAAGGAAACACAAGCTTTAAATGATACATTAAACAAGATGGACCTAATTGATAGCTATAGGTCATTCCATCCAAAAACAACAGAATACACATTTTTCTCAAGTGCTCATGGAACATTCTCCAGGATAGATCATATCTTGCGTCACAAATCTAGCCTTGGTAAATTTAAGAAAATTGAAATCACATCAAATATCTTTTCCGATCACAACGCCATGAGACTAGATATCAATTACAGGAAAATATCTGTAAAAAATACAAACACATGGAGGCTAAACAATACAATACTTAATAACGAAGTGATCACTGAAGAAATCAAAAAGGAAATCAAAAAATACCTAGAAACAAATGACAATGGAGGCACGACGGCCCAAAACCTATGGGATGCAGCAAAAGCAGTTCTAAGAGGGAAGTTTATAGCAATACAATTCTACCTTAAGAAACAGGAAATATCTCAAATAAACAACTTAACCTTGCAACTAAAGCAATTAGAGAAAGAAGAACAAACCCCCCCCCAAATTTAGCAGGAGGAAAGAAATCATAAAGATCAGATCAGAAATAAATGAAAAAGAAATGAAGGAAACAATAGCAAAGATCAATAAAACTAAAAGCTGGTTCTTTGAGAAGATAAACAAAATTGATAAACCATTAGCCAGACTCATCAAGAAGTAAAGGGAGAAGACTCAAATCAATAGAATTAGAAATGAAAAAGGAGAAGTAACAACTGACACTGCAGAAATACAAAAGATCATGAGAGATTACTACAAGCAACTCTATGCCAATAAAATGGACAACCTGGAAGAAATGGACAAATTCTTAGAAATGCACAACCTGCCGAGACTGAAGCAGGAAGAAATAGAAGACATGAACAGACCAATCACAAGCACTGAAACTGAAACTTCCAACAAACAAAAGCCCAGGACCAGATGGCTTCACAGGCGAATTCTATCAAACATTTAGAGAAGAGCTAACACCTATCCTCCTCAAACTCTTCCAAAATATAGCAGAGGGAGGAACACTCCCAAACTCATTCTGCGAGGCCACCATCACGCTGATACCAAAACCAGACAAAGATGTCACAAAGAAAGAAAACTACAGGCCAATATCACTGATGAACATAGATGCAAAAATCCTCAACAAAATACTAGCAAACAGAATCCAACAGCACATTAAAAGGATCATACACCATGATCAAGTGAGGTTTATCCCAGGAATGCATGGATTCTTCAATATACGCAAATCAATCAACGTGATACACCATATTAACAAGTTGAAGGAGAAAAACCATATGATCATCTCAATAGACGCAGAGAAAGCTTTTGACAAAATTCAACACCCATTTATGATTTTAAAAAACCCTGCAGAAAGTAGGCATAGAGGGAACTTTCCTCAACATAATAAAGTCCATATATGACAAACCCACAGCCAACATCGTCCTCAATGGTGAAAAACTGAAACCATTTCCACTAAGATCAGGAACAAGACAAGGTTGCTCACTCTCACCACTCTTATTTAACATAGTTTTGGAAGTTCTAGCCACAGCAATCAGAGAAGAAAAAGAAATAAAAGGAATCCAAATCACATAATCTCTTAACTACCCTTTGGGATGGCCAGGCTAGGTTCTAGCATGTCCTTTTTATGGACATGGAAACTGAGCTACAGAGCCTATGTGGTTTAAATGTCTGGATCTGGTGGAAAGGCAGGCATTTTGTTTTCTTTTTCTTTCTTTTTTTTTTTTTTTTTTTTGGCCGTGCCACAGTGCTTGCAGGATCTTAGTTCCCCAACCAGGGACTGAACCCGTGCCCTTGGCAGTGAAAGTGCAGAGGCCTAACCACTGGACAGCTGGGGAATTCAGGCAGGCATTTTCTTTGGGGTAGAAATAACACTCTTTAAACAAGCACTGTCCCAGCACACTGTGTGGGCCTGTGTCGTAGGAACATCAAATGGCCCTGAAGGTTGCATGTTTTGGGAAACCCTGGCTGCTGCCCCACTAGCCCCAGGGGCTTTGTCCCAGAAGAAGCACTGGGGCCAGCACTGCGGGGAAAGAGCATGGTAGGTCTCGGTTACAACAACAGAAAGTGCCTTCATTCTAAGGAGAAGAATAAATCCACTGTTGGAGACATTTAGTGAAATCAAAGCTGTCTTTAATCCATCTATAGAAAGTTGTGGCTGAATTCTACCAACTCTAGATGTACACCGAAGCCCATTATTAAAGCCAAACCAGGCTTCGGAGCACCAGCACTTCATTCACCTCTGGATCTCTGAAGAACAGGGTTCCATGTCCAGGGTCCCCCCACCCCCGGCAGTGGAGCCAGTGTCCAGCTTGGAGGTTCAAATGCCTCCCAGCCCCTGGCCAGAGCTCTGCCTGCTGTAAAGGAAGGACAAGCAGCTCCTAGAAGCCAGTAGGACCTCCCAGAAGAAGCCTCTCCTGTCCATGGGCTCCTCAACTTGCAGAGCCCATTTCCACAGAGGATTCGATCCACACAACACTGTTTATGTGTTCAGGAATTAATTCTCTTGCAATAACAAACCAACATCACAATGTCAATGGTTTCACACAATAATAAACATCACAGACTACTGTGAGTGTTCCTGGTTGATAGGTGGACTTCCATGTGGTGGCTGAGAACCCCGGGGTCCTTGTACACTGTGGCTTCACTCTCTTCTGGGGTTCTAGACCTCCAAAAGATGGACAAATGCAAATGGAGAAAACACCACTGTTTGTTAAGGACACACATCATTTTAGCTCAAGTTCCATTCAGCAGGACTGGTCATATGACCCCATCCAGGTGCAAGTGGGGGTGGGAAATGTAATTTCTGGCTGGGCAGCTGCTTTGCAATAGCTCAACATTAGGGAAGATGAAGTATGACTTTTGGGGACAGCCAACTGTCACTGTGATACCCTGTCAGATGGGTATTATCCCCAGGAATCTCAGGCTGGTGCAAGCAAGTGACTTGTTCAAGGTCACACAGTTAGATCCATGATTACAAACTTGGTGTCCACTCTCCCAGCTCCTTGCCCCATGCCACTGGACCAGCCAGTTCACTGCTTTGAATTTTCGGAAAAGTCTTAGGCCTGGTGCTTTATTTTACAAAGCAGTTTTAACTTGAGAACTTCATTTCACCCTCAAAATGTTTTGGCAAAGGAGGTGGGAAATAAGTGATCCCCATTTCACAGATAACGAAACAGTAAGGTAGGGGACTTCCCTAGTGGCACAGTGGTTAAGAATCTGCCTGCTAATGCAGGGGACACGGGTTCCAGCCCTGGTCCGGGAAGATCCCACATGCTTCAGAGCAACTAAGCCCATGCACCACAACTACTGAGCCTGCACTCTAGAGCCCATGAGCCACAGCTACTGAAGCCCACGTGCTCTATAGCCCGTGCTCTGCAACGAGAAGCCACCACAGTGAGAAGCCCACGCACCGCAACGAAGAGTAGCCCCAGTTCGCTGCAACTAGAGAAAGCCCGTGCACAGCAACGAAGACCCAACACAGCCCCCCCCACCCCCCAAAAAAAGGAAATGTGTACATTCAAAAGTCCTAAATACAGTAGATTTCAGTGTCCTTGCTCTCCTAATCTCAGTGGAGGTGTAAGACTGTACAATGAAATAAAAACATTAAAAAAAAAGAAACAGTAAGATAAACTCTGAAGATAAGTGAGAAGCCCCAGGTCACAGGCACTACAGACCTTCCAAGCAATAGATTATAGACGTTTCCCTTCCTCGGGCATCGCCAATATGGACCAAAAGAGGCAGTCTGTGGGTCTTACGTGGTGATTAAAAGTGAAGCACACATTCTAGAGCCTGTCATGTGTGTGGCTTACGTGTGTTAAAAGATAAACTGAGGCACATTTAAATTTTCAGGAGTTTATTTGAGCAAACATCGGAACTGGGCAGTGCTTGGAAGTGGTTAGGAGTGCTCCATGACAAGAGCTCCAGGCAAGTCTTTTATGGGGCAGATGTAGAAGCAAAGCGAGATTATTTGATTGGCTAGAGCTGAAGAGGGTGTTTATTTGGGAAAACCCAGTTGGCTGTTTGTGATTGGTTTTTCTTAAATTTCGATTTCTCGGATACAAGTGCATTGACTCAGGCTCATGTTGGCTGCAAGGCATCAGAGTCGCCTCAATCTAACGGGCTCCTTGTTTAACTACTTGAACAGGTGGTATTTGAACTTTCCCTTCTTCATCAATGGTCCCCGAATGCACACCTTCAGCATCATTCTCTCCCCAGCCTGGACCCCAGGAGAGTCCTCTCCCTATTCTGTGACACCATGAGTGTGCACACTACTGTGTGTGAGGCCAGAGGTGTCCCCACCCCAGTGTGTGACCCCAGGGGTATCCAAACGCCGATCTGTGTGACCACGGTTGTGTCCAAATATCATTATGTGTGACCCCAGGAGTGCCCACCCCCCAAGCTGTGTCGCACTAGCAGTATACACACCCCAGTCCCAGTGATCATGAGTGTTCAAACCCCCATATGAGGGACCCCGGGAGTGTTGACTCCCCAATGTGCGTAACTCCACGAGTGTCCATTCCCCAATATGTGTGACCCCCATGAGAGTCCAAATACCCATGTGTGTGACCCCAGAGCCACCCACACCACAGCCTGTCACCTCAGCAGTGTCTGCTCCCCAGTCTATACCGGGGAGTGTCCATCAGCTACTCTGTGTGACCACAGGAGTGTCCACACCTCAGTCTCTAGCCCCAGGGGTGCCAACTCATCATTTCTTTGACCACAGGAATGTCCACATCCCTTTCACTGAGATTATAGTGGTGTCTACAACACAGCCTATGTGACTGTAGGACTGTCCCTGCGTCAGTCACTATGACCCCAGGAGTGTCCCGTCCTCTGTGGAACACCATGGATATTCATACCCCAGTCTGTGCAACACAAGGAGTGCCCAGTCCACAACATGTGTGATTTCAGGAGTGTCCACTTCCCAGTGTGTTTAACTTCCAGAGTGTCCCAAACTCCCTCTGTGACCCTGGGAATGTTTACTCTCCAGCATGTGTGACCCTTGGAGTGTTCACGCCTCTGAGTGACCTCACATCTGTCTACACTCCAGCCTGAGTGACTCCAGGAGTGTCCAAACCCCCATCTTTGTGGCCCCACATCTGTCCACACCCACTCTATGTGGCCTCACTGCTGCCCACACCTCAGGCTGTCTGACCCCAGAAGCACACATCCCAGTCTGAGTGACCCAAGAGGTTCTACTCTACAATCTGTGTCCATGCCCCAGGCTAACTGAGCCCTGGGGTGTCCACACCCCAGTATGTGTGACCCTACGAATATCCACTAACCACTCTGGGTGACTCAGGAGTATCCACCCCCTAGTGTGTGTGGGCCCAGAAGTGTCCACATACAGATCTGTTTGACCCCAGGACCATCCACACCCTAGTTTGTTTGATTGTAATAGTGTTGACAACACTAACCAATCTGATCCCAGAAGCGTCTACACTCCACTCTGTGTGATCCCAAGAGTGTGCCGTGTCCAGTGTGTGTGACTCCAGGAATGTCCACGCCCCAACGTGTGTGACTTCTGGAAAGCCCGACCCCCATTGTCCACTGTGTATTCTGCCTCATGTGGATGTCACACTCCTGTCTATGTGGCCCCAGGAGTGTTCACACCCCACCCTATGTGACTCCAGGATTATCCACACCCCTGTCTCTGTGACCCCAAGGGTGTCCACAAACGAGTCTGTGTGGCCCTATGATTGTCCACACAGCAACCACCCAATGGGATGTTCTGAGACGGTACTAGATTCCTCAGCGCTGCCATTCCTGCACACCCTCTGTGGGTGTGACCTGGGGGGTTGCTGCTCAGGCCTGATTCAGGGGATCGCTCTGTCCCTAGCTCCCTTCAACACCATAAAGTGGTCTCTTCTATCCCTATTTCCCCTCATGCTCTCCAGGGGACCATCCGGTTTCCATTTCCCCCTCCCCAGCCACACGCACGCGTGCACACCCACATCCCCAAATAGACAGTCCCAGCCTCAGCCCCTGCAGGTCTTGTAAAGAGCAAAGGCCAAAGCAGCCAGCCTCCTGCTGCAGACCCTGCCCCACAGAAAGCAGTGGAGAAGAAGCCAGTAAAGGCACCACTGATGAGAGTGAAACCTTCCAGGACCTTGTGAAACATCTAAAATTGGACACCCTCCTCTGCAACTAGAATGTCAGCTCCACGTGGGCAGGGACATTTGTCTGTCTTGTTCTCTGATGTCTCCCCAGCACCTAGAACAGTGCTTGGTACACAGACCTTGCTCATTAGGTGTCTGTTGAACGAATGAACCCTTTGACCCAGCAACTCCACTTCTAACTCGAAAATGTACACACATGCACAGAACTGTGTGGGCAAGGCTGGTAGGAGCAAACAACTGGGAGAACCTTGTAAATGTCCATTTCTAGCCAATGACTGTTGCAGAGTGAAATGAATGGTGGGGGTTTACGATGTACCACAGAGCCCCTGCCCGATGTGATGCAGAATGAGTGGGACCTGTGTGTGCCTCTGGGGTGGGGGTGCCTTCCACAAGACATGCTGTTGACAAGGAAAAGTAGTGGGTGGGAGATGGTTATGGTGACACTGCATGCGCGTGTGTGTGTCTGTGTGTGTGTGCATGCCTGTGTTTGGAAGGAAACACCAGAAACTGACAGCAGTGGTCATTTTTGGAGAGTGGAGTGGGGATCACCTGTGTAGTCCATATACTTGATGTGTTGTTGGAACCTTTTATACAAACCTCTATTCGCATATTATTTGTGTAACTCTTCATAAAGGAAAATCTTATGCAAAAAACAATACGCATAGCACAGAGCGCATGTGTGTCTGTCTGACTGGGTATCTGGGGTGTGTCTAGGTACAAGAATCTGAAACTCACATGCCCCAGGGGCTGGACAGGTCATCCTCAAAAGAGAGGGCGCTCAGCTCAAGGTAAGGCGAACAGCAATAGGGTGAGGGTGGGGTTGAGAGAGGGGTGGGGACGGGGAGGACTCCAGGGCTCACACCCCAAAAGAATTCAGAATCATTGCACCCTGGGACAGAGAACACTTAATAGCTTCGCTATCTTGGCTTGGAAACAGACCCATTATAAGTTAGAGTGGTTATACTCTAACTCGGACTGTTCCTAACTTCATACCCAGGACACAGACTCCCAAACAGATCAAAGATCTCACATTCTGGAGACACACTCTAAATAGATCAGAGGCCTCACACCCTAGAATAAAGGTCCCCCCAAAACTTTGGGATGGGTGGTTTTTCTATGTTATTACAAAGTAATCCCTTATTATGGACTGAATGTTTGCGGCCCCCCCAAATCCATGCCTTGAATCCCTAACCCCCAATGTGACGATACTAGGGGCCTTTGGGAGGTAATTAGGGTTAGATGAGGTCATGAGGGTGAAGTCCTGGTGATGGCATTAGTGCCCTTATAAGAAGACACCAGAAAGTTTCTTCTTTTTCTCTGCCATGTGAGGACATGGCAAGAAGGTGGCCATCTGCAAGCCAGGAGGAGAGATGTCACCAGAACCCAGCCATGCTGGCACTCTGATCTTGGACTTCTGGCCTCCAGAATGGTAAGAAAATAAATTTCTGTTGTTTTGGCCACCCTGTCTATAGTGCTATATTATAGTGGCCTGAGCTGGCTAAGACACACCTTAAGCTTTTACTTTCGAGGTGCTGAGTTTTATGTCAGAGTCCTTATACTTGCCCCATCTACCTCGGTCACCACCAGCAGTCCCCAGTCCGTGGCCCTCCCATTCCTGCCCCTTGATCTCCAGGCACTGAGCCAGAGGGTTGTCCGGAGGCCAGGGGCAAGGAAGCCTACCAAGCTGCGCCATCTGCCCTCCAGGCTGCCAGCCAGGATGTGGAGCAGGATTTCGGAGAAGCAGGTGAACAGCGTGGCCCATGGGGGTCTGGGGCACGGGTATTAGCACCAAGGCTGGGCATTCCCAGCTGGGCCTGGTAACCTGCTTCCCTTTCATGCGGGCTATCCCGGTGTGCTTTCATCCATTTTCCCGTCCTCTCTTCCTTCCTCTTTCAAAGACAAGCAGAGGGCAGCAGAGGGACACGTTAAGTCCCTGCTCTAACACACAGTCTGCCATCAGCACGTCTGCCAGGAGTGGGCTGCTGCTCCACGCGGCTCCCGGCTCCCTCGGGGCGGTTCCGGGGAGCCAGTTCAGCCAGGGCCATCTGGATGGGGTGGGGTGAGGCGGGCAGGGGCCAGGAAACAGCGCTGACCTTGAGGTTTGCTAGAAGAATTCCAGGGGTCCCTGGCACCCTGAAGGAGACCTTGAAGAGGACTTTGTTGAAAGATAGAAGCCTTCCCTGTGGAGGAGGCAGGAGGGAGAGAATCATATTTTGGATACTCTAGTTTATATATATTTACATATATAATACACGTATATACATATACGGTTGTTGTGAGGAATAAAATGGATTATATTTTGTGTAGTGCTTAGAACAAGGTTTGGCACACCGTAAGCTTAAGTGATTACTATGTCTTGCTTGTGGAAAGGGAAAGCTGCCTGCCATTCCAGTAAACAATGAATGTTGCCTGCCCTCAAGCCATCAGCCACTGTACCCCCAGCGGTGCGCCCTGGGGGAATTTAGGACAGAGAAAAACAGGATACTGGCCCTAGATAGTTAACATGCATATCTGAGAAATGATTTCAATGAGCCCAGACTCTTGCATCTTCTCATACATAAAGCACTAAAATCATTAACTTGGAACGTCTGCTTTTTGTGATTAGCAGTAATCTTTTGATGTTTGACTACATGGTTGTTTTGGGGATTTTTTTCAGCAAAAACTCTTATATATCCAGGCTCCTCCCTTACCTCTTTGGGGCAGTTCCTGAGAGCTATCTGCGAGGTTGTCTCCTGGGCTACAATCCTCAGTCCTCAGTAAGGTCCTGAGATAAAGCATAACTCGCAACTTTTAGGTTGTGGATTTTTCTTCAGTCATCTTTTTCAAAACCAGCCTCCCTAACCTCGCCTTGAAAACCTTGCATGATCTGGCCCTGCCTTCCCCTCCTCCTCCTGTCTCACTCTTGGATTCTAAGCCACATGGGCCTTCTTCCAGTTCCTTAAGAGAGCCAGCTTTGCTTACCCTTGAATTTGCAAGGATGGAGCTCTGCATCTGCAAAGCAGAATCCGGGGAGTGAATGTGAGCTAGCAGGGCATTGAATAATGGGAAGAGTAGGTTGAGCTGATTCCCAAACCTGATCAAAGTTGGGGGATGTGGCTAAAGCAGTGCTTAGGGGAAATCTGTAGCTCTAAATGCCTATAGATCAGAAAAGTTGAAAATCAAGTACCTAAGATTTCATATCAGGAGTCTGGAAAAGTAACAGCAAATTGAACCTGAGAAAGTGGAAGGAAGGAAATTATAAAGATAAGAGCAGAAACTGGTAAATTGGAAAACAAACATACAACAGAGAAAATCAATAAAGTCAAAAATTGGTTCTTTGAACAGATTAATAACCAATTAGTAATTTCTGTTTTTTCCTCTTAATAAGTTAAGAGAAAAAATATAGAATACCAATATCAGGACTGAAAAGGGAGTGCTATCACGAATCCTACAGACATTAAAAGGTTAATAAGACTTTTTTAAACATAGGACTTTATTTTCAATGAAGCCCAAACGCCAGTCATTTTCTCATTCTACTGCTTCTGTGTTCATATGGATCCTCTATATCCATGAGGACAGCAGAACTCAGGAATTTGCTAATGCCTCCTTCACTCATGAAAACAGAAAAGCACAGTACTTTTTAAAGCTGGGGCTCAAGTGAAATCAATTGTTTAAAATGTAATGGTTTGAAATGGAATTGAACACAGTAGAATAGAGCAGGATAGAATAACATAGGGAGGAATGGTATAGCATGGTCGAATGGAATAGAATAGAATAGAATAGAAGTCAGATTTGTGCCAGGCACTGGGCCTAATTATTGTAGTAGATATTCATTAACTGAACAAATATTACTGAACATCTGCTAGTTGTTTGGGATTCAGTGGAGAACAAAACAGAAACCTCTGCTCTTACGAAGCTGATATTCTAATCAGGGAGACAGATATTAGCATGTGCAAAAGGCTTTGAGGCTCACACTGGTCAGAATGGCCATCATCAAAAATTCCACAAACAATAAATGATGGAGAGGATGTGGAGAAAAGGGAACACTCCTACACTGTCGGTGGGAATGTAAATTGGTACAGCTACTATGGAGAACAGTATGAAGGTTCCCTAAAAAACTAAAAATAGAGCTACCATATAACCTAGCAATCCCACTCTTGGACATATTCCTGGAGAAAACCATAATTCAAAAAGATACATGCACCCCAATGTTCATTGCAGCTCTATTTACAATAGCCAGGACATAGAAGCAATCTAAATGTCCATCAACAGATGAATGGATAAAGAAGTGTGGTACATGTATACAATGGAATATTACTCAGCCATAAAATGGAACGAAATTGTGCCATTTGCAGAGACATGGACGGACCTAGAGACTGTTATACAGAGTGAAGTAAGTCACAAAGAGAAAAACAAATATCATATTATATCGTTTATATGTGGAATCTAGAAAAATGGTACAGATGAACTGACTTGCAAAGCAGAAATAGAGACACAGATGTAGAGAACAAACGTATGGATACCAAGGGGGAAAGGGAGGGTGGAATGAACTGGGAGATTGGGATTGACATATATACACTACTATGTATAAAATAGATAACTAATGAGAACCTACTGTATAGGACAGGGAACTCTATTCAGTGCTCTGTGGTGACCTAAATGGGAAGGAAATCCAAAAAAGAAGGGATATGTATGTACATATAGCTGATTAACTTTGCTGTACAGCAGAAACTAACACAACATTGTAAAGCAACTATACTCCAATAAAAATTAATTTAAAAATAAGGGCCTGGCCTCCCTGGTGGCGCAGTGGTTGAGAGTCCGCCTGCCGATGCAGGGGATACGGGTTCGTGCCCCGGTCTGGGAGGATCCCATATGCCGCGGAGCGGCTGGGCCCGTGAGCCATGGCCGCTGGGCCTGCGCATCCGGAGCCTGTGCTCCGCAACGGGAGAGGCCACAAGAGTGAGAGGCCCGCATACGGCAAAAAGAAAAAAATAAAATAAATAAGGGCCTGGGACTTCCCTGGTGGCTCAGTGGTTAAGAATCCGCTTGCAAATGCAGGGGACATGGGTTTGAGCCCTGGTCCGGGAAGATCCCACATGCCGCGGAGCAACTAAGCCCGTGCACCACAACTACTGAGCCTGCGCTCTAGAGCCCGCGTGCCACAACTACTGAAGCCCGCGTGCCTAGAGCCTGTGCTCTGCAACAAGAGAAGCCACCGCAATGAGAAGCCGGCGCACCGCAATGAAGAGTAGCCCCCGCTCGCTGCAACTAGAGAAAGCCCACACACAGCAACGAAGACCCAATGCAGCCAAAAATAAATAAATTAATTAATTAAAAAAAATAAGGGCCTGAGGGCTAAAGGTACAAGGCTGGCCCTTATGAGGAACAGGCAAAAGGACAATGTGGCTTGGAGTTCAAGAGAAATGGATGAGGCTGTAGAGATTGGGGGTCATGGTAGAGAGTCTGGAATTTTAACAAGATGACGATGACATCATCATCATCATTGTTAACTCTTACAGCACTTGCTATGTCAGGCATTGTCCTAAGCATCCCCCACTTTTTTTGGCCACCCCCCTCACACACACCCCCCCCCCAGCCTTTGGGATCTTAGTTCCCCGACCAGGGATCGAACCTGGGTCCCTGGCAGTGAGAGAGCTGAATCCTAACCACTGGACCACCAGGGAATTCCCCCCAACTCTTTTTTTTTAAATTGTTCACAACGGTCCTATAAAACACATATAAAATCATGCCCACTTTCCAGAAGGGGAAACCAAGGCACAGAGAGTAAAATGTCAGTCTGGCTCCAGAATCTGTTATTTTAACCACTATACTCTGCAATTTATGGTGCACAGGCATCTTATAATCCTGTAGCAGATGAAATGTAAATATACAAATTACTAAAGAATGCGAATCAAGAGAAAGATCTGGTGGGAGGTGTGCTGAAGGCAGGAAGTGAGAGGTGGGGCAGTGTGCCCTCCCACTGGGTGTCAAGGTTGATCTAGGCACACATGCCCAGAAACATTTACTGCATCTGAGATGCTCCCTTCTTGTCCTGTCCTCTGTTATCTTAACTGTAGAGTGAGAAAGGAGGGGACTGGGTTAAATTGGCCAATAAAGGGCTTGTACTCATGGGGTTGGGCCTCCTCTGTGTCTTATCATTTCTTACAAAAGAGATCAATTCCAGCTCAGCGAAAACAAGGGAGAGTTTGGTTTTGGTCTCCACTCCCCTATCTTCACCTCTATCCCTCTGGAAGGAGGAAAAGAACAAGAAAACAGTGGAGAGTGGTCATGGCAGACACATGGACTCTTGTGAATCTACACATGAGCAATAAGTACTGAAGATTCCTCCCAGGACTTTCCCCCTGAAACGGGGGTAGAAGGAAGTATAGTCACCGAGGAGGTGAGAGGAGGTGGGGAGAAAGAAACACAGGAAACATGGGTGTGACCAGTGGCAGTGTGGTCTCTTCTCTTTTTTTTCCTTTTTTAGTCATGGAGGCACAACAGTCAGACCCCTTCCCTGTGTCTTATCCATAAGCTTGACCCCACTGTGATGACAATAAAGAGCATCAAAGACACCTCTAGGTTTTATTCTAAGATCCTGGGCATGGAGGTCATGACTTTCAAGGTAATCACTTCCCCAAATGCCAAATTGTAGGTGGGGTAAAACTTGATTATACTATTTTAAAAAGTAACTTAAAACTCCAAACACACACACACACATACACACACACACACACACACACACACACACACATGAGATCTCTGAGAAAAATTTAAAGGATCAATGGAGGAGATTCCAAACTCTGAATAGTAGGACTTCCAGAGAGAGAATGGAGAAAAAGGAAGGGAAGAAATTACCATAGAATAATGCAAGAGAACTTTCCAGTCTTTATATGGAAAGGGTTAACTGAGTATCTGGCACACCGACACCTAGATATCTTCCTATGAAATTATAGAACATCAAAATAAAAACAAATCTCCTAGAAGTTTTCAGAGAGGTTAAAAAGAAAAGTAGTTCAACTACAAAGGAAAAGGAAATATGCAGATTTCAGATTTCCCAAGAATCAGAGACCAGAAGACAGTTGAAGAACAACTTCAAGATTCTGAGGGAAAACATTTCAACCTAGAATTCTGTGACCAAACTATTATTCAAGGTGAGTGTAGAATGAAACATTCTTAGACATAAAAAGACGCAGAAACTTTGCCTACTTGCTTTGAAAATTACTTGAGAACATGCTATATCAAAATGAGTGATTAGGGCTTCCCTGGTGGCGCAGTGGTTGAGAGTCCACCTGCCAATGCAGGGGACACGGGTTTGTGCCCTGGTCCAGGAAGATCCCACATGCCACGGAGCAGCTGGGCCTGTGAGCCATGGCCGCTGAGCCTGCACATCCGGAGCCTGTGCTCTGCAACGGGAGAGGCCACAACAGTGAGAGGCCCGCGTACAGCAAAAAAAAAAAAAAAAAAAAAAAAAGAGTGATTAATCCAGGAATAAGAAAGACATCAAAGTCAGGACACCGTGGATCCCAAGAGGAAGATCCAGAAAGATACCTAGAAAACAATCAGTCCAATTTGGATCAGGAGAAGGAAAGGTCTCAAGAAAAAGAGCTTCAAGGTAAAAAGGAGGTTTCCATAGATTGACTACAATCCTTGAGAATTTGGAACAACTTCAAAAGTGGGAGATGCACAGACACTGAATGTGTCTTAAATTGAAAGGGCCCATGGAATGGCAAACAGGGTAAAAAATGTAAAACTAACACAGAATGCTATGCATAAAAATAGAATTATGCAATATCAGACTGGATATATACATAGCAAGACAGACAGCTCTTAAAAGATCATGCTGAATGCAAAATGAAGAAGCCAGATCAGGTATATAGCATGGTACCATTTATAACATACACACATAAAAAAAAATACACCTTTTACAATAACTTATGCAAAACCAAAGGATGAACATCAAACACATTAAAATCATTGCCCAGGGTGGGGACAGGAATGAAGAATGGAAAGAAAAAGATTAAACATACAAATAAAACTAGAGAAGGGTCTTGCGTGACCCAACAATGATAGTGAGGCATATGAAGCCTCAACCCCCGTTATTTGGACACACTTGAGTGAAATTTCAGTACATCTAGGATCAAGAAAAGTCCTAAGAGCTGCAGTAGTGGAGGGTGGATGCATCATCTATAAAAAGAATGAAAAACAGATTAACATCAGACTTCTTATCAGCAACACCAGATTCAGGAAGACAACGAAGCCACATATTTAAAAGGCTGTGAGGGGACTTCCCTGGTGGTCCAGCAGTTAAGACTCTGCACTCCCAATGCAGAGGGCCCGGGTTTGATCCCTGGTCAGGGAACTAGATCTCACATGTATGCAGCAACTAAGAGCCTGCATGCCACAACTGAAGAAAAAGATCCTGTACGCTGCAGCTAAGACCTGGCACAGCCAAATAAATAAATATTTTTTTTTAAAGTAAAAAAACAGGGACTTCCCTGGTGGCGCAGTGGTTAAGAATCCACCTGCCAATGAAGGCAACATGGGTTCGATCCCTGGTCCAGGAAGACCCCACATGCCGCGGAGCAACTAAGCCCGTGTGCCACAACTATTGAGCCTGTGCTCTAGAGCCCGTGGGCCACAACTACTGAGCCCGAGTGCTGCAGCTACTGAAGCCTGCGTGCTGCAACTACTGCACATGCCTAGAGCCTGTGCACCGCATAGAAGAGTAGCCCCCACTCACCGCAACTAGAGAAAGCCCCAGCACAGCAATGAAGACCCAAAATAAATAAATAAATAAATAAAATACATTGATTTTAAAAAGTAAAATATTAAAAAAAATTTAATTAAAAATAAAAGGCTGCAGGAAAATAACCTACAACCTCAAATTCTATACTCAGCCGAACTATCATTCAAGTGAAATAAAGTCATTTTCTGATAGAATGGATGTAGTATCCATCGTGGTGAGATGAAAGGGACATAAGACGATTTTTTAACAAATGGCAGAAGTTGAGAGGCACAGGAGAGGGAGGCAGGATGAAGAGGACAGTCGGGCCAATGAGATACTATGTTCGTCCATCAAAACATAAAGATGAAAGTGGGTTATTTTAAAATTGTAAAGGAACCAAAAGAGGAGCTAAAACCGATCACAGAATTTTGTTGGGAGGGGTAGTAATGTGGATGAGCTAAATTCTCATTTATCTTAGCAGGGAAAGGATAGAAAATGTCTGAAGTTGCTAAATCAAAACATAGTGGCACATCAGTTAGGGATTGTTTGGAGGCATGTGGGAGAAAATTTAACTACCAGCGGGTTAAATAAAATAAGAGTTTTCTTTTTCTCTCATTCAACAATCAGTCCAGAGGTAGGCAGGCAGGGCTCGGGCAGTGGCTGGAAGGAGGAAGTGAGTGGGCAAAAAGCATGAGCTTAGTGGGGTGGGGAGGTTCCCAGATGCACTGCTCACAGGCTCTGCTGACATCTCATTGTCTCATCTTACATGGTCACCCAGCAAGGAATGCTGGGGAATGCAGGTTTTTAAAGCTGGGTGTACAATAAGCCCCACTGAAAATTGGGTTGTGTTTAAAAGAAAAGGAGAGAAATGTATATTAAGTAGACAGATCGCAGTCTCTGCCATGGGTAGTATAAACATATTATTTTGGAGGTATGGAAATAATTTCCAGAAGAAACATGTACACACGTTGAAAGCAGTTTGCCTCTAGGGAATGAGACAAGTGTGGGACAACAGGCTGCTATTTTTCATCAAAAACCTTGTTCTACTTTTTATTTTTTAACCTTGTTGGGGTAGGTAGGGGGCTTTGCCTCACACTCATCTTGGAGGTTTAGTTCCAGGTTGTTTTCTCTCCCCAAAAAGGGAGACCGGAAAGCATTGTGTTTTGGAGACCAGAAATTTAACCTCCATGAGGCGGGAAAGGAATTTGAACCCAAAGCCACTCACCCAGTCCCTGGCTCCCTGGATATATGCTTGATCACAGCCTTTGAAGGAAATGGTCCAGCACCTCGCGGTGAGTCAGACTTCCATCCTCTTTTGAGAAAGCTGCTGCAGATGCAGTGAAAACAGAAGCATGACTCAAACTTCAGACATAACAGGTTTCATCACACCCAGATAAGATCTATGCACAATTGTTTATTCACTATTTTTATTGACATCATTTTTCCCTCTAAGCAAATGTATTTTTAAAAATAAACTTATTTTATTTATTTTTGGCTGTGTTGGGTCTTCATTGCAGCACGCGGGCTTCTCATTGCGGTGGCTTCTCTTGTTGCGGAGCACGGGCTCTAGGCATGCGGGCTTCAGTAGTTGCAGCATGCGGGCTCAGTAGTTGTGGCTCGTGGACTCTAGAGCACAGGCTCAGTAGTTGTGGCACACAGGCTTAGGGGGATCTTCCCAGACCAGGGATTGAACCCATGTCCCCTGCATTGGCAGGCAGATTCTCAACCACTGCGACACCAGGGAAGCTCACAAATGTATTTTAAAAGAAAACTTTACATCACCCTTGTGAAAAAAATTATACCTAAGCTCTATTTATATAAATACATTTATGTAAAAAGAAAATGTTCGACCAAGTAAATGAAAACCCATTATATCTTGGCATAAAGGGGAGGTAACTGTAAAAACAAACAGCTATAAAAGCATCACAGTGTCATTAGATTAGAGCCACTTCCATGGCCCCCACTCTCTGGGCCTGACAAATTTAGATTTGGCAAGTGGTTAAGGACTTCGCATCCACCAGAGACTTTCTTCTTTGTATAATCAGAGGATTGAAGAGGGAATAATTACTGACTCACTGTTATTTAATTTAGTGTCCTTGTAATACTTAAAATGATTTCATTTGAAGGGGTCATTGGTTCTCCTTTTGGGGAACACAGATTGAGGTATTAAATACACTTCATGCAAATTGACCTGGACTCCTTTGGAAAATATCAGTGGAAAAGTCTGGTTTGGAAGGAAAGTGGGTAAAGCATCGGGATTAAGGGTACGGACTTACTTTGGCCCAGACTTGCCTGGGTTTGAATTCTGACTCTGTCACTTACTAGGTAACAGTAGGTACATTATCATCCCCATTTGACAGATGAGGAAACTGAGGTACAGAGCAGTTAGGTACTCTGCTTGGGGTCATACAGCTAGTAAGTAGCTGGAGCAGGGTGAGGGAGGGGAGAATGGTAGGAGATGAAGTGAGAAAGATACAGGGGTCTTCTAGGTCACTGTAAAGAATGAAATTTTGGTCCCACACATGGACTGTGACGAATGACTTTTGTTTTCTCTTCCCATTTCAAGCTTGTGATGTCCCCATTGAGGAGGGTCCAGTCCCCAGAATGGGGGCAAAAGGGGGCAAAAGTATGTCCATCTACTTCCAAGACCCTGACAGAAACCTGATTGAGGTGTCCAACTACATCTCCTTGTGATGGAGGCTAGCTCTCTGCCATCTTGTCCCCTGCTATGTCGCCCTCTCCCTTCCTTCCTGCAAACCTTCGCCCAGGCCCAGAAACCTCTAAGGACTGAGGACTTAGGCACTTCATACATCCTACTGGAGGATCTGAGGCAGGTTTGGGACCAACATGTCTGAGTGTCCTCCATCCAAGCTGCCCCAATAAATTAATAACTTTCAATTAATATGAGCTCTTCATTAATTACTGTTTCAGCTTTATGTATGGGTGTTTGTCTAGGACGTGAGGTCTCTGAGCTGTTTGGGGGTCAGTGACCAGGGTATGACATCGCTGAGGACCAAATTTAGGGTCATCGCCTTCGGATTCAAGGCCCCTGACAGATTTCTCCTTGTCAGTGAGCCCATCCTTTTCATCCTTTTTGATTCATCTCATTCCTTCCAAGTGCTGCTTGCTGTTTCCTCCACCACATTGGCTTGACTGAACCCCAAGATCTCTGTGATTCCCATGGGGCCTTCACAGCCCAGATGATACTACCTCGTCCTGGAGTGCCTTAGCTGGTCTCATCCCCGGGGAATGTGGCACTTTCTACCTTTGGATCTGGTACGTTCAGACTCATCTCAACTGAGGCTCAGCTCTTGACAGAATAGACAGATGGGACAAGAACAAATTTCCTCTGTTTCTGTCCCCTTCCCCCACCATTCACTCAGTCAACCAACCAATAAACATACATTGAGCACCTACCGCGTGCTTGGACCTGTTCCAGGCACTGGAGACACAGTGTTGAACAGAAGAGATAAGCACATCTATGTTTGTGGAGCTGCCATTCTAGTGGGAGAGACAGAAAAGAAATAATATTAAGTAAGGAAAATATCAAGTGTGTTAGAGGATAAGTGCTTTGGAGAAAAAGAAAATATGGAAAAGTGGTGACACAGATAAAAATCACTGGGGCAGTTTCCAGTGTGTAACGGGATGGTCAGGGGAAACCTCACTAAGGAGACATTTGAGCACAGACCTGAAGAGATGAGGGAGGGAGCCGCGCCAATAGCTGGAGGAAGAGCATACCAGGCAGAGAGTACAGCCAGTACAAAGGCCCTGAGGCATGAAGGGGCCGTGGCTAATATGTGTGAGTAACAGCGAGGAGGAAGCCGTGCAGTGGAGCAGAGGGAGTGAGGGGGAGCGGCAGGAGGTGAGGTGGGAGAGGTGGAGGCACAGATCGCGTGGGGCCTCACGGGCCATGGAGAGAACTCTGGCTTTTACTCTGAATGACAGGGGAGCCGCAGGAGGGTCTTGAGCAGAGAAGGGCCATGATCTGACTTAGGATTTAACAGGCTTCCTCTGGCTGCTATGAGGAAAATAGACTGTAGGGTTGAGGGTGGAAGCTGGGGGACCCTGAGGAGGAGGCCATTGCAGTGGTCCAGGTGAGTGATGCTGGTGCTGGCAGGGGAGGTGATAAAAAAAAATGGTTAGGGGCTTCCCTGGTGGCGCAGTGGTTGGGAGTCTGCCTGCCAATGCAGGGGACACGGGTTCGTGCCCCAGTCTGGGAGGATCCCACATGCCGCAGAGCGGCTGGGCCCGTGAGCTGTGGCCCCTGGGCCTGCGTGTCCGGAGCCTGTGCTCCGTGACGGGAGAGGCCACAACAGTGAGAGGCCTGCGTACCGCAAAAAAAAAAGGTTAGATTCTGGAGATACTCTGAAGACAGAGACTGGATGAGTTTGCCAAGAGAGAAAATGTCAACTAGAGAAGAGGCCCAGGGACATTTAGAGTTCTGAAACAAGAGGAGGAACCAGCAAATGAGGCCGGAAAAGAGGAAAAGGGAGAGTACGGTCCCCGAGCAAATAAGAGATGGATGAAGGAGTACATATGAGGATCTCCTGGACGTGAGGGAGCCCCTAGTCCTGTGGACTCTGGTCTCTAAACAGTCTCCAGGTGGTAGTTCAGCCATGCCCTATGAGTAAACTCCCAGGGAGCCCCCAAAATGTTGGGAATAGAGGATGGTTAAGGATGTGAGTTTCAGCACACGAAAGGCTTTGCCAAAAGCTGTAGCAGGTTTCTTGCCTATTTTTACAAAACAGCTTGCCTTGGGCCCAGATGTTATGTGCCTAGAGATAGATGATTTATGGAAGGAAGGAAGGAAAGAATGGAAGGGAGGAAAGAAGGGAGGAAGGGCAGCAAATAGGTGGATAAATGAATGGGTCGGTGGATGGGTGGATGGATAGATGGTTGGGTAGGTGGATGGGTGGATGGATAGATGGTTGGGTAGGTGGATGGGTGGATGGATAGATGGTTGGGTAGGTGGATGGGTGGATAGACTGGTATCCCCTGCCCCAGGAAAAAACTCTTCCACGTGTGTGTGTACAGAGAGAGACATATGAGTTTGTAAGTTACAGGTTTGCTGTAGTAAGAAAAAGACTGAAAACAACCCAGATGTCCCTCAGCAGATGAACAGTTAACTAAACTATAGTATATCGATTCCATGGACTATTACTTGGCAATAAAAGGAAATGAACTTATGAGGCCATCATTACTTCATACCAAAACCAAAGACATAATTAGAAAAGACAACTATAGACCAATATCTCTTTTGAATATAGATATAAAAATCTTCAACAAAATACTAGTAAATAGAATTCAGCAACATATAAAAGGATTATACACCATGACCAAGTAGGATTTAGACAAGAATAGTCCAAATGCCATGGGCTTGGACCAAGCTCTGGAGCCCCAGAAGATGTCAGGAGGGAGGGAACAAGTCAGGGAAGGCTTCCGGGAAGAGAGGGGAAGAAAGGCTGTTGGGGCTGAGTCTCAAATGGAGGCCTGATGGAAAGGATGCTTGGCCCAAACACCCACCCCCACCCCTGCCCCCACCCTCGTCGGTCTCCCCCAAAGCCTGGCCTGGCCCTGCCGATTCCCTTATCTGCCCACTCCCAGCTGCCTCCCTGCTGGCTGAACTGCCGCCACAGGCTTCTGGGCCTATGCCCCCTCCACAGGGATGGGGGAGGGAATGGGGTGAGGCCTGGCCTCAGAGCCACAGGGTTTTGGCCCTTGATGGAGGCAGAGCCCTGAGGCCCCCACTCCCCACCCTTTACTTCCCTTCCTGAGCCCTTCCTCTGCTCCAGTTATGAAGAAATGGACTGTAGGTCCAGCAGCCAAACCCTTGTCTGAGACATGCCTCCAGCCTGCCCTTCCCAAGGGGGGGGCAGCTTTCCCTACCTCATCCCAACATTGCAACCGCTATTCCTAGTAACAGTAACAATGAGGAGAGTTACCACTACAGAGCTCACCATTTATGGCGTGCAGGCAGGCCCTGTGATGAGTGGCCTTTCAACAACATTTGAGGTGGATTCTATGATTATACCCATTTTCCAGGCAAAGAAACTAAGGCTCAGAGGGTGGCCTCCCCAGGAATCATGTAGCAAATCAGTTAGAGCTGAGACAAGGGCCTTAGATGAACATCATTTCTCTGCACCTACTCCCAGTCTAGAAGATGGGGGCAATTATATGCACTTATACCACAAGGACCTGGTGAGAATAGGATAAAATCATGCATGGAGAACATTTAGCACAGTGCCTGGGGTGGCAGGGCAAAATAATGCTGCTGTTGTTATTATATTAATGCTAGGAAAAGTATTAGTATCAGAATTATTATTATTATTACCATTACAGTTGTTGATAGAATTAAAATGAATAATTATTAGTTTTGAATTAGTATTAATATTCATAAAGTACTCGTGTTAGATTACAGTTGGTATTATTATTACTGTCACTATGAAAATTAGCATTAGTGCTCATATCAATATTAGAATAGTAGTAATTAGAATTAGTACTGGTATTGGTGTCAGCATATTATCAGCATTAGTACTAGAATTAGTAGTAGTGCTGATAAAAAAGGGCCAAATACTATCCTTCGTATACAGTAGGTACTCAATAAATAAGAATACTTAATATTTATTGAGATTTCAGAATCAAATGAGTTAAAATTACTTAATGGATTAAATCTCATTCAGTCACCCTAATCACCCTATGGAGTAGCCGCTATTATTACCCCATCTCTTCAGATGAGGAACTGAGGTCCAGAGGGGACAGTAACTCACCCAAGGCCACACGCCAGTCGGTGATAAGGGCAGCCTATAAATGAGGGTGGACTGGCTCCACAGTGGATGTCCTGAAACTATCGCCACTTGAGTCAGAGGAGTCTTTGTCCTTGTTCTTACTGACGAGGGCTTGGCACAGAGTGGGGCACAGAGCAGGAGCTCAATAAATGGCCTTGCTCTCTTTCCTTCTCAAGTCTCCCATTTTGCATATGAGGACACTGAGGCCCAGAGAGGTAAGATGAGGATGGTAAACTCCCTGTGGGGTGGGCCAGTGAGTGAGCAGACCCTACTGACCCAGGGCTCCATCCTTGCCCTCTGCCCTTGGTGGGTCTCAGTCTCCTCATCTACAGAATGGGTGGTCAGGGGAGCTCCCTGTCCCATGGAGTCCCAGGGCCATTGACTGGTTAGTCTTACCCACTGTCCTACAGGGACCCAAGTTAGACACCTACTGCATACATGTGTGTTCAATGATTTTACATGGGGAAAGTGCCCAGAACAGGCCAGGCACAGGTCTGTGTCAGCAATGAGACACTGGTCTTGTCACCGTTGTTACTATTTGGGGGAGGTAGGACAGGGCAAGAAGGTGGGGACTGAGGCACAGGGGCCCAGTGACTCTCTGGAGGTCCCTCTCAGCAAGTTGAGGGCAGAGCCACAGGCCACATGGGTCCACATCAATCCACACCCCCTCCCACCCCACCCTGGCACCACCTGCCCAGGGCATACCCCAGGCTGCTACCTGGGGTCTCATGGACTTCCTCTCAGACTCTCTGTTTCTGAATCTCTGTCTCTGTCCCCCTCTCTACATCATCTTTTTCTCCCTTCTCAGTTTCTCCACCTGTATCCTTGGCCTCTGTCACTTTCAGGCTTTATCTTTCCCCTTCTGTCCATCTCTACCTGCGTCCCACTCTCTTTGCCCCTCTTTCTATCTGTCCTTAACTGTCTCCGGCTCTCTCTGTGCATCTCTCACCCCTCTGTCTCTCATTCCTTTCTGTGCCCTCTGTCTCCTCCCAGCTCTAGGTCTCTTTCTCTCTGTTTATCTGCATCTCCCCATTCCCATCTCTCTGTCTCTCTGCCCCTCTCCCTTCTCTATCCCTTCAATCCTCCTTCCCTTCCCCCACCCTATCCTACTCAAGGGCCCACAGAGGAATCAGCCCCAAGTCCCACCTGTTTCCCGCCTCCAAAGCCGCATGGCGGGCAAGAAGTTGAGGGCAAGGAGTTGAGGCCGCTGTCCCTGGGTGTCCCCCACCGAGCCCCGCCCCCCATCCCAAGACAGCCTGTTACCACCGCGGAGCCAACAGCCACACTGGCCTCCATCTGATAAGACTTATCTGCTGCCCCAGGGCAGGCCGGAGCTGGCGTAAGCCCCAAGTGGGGCGCTGAGTGAATGTGCCTCTGCCTCCCGCCAGTCCTGGCCTGGTCCCCAGGGTGGGCCTGGGTCCTGAAGATGTCCCACGGACACCTTGATTCAAATTCCCACCAAACCTCTTTGAGCCTCATTGTTGTCACCTGCAAAATGGGTACAGTCACATACCTCCTCTCCCTTTGGCCAGGAAGACACATACATAAGGGCCCAGCCCACACCTGGCTAAGCACACAGTAGGGGCTTTACAAACACTCACTGAAAAGCCCAGAGGGGTCATGAAACCACATCTGCTATTTTCATTTTATCTTGGCTTCAGCCCATTTTGTTTGGCTGGACACTGAAATCCACAGAAGCCCAAGTCAAACAGGGTCCAAGAATCCACGAGGTGGGCAGGTGGGGTGGAGGAAGGCCCCCACTGCCCAAGAGGTGCCCCACCAGGAGGGGGGCCCGCCCCCTCCCCTGGCCCGCCCCACCCACTGGGGAACCAGCCACTCCCTGGGGAGGAGGGAGGAGGGAGAGGGGAGGGAGGGAGGGAAGGAGGAAGGGAGCCTCAAAGGCCAAGGCCAGCCAGGACACCCCCTGGGATCACACTGAGCTCGCCACATCCCCAAAGCAGCTGAACCCTCCGCACCAACCAGCCCAGGTCAGTCTCAGCCCTTCAAGAGCCCCCAGCAAGGCAAAGCCTGGGCCCGCTGCCCCTTACTTCAAGGCTATTCCCCCAGCTTGCTCTAGGCTCCCCAACCCACCACTGGTCCCCAAAGTGTCTACCACCCCTGAATCCCCTGACAGCTCCTCCAGACCACCTCTGTATTTCCAACCCCCATCTGTACCCCAAATCTACTGCCCAAACCCCACCTCTCTCTGCCCTGCCTCCCATCCACTCCTTCCAAGATATCTATGCTCCCCTGATCCCTTAACTCTGCCCACCATACCCCACCTCTGCCCCCTGAAACATGCTTTCATCCTGCCAAATCCTACCTCTGCCCCAAATCTGACTTTCACTTGCCCAAACTTCTCTCTGTCTCTGAATTCTCCACAAAGGTTCACTCTTGTCCCCCCATACCTATTTCTGCTCCCCAAGCCCTTGTCTACTCCACAACATCCTTGTCTCTGCCCCTAATCCTCTCTCTGACCCCCCAAACCTCTCTGGCCTGCCAAACCCTAGCTTCATGCTCTTACCCCCATCTCCACCTCTCAAACCCCATATTTGTTCCCTGTGACTCCTCTCTGATCCCCTAAAACCATCTCTGCCCCAACCCTCTGTCACTCCAAACACCAAGTCTACCCCCCCCAAAATCTGTTCTGTCACATGAATCCTCATGCCTGCCTTCCCTAAACCCCACCTTAGCCCCCAAATATTTTTGTGTCCCCCCCCCGGTGTCCTCTCTGGCCCCAGATCTTTCTGTACTCCAATTCTATCTCTGTTCTCAAACTCCTCCTGTGCTCCCATAAGCCATCTCTAATCCTCAGACACATTTCTGACTGCCTGTCCAAACTCCACCTCCGCTCCAGCAAAATCCTTGGACCCTCAGACTTTTCCATGACTCTTGGAATCCACCCCGACCCCTAAACTACATTTCCAACTTCTCAACTTTCTCTCTCTCAAACTTTGGCTCCGATCCCCAACCCTGTCTCTGCTTTCCCAACTTATTTCTGATCCCAAAATGGGACCTTTCAAGCAGACCCTTCTCTGCTCCTCAAACCCATATCTGCTTACCCCAAACTCCATAGCTGTTCTCCAAACTTCTGATTCCTCACCCCCATACCTAATCCTCAAACTCCACCTCAAACTCTCCCAAGAGTCATCTAACCCCATATCCCAGCTCCGCTCCCTTCAGTCCCGAGGGACCCTCCCTTGAGGGCTGGGAGAGGGACGTTACCTGGGGTGAGGGGCTGGGCGGAGGGAGAGTTGAGGGTGCCGGCCTGCTGCCTGCTGCCCGTTGGGGCAGCACTTACTCTAGTGGGGCAGCTGATAAGGAGCTTTCATATCCCCCAGCCTCGAGATAAACTTTATCTCTGTCCAGAGAGTGATAACTGGGGGTGGGGGGGCTGGGCCCCTGCCATGGGAGGGGTGGGCAGTCCTGGACCCACCAAGGTACAAGGTGCAGGGATGGGGGGCAGTGGGGCTGGAGGGAGATTGGGGGTGGTGGTGAGGTGGGAATGAGGGGATAAAGGAAGGGTGGTGATAGAGACAAAAAGAGCAAGAGACAAACAGAGACAGAGAGAAGGGAGGAAAGAACAAAGAGAGATGGAGAGAGAAAAGAAGCAAAAGACAGAGACATGAAGAGAAAGAAGAAAAAACAGAGACTCAAAGAAAGAGTAAGAGAGACAGAGAGACAAGAAAGAGGGGGAGACCCAGGAACAGAAAAGGAGAGCAAGACAGGAACTCAGAGAGAGAGACAGATAGAATCATGGCGAGACAGAGAGGAAAGAGATGGATGAGGAGGAGGCAAGACACTCTCCCTTGGGAGAGACAGCAGGTGCCCTGGACCCTAGAGGAGGTTGGTGGTGGGCACACTGACAGGCCCATCTCTAGCTCAGCACAACCCCTAACCCCTGGCCGAACTCGTAGCCTGTCTATACAGTGGGTCACATAAGCAGGGGAAGATGGTCTTCTCTATATTCATCACTCCACCCTACAGACAGGGAGACAGGGAGCCTTCAGATTCACTGGGCAAGTCGGGGGCAGGGGTAGGTTTCTTGCCTCTTCATCTGGGGCTCTGTGCAGGAGGGTGTGTTCATGGGTACGTGAATAGTCAGACAGACATGGAAATAAGGCCAGAGGACCCAGAGAGAGAGACTAAGGAAGAGGCAAACAAGCAGAAAGAAACAGAGTGGGAGAGATGTACATTCAGAGAGATGAATGGAGAGGGAAAAAGAGAAACAGAAAAAGACACAGAGAGCAAAGAAAGAGATAGAGAAACAAAGAGATAAAGAAGGAGAGAAACAATCAGAGACATGGGGGGACAGAGAAAGGGAGGGGGAAAAACATTAGACATTTATAAAAGCACAGAAAGAGAGAGCAAGATGTATCATGGTAGCATAGAAAAATGGGAGGGAAATACAGAGAGCCAGACTTGAGAAGAAACATGGCCAGGGAAAAAGAGACACAGGGAGACAGAGATACACACAGGGAAGGACAGAGGCAAAGGGGCAGAGAGACCAAGCTGCCTTCTCCTAAGTCTTAGCTCGAGCCCTGTCACCACCTCCTATCTGGCAGATAGGGAAACTGAGGCCTGAGGATGGCGGGGACTGAAGGAACTTGAAAGCAGAACTATGGCAGACCTCCCCAGGGGACAGGGTATGGGGAGGGAACACCTCCCACCTGTCCCCCTCCTTAGAGGAAGCCAGTGGCCTTGGGGTGATTTCAAAAGTTGGGCGGGGATGGCAGAGATAAGCAGTGGGGGTACTGACCCCCCCATGGAGCAGGGAGGAACTGAGGGGCCCTCCCTCTGCAGACCCAACGGAGGTGGGGGAGGGGAGAGTCAAGCCGGAAACCATGGGGTTTCTGAGAAAGTCAGAAGGCAAGATGCAACAGATAGGGATGAAGTTGGGGAGCACAGGAGGGTGAACCCCAAGGTCCAGGGGGGTGACCAAGGAGTTCAAGGGACTCTGGTTCCACACCCCAGCCCACCCCACCTCGATTCTTTTAGAGGCAGAGGGGAGAAAGTGTGGGGGCAGAGGGAGAAGAGGAGGCGGAGGAGGAGGAGGAGAGGAGAAAATGAGAGGGAGAAAGAGATGAGCAGAAGGGGAGGGAGAGGAGAAGGATGAAGACAGAAGACAGGAGGGGAGGGAAAGGGAGGAGAAGGAGAGAGGAGTGGAGCAGATATAGGAAGGGTAAGGGGGGAGGTGGCTGAGCAAAGGGGAGGTGGAGGAGGAAGAGATGGAGGGAGAGAAGGGGGACCAGGGAGAAGAGGAGGAGGGGGAGAGGAAGAGGGGAAGAAGAGAGAAGAGGGAGGGAGGCAGGAGTAGAAAGAGAAGGAAGAAGGGGAAGAGGAGGAGAAAGAAGGGCAGCTGAGAGGAGGGAGGAGGAAGAGAAGGGGGAGGGAGGAGAAGAAAGGGAAGAGGAGGAAGAGGAGGGTGCGGAAGAGGGAGAGGAGGAGAGGAAAGATAAATGAGGAAGAAGCGGAAAGGAGCAGGATGGGGAGTGAGAGGATGGAGTGGAAGATAAGGGAGAGATGAGGGAGGGGAGAGAGGAAGAGGAGGGGGAGAGGAGGCAAGAGGAGAGTACTAGGGAGATGGAAAGGGGGGATAAGAGGATTGAGGGGATGGAGTGGGAAGAGGGAGAAAGGAGGGAAGAAGGGGTGGAGAGGGGAGAAGAGGGCTTCTGTGTCTGAGGACCCCTCCTGTGCTCACAGGTCAAACCCCAGAGGCCCCATGGAGTTCCCTGGCCTCGGGGCCCTGGGGACCTCCGAACCCCTGCCCCAGTTTATGGACCCTGCCTTGGTGTCCTCACCACCAGAATCGGGGGTCTTCTTCCCCTCTGGGCCTGAGGGCTTGGATACAGCAGCCTCCTCCACCACCCCCAGCACCGCCACGGCTGCAGCTGCTGCACTGGCCTACTACAGGGATGCTGAGGCCTACAGACACTCCCCAGGTAACTTCTTTGGGTAGCTGTCTTGGCACTGGCTCTGTGTTATTGGGGTTGCCATGGAGACCCTTAGCTAAGGCAGAATCCTACTAAGAAGTCATCCTGAAAATGGCCGGAAGCCTTCATGTGGCTGTGCTGACCCCTAGTTAAGTCCAGACCTGGGAATGCCAATGCTCCCCAGCCTGCCATCTTGGGATAGCCATACTGGGAAGCAATGTTGGAAGTAGGTGGTGGCCCGAGTTGCCAACTGACCTATGGGCTCCAAATCCCAACAAGTCATCCTCAAAGCCCACTTGGAAATGGCTGGAGGTTATTTCAGTTGCCAGAGTGACCAGTGGGGCTCAGGACCCAGGAGTCACCCAATGGCCAGTAGCTATTCTGGTCACCTGTAGAAAGGTTGGAAACTTGGCCACCATGTTGGGGCTCTTGGGCATCATTAGACCCTGAAAGCAAGATGACTTTAGACTGATTGCGCTTCTTCTTTCCTCCTCCTTTTCCATACCCCCCAATAGTCTTTCAGGTGTACCCACTGCTCAACTGTATGGAAGGCATCCCAGGGAGCTCACCATATGCTGGCTGGGCCTATGGCAAGACCGGGCTCTACCCTGCCTCGACTGCGTGCCCCACCCGCGAGGACTCCCCTCCCCAGGCCCCAGAAGATCTGGATGGGAAAGGCGGCGGCAGCTTCCTGGAGACCTTAAAGACAGAGCGGCTGAGTCCAGACCTCTTGACACTGGGGCCTGCACTGCCTTCATCAATTCCAGTCCCCAGCAGTGCCTATGGGGGCCCTGACTTTTCCAGTACCTTCTTTTCTCCCACTGGGAGCCCCCTCAATCCAGCAGCCTATTCCTCCCCCAAGCTTCGTGGAACTCTGCCCCTAACCCCCTGTGGTGAGGTTCTCTAAAAGGGACTGGGAGGTGGAGGTTGGCGGGGGTGGGGGGTGGGGGGGTGGTCCAGGGCGAAGCTGGACTGAGCCTGGCTCCCTCTTCCCCTCTGTCTACCCCACCAGAGGCCAGAGAGTGTGTGAACTGCGGAGCAACGGCCACCCCGCTCTGGCGGCGGGACAGGACGGGCCATTACCTGTGCAACGCCTGTGGTCTCTATCACAAGATGAACGGGCAGAACAGGCCCCTCATCCGGCCCAAGAAGCGCCTGGTAAGACCCAGGCCTGCCTCCACCGCTGTGCTAACCCTGTGCAGGGATCCCAGTCCTCACGTTCTGCAAGAACCCACATCCCCCACCCCTTCCCCATCCACAAAGGAAGCCAGCTTTGTACGGGACCGCCTATCCTCAACCTATCCTCACAGTCTGCAAGCAGGAACCCCATCTTCTCCCTGCACCACAGTTTTCATCCTCGGCTTCACACTGGGATCACCTTGGGGCACTTTGAAACCACTAGGGCCTGGGGCCCTCCCCACATGTGTTGATTTAATTGGTCTGGGATGCTGCCTGGGCATCAGGACTGTTTCTAACTCCCCAAGTGATTCCAGTGGATGGCCAAAGTTGGGTACTACTGGCGTATTCACCCATATAATACCCAAAACCCCTATCCCGGCCAGGAAGTCCTGTCCTCACCCACACAGAACCCCCAGCCCTCGCCCTGTCGGAAACCCTGCCTTAACCTGACCCTCACCTCTTTTAGTCCTCCACCCACCAGTGTGTTCATCCTCACATTCTCTCTCCCCCAGATTGTCAGCAAACGGGCAGGTACCCAGTGCACCAACTGCCAGACAACCACCACCACACTGTGGCGGAGAAACGCCAGTGGCGACCCTGTGTGCAATGCCTGCGGCCTCTACTACAAGCTACACCAGGTGCCCTGGGGCCCCTCGGAGCCTCCCTCCTCTCCTCCCACTTCCCTTCGTTCTCTGTTCCTTCCTTCTCCCTTCCCTTCTCCGTTTGTTATTCTCCTCCCTCTTCCTCCATCCCCACTCCATCTTCCCCACCCCGCCCTCCTCCACTCCTTCATCTCCTTTCTTCCTCCTGCTCCCTCCTCCCTCCTCCTCCCTTGGCCATCAGCTAACTTCCACTCCCCCGTCCTAGACCAGGGGCAGCTCCCATTAGCCTGAAAGGCTTTCCCAAGCTCAGGGCCTCACAACCTCGGGATTCTTGAGGACGATACCTGTGCCACACCAGGGGCGCACTCCCTAGTCCTTGAACCAATTCCCTATTCTTAAGAAGTGGGGTGGAGAGAGCATCCCTGGAGGAGACATAGAGGCAAGATGTGGAGTTGGGAAACACCTCCCTCTTGGCAGGTGAACCGACCACTGACCATGCGGAAGGATGGTATCCAGACTCGAAACCGCAAGGCATCTGGAAAAGGAAAAAAGAAACGGGGATCGAGTCTAGGAGGTACAGGAGCAGCTGAAGGGCCAGCTGGCAGCTTCATGGTGGTGGCTGGGGGCAGTAGTGGGAATTGTGGGGAGGTGGCCTCAGGCTTGACATTGGGCCCACCTGGTACTGCCCACCTCTACCAAGGCCTGGGCCCCGTGGTGCTGTCAGGGCCTGTTAGCCACCTCATGCCTTTCCCAGGGCCCCTGTTGGGCTCACCCACAGGCTCCTTCCCCACAGGCCCCATGCCTCCCACCACCACCACCACTGTGGTGGCCCCACTCAGCTCATGAGGGCACAGAGCATGGCCTCAGGGCAGGGGTTGGTGTCCCTCCCCTCTTGTAGCCAGATGTCTGTCCAACCCAACCCTCTGGGCCCCAGACAAGCCTTGGTGTGGACGTTCAAAGCTTTTGTAAAATAAAACCACCAGAGTCCTGAAATTGAACGTGTGAGTCTGTGTGGGACCAAATAAAGAACAGTGGTGGGGGTGTTGTGTATCAGTGTCCGTGATTCTTTGATGACAGTGTGTGGCTGCCGTGTGTGACCATGTGAGATGGCACACGACGCTTCACAGTTGTAACAGAATATGTGACACCGCGTGTGACGGCGTCCAGGTTGTATGAAATAGCACATGCAGCCACATGTCATGGTGAGAGCTGGTGTGCAGCGGGCAGTGGGGATGAGGCTGTATGAGACGATGTGCGTGACTCCAAATGCCTGTAAGAGGCCGGGCACGGGTGACTGTGTGAGCGGACGTGGAGGTGTGCCCGCAACAGTGTGTGCTGAGGAAACACGTGGGGTTGTGCACCACTCGGGGTGACCTTTGAGACAGCATATGCACTGGGCACAGAAGTGGATCCATACACATTTTGGAAAGTTGAACAAGAACTACTGTGTGACAGTGTGTGAGGCATAACAGTGTGCAAGTCTGTGTGTGTGTGTGTGTGTGTGTGTGTGTGAGCATATTGCGTGGCGTGGGCCGTGTCAGTGTCTCTAAGTGGCTGACAATGGGAGCAGCCCTGTGTACACATATTTATGGAAGTGTCAACATGTATAGTTTCAGTCGGTGTAAGCTAGGACCCTCCTCCAAGGGACATTAGACATGCTGAGGACAGGAAAGGGAGGAAGGGTGGGGCAGGAATGGTAGCTGTCAAGAAGGTCAGAAGGCCAGTATGGGACCATGAGGTTGTCCATGGGCCTTCCTGTCACTCATCTCTTATCTCTTTCAGCCCAGCTCAGCCTGCAGCCCTGTGGGAAATGGTAGAGAACAAGAGGGGTAGATTAGGAGGACAAAATAGCCTCTGGGGGTGATATTTAGACCCTGGAGGTCGGGGAGCTCCCCACAGTACCATCTCCCTCCCCAACGCGCCTACTCACCTGGGTGAACTGCTCCCCCCAGAGTGGAATCTGTACTTCCATTTAACAAACGCTTACACAGAAACAGTCACCCAGTCAGGTGACGTCCTAAGCCAGACAGGTTAAGTGGCTCGCCCGAGGCCACACAGCTGATGGCACAGGGTTAGCCAGGCTCCGTGGCTCAGGCTTCCCAACGGCTCCTAACAGCAAGCAGCGTCTTTAACTGAGTGCTCACTGTGGGTCGGCAATGGCTGAGAGGCTTCAGTTGCTTTAGTTCATGAATACCTGAAAAAAAAAAAAAGACTGAGGAAAGTACACTCATGCTCTTTTTACTAATGAAAAACTGAGGCTCAGAACTTGCCCTGACCATGCTGAGTTTAAGGAGTGGATTTTAGATGGGCGACCCTCCCCTACCAAAGTGAGCCTTGCTCACACTTAACTGGGCTGCTTCTCTTTACAGCTTCTCCCCCCTGAAGCCCCAGAGGTGGGGACTGTGGGCCCGCACATCCTGAACACAGTATGCGTGAGCAGATGTCCTCAACAGAACAGCACCCCTTCAGCAAGTCACCACACTAGCCCACTCGAGAATCACAGTAGTCCACGTTCCTTACAGGAGCATGCCCTGGCCCTGTAAAAGCCTCCTGCCTGGCTGCCCCATGGAACCCCAGCCCTCTTACCCTGGAGGAGCCCCTGTCTTCGTCTTGAACAGAAACCCCTCTCAGGGCACTTCCCTGGTGGTCCAGTGGCTAAGACTTCACGCTATCAATGCAGGGGGCCCGGGTTCGATCCCTGGTCAGGGAACTAGATCCCACATGCATGCTGCAACTAAGAGTTCTCATGTCACAACTAAAGAGCCTGCATGCCGCAACTAAGGAGCCCACCTGCCACAACTAAGACCCGGTGCAACCAAATATAATAAATAAATATTTAAGAAAAAGAAACCCCTCTCAGAACCTGTGTGGAAATGTGCCTGGCCCCGCCTTGTTCAGGAACCCCAGTCCTCACTCCCTATAAGAACAGGTACACTAGCCTGGTACAGGAATCTGGTTCTAGAACTCTAAGGGAACCCTTTCTCTAATTATCAACAGGAAACCCATCCTGAGTCTGGACAGGAACAGCAGCCCTCACCTTGCACAGGAGTAACCCCAGTCCTCCCATATGGCACAGGAACCTCTGCCTTACTCTGGTTAGGAATCTCTGAGCTCACACTGTAAGGAAGTCCCTGTACCATCCCTAACAGAAATGCCTGTCCTGACCCTTTCCCCAAGTCTCAATCTCTTTATAGGAATCCTGTCTTGACCTTGGACAGGACACCTCTGTCCTCACACTGTACTGGAGCCGTGCCCTCCAGGTAGCATTTTTTTTTTTTTTTTTTTTTGCGATACGCGGGCCTCTCACTGTTGTGGCCTCTCCCGTTGCGGAGCACAGGCTCCGGATGCGCAGGCTCAGCGGCCATGGCTCACGGATCCAGCTGCTCCACGGCATATGGGATCTTCCCGGGCCGGGGCACGAACCCGCATCCCCCGCATCGGCAGGCGGACGCTCAACCACTACGCCACCAGGGAAGCCCAGGTAGCATTTTTAAAATACTTCGCTCACAAGAAAATCTAGTGAGTGTAGAAAATCTAGACTGAGTGTAGAAGCCCTTGCCTCCACGGTTGATGACTCCCGAAGACTTCACTCTGCACAACAATCCTGATCTTGTGATCCACCCCGTAGAGTACGCAGGAACCCATGGTCTAACTCTTAACATGAACCTCTGTCTTGAACTTACACAGAAAACCCTTTCCTGACCCTGTGTCAGGGACGCCTGTCCTGACCCTCTACTTTAAGCCCATATCTCATCCGATACAGGCACCTATGGCCTCACCTGGCACAGGACTTCCTTCCCAGACACTGTACAGGGCTTCTTATCCTCATCCTGTGTTAGCTCCATGGCCCTGACCCTCTACAGGAAGCCGTGAATACAACTGTACTGGAACTTCTGACCAGACTCTCTGCAGAAAACCTTTTCCTGACTCTCAACAGAAATCCTTAACTTGACTCATTTATAGGAAACTCTTACCTGATCCTTTACAGGAACTCCTAACCTTCCCCTCTGGAAATACTCTCCTGACCCTGCACAGGAAGCCCTGTGACTCTCTATGACAGCCCCTGCCCTGGGCTTGTCCCAGAAGCCCCACACTCGCCCTGCATAGGAGCTACTGTCCTGAGCCAACAGTAGAAACACTAACCTGAATCTCTGAAGGTGACAGTGTCCTACCTCTGCACAGGATCTCTGTCCTGACCCTGCGTGGGACCACCCTCTGAGTCCCAGTAGGAACTTGTGTCCTGAGCTGGTACAGAAAACCCCGCTCTCACCCTCAACAGGAACCTCTGACTTGAGAGACATCCAAGAAATGAACCAGTATAAAAACACCTGGGGCTTCCCTGGTCGGGCAGTGGTTGAGAGTCCACCTGCCGATGCAGGGGACACGGGTTCGTGCCCAGGTCAGGGAAGATCCCACACGCCGCGGAGTGGCTGGGCCCGTGAGCCATGGCTGCTAAGCCTGCGCGTCCGGAGCCTGTGCTCCGCAACGGGAGAGGCCACAACAGTGAGAGGCCCGCGTATTGCAAAAAAAAAAAAAAAAAAAAAAATTAAAACACCTGTACTGCATAGAAACCTCTGCTCTGACCTTGTTAAACAATCCAGAATCTGAATCACCATGATCACCTGTCCCGAGCCTGTACAAGAACCCCAGGCCTAACCCCTAATAGGATCACCTGATCTGCGTCTCTGGGAACCTAGCTCTGATCCCATGCAGAAATACCTGGCCTGAGTATGTTGTGATCCTCTGGCCTGACCCTCTACAGAAAACCACCCTTCTGGCCTCTAAAGGAACAGCTAATCTTAATCTGCACGAGAAAAAAATGCCTTCACATTCTTCCCTCTCACTCTACAATGTCTCCAACCTTCATGTTTTTCTACAAACCTGCCTTACCAGATAATAGAATCATTCTCCTGACCCAAGACAAGAGACACTAACTTGACCCTATAGAGAAACCCCTACAACTACACAAGAACCCCTGTGCTGATACTTTAAAGAGAATTCTCTATAGCAGTGCTGTCCTAAAGAAATACAATTTGAGTCACATGTGTAATTTAAAATTTTCATGTAGCTGCATTAAAAAGCAAAAAAAAAAAACCAGGTGAAGTTAATTTTAATGATATATTTTACTTTACCCAATATAGTTAAATACAGTTAGTTGACCCTTTAACGAGAGGGTGGTCAGGGGTGCTGACACCCCTAGGCAGTAGAAAAATCCGTGTATAACTTTATAGTCATCCCTCCATATCCTCGGCTCCTCCATATCTGCAGTTTCACATCTGTGGATTCAACCAACCTCAGGTCATGTAGTACTGCAGTATTTATTGAAAAAAAGCTGCATATAAGTGGACCCACTCAATTCAAACCCGTGTTGTTCAAGGATCAATGGTATTTCATTTCAATATGCAATCAATATAAAAGTTATTGACATATTTAATTTTTTATACTATTTTTTTTGGAAATCCAGTGTGTATTCTACACTTACAGCACACCTCAAGTTGGACTAGTCACATTTCAAGAGCTCAGCAGCCCCATGTGGCTAGTGGCTACCACACTGGACAGTATAGCTCTGTGAAGTCTATAGAATCCTGTAGCAGGCACTGCTATAGGCTCTTCAAACCTGTCCCTTTTCTTCCTAAGCTCACACACTTTTCCAACTTCCCTTACAGTTAGATGTGGACATGTGACAGAGCTCTGACCCATGGAGTGTGGGAGTGACATATCACACTTCCAAGCCTGGCCCCTAAAAGTCTCTCACACAATCCCCCACTTTCTCTTTCCCCATCTACCAGCTGAATAGTGAGAACTCCAAGGGCTCAGAGGAGAACAGAACTGCAAAATGGAAGTTGCCTGGGTCCATGAATGACCAGTAATAAATATTCACAGTGGATTTTGTATGAGTAAGAAACATGTATTGGGGCTTCCCTGGTGGCGCGGTGGTTAAGAATCCGCCTGCCAATGCAGAGGACATGGGTTTGAGCCCTGGTGCGGGAAGATCCCACATGCCGCGGAGCAACTAAGCCCATGTGCCACAACTACTGAGCCTGTGCTCTAGAGCCTGTGAGCCACAACTACTGAGCCTGAGGGCCACAGCTACTGAAGCCCACGCGCCTAGAGCCCGTGCTCCACAACAAGAGAAACCACTGCAATGAGAAGCCCGCGCACCACAATGAAGAGTAGCCCCCACTCGACACAACTAGAGAAAGCCTGTGCGCAGCAATGAAAACCCAACGCAGCCAAAAATAAAATGAGTAAATTTATTTAAAAAAAAGAAACATGTATTTGTGAAGCCCGAGATTCTGGGTTTTACAGCAGCTAACATAATTTAGCCCAATTAATAACAATCTCTTGACTGAATCTGGACATGAACACCTAATCCTAATACCTATATGAACACAGTTCTGAACCTGTACAGAAACACCTGTGCTGACCCTGAATTGGGCTGCCTAATCTCTTCATAGGAACCTGTCATGATGCAGTCTAAGGAGCCCCATCCTGAATTTGTATGGGAACCCTTAGTCTGGAGCTCCCTAGAAACAACTGGTCTGCCCTGTATAGAAACCCCTGCTTAGTTCAGTAGAGGAACAACACTATAGAAACTATAGGAATCCCTATTCTCACTCTGTCTAGGAACATTTGCTTGACCCAGTACAAGAACACCAGAAATGACCTGACCCTGTCCATGAACCCCTGTCCTCACAACTCACACAAAAGGAATACCTCTCCTCAGGAAACATGTAACCTCTGCACTCAACCTGTTAAAGAATCCCAGCCAGATAAAGGAAACCAAAGACTGACACCCTACGGCAGGGATCAGCAAACTATGGGCTTCAGGCCAAAGCTAGACTGCAAACTGTTTTTACATTTGTTTAAGGGAAAGAAAGAAAATAAAGGAGACAAAGGGGAAGGAAAGGGAGGGGAGGGAAGGGGAGGGAGAGAAGAAGGAAAAGAAAGAAAGGAAAACAAAGAAAGGGAGGGAGGAGGGGAGGGGAGGAAGAAAGAAAATGTCACAGCAGCAGTACGTGGTTTGCAAAGCCTAAAATATTTACTATCTGGCCCTTTATAGAAAAAGTTTGCTAACCTTGGCTCTACAGGAACCTCTCTTCTGACTATACAGAAAAAATAGGCCTTGGCCTTTACAAGACTTCCTACTCTTTTACTTTGCAGGCATCACAACCTCAGAATGTTCCTCAGTGTGTATCATTGTATATATGTTTTCTTTGGTGTGTCTGGAGGTTTAAAAGTCTTAGGGCTGTGACCCTCTTCCACTGGGACAAAAAGACACGTCCAGGTAGAAAAAGAGTGGAAGGGAAGAGAAGGCTGGAACTGGGGTTTGCAAGTGGGTAAGAGGGCCCGGCTACTGGGCGGTGGGGCTGTCAATCTGTTAGTTAGTCAGCGATGCTGAACCCCAGACCGCTTATCTCTCCCGCCCCAGCCTACAGCCCGGTAGGAAATGGTGAAGAATGAGAGAGGGAGATTAGGAGGACAAACCGGCCTCCTAGGGGTCTGACATTTAGGCATTTAGACACGGTGTGTGTGGGGGGAGTTGGGGGGTGGTGCACAGTGGCAACTCCCCCTACCCCTTAGGCACACACTTTCTATTACAGCCTGGGGGCAGAGGTGACCCAGTGGAGGGGGCCGACAGGGAGAGCCGCCGCCCAAAGAAAAACTCCCCTCCTGAGGTCCATTGCTCCGGCACTATAATTACCAAAATTTTCCAGATGAGAAAACTGAAGCCCAGAGATGCTCAGTAACTTGCTCAAGGTCACATGGCTAAGTCGCATAACCTCAGTTTCCTTATCTTCAAAGCAGCCTTAAGGAACTACCTTACAGAATTGTGGCCTGCGACAATGCCTGTCACATGTTACTTGCTATCATCACAGTTATTTGCCTCTACTAAGACTCCTTCCGCTCCACCATTCATTTTCACGGCAGAATATTAGTAGCTATCATTTGGTGAGTGCTTCCTGTGTACCACCTTAGTGAATATGAACTCAGAAAATCCTCACATTTATTAACATCACCACTCCCATTTTGGCCGCCACCAGCCTTGTCCACTTCCCACCCCGCTCCAGGTCCACCCTCATACGTCATCACGGCGCGTCGCGCGGGAAGCCACTGGGAGGAGAGAAGACGCCCCTTCCTAACGGCCTTGCTTGCTTGCTTGCACTCTTGAGTTAATCGTACGGTACAGTTGGCGCTGGTCCGGAGGGCTCCTAAGGTAACTGGACAGGGACGGAGGGACGGCGGCCACGGCCGCCAGGACGACAGCGGCGGTGGTTGGGAGAGGGGCGAGTCTGACCCCGAGCGCATCGTCCAGCCGTTGGCGCACGCTTCGTACAGGCGCAGCACGGCCTGCGTTGCCAGCTCTCGGGCAGACCCGCAGTTTGTGAGTTCGCGGGAGGTGTGGCCCGTACGAGGGGTGCGGCCTTGCGGCAAGACCCCCAGTGTGGGGGGGATTGGGGCGGACTGTAGAGAACCCCGGCCCAACGGAGAAGAGGGCGCTCGGGGAATTTTGAGGCGTCAGCCAAAGGCGGAGTTTGAGAAAGGGGCTGCGCCCGCGTCGACGGTGGGGGCGGGAAGGGGGAGGGGCTAGCGGGAGGTGGCTCGGAACTGGGTGAAGGGGCTTGGTGAAGCGTTAGGGATTGGGCCTGGGTAGGGGGTGGAGCCTGGTGGGAGGAAAGGGGCAGTCCCCTGAGGAGCTGGGCTTGTTGAAATGTGAGGGGCGGGATCTAGCCAAGTAGAAGGTGCCGGTCGGGCCCGATAAGGGGTGGAGTTAAGTGGATCGTTAAGGGTGGAGTCGGGGCCCTGGCTGGGTCTGGCTGAGTGAATGAGTGGGTGATTATCCCGGGAGATTGGCTGGAATGCGCAGGTTTGAGAAGGGGTGGGGTCTGGGTGAGGCTTTGAGGAATGAAAGGGTCTGGGAATGGGGCTTGATAGAGTGGAAGGGGCGATGATTAGCTGGAAAGGGCAGGCTCTAGAACGGACTGAGCCAGGGGGTTAATTGCTCTGTGAAAGGGCAAGACTTTGAAAGGAGAAAGAATAGTGTTAAAGGGGTGGAACCTAGTGGAATGGGCGGGACCAGGTAGAATGGAGGGAGAGAGCCTTGAGAGGCAGAGTTTAGAAGGTGGTGTGGAATAGATAGCAAAAGGGATAGAGACTAGCGTAGGGGGCGGGGCCTGGGAAGGGCTGGGATGTAGGGTTTTCAGGGCTTTGGGCCCCTTCAGAGTCACCTCCACCCCACCCCCCAGAAACGCTTCAAGGGTGAAGTCTCCCCAGCCATGACCTCCACCGGCCAGGATTCCACCACAACCAGACAGCGAAGGAGTAGGCACAATCCGCATCCAGCCCCCCACGACTCCAGCATCACCTCGGTGAGGCCCCAGACCTCGGTGAGGCCCCAGACCTGCCCTGATGAGGGGGATGGGGAGCAGCGGGCTGTGCGTTGGACTCTGACCCTTCTCTCTGTTTGGCAGAAGCGAGGTGTTAAAAAGGGTGCCGTACTCCGCTCCAGCCCCAATCTAGCGGAGGTAAAGAAGAAAGGCAGAATGAAGAAGCTTAGTCAAGCAGCCGAGCAAGACCTAGTCGTGGGGCTGCAAGGGCTGGTGAGAGGGGCCTGGCCGCAACTTAACCTCCTGTGACAATCAAAACCCTGAGCTTCTCCATCCTGGACAGTGTGGGATGCTCCCTCCGACTCAGGCCCTCAGTGCATCAGTCTCTCCCATTTTTTTTCCTTGCAGGATCTGAACCGGGAGGCCAGGACACTGTCTGGCACTGGCTTGGTGTTCGATGAGCAGCTAAATGAATTCCACTGCCTCTGGGATGACAGGTGAGGCTGGCTCCTCCAGGTCATACCCAAGCCATACAAAGACATACACTTAGAGCCCATTAGAAGAACGAATCCTTTCTTACTCTAGCCTAGAGACCGGAAGCAGATGATTTAGGGAGATGGGGCTCAGGCTTGAATGGGTTGTTTTCATTTAGCCAACAAACATTTATTGAGTGCCTTCTGTGTGCTGGAGATGGTGATACAAATGTGTCAGACAAGACAGGGAGCTGACAGGTGAGTGGGAGAGCAGGTCACTAAACCGCCATCAGCAGTGTGAGGTGTTTAATGAAGGAGGACCTAAGACCAGAGCTTTCAAGAGTGTTTAATAGAGGACCCTAGACTAGCATCCAGGGTTCCCAGAAGGATTCCTTGAAGAAGGGATGTTTGTGCTGAAATGGAAGAATTACACTTCCCATTCAGTCACACATTACAGTCCATCAGCAAATTCTTTTGGCTCTATGTTTGAAATGTATTCAGTATCTGACCTTTCCTCACCGCCTCCACTGCCACCACCATCATCACTCACCTAGACTTGCAGAGGCCTCCCTGTTTCCACCCTCACCCCTTCTGCCTGTTCTTCACACAACAGCCTAAAAAAATATGTACGAGATGATATTCTCTCTTAAAGTCCTTCAAGGGCAGGGTGTTGCCCTGAAGGTAAAGTTCAAATTCTTCATCCTGGCCTCTAAGGTTCCACATGATCTGGCTCCATATCACCATGGTGACCTCGTCAGCCAATCCTCCCCCTCATTCGCTTCGCTTCACTTCACACACACTGATCCCCTTGCTGTTCTTCCAACATGCCAGGCACTCTCTCATCTCAGGCCTTTACCCTGGCCAATCCCTTTTCCAGAGATTCATTTCCACCTTCTCGTCTCCTAGTTAACATTCACATCTCAAGGAGGCCCTCTGAGAGGGCTTTGCCTAGCCACTCCGCTTCCCCCACACCTGAGCATCAAGATATTCCTAGCCCATGCCACTGTTTGTCCATTATTATACTTATGTGTTTACTAGTTTAGTATCTATCTCCCCTATCCCAGTGGAAGACTCAGGATGGCAAAAGACTTCATTATTGAATACATATCTACCATCTCCTGAGGCGCTAGGGACAGGCAGTACACAAAATAAACAAAACTCCTGCCTTTGTGGAGATTACATTTTAGAGGAGGGAGACAGATAGTAAACAAGGAAAAAGCAAGTGATAAAGTGTGTTAGAAAGAGAAGCGCTGTGGAGAAACACTGAAGCAGGAGGGGAAGTAGCAGAAAGTGCAGTGGAGGGGACTCTTCAGTTTTAAACACGATGATCAAGGAAAGCCTTACTATCTGAGCAGGGATCTGAAGGAGGTGAGGGAGTGAGCTATGGAAACATCTGGGAGAAGATTGTCCTGGGCAGGAAGAAGAGCTAGCGGAAACGTACTTGGTTTGATTGAGGAACAGGGAGAAGCCCAGTGTAGGAGAAGCAGTGAGTGAGGGGGAGAGCAGTAGGAGATAGGGGTCAAAGAGGGGATGGCGCAGGTCGTCAAGGGCCTTCTGGGGCACGGGGAGGACTTTGGCTTTTACCCTGAGTGAGCTGGGAGCCAGGAGAAGTTTTTGAGTAGAGAAGGGACGTGACCTGATTTGAGTTTTAACCAGTGTCTGGGCTGCTGTGCAGAGAAAGGACTGTTGGGGGAGCAAGGGCAGAAGCTGGGAGGCCAGCTGAGTGCAATAGCCCAGGCGAGAGGTTATGGTAGCAGCAGTGGGGGTGATAGGAGAGGGCCAGGCTCTGCATATATCATGAGAACGGAGACCAACAGGCGCCAGGGATGACTCCAAAGTTTCATGCATCAGCAGCTGTGGAAGGGCAGATGGGGAAGATGTGCAGAAGCAGATGTGGTGCTCACCAGTGTCATATATATATATATATCTGTATCTATATCTGTATTTGTATCTCTGTCAACCCAGCTTCCCTGAAGGCCCTGAGCGGCTCCATGCCATCAAGGAGCAGCTGATCCAGGAGGGCCTCCTGGATCGCTGTGTGTCCTTTCAGGTGAGTTCCCCAGCCGACATCCTGGGCAGAGGGAAGCAGCTGGTGGGACAGCCAGAGCCTTAGCCCTTTATTCCTTGTGTCTCCCCAGGCCCGATTCGCCGAAAAGGAGGAGCTGATGTTGGTTCACAGGTGAAGGCTTGGGGGCCTTGTAGGGATCGGGAGGAGGCTGCCCTGGGCCAACCAGGGCAGGCCAGATGCTTTGGGAAGGAATGTCATGGGCTCTGTGGTCTTGGGCAAGTCACTGAGCCTCTCTGAATCTCAGTGGCATTGCCTGTAACTTGGGGGCTAGTAAACATGAGCTCCTCAGGAGGGCTTGATATGTGTCAGGTGCTTAGAATGGTGCCTGACATATCATCAGTCTCTGATGAGCTCTTTTTGTTATTGTAATCTGATGTGTAAACAGATGATGGATATGTGGACAGAGTGATCAAGGGGTTCCCCCAGGGGGCTGAAGGAACCCAGAGTAAGAGGCCCGATGTGGTATGGCTCAAGGAAAGTTAGTGTGGCAGAGGGGGTATCTGAGCTGAGCTTTAAGAGGAGAAAAAGAATGAGTCCCGTGAAGCAGAAGGCTGAGGAAAGGGAGATGCAGACAGCTGGAACTGTCTGGTCAAAGACCTGGAGGTAGGATTGGATGTGGCCAGAGCAGAGGGCAAGGGTTGTTACTGGAAATGAGGCAGGCTGGGGAAGAAGCAGGGAAGGTATCCTACATCCCAGCTATTCCCTGGATTGACAGTTGAGGAGGCCTGACTTGTCCAGGGGTTTGGTGCGTGGAGGACTCAGCTGGGAAGGGGATAGGGCCCTGGCTCAGGGCCAGGGAGGGAGGCGGGCCCCTGAATCCCATCCCCCATCTATGTACCCAGTCTAGAATACATTGATCTGATGGAGACGACCCAGTACATGAATGAGGGGGAACTCCGTGTCCTAGCAGATACCTATGACTCAGTTTATCTGCATCCGGTATGGATGAGAACTGTGAGGGCAGAGGGTGGTGGCAATCCCGGGGTCCCCCATCCCCACATCCACCCCACCTTGGAGGGGGGCAGCTGAGTGGACAGGGCTGCTGTCTCCCTCACTCCCTCTCTGGCTCCCCACTGTCTCTCCAGAACTCGTACATCTGCGCCTGCCTGGCCTCAGGCTCCGTCCTCAGGCTGGTGGATGCAGTCCTGGGGGCTGAGATCCGGAATGGCATGGCGATAATCAGGTAGGACCCACTAGCATAAGGCTTTTTCACTTTACAAAAAATTCCTTTCTCAACTGTAACAGGTAATGGTATGGGAAGTATATTCACATGGTTCAAGAATCAAATGTTAAAAAAGGTTGGGGGTCAGGTACAAGTAAAAGTCCTCCCCACCCCCGTCTCCAGACACCTGAATCCTCTCCTGGAGGCAATTGCTGTCACCAACGGCTCTTGTGTCCTCCCAGAAATAGTCTGTGCCATTCATGGAATAAATACCATATTTTGTTGATTCTAAGATGTATATTGTTTCCATATTTGAAACATCTTGAAATCCAGATGCATCCTATAAACAATGGTGTCTCAGAATTCCTTTGGCAACATTTTCTGCTTTGTTATTGGCACGTAAAATCACAGTACATCTTCTCATCACTGGCATCCCAGAAGTGATGAAATGCAGAAGACGTAGCTTTTCTCCTACCTCCCCGTTTTTAGCCACAAATTATGGTAGCACTCGACACACTCCCTGTTTCATGCGTTTTTCACTTATATATCTTGGAAAGCTTTTCTCTTAACAGTGTATAGCCTAGACCCATGTAGAACGCCATTATACAAATGCACAGTAAGTTAACCTGCCTGCTACCACTGGGCATTTTGGTTCTCTCCAATCATTTGCTGTTTCCAAAAAATGCTGCACCAAATATCATCCATTTATTTATTTTTTTTTATTATTTTTTTTTTTTTGCTGTACGCGGGCCTCTCACTGTTGTGGCCTCTCCCGTTGCGGAGCACAGGCTCCGGACGCGCAGGCTCAGCGGCTATGGCTCACAGGCTCAGCCACTCCGCGGCATGTGGGATCCTCCCGGACTGGGGCACGAACCCACGTCCCCTGCATCAGCAGGCGGACTCTCAACCACTGCGCCACCAGGGAAGCCCTATCATCCATTTATAAACATGTTATTTCACCCTTTTTGTTATATAGGTTGTGGACTAAGTCCCCAGGAGCAGAAGGACTTGGTATGAGGGTGTATGCATTGATAATTTTAATGAGCATTATCAAATTTCCTTCAGAGAGAGAAGAGTAGACTGGGGGTGAGGATCTGAGGGACCCAATTACTCAGTTCCTGGCAGATGTGCAGGCATCGGCACTGGGGGAGTTGGTGGTCCATGATTAGAGAGCAGGGAAGAGTCCATCTCTGAAGAGTAGGACCCCTCACCACCATCAATCTGTGGCCTTCCCTGCCCTTCCCAGGCCTCCTGGACACCACGCCCAGCACAGTCTTATGGACGGGTATTGCATGTTCAACCACGTGGCTGTGGCTGCCCGCTATGCTCAACAGAAGCATGACATTCAGAGGTCAGCAGCAAGCAGCAGGGTGGGTGTAATGAGGGTGGCGCAGGGTTGGGTGTCTTGGTCTAGGCACTTCCCCCAGATGCTCCTTGATCTTCTTACATAGTGCCCCCCTCTCTCCCACTCACAGGGTCCTTATCGTGGATTGGGATGTGCACCATGGTCAAGGAACACAGTTCACCTTTGACCAAGACCCCAGGTATGCCCGGAGTACCACCCTAGATGCTAGACTCCCAGCCACCCGCCACCTTTACAGGCGCAGCCAGAAGGGGCCCAGGAGGGAAGGGGAAGCATTCACATTTGTTGGGCCTGCCCTGGCAACAGGCTCGGTACTGCCCTCTGCGTGTCTGCTGTCTCTTAATTCCACTCTGAGGCAGGGACTGTTGGGTTCCCCATTTTACAGATCAGGGAGCTGAGGCTTACAGGTTAAGAGGTCATAGAAGAAGTTGAGGAGACGAGATTTGAGCCCACAAATGTTTGGAGATCTCATTCACCAGTTTATCCTGGAGCTGGAGTGAACCTCAAATTACTACTTTATGTTTTCCGATTATGACAATACTGCAAATTTTATTTCTTTAAAAAATTAAAGGGAGTTAGTTCCCTGGCATCCTAGTGGTTAGGATTCTGGCCTTTAACTGCCTCTGCCAGGGTTCAATCCCTGGTCGGGGAACTGCGATCCCGTAAGCCACATGGCATGGCCAAAAAACAAACAAAACAACTAAATATCGAAATGTCTAAAGCAGTGAGTCTCCTGTAATTCCTATCACCTCAAAAGTAACTGTTGATAGTTACAGAATTTTTCCTGTAGATGTATGAATATTCATCATTATCATTATTATTATTAACATACTACCACTACATTTTCTTCAACAACTTGCTTTTTGCATTTAACAGCATGGTGTGGACACCTCTCTGTGTTAGTGCCTCTGAAAAGCATCTCGTTCTTTATAAGAGCTGTACAGTGTTCCATTGTATGGCTATACCTTTGGTCATGTAACCCCAGGACGTTTATAGGTCTTCCCAGTCTTTGCTATACAGATAATTCTACAGTGAATAGTCTTGTAAACATATAATTTTATACTCCTCTGAGTATATCTGTAGGATGAATTTCCAATTCGTCAGAGGGTCACTGTGCTTGAAAGTCTAGAATCTAGTGCCAGACTTCCCTCCAGAAAGAGAACCACCTTACCCTTCCTGCAGAAAGTGATTGAGCCCATCCTTGTCAGTAGGGGACACTACTAAACAGTTGTTGTTTTATCCAGCCTTTTATTGAATTGACTGCATAAATTCCACTTTTTCCCATGGTTCCTGAGCTCCTGTGGCCCATTATCTAATCTAGGTTGGTTGTTCTCCAGACATTGCTTCATTATTTTCCACCATTCAGTGTTGCTGACAGATGTCTAGATGTCAGTCTGATTTTCTTTTTTTTATCTTTATTGGAGTATAATTGCTTTACAATGGTGTGTTATTTTCTGCTTTATAACAAAGTGAATCAGTTATACATATGTTCCCGTATCTCTTCCCTCTTGCGTCTCCCTCCCTCCCACCCTCCCTATCCCACCCCTCTAGGTGGTCACAAAGCACCGAGCTGATCTCCCTGTGCTATGCGGCTGCTTCCCACTAGCTATCTATTTTACGTTTGGTAGTGTATATATGTCCATGCCACCCTCTCGCTTTGTCACAGCTTACCCTTCCCCCTCCCCATATCCTCAAGTCCATTCTCTAGTAGGTCTGTGTCTTTATTCCCCTCTTACCCCTAGGTTCTTCATGACATTTTTTTCCTTAAATTCCATATATGTGTTAGCATACGGTATTTGTCTTTCTCTTTCTGACTTACTTCACTCTGTGTGACAGACTCTAGGTCCATCCACCTCATTACAAATAGCTCCATTTCGTTTCTTTTTATGGTTGAGTAATATTCCATTGTATATATGTGCCACATCTTCTTTATCCATTCATCCGATGATGGACACTTAGGTTGTTTCCATCTCCAGGCTATTGTGAATAGAGCTGCAATGAACATTTTTGTACATGACTCTTTTTGAATTATGGTTTTCTCAGGGTATACGCCCAGTAGTGAGATTGCTGGGTCATATGGTAGTGCTATTTGTAGTTTTTTAAGGAACCTCCATACTGTTCTCCATAGTGGCTGTACCAATTCACGTTCCCACCAGCAGTGCAAGAGTGTTCCCTTTTCTCCACACCCTCTCCAGCATTTATTGTTTCGGGATTTTCTGATGATGGCCATTCTGACTGGTGTGAGATGATATCTCATTGTAGTTTTGATTTGCATTTCTCTAATGATTAATGATGTTGAGCATTCTTTCATGTGTTTGTTGGCAGTCTGTATATCTTCTTTGGAGAAATGTCTGTTTAGGTCTTCTGCCCATTTTTGGATTGGGTTGTTTGTTTGTTTTTTGTTATTGAGCTGCATTTTCCTCTCTGGAAGGTTTTAGGTTCTTCTCATTATCCCTGGCGTTGTGAATTTTCACCCTGCCCCTCATTCTGCTTACCAGTGGTAGATATTTTATATCTGAAGACTCATGCCTTTCTTAGATCCTCAGAAGTTTTCTTCTATTAGATTGTTGATGATTTCTTCTACTGTGTCCTCTCTGGTCTCTCTGTTAATCAGATGTTAGACATCCTGGGTTGATCCTCTGTGTCTCTTATTTTTTATCTCATGTCTTCTGTCTCTTTTTTCCTTTTGCTCAGTGTCCTGGGAGATTTCCTCAACTTTACCTTCCATTCCTTCTTTTAAGCTTCAAGAGCACTTTCTTCCTCTCTGTGTTTATGCTCTACTAAGCTTTAGTTTAGTTGTTTTCCTTGTCTTCATAATAGTATTTTAAGGGCTATCCAATTTGTCTCCAGCCAGGACCCTCCTGATGGAGTTAAGAGATTGAGAGGTGGGGAGCTGGGAGATTGAAGGTCATGATTAGATTTTTTTTATTTATACATTCTTATTCATAAAGAAGAATGCATTGAATATATTCACAATTCTTCATATCTATGCACATAGTCATATAGCCACAAAATAACACAGCTATTGCCTCCAATGCACTTTTAAAACAAAAAGGAATGATTAATGATATTAAGGAATTCTTGTTATTATGCCTAAGAAAATTAACAAGAATTCATTTAGTAAACTAAAGCTTAGTAGTTAAAAGGAACAAGTAAATTTAGTGAGTTGGTTATGCAGTGAATTGGCTATTCAGAATTGATTTTGTGAGCGTTGACCTGGATCTGTGCTTGACTTCTCCAGAAGGGAAACCTCAGATTGTCTTGGGTGACTTCCCAACCTGTTCAGCATTGGAGAGGGCCTGCTGGGGCCCCTGGAGCCTCAGACTACTTTCCAGAGAGGTGTTGAAGTCTCTAATTGTCTGACATCCTTTCTCCCACTCTCTGTCTTCCTGGGTTGATACTTGTTTAAAATTCCTTTACTATCTTTTGACTCTAGGATTGTAGGAGAATGAGGAGGTAAACCTGTGCTATCAGTCCACCATTCTTTTTTTTTTTTTGAAGAAGAAGATGTTGGGGGTAGGAGTTTAGTAATTTATTTATTTATTTTTGCTGTGTTGGGTCTTCGTTTCTGTCCGAGGGCTTTCTCTAGTTGTGGCAAGCGGGGGCCACTCTTCATCGCGGTGCGCGGGCCTCTCACCGTCGCGGCCTCTCTTGTTGCGGAGCACAGGCTCCAGACGCGCAGGCCCAGTAGTTGTGGCTCACGGGCCTAGTTGCTCCGCGGCATATGGGATCCTCCCAGACCAGGGCTCGAACCCGTGTCCCCTGCATTAGCAGGCAGATTCTCAACCACTGTGCCACCAGGGAAGCCCAGTCCACCATTCTTTTACTGGAAGTCGGTTGAACTTATTTTAAAATCTCCTTCTATTTGCTTTATAAACTTAATTTCCTTGTGTGTTAGTTCTTCTCTTTGTTGACTTTGGTGGCTCTATGTGGGGTGGACTTTCTTCAGATCTTTTCTTTATTCCTATCTTTCCCGATGATAATATTTATGTTCTACTGTATGTTTATCTGTTAGAGTCAAAAGTAAAACAGTCATCCCCCATCTCCTCAAGACCAGAGCTTTCACATGGTCTTTATTCCCCAATTCCAAAAATCCTTGTATACCAATTGCATTTAATTTCACAACTGTATTATCAACATTTATTAAAATGTGACTGTTAAGTTTGTCTAGATTTATTGCTTACCACTGTTTCTTGCATTTCCCTAAAAAAGGAAAAAAATGCTGCCTTAAGTCCTTTCTGGAACAAGGCAGGGAGTGGATGAACAGATGGATGGAAGGATGGATGAGAGATATTCATTTTGATCGCCTCAGTCAGAATCAAGCCCTCCTACTTGGCTTACTATCAGAACATATACCATTGTGTCTTTTCAGTATCTGTTCTGTGTCAGCCCCCCTCACTGCTCTGAGTGCTCAGTTTCTCACCTAGAAAATAGAAGAAATAGTAGAGGTAGCCTGTAAGGTACTGGAGACAAGGAATTGCCCCCTCACTGGCCTCATGGAGCCCCAGCCAGCATCCCCACTCCAGCTCCACATACAGAACCGAGTCCCACCCCTCCTAACCCCTAGGCCCCGAGTCTCCCCACTTCCTTCAGGGAAAATACTAAGCTCCCTAGCCTTGCCTGGTGTTCTTTTCAGCCTTAGCTGGCTCCTGCCAGCTAAGAGTCTCATGCCTCTGTGGACCTCCAGTGTCACAGGGTTTGTCCTGCTGGTGGGTGGGCAGGCATGATCTAGAGTCCCCCACGGGGTCAGGAGCCCTAGGGGGTGGGATAGACTTGATAGCTCTCAGGGTCTCAGAGCTAGAACTGGGTGGGCACTGAGCGGGGCAGCAGTGTTTGCTGAGGGAGCAATTTCAGTAAGAGAGCAAATGAATGAGTGAGTGAGGTAATGGATGAATAAATGGAAGAATTAATGGATGAGAGGCTGAAGAAGCCGGCAACTGAATGGAAGAATGAATGAATATATGAATTAAAGAATTCATGGGGAAATTAATGAGAGAATGAATGAATGGTTGAGTCAACTGTGGTAGCTGTGGGTTGGGGGTTTCTGGGGGGACTGATTCCTCAGCCCCCACCTCTTTTTTTTCTCTGCCTCTAGCGTCCTCTATTTCTCCATCCACCGCTACGAGCAGGGTCGGTTCTGGCCCCACCTTACAGCCTCCAACTGGTCCACCACAGGTTTTGGCCAAGGCCAGGGATACACCATCAATGTGCCTTGGAACCAGGTCAGTATCTTCCCACCCTTTGCCCCCGAAATGAGGCCCACCCCTGCCCTTCAGGGCAGATGGCAGGATGTCCCCATCATGCCTCCCTGTCTGCAGGTGGGGATGCGAGATGCCGACTACATCGCCGCTTTCCTGCACGTCCTGCTGCCGGTTTCCCTTGAGGTCCTGGGGGTCTGGGGTGTGTTGGGGCAGAGGCGATGTTGAGGGAAGGGCTGTGAGGGCAGGTGGCCTCATGTAGTTCCTTCCCTCTCAGTTCCAGCCCCAGCTGGTCCTGGTAGCTGCTGGATTTGATGCCCTCCAAGGGGACCCCAAGGTAAGGCAGGTGCACTGGGATGGCAGGAGGGCAGAAGGGGGCTGCACGGAGCAGGGCTGACCCTCCACGTCCCTCCAGGGCGAGATGGCCGCCACTCCGGCAGGGTTCGCCCAGCTAACCCACCTGCTCATGGGTCTGGCAGGAGGCAAGCTGATCCTCTCACTGGAGGTGAGTGACTCACTTCGTCTCTCGGTCCGTGGATCCTGAAAGACGTAAGAACAACTTTCAGTCCTGTCCCAGCAGTTCCACTTACTAGCTGGACAACCTCTCCTAAGTCACTCAGCTTCCCTGTGCCTCTGCTTTCCTTATGTAAAATGGGCACTATAATTGTAGTAATCACCCCATAATACTGTCCAGCACGTGAAATGAAGTCAGCCTTCAAATGCCCTGTTGCTTGACAACACCCTACTCGTCTCTGGTAACATCTGGCTCTTTCCTGCTGTCCCTCATGTGAACTCCTTCTCCCAGGGTGGCTACAATCTCCGCTCCCTGGCTGAGGGCGTCAGTGCCTCGCTCCACACCCTTCTGGGAGACCCTTGCCCCGTGCTGGAGTTCCCTGGCGCCCCTTGCCCGAGGTGAGCCCACGTGGAGGAGGGGAGAAGTAGGCCCCTCATTGCCCACTCAGGGGCCAGTTGGTCACATTTTCCTCTCCCTTGCCCTCCAGTGCCCAGGCGTCGATCTCCTGTGCTCTGGAAGCCCTTGAGCCCTTCTGGGAGGTCTTTGTGAGATCAGGTAGTTGGCAGGGAGTGCGCTGGGTGGGGGGTTGGGCAGGGGAGGAGCTGTGGGAGGAGACTCTTCCAGACCCCACTCTGACTTTCCTCGCCGCCTTGATGGGGGAGGGTCAGGCCCTCTCTCTCACTGGGCCCTTGTTTCAGGCCTCCCACCCCTTTTTAGGTTTGGGTAAACTGAGTTCCAGAGTATTAAGGGGATCCAGGGTGGGGGAGTAGGGTGAACGTGGCCTCCCCATGCAGCTGAGACCCTGGAGGAGGAGGACACTGTGGAGGGGGACGACGTGGAGGAGAAGGAGAAGGAGGGACCGTGGCAGCCCCCTGAGCTCCCAGTCCTGACGTGGCCGGTGCTGCAGGCTCGCACAGGGCTGGTCTATGACCCACAGATGATGGATCACTACAACTTGTGGGACAAGTATGCAGTCGAGAGAGCCGGGCTAAGTGGGAGGAGGGGAGGGAGCCCCCACTTCAAGCGCACTAAGCCCTGCTTCCGATTCCCCCACTCCTAGCCACCACCCCGAGACGCCTCAGCGCATCAAGCGTATCATGCACCACCTGGAGGAGCTGGGTCTTGCCAGGCGCTGTCTCGCCCTACCGGCACGTCCAGCCACGGACGCTGAGCTGCTCGCCTGCCACAGGTCAGACCCCTGTGGCCGGGTTGGGATGGGGCCTCAGAGCACGCAAGCCACCCTGGGGGCTGGAGTCTGGGCTTGCCTCTGTTACATGGAGCTGCTGAGAGACACAGGAGAGGACGTGGAGGAGACAGTCCCCTGGGTGTCCCCCTGAGTGCCCCCTCTGTGCCTCCAGTGCTGAGCACGTGGATCGTCTGCGGGCCACGGAGAAGATGAAGACCCGGGAGCTGCACCGCGAGGGCGACAGCTATGACTCCATCTACATCTGCCCCAGCACCTTCACCTGTGCGCAGCTGGCTGCTGGCGCCGCCTGCCGCCTGGTGGAGGCCGTGCTGGCGGGAGAGGTGCCTGCACTTCGGGGAGGGGACCTTGGGCTCCAGGAGAGGAAGTCCTGGGGGTGGAGGGTGGGGAAAGAGGCGGCTCTGAGAGGTGGGCCAGGCCTGAGGAAAGGAGGCGTGCAATGGGAGGAGATCCCAGCTCACCAGAGGCCTGGCTGCTGGGGAAGTGCACCCAGCGGGATGGGGGCTACAGGCGTGGGGGCCCCTAGCAGCTGGTGGAATAGTAGAGGGACAGGAGAGATGGAAGAGGAGAGGAAAGGGAAGGGGAAGCGGGGAGGGTGGGTGGTCTAATCTTTGTTCCCTGCCCCTCCCCCAGGTTTTGAATGGCATTGCTGTGGTACGTCCCCCCGGCCACCATGCAGAGCGGGATGCCGCTTGCGGTTTCTGCTTTTTCAACTCTGTGGCTGTGGCTGCTCGCCATGCCCAGGCCGTCAGTGGGCGTGCGCTGCGGTGAGGGCTCCCTGCCCCCACTGCCTGGTGCTTATGCAGCAGGCCCCATAGTGCAGCCCCCAAAGTTACCCTGAACCACCCAAGGGTCCAACTGCCCAGCACTTCCAGAAAAGGACCAAGGATCTAGCCTCTCAGTGCTTACCCAGATAGTATCCCCAGATTGCGGCACCCAGGTGCTTATAAAACAGAATCCAAGGTCCCCTTCCCCAGAATTTCTGGCCCCTGATGACTATCCCAACAGAACTCAGGGTCTGGCCTCTGGTGCTTCCTTCAAAAGACCCACGATCTAGCCCCTGGCACTTACCCACACAAGGCCCAGGATCTGGCCCTGAGCACTTACTCGGGCCCACAGTGAAGCCCTTAGGACTCTGATAGGACCCACAGGCCTGCCACCCAGTGCTCTCCCCAGGGACCCAGGGTCCCCCCATCTGCAATAAATGCCCCTGCATACAGACTCCAGGGGTCTAGTCCCTGCCCTCCCCCAGGGGGCAAGTGTCCCAGGGTAACTGAGAAGCTGTCCCCTCCCTCCTCAGGATCCTGATCGTGGACTGGGACGTCCATCATGGTAATGGAACTCAGCACATATTTGAGGAGGACCCCAGGTGAGGGGCTGTGGCAGGGGGTGGGGTGTGGTCAGGGAGGTGGGCGGGCCATGCCTCATGGGTGCCTCGCTAACCAGGCACATCCCTCCTTCCCACCATGTTCCTGCAGCGTGCTGTACATTTCTCTGCACCGCTATGATCGTGGCACCTTCTTTCCTATGGGCGACGAGGGTGCCAGCAGCCAGATAGGTCAGGCTGCAGGCACGGGCTTCACCGTCAACGTGGCCTGGAATGGGCCCCGCTTGGGTGATGCCGACTACCTGGCTGCCTGGCATCGTCTGGTGCTTCCTATTGCCTATGAGGTATGATTTAGGACGCACGTGACAAGACTGTGGGTGGCAGCAGGCGTGCATGTGTCCGACGTCTCAGTGACTGATCCTGTGAGAGGACCTGCAGGTGGCTGCTGTGATGGCTTTGGGGGAGGGGATGTGACTCTGATGGCCTTTGGTTATGTTTGTACAGTGGCTGTATGTGACTGCCTTCTGTGTGTAACTGTGAGGACTTGGGAGTGTGCGGGGGTGGTCTTGCCTGGGGGTGTGCCTGGCTGTGTACCTGTCCTGTGTGTACACCATCACTAGTGCCTACCTGTGTGTGATGGTGGCCCCATGTGACTGCCATCTCTGTGGAACTGCACGTGCCAGGTGGGGAGGGGTTCGAGCACGTGTGAAACTCTGCGCAGGGAGCTATTTGTCACTACCGCTGCTCTGTGTGATGGGTGTGATGTTGTACGTCATTGCACATTGCTCTCTCTGACAGCCAGCGTGTGACTTTCTGCATGTGGAAGGCTGTGTGTGACAGTCATCTCTCTCTCCTATGGCCTATATACATTTCCCTGACTCTGTGTGAGTGGCTGTAGGTAACTGCCTCCTCCGTGTGTAAACTGTGTGTATGTGTGGCAAATCATGTGTACATGACTAACTCTGAGGGTGGATGAACGTGAGTGCCATCTCTGTGACCTCTGTGCAGACATGCGTGTTCAGATGTGTATGTGTGTCTGTGCACAGTTGGCTGTGACTATCTCTGTGCGTGTGTAACTCTATGAAATAATGTGTGTGTGACCATGTGCAAGCGACCACCTCCTGTGGGTGCAACAGCACATGTGACTATTGTGACTGTGGTGGTGGCATGTGTATGATTGTGTTTGTGCAGGGGTAGCTGTGGATTACTGTTCCCTCTGAGAAACTGTGTGTGTGTGTGTGTGTGTGTGACTAGTACCATGTATAGTCTGGTCTGTGTGAGGCTGTCTGATTGTGTGTGGGTGTATGTGACTGTATGTGACCATCTTCTGTGTGTGGCACTTGGGTTGTCATCTTCTGTGATGGAAACGTGTGCACCTCTCTTTGGTGCCATGTGTATAAAACCCTGTGTTGTGCCCATGTGTCCCATGTCTGACCCAGGGAGGGGAGTGTGTGCCTCTTGGTCTCACCCTTGGGTGTGTATATGAGGACATATCTCTCCGTCTCATGTCACTGTCTCTTGACATGAGTCTCCACACCTCACAACTCTGCTTCATGCCCCTGTCCGTCTGTTTCTCACATCTCCATATCTCTGTGTCTCGGGTCTCTAAATCTGTGTGTGATGTATCCACGTCTCTGAATCTCTCTTGTGTCTCCATGTCCTCCCCTCCCTATTTTCAGGGCTCCGGTCTTGCGTCTCGATCTCTCTGACTTGCATTGCCGTGTCTTCGTTTGTCCTTGTCTGTGTCTCTGGGTCTCCCTGAACTGCTGCCTCCCCACGCCCCCACCCTCATGCTCACGTGTCTCTTCTCTCCCTGCCTCAGTTTAACCCGGAACTGGTGCTGGTCTCAGCTGGCTTCGATGCTGCCCTGGGGGACCCACTGGGCAGCTGCCAGGTGTCGCCTGAGGGCTATGCCCACCTCACCCACCTGCTGATGGGCCTGGCCAATGGCCGCATTATCCTTATCCTAGAGGTAGCTGTCTCGGTCCCTCTTCCTGTGGTGGGAGGGTGGTCGGGAAGACTTGGGTGTCCCCACCTGGGGTTGTGGGCACACACTGGGCATTAGTAATAACACCAGCATTAGCAACTTTAATTGAGCACTCACTATGTGCAAGACACTCTTCTTGGCACTTTACGTGCATTATTAATGCATTTACTTAACAAAGTAGCCTTGTGAGGTAAGGTCTACTGACCTCATCATTTTCCTCTCTCAAGATCAGGGAAACTGAGGTACAGAGAGCTGTGGTGACTAGCCGGAGGTCACACATTTAATAATGGCAGAGCCAGGCCTTGAACCCAGGCAGCTTGGCTCCAGTCTTTGCTTTTTACCTCTACTTGAACTACCTCCAACAAAATCCTGAGACAAAGGAAATTCACTGACCTTTTGTAAAGCACTCAGTGCCCCCACCCCGTGTGCCTCAGTTTCCTTGTGTGTAAGGTGTGGCTGGCTAATCGTGGAGGGGTGCCTGGCACATGGTAAGCCCTGTACAAGAGCTGTGGCTTCTTATGGTTATGCGTTGTTCGTACACGAATTTAACCCACTCAGCAACCTTCTGTGCTGTCATTTGTACTCCTTCACAGATGAGGACAATAAGTCACAGAGAGATTAATTGGCTGGTAAGATGTCCCACTGTGTGCCCAGGCCTGCCTGTGGCGGAGCAGGGTGGTGGACTGTTTCCTCAGGTAGCCCAGGTTCCACCCTCAGTGCCGCCTCTTACCAGCTGTTAAGACCTCAGACAAGTCATCTAACCACTGTGAGCCGCAGTTACTTTATCTGGAAAAAGAGCAGAGACTGGGGTTCCTGTAGAGTGTGAGAAAAGAGGGTTCCCGTACCAGGTCAGGATAGAGATTCACGTAGAGAGAAAGACCAGTTGTTCCTGTACCAGGGCAGGGCCGGGCCTTCTGTGTGGGTGGGGCCAGAGGTTCCCATACTATGAAGGCAGGTTCCCGCACCGATTCCGCACATGTGGTTGTGAGGACTCAGTGCTTAGAATAGGGTCTAGCACACAGCAAGCACTTAGTGAACGTCAGCGCTTACTAATGTTGCCATCAGTACTGTCATTCTTGTGGTTATTATTATCTTGCACTTTACGTCACAATTCTATCCCCCTCAACGACCACCTCACACAGTGGGTGCTGTCCATCTGACAGATGTGGGTTCTACTTACTTGTCCCCAGTACCTACCCTCCAGACTTGCAGGACCCCAAGGGGAGATTGGGAGGCAGGACATCTCATCTCCCAAATTCCCTGAGGAACCCCCCATCATACCTTTCCCTCCTCTTTTCCTTAACAAAGGGTGGTTATAACCTGACATCCATCTCGGAGTCCATGGCCGCCTGCACCCACTCCCTCCTTGGGGACCCGCCACCCCTGCTGACCCTGCTGCGGCCCCCACTGTCAGGGGCCCTGGCCTCGATCACCGAGACCATCCAAGTCCATCGCAGATACTGGTGCAGTTTGCGGGTCACAAGTGAGTGGGTGAGGGGAACTGCGGGCAGTGGGGGCTCAGGGGAGGGCAGGGATTAGAGGCAGGAGAAGGGGTAGCACCCTCACTCAAGGATCTCCCTTCCATGGTTCCAGAGGTCAAAGATAAAGAGGGACCCTCCAGTTCTAAGTTGATCACCAAGAAGGCACCACAGCCAGCCAATCCTGGGTCAGCCAAGGGGATGACCATGCCAGAAGGGAACATTCTGGAGACAGGCACGGGGAAGGCCACCTCAGCAACATCTGTGAAAGAGTCCACTCCAGGCCAGACTACATCAGAGACAGCTGTGATGGAGTTCACTCAGGACCAGTCATCAGAGACAGCCATGGGAGGAGCTGCTGCGCTGAACCAGGCCACCTCAGAGGCAGCCACAGGGGATGTCACGCTGGACCAGACCACCTCGGAGGAGGCTGTGGGGGGAGCTGAGCTGATCCAAACCCCTCCAGCCTCATGCACTGACAATCAGACTCCTCCAGCGTCACCCATGCAAGGAGCCACAACCCAGATATCCCCCAGTAAGCTGACTGGAAATCTCAGGACCTTGGAACTAGACAAGGCACAGGTAAGGCCCACCACACCCAGGTAGGGGAAAGAAGGGACAAGAATCAGGCCTCCCGGATACATCTCTTATCTCTGTGTGTATAGGAACCCCCAGAAGAGGAGGAGCTACTAGGAGAGGCAGCTGGAGGTCAGGACATGAAAGAGTCAGTACTGATGCAGGTCACTGGAGACCATGCTGACACTGACCAAGTGAGCTCTGGGAGAGGCTAGAACAGTGGCTTCCTTCTCATGCCCGTTTGTGCCTCCACGTAGGAGCATGGGCTATAGGAACATATAATGGGAAGCTGGAGTCCCTACCTTACTCAGTTTCACCCACCCCCAGGCCATGTTTTATCCTGTAACACCACTGCCCTGGTGTCCCCATTTGGTGGCAGTATGCCCCGTACCTGAAGCAGGCCTGGATGTGACCCAACCTTGTCAGGACTGTGGAGCACTCCAGGAGAACTGGGTGTGTCTGTCTTGCTACCAGGTATGCAGCCGAGGAAAGGGATAGGGTGGAGGTTGGGCCAGGAGCAAACCACAGGTGGGTGCTGATTCCCCACCCAATGCTCACTCCCCAACCTCAGGTCTACTGCAGTCGTTACATCAATGCCCATATGCTCCAACACCATGAAGGCTCGGGGCACCCGCTGGTACTCAGCTACGCCGACCTGTCTACCTGGTGTTACCACTGTCAAGACTACGTTCACCACGAGGTGGGCCCTGGGCAGACCCTCTAATGTGTGCACGCTCACTCACACTCCCCCCCCCACCTTTTGTGATTGCATAAGGGGCTAATGGAGACCCTTCTGCATGTGGGATAGGCCAAGAGACAGGGCGGTTGAGGGCTGGAGTGGGGGTAGCCTCCTGGCTGAGGTGGAGGGATGCTCACTCTTACCTCCCCTCTCTTGCCTCCTCCTCAGGCTCTCCTAGCTGTGAAGAACATCGCCCAGCAGAACAAGTTTGGGGAGAACACGCCCCACTCACACTAAATCCCAGAGTGTGCTCCTCTTCACCTTCTGAGACCCAAGATAGACCAGCCTTAGTTCATCCCAAGCTATACCTTTGATGAGGGGGTAGCCTCACTCCACCCCATCCTGAAGACCCTTTACAACTCCCCCAGGGTGCTGATTTAAGTGTATATATTTGTAAGAGGACTGTGATCAGTTACAGATCTCCCACTGCCTGCTCAAGGGACTCCATCTGCTCTGCCCCAGAAGGCAAGGGGAGCAGCTCAGTGACCCCAAGAGGGGGCTGATATAAAGATGATACTTTGGAGGGAAGGGGGATCAACTGGCAGGTATGGCGGGGTTGCATATGTAATAAAGTACAAGCTATTACAAAACTTGGAGAAAGCTTTTAATCTTGAGTGGGTAAAGAAGCCCACCTTCCTGGCCAACAGGGCTGATGAGTAAGGAAGGAATGAGGGTGTGGGTCTTTATCAGGTCAACCCCCTGCTCATCCAAAAACTAACTGGAAATAGAGCAAGCAGCTTGACTGGCTCCACAAGAGATTAAATGGTGGGAATCTGTGAGAAAATGAGCTCCTGCCTTAGAAATAGGAGCCTCACAGCCAGTCCCAGCTACACCCTGGGCTGGGAAGGCAAGAAAACTATCATGAAGTGTCTTCATTAGGCCTCAGTCTCCCCATCTGTCTTTGTCTTGATTGGGGGGTGGGGGGGTCCAGGTTTAACATACTTGGATTTGGTGGTCATGGGTAGCTTCCTGGGGGAAGGAGTGTCTACCACTGACCAAGGGTGGGGAATTGTGGGATAATTTTAGGGTTTTATTTCTCCCACATAATAAGAATTGCTTCGGCAACTCAAAGGAGTCTGGGTTGAGGTTTCCTGGACTTTTCTTCATGGCCACCCTCTGGTGGTTTCTTCCGAGACCACCCTCTGGTCATCACCCAAGATGACCACCAGAGACCCACCCAATCAAGAAGAGGAGAATGGGAAAGGGGAAGGGTCAGCTCAGTCATCCTCTTTGAAGGAGCATTGTGGTTGCCCCCGCCCCACAACTCCTGCTTACATTTTATGGGTCAGAATTGTGTCACATGACTGCCATAGCTGCAAGGGAGTCTACGAAATTGTGTAGCTTGGAACACATCCACCTCAAATCAGGTTCTCTCTGCCTTTACAAAATAACCCCTCCTCTGCAACTCTCTCCCTCCAGGACCGGACGCAACTCTCTCCCATGCTACCAAAAAGCCCGCTTGAGGCAGCACAAGCTCCAGGGCCTTAGGCCCTCACAAAACATTTGGCAAAGTGGACATTCAGGTCAAAAATCTGACACCCCCCCCACGCAGTAAAAACACGAAATCACGTCCCAGATGGGGATAAGGTAAGGAAGAGGTGCAGCGGGATGCACGGGGCACACAGCGGAGGTCAGCGCTCAGAGCGCACCCCAAGAAGACCTCCTTTGCGCACACTCGCCTGGCGGGCAGTGACCCAGCACTCACCCCGGGGCGGGGGACGGGTGAGCTGCTGAGGGGCCCGAGGGCGGCTGGCTGCGCATGCGCACTCCCTTCCCGCCCATTCCCCACCTCGCCCCATACCCCCCCGCTGGAACGAACATCTCCTTCCCTGTCAGTCCTGTCAGAGCAGCGGAGGGTTCGGGTCCCAGCGCCACCGGCCATCCTGGGACACAGGTGAGCCGGGCCGCCCAGGCGCACCCCCCCCCCACCGGCACCGACCTGAGAGGTCCTTCCACTTAGGGCTGTGGGGGTATGGCCGAGGTCGGGTATCGGGGACCCTCCCCTGTTTCCTCCCATCCTCAGGGGCCAGCAACCCCGGGCCGCCTTTGTGAGGACGGACCTGGGTGAGGGTGTGGGCGCCGAGCAGGGAGCCGGGAGCTGAGCGGGGAGGTCCAGGCCGAGCACGGGGTAACGGCTTCGGGGTGAAACTGGGGGTCCCCCCTCCCAGCCCCACGCTGGCCAGCCGCCCGGGCTTAGGGGATACGTGTACGGGGCCCGGGCCAGCCTGGAAGGGGGTGGGACTGCGCTTGGGGGGGCGCCCCCCGCTCCCCTCAGGTCAGGGAGGTGACACAAAGGAAGGGGTACGGGCGTGGGGGAGGGACCCCCGACAGTGCTCCACTGGCACTTGGCACTGCGGTGCTTCCATATTCCCGTGTCGCCCTGCCATGGGCTGTGTGACCTCGGGCCAGTCACCGCGGCTCACTTCCCCGAGCCTCACGGTTCCTTGACGAAGCGGCCATGGCGCCGCCAGCCTAGCGCCCCTCCAGGTGTCGGGAGGTCGGCCGGCCCTCTGCTGCCAGTGTCCGGTGCTCTCGGTGTCAGCCCCAGCGACCGCCCCGCCCGGAGCGAGGGCCCCCTCACCAGGCCCTGCCTCGGGAGACGGCACCCACCTCTCCAGTCGCCTGGACTCCCTCCCCTTTTTCCCAGTCCCTCAGCAAATCCTGTCAGGCCTGCCTTCGGAACTTCTCTGAATCCCACCCGGCTCATCCAGATCCCCCACTGGTGGCCCGCATTACTGCCCTGGCCTCCTCGCTGCCCCCCTCCCCTCAGCTCTGTCCTCTGCTTACATCTCCTCATCATGGCCCCCTTCTTCCTGGGCGAGCACATTCCACAACTCTTTTCAGGGATCCTCTCTGGGCTGAGGGCCCCACAGCTGGATCCCCACCTGGGACCTAGCCCCCCAACCCTGACCCCCGGATCCCAAATTCCACAGAACCCCCCTCCACCCCCACCCCCTGTGGATCCCTCAAACCCACCACCTGCCCCCCAGCTGCCACTGTCCCAGGGCTTCCTGGGACACTTGGGGCCGCAGCCATTATGATGCATTTCCTGAGGCCACACACCGAACCAAGACCAGGATGTGTATTGAATGGGTTAATGGTGACTTAGTATTAATAGTGAACGCTAATTGAGTACCTGCTGTGTGCCCATCCTCTTCTAACTACATGGTAATTTACTTGCTTATCTTGTTTATTGTCTCTTTGTCACTTTCAGAATCTAACCCTCCCAAGGGCAGGGACTCTATTTTGTTCTCAGCCATATCCCCGCCCCCCACCCCACCCCCCATCCCTGCACCCATCACAATGCCTGGCAGGCAGGAAGGTCCTCGAATTAATGAATGAAAATTAAATTATAATAGAAATACCTAACATTAACCAAGCACCTTCTGCCTGCTTATCACCTATTGCTGAAACATTTTTTACTGATTTATCTTTGTTGTTGTCTGTCTTCCTGACTAGAATGTCACGTTCATGAGGGCCAGGGGTTTCTTAATCTGTTTTTTCCCCACCTCTTTGTCCTTGCCCCACAGTAGGTTCTCAACAGCTGTATGTTGAATAAGTAATAAAGACTAAATTCCAATGACAATGGCTAACAGACCTCATCATTTGCTTACCTATTTGGTTTATTGTCTCCATCTTTTAAAACGTAAGCTCCTGGGGGCAGGAATGTTGCTTTGCACCAACTATGACTAGCAGTGTGCCAGGTTGGGGTCCAATGGTGACACAATCCGAAACCAAAACCGACGAAATCCCTGCCCTCCCTCCGGAATGGGGAGGGACTGCTAATGGGCAGGGGGTGTCTTTTCCGGGTGACTGGCAATGTTCTAAAATTAGACTATGGCGATGGTCACACAACTTCGTGAATGTACTAAAAAACATTGAATTGTACACTTTAGCTAGGTTAACTTTACGGTCTATAAATTAATTAAGCTGTTTTTAAAATCTCACAGCGTTTATGTGGTAAAAGGGAGTGAGAGAGAATAAACAACATAAGTAATGTATTATGGTATATTAGGTGATTAGCACACACTAGGCACTCAATAAATGTTGATTCGATGACACCCGGCTGTCCCCTTGCCCCTAAATGGTCTCACCTAACCTCCCAACCCCCCACCCCCATTGTCTTTCTTCTCTTTCCACCTGCAGGGCCTGCTATCCACATCTCTTCCCTGAGCTGCCCTCTTGGGGCCATGGCGCTGCCAACAAAGCCTAGCATGATTGATCTGGGCCTGGGCACCTGGAGCCCTAGCTCCCAGGAGCAGAGCCACAGGGCTCGGGCACCCTCCAGGGGTGTTGGCAAGCAGCTGCCTGAGTACAAGGCCGTGGTCGTGGGCGCGAGTGGCGTGGGAAAGAGCGCGCTGACCATCCAGCTGAACCACCAGTGCTTCGTGGAAGACCACGACCCCACCATCCAGGATTCCTACTGGAAGGAGATGGCCCTGGACCACGGAGGCTGCATTCTGAATGTGCTGGACACGGCGGGGCAGGCCACTCATCGGGCCCTGCGTGACCAGTGTGTGGCGATTGGGGATGGTGTGCTGGGTGTCTTCGCCCTGGATGACCCCTCGTCTCTAGCCCAGCTGCAGCAGATGCGGGCCACCTGGGGCCCACACCACACCCAGCCCCTCGTCCTTGTGGGCAACAAGTGTGACCTTGTGACCACCACCGGAGATGCTCGTGCTGCTGCTGCAGCCCTCGCAAAGAGCTGGGGGGCCCCTTTTGTGGAGACCTCAGCCAAGACACGCCAAGGTGTGGAGGAGGCCTTTTCCCTGCTCATCCATGAGATCCAAAGAGGCCGGGAGGCCATGGCAAAGGAGGCCATGGCAGGGCCAGGTGGGGATAAAGGCCGGCACCAGAAGGCCATGTGCCGCTGTGGCTGCTCTGTGGCCTGAAGTTCTTGGTCTAGAAAAGTGGACCCTCCCCCAGACCAGGGTGGTGGTTCCTTCACTTGAGACCTGCCCGCCCCCCCCCACCCCCCGACCCCAGCAACTAGCTGTGTGGGACACTGTCGGTGTACTGGGGATAGATGGACCCTTCTCCTGGGGATGTTTTCTTTTGGTGATGGGCTTTTTGGCAATGTGGGGCCGTAGCGTTGGTTATATGTTATGTCAAGTTGATTTTGTGCAAAATTAAATAGTGTTCTTAGGTTTCAAAGCTGCCTCCATGCCAAGTGTTATGTGGGTGGGAATGAGACTGGGGAGAATGTTACTTGAATTGTGAGAATTATTTCATTCAAGAAATGTGGGGGAGGGCTTCCCTGGTGGCGCAGTGGTTGAGAGTCCACCTGCTGATGCAGGGGACACGGGTTCGTGCCCCGGTCCGGGAAGATCCCACATGCCGCGGAGCGACTGGGCCTGTGAGCCATGGCCGCTGAGCCTGCGCGTCCGGAGCCTGTGCTTCGCAGCGGGAGAGGCCACAGCAGTGAGAGGCCCGCGTACCTCAAAAAGAAAAAAAAACAGAGGCAAGCAAGAGACTAAAAGCCCCTGCCCTTGTAGATATAACATAAGGCTATGTATTGAAGGCAGGCAAAGGAACAGAGTGACAGGGAGGTCAAGGAAAGCCTTACTGAGCAGGTGACATTTGGGTAAAAACTTGTGGATAACTAGGGGCAGAGGGAATAGCCAGTGCACAGGCCATGACCACAAACCAGTTACCACACCAACTCCCAGTACCTTCAGGGCTGGGATAAGAGTACAGATAGAATGGCTTCTATACTATATAACTAAACATTACATATCAAACTAACAAAATACATCCTAGCCTCCTACCTTGACTAATACACTTCCTCAAGGCCCAGAGAGTTCCAGGCCAGGAGGTGATGGTGTTGGGAGGGCTGGCCCCTGGCCGGCAGCCCACCACGTGTGCAAGTGGTCGTGCCAGCACCGCCCAAGCTCTACTCACATGCCTCACAAACAGCCACCCCTTGACCACCACTTGGTCCCCAGGAGGATGGACCCCCAGAAGATGCCGCTGAAAGTGGCTTCAAAGTCTTCTTGGCTCCCCATTCCCAAGCGAGGCCTAGAAACGGCACAAAATCCGGGTGGGCACTGCCATTGTCCATATGGGTATCTCTCCAGTGAGGAGAGGCAAAGACTGAGGCAGGGGTTGTCTCAAAAGTGCAGGATGGAGGGCAGGGGCCCCTTTCCCCTTGTCTGAGGGCAGCCGTCTCCACCCAGTCCACCGGCCCCCTAGACACTGCCACTCAAACAAGCACATAGTTGCTTCAGATCATATTTATTGTGGGGTCAGGGGTGGGGATCTTGGGGTTCCAGGGCAGCAACTGGCTGTCGGGGTGTCAGGGGCGAGGCGGTCCTGGGCCCCCGGAGTACGCGCAGGATCCAGGCGGTGCTCAGGGCAGGAGGCGGCGCGCTGATCCAGGCGGTGCTCAAGGCAGGAGGCGGCGCGCTGGGGGCTGGGGTGCGGGGGTCTCCAGACGCTTTACGCGCAGCAGGGCCCCCAGCACGCCCTCAGGGGGAACCTCAGGGCCCAGGTCCTGGTCAGCGGCTCGGCGGAGGCGACGCGGGGCAGCCACAGCTTCGGGGTCTGCGCTTCCCGCGAGGATCCGCCCCAACAAATACCTGCAGGGGAGCAGAGTGGAACGCAGTGAGGACGTGTCCGTGCGCCAACGCCCCGGCCCTAGGACCTGGACAGCGCCGCTACCCCTGACCGCCTGGGGACCTGGCAGCCGCCTCCCACCCAGGCATCCCACTGCTTCCAGGAGACGGATGTCTCCGCCTTCCATCCCTGAAACTATAGTTTCCCCGCCTCCCATTCGGACGAAGGAGGCCGGCCAGGCATCTCTGCCTCCACACCCTAGGTCCAGGACTAGAAAATTCCCTCCCAGGGTTCCAGGACCTAGGTGTTCGCACCTCCACCCCGTGAAGCAGGCCCCCGCCGCTCCTCGCCCTCCTCCTCCCGGGATGTAGGCGCCCGCCCCCGCCCCGACCACCCCTTGTGGGGGGGGACCTCAGCAGCTCCGGATCCAGGTCCGGCGTCTCGTCGCCGGCGTCCTCGGCATCTGGGCCCGTGGGGCCGTCGTCGTAGACTGGGGGCCGGGGTCTGAGTGCCGCGGCGGGGGCAGAGGCGGGAACAAGCTGGGCTGCGAGGGCGGCGGGGTCCAGGCGGGCTCGGAGCAGGGCTCGGGCGAGCTGCGCGGCTGGCGCGTCGGGGTCGTCCTCCAGGCCCAGCGCCGGGTCGTTGGTGCGGGGCGCGCCCCAGACGCGCAGCAGCTGCGCCAGGACGCGCGCTTGCTGATCCTCAGCCTCCTGCGCCTCGGCCCGCGCCCGCTCCTGCCTTTCGGCCTCCAGCAGGTGCGCCAGCGCCCGCGCCAGCTCCTGCACAGCCCCCGCCGCCTCTCCTCGAGTCGCTGCCCGCCGGAAGCGACGGGGAGTGCTGGCCTCAGCCTTGGGCGGAGAGGCTGCGCCCAGGCTGCGGGGCTCCTGCGGGAAGACAGGTGGGGAGCGAGAGGTCGTCAGCGTCCGTCAGGCCAGGGACCCCCAACCCGGGGGACTCCGTGGATCTCAAATATCCCTAGATGCCAACATGCCAACAAAGGCACCGTGGCCCCTCAAATATGAGTAGACACCCCTAAGGTCAATGGAGACCCCCAAATATCTCTGGACACTCTTAGGACCACCAAAGACCCCTAGATTCACCACCCCTAACGATTTCCTAGTGACTCAGAACTTGTCCCAGGGCTGCTGAAGACCAGGGTTTTTGTTTTGTTTTGTTTTGTTTGCGGTACGTGGGCCTCTCACTGTTGTGGCCTCTCCCGTCGCGGAGCACAGGCTCCGGACGTGCAGGCTCAGCGGCCATGGCTCACGGGCCCAGCCGCTCCGCGGCATGTGGGATCTTCCCGGACCGGGGCACGAACCCGTGTCCCCTGCATCGGCAGGCGGACTCTCAACCACTGCGCCACCGGGGAAGCCCAAGACCAGGTTTTTTGGTTTGTTTGTTTGTTTTTGTTTGTTTGTTTGTTTGTTTCATAGGAGTAGCGATGGTAGATATGACAGCTATGGATTTTTCTATATTGATGTTGTGGACAACAGGAACCTGTATTTGCATTTTATAGATTCCTACTGTCCACTTGTTTTACCCTAAAGGTAGCAGACTGTTCTGCACCTTGCTTTTTGGAATCTAGATCTAGATCAGTACCTTAAGAGCATCCTTTCTCTCTCTCTTCCTTCCTTTCTTCTGTATTGATTCTCTTTTGTATGGATGTATAATAGTTTATTTAACCAGCCCAATTGATGAACATTTAGGATGCTTCCAATCTTTTGCTATTCTCATAAATAATGTTGGGATGAATAACCGTGTCCATATATCATTTGGCATGTGTGCAAGTCTATCTGTAAAATAAATTACCCAATGACTAATTTTCAGTTCAGGCAGTTTTGAAACAATTTCAATAAGTTTAAAGAAATAAAAGACTATCAGAAGTATGAGAGAGGAACTAATGACCATTAAAATGACCACGAAGATTTGAAAAAGAAACATCTAGAACATCTAGAAAAATACTTTTAATGAAATCAAAAATTAAATGGGCAAGTTAAACCGCAGATTCGATTGCAGCGGAAGGAATAGGATTGAACAGAGCTTGGAAACAGACCCACACACACTGACACTTGCTACGACAGAGGGGACACTGCAGAGCAGTGGGGACAGGACCAACTCCTTCAATAAATTGTGCAGGAACAACAAGTGATCCAAATTTGGGAACAATGGAAAGGAAAAGACAAATAATTTTAACTACATTCAAATTAAGAATTTCTTTTTATCCCAAGACACCCTAAAAAGAACGAAAAGTAAAACCAGAGTGGGAGAAGATGCTTGTAGCACAAACAGTCAATAAAGGATTAATGTCCAATAAACAGAGAATGCCTAAAAAGCAGTAGGAGAAAAGCAAACTAATATAAAAATAGGCAAAATTGATGATCAAGTATTTCACAAAAGAGGAACCAAAAACAGTTACTAGGGCTTCCCTGGTGGCGCAGTGGTTGAGAATCTGACTGCCAATGCAGGGGACACGGGTTCGAGCCCTGGTCTGGGAAGATCCCACATGCTGTGGAGCAACTGGGCCCGTGAGCCACAACTACTGAGCCTGTGCGTCTGGAGCCTGTGCTCTGCAACAAGAGAGGCCGCGATAGTGAGAGGCCCACGCACCGCGATGAAGAGTGGCCCCCGCTCGCCACAACTACAGAAAGCCCTCGCACAGAAACGAAGACCCAACACAGCCATAAATAAATAAATAAATAAATAAATAAATAAATAAATTTTAAAGGAAAAAAAATACAAAAAAGTTACTAAACAAATGAAAAATAGTGAACCTCATTAGTAATCAGGAAAATGCAAATTAAAATACCAGTGAGATACACTATGCAGAATACGTCCAAAAGATTGCCAAAATTAAAGTCTGATAATGTCAAATGTTGACATGGATATAGAAAAAATGGAAGCTCTTATACATGGCTGCTGGGAACTCAATTGTTAAGATACCTTTGAGGAACAATTTGGCAATGTCTTAAAAGATGCACATATCCTATGCCACACTCCTGGGGTGTTACACCCCAGACTAGCTTTTGCACATATACTGCTGGACACAAGTGCATGAAGAACTACAGCAGCACTGTTTGTACTAACATAAAAGTGAAGGGAGGAAAAAAAAAGAAAGAAAAGCTGGAAACAACCCAAATGTTGTTGCTGACGTATTAAGAATGTATCTATAAACCATGATATACACATGGGATAAAATATTATGCAGCATGGGCTTCCCTGGTGGCGCAGTGGTTGAGAGTCCGCCTGCCAATTCAAGGGACACGGGTTCGTGACCCGGTCTGGGAAGATCCCACATGCCGCGGAGCAGCTGGGCCCGTGAGCCATGGCCGGTGAGCCTGCGCGTCCAGAGCCTGTGCTCTGCAATGGGAGAGGCCACAACAGTGAGAGGCCCGCGTACCGCAAAAAAAAAAAAAAAAAAAAAATTATGCAGCAATAAAAATAAATGAATTATAGCCACATACTTCAATGCGATGAATCTCACAACCAAGGTAGAGAAAAAAAAAAGCAAGTTACAGAATTCCACTGCAGACTGCCTGCGACTACCAGACACCCTGATGACTACCTAGTGACCCCTAGTGACTACCAGGAGCCACACACCCAGTATGATTCCATTTCTGTGAGGAAAAACTAGACAAGATATTGTTTAGCGATACATACATATGTGATAAGCTGCAAACAAAAGTAAGGGATCAATTAACAGAAAATACAGGATAATTATGGAGAAGAGGGGCTGCCTTAGGGAGAGGCACCCAGGGGCTTCTAACGATTGGTCATGCTCGATTTCTTAAGCTGAGTAATGGGTACACAAGAGGGTTATCATTATTACATTGTATATACATATGTTTAAATGTATTATGTCATATATAAAAAATATTTAATTAAGAAAAACACCATCCTTGACGCAGACAGCCTTGAACTCTTCATGAAGAGGATGTGCTCCAAGTACCCTTGATACCCACCACCCCTCAGACACCCCGGGGAATCACACACAATCATGGCCTCACACACACTCATTTGGACTGACAGGCCTTGAGACGTCACATATGCAACTCAACACTGCCACACCCACACGCAAGGAACTGCACATGTTCATGCACACCGATGCTCATGCGGTTACAATCGCCAAGCCATCCAGATGCAAGAACAAGCACCACCCTTAAAGACATAATGCAGCACAGAAAGAGACATCATGGCTCCTCTCCCCACAATGACACAGCTCCACAAAGAAGCAGGGAGGAACAGCCTCGTGAACACACATACAAAATCCTAGTCACTCAGTTCAACAGAACCAAAATGGGATATGCACTCAGGGATGCAGAGACCACTCTCTCCCAAACAAAAACAAGACCACACAGACACACAGAAAGACACGCCCATAAGTCACGCCATTGCCATAGAATTCACAAGCACACAGTGTCACTGAGAAAAGTCACACGCAGAAGCATCACACACTGCACACCCGGACCCACACTGGCACCTTTGTATGGATGCTCGGAAGCTCTTACATGAAAAGACACACACAGGGAGAGCACACCCTCACGTCCCTATCATCACATCATGCGCACACAAACCGATGCCCGCACCCCCTGCCTTAAAGCGCGCTAGTCCCATGGACAGAGCCACAGGCGGCGGGCGGGCCGAGCCCGGGCGGACCGGCAGAGTGCGGCGGCCCGACTAGCCCCGGACACTGCCACCCGCACACCCAAGAGACCAACCCCGGCATGGCCTGGGTGCAGACGGGCGGCTGGACCCCCGGCCACCCTGGCCGATCTCTCCGCACGTCCCGGGAGCAGGACCAGCGAGAAATGAGGAGCCAGAGGCCAGGCACCGACCCTCGCCGGTAGCATCCTCCACCCCACCCCCACCCCGCGCCCGACCCGGGTCGCACCTTTACCGGCCTTGCGCAGAGCGCGGGGGGCGGCTCGAGTAAGCCCAAAAGCAGCAGCACCAAAAGGCCGACGCCCCCGGCCCGCGGCCCGCGGAGCAGCGGCGACCCCGCCATGCTGCCCCAGCGAGCCGGGCTCCGGACGGGCTGACTGGCTGGCAAGTGCGCAGCGCCTGGGCTAGCGGACACGGATGCGGTGCTCTGCGGCTGCGCACGCCGGGGAACCCTGCCCACCCCCTCCCGCCACTCCACGCAGGTGCCGCCTAGGAGCTCCCGCAGCCCCTCCATCCCGCCCGTTGCCATGGAGATGCCCAAGGGGCAAGGTGGCGAGCTGGAGACTGCGATGGCGGTTGCCATGGCGGTCGGAGGGCAGTTGCCAGGGCAACAGACCTTGCTGTCGCCTCAGCAGACAGGCAGGAAAAATTGACGCAGTGGAGGGGAATGAGGGTCTGGTGTCGGCCTCTCCCTCCTTGGGGAGGAGATATATGACTTTGTTCATTGGATAAACAGTTACGGATGCCCTATGGACCAGGGCCTTTACAGGGTGATGGGTTCATTCCAGGTGATGTGACCATACATAGGTCAGTTCACCATTCTAATGTGCAGCCCCTTACCTGCATAAAAGGGTTACTGGTAACTGCTTCCCAGAGTGGCTTTGAAGGTTTAATGACATTCAGCAGGAGCTCAATAAAAGTTCCTTTCTATCCTCTCCTTGTCTGTTTGCCAGTATCTTCATCTCTCCATGGCTTTGTGTTTCTCTTTCTGACCCTATGTGTCCATAGCTCTCTCTGTCTTCCCCTCCCATCTGTCTCTCCCTGCCTCTGATTCTTTCTCTCCCTTCATCTCCACAACACTCCTCCCGTCTGTCTTTATTTTGTTCTCTGTATCTACTTGTTTTTCCATAGATATATAGATAGATACACTGATAGATTTTACTCATATATTGTTCCAAAAGGATTTCAAGCATCAAAAGGATTCAAAGGATTTCTTTGCATTCTTTCATCAAAGGAAACAAAACTTTGGTAAAATTTGTGTATCCATAGGGGGTAAAATGTTAGGAAGGGCATGTCAGTGGTATGGCAGGGCATGTCACTGGGGGCAGGGAGAGATAACTGATGGTTTGTCACGTTCTCCTTTACACTTTTCTCAGTTGTCTGGGGAAGAAAGATTCAATGAATAGGTATTACTATTATAATCAGATAAAAAATAAAGATATTTTCATTTTGGTTGGAATTAAAGTATGGTAACATGACATAAATCAAAAGTGAGGAAAAGAAAGATCCATTTACGTTGTGAATATATCTAATCCATTTATTCTAACTGCCTCTCTCTCCTCAGTATTACAAACAACTTTACAATGAAAATCCTTATACACATCCCCTTTGGACCTGAAGAGTATATACCCAGGGATGATGTAATGGACATGCAATTAAGATGACTCCCATGATCCCTGCCTTCTGATGTTCACATCCTTGGGTAATCCTCTCCCTTCGAGTGTGTGTGTGTGTCCAACGGTGACCAGATGTACATGATTACATGTAGATAATTATGTTAAAAATGAGGTTGAAATGATCAACTTGTGAGGCAACTCCCACTCCCTTGCTGGCTTTGATGAAACAAGTGGCCACTTTGGGGAACCTCACATGGTAAGAAACAGAGGGTGGCCTTTAGGAGCCTAGGGTGGCCTTCAGCTGACTGCCAGCAAGAAATTGAAGCCTTCAGTCCTATGACTTCAATGAATTGAATTCTGCCAACAACCTGAGTGAGCTTGGAAACAGATCTTTCCCCAGTCGAGCATCAGATGAGACTGCAGCCCTGGTAAACACCTTCATTTCAGTCTTGTGAGACCCTAAGCAGAGAACCAAGTTAAGCCACACCCTGACTCCTGACCCACAGAAACTGTGAGTTAATGTTTTTTCAAGTTAAGAAGCTTATGGTAATATTGTTACACAGCAATAGGAAACTAGTATAAATGGGATAATAAGACTTCTATAGAGGGATTTCCCTGGCGGTCCAGTGGTTAAGACTCCATGCTTCCAGTGCAGGGGGCATGGGTTCGATCCCTGGTTGGGGAACTAAGATCCCACATGCTGCACAGTGTGGCCAAAAAAAAAAAAAAAAAGACTGCTATAGAGAAAATGTTAAACTTCACTAACAGTTATAAAAGATGATCTGAATAAATGAAGACACATTTCATGCTCTTGGATGAGACTATTTCATATTATAAATATTTCAATTATATCCAAATTAATATATAATTTAAATATAATCTTAATTTAAATCCCAGCTGAATATTTTAAAGAAAATCAATAAAACATTTCAAAATGTATATAAAGAGTCCACACAAAGCTTATACATGAATGTTCAAAGCAGCATTTTTCATAATAGCCCCCAACTAGAAACAACTCAAATGTCTACCAACTGATGAATGGATAGACAAAATGAGGTACATCCATACAATGGAATATTACTTGTCCATAAAAAGAAATGAAGTACTGATACATGCTACAATATGGATGAAACTTGAAAATATGCTAAGTGAAAAAAGCCAGACACAAAAAGCCACATATTGCATGATTCCGTTTATGTGAAATGCCCAGAATAGGCAAATCCATGGAGATAGAAAGTTAATTAGTGGTTGCCAGGGGTTGAGGGGAGAAGAGAATGGAATGGCAGTGGGTGCGGGGGGCAGTTACTGCAAATAAGTACAGTGTGTCTTTTTGAGGTGATGAAAATGTTTTGGTGTTAGATAGTGGTGATGGCTGAATATACTAAAAACCATTGAATTGTACACTTTTTTTTTTAGGGCAATATATGACTTATCTTCATTTCAAGTAAAGATATCTTTATCTAACAATTAACAATTTCCTTTTATTCAAAAGTACCTTTAAAATACCATTTAGTCCCAACGACAATTTCTTGAGATGGAATTGTTCTCTTTACAGATGAAGACATTAATGCTCTGAGAGAATATATTGAATTGTACACTTTAAAATGATGAACTTTATGGTATGTGAATTATATCTCAATAAATAAATATCTATATAAAAGAATAAAGGTCTGTGAAGAGTTAAATTAATTCTGAAAAAGAGAAGTAAAGAAGGTAGACTTTAGTTACCAGGTATTAGGATGTGTTCTAAGGCCAGGAAGGTAGATGGTGCTTGGAAAACTGGAAGAAAATAAGCTGGAGCCCTACCTCACACCATATACAAACAGTAACTCCAGACAGGTTAAAGACCTTCATGTAAAAGGAAACACTATAAATTAATAGAAAAAAATAGCCTATGTGACCTTGATATGGGGAGGGACTTCCTGAACAAAACTTCAAAAGCACAAACCACAAGGAAGAATGTTAATGACAGTATACACATCAAAATTTACAATTTCCGGTATGGAGGTTCCTTAAAAAAACTACAAATAGATCTACCATATGACCCAGCAATCCCACTTCTAGGCATATACCCTGAGAAAACCATAATTCAAAAAGAGACATGTACCAAAATGTTCATAGCAGCCCTATTTACAATAGCCCGGAGCTGGAAACAACCTAAGTGTCCATCATCGGATGAATGGATAAAGAAGATGTGGCACATATATACAATGGAATATTACTCAGCCATAAAAAGAAATGAAATTGAGCTATTTGTAATGAGGTGGATAGACCTAGAGTCTGTCATACAGAGTGAAGTAAGTCAGAAAGAGAAAGACAAATACCGAATGCTGACACATATATATGGAATTTAAGAAAAAAAATGTCATGAAGAACATAGGGCTAAGACAGGAATAAAGACACAGACCTACTTGAGAATGGACTTGAGGATATGGGGAGGGAGAAGGGTAAGCTGTGACGAAGCGAGAGAGAGGCATGGACACATATACAGTACCAAACGTAAGGTAGATAGCTAGTGGGAAGCAGCCGCATAGCACAGGGAGATTAGCTCGGTGCTTTGTGACCGCCTGGAGGGGTGGGATAGGGAGGGTGGGAGGGAGACGCAAAAGGGAGGGGATATGGAAACATATGTATATGTATAACTGATTAAATTTGTTATAAAGCAAAAAATATAAAATAAATAAAAGGAAAAAAAAATTTACAATTTCTGGGGGATTTCCTGGTGGTCCAGTGGTTAGGACTCCCTGCTTCCACTGCAGGGGGCATGAGTTCAATCACTGGTCAGTGAACTAAGATCCCACAAGCCACACGGCACGGCCAAAAAAAATGTACAATTCCTGTTTAATGAAAGCCCCTATACACAAAGTTAACAGACATAACAGCAAATATCTACTTGCTATGGCTGAAATCACCAGAGGTTAAACATCCGGAATATAAAGGTGCTTTGGGAAATCAGCAAGAAAAAGACAGGAACCCCAAAGAAAAATGCACAAAGGATAGCAACAGACAGATCACAAAAGAGGAAACCCATGGGGTTATCAGGCATATGAAGACATGCTCAATTTTACTAATGATTAGAGAAGTGCAAATTTTAGAAAAAACAGTGAAATATTACTTTACACCCATCATATTTGCAAAAATTAGAAAACCGAATCACACGAAGTGCTGGAAGTCATGTGGGGATACAAGAACCTTCATGTACTGCTGGTGAGAGTCTGGGCTTGAGCAGCCATTCTGGACAGTTGTCTGGCAGCACTCAACCAAATTTAGCCTCTACACCAGAGTTGTCAAGTACCCAGTGGTAAGAGGGTCTACCACCCATAGTGAAGGGGGGCTGGGAAAATTCCCCCTGAGAAAGGGTATCCATGCTGAGAACTAAAGGTCCAGGAGGAGTTACCCAGGAAGCTGGGTATAAGGGAAAAGCATTTCAGGCAGAGGGAACTGCACAAGAAAAGGACCTAAGGTGAGAGGCAGCATGGCACATTCATGGCACATAAAGTAAGGCCAGTGAGCCTGAAGCACAGCAGGGACATGTTCTGATTTGCTGCATTTTGAAGCCTTCTGGGAGAGTGTAGCAAATTGGTCTAATGAGCACACACATCTGTTGATACCTCCCTTCCTTCCCCAAGTTCTCCCAAAGCAACCCAAAAAATACCCTGAAAAGAAAATCTTCAGTGGTGCCTTTCTTTCCTTCTTTCTCTGTTTCATTCATTCTTTCTTTAATTTTTAGTTTATATTGAACTATAGTTGATTTACAATGCTGTGTTAGTTTCAAGTGTACAGCAAAGTGATTCAGTTTATATATATATATATATATATATATATATATATATATATATTCTTTTTCCAATTCTTTTCCCATTTAGGTTATTACAGAATATTGAGCAGAGTTCCCTGTGCTATACAGTAGGTTCTTGTCGGTTGTCTATTTAAAACATAGTAGTGTGTATATGTCAATCCCAAACTCCCAATTTATCCCTCCCCCCCTCAACCTTTCCCCTTTGGTAACCATAAATTTGTTTTCTAAGTCTGTGAGTCTATTTCTGTTTTGTAAATAAGTTCATTTGTATCATTTTTTTTTAGATTCCACATATGAGCGATATCATATGATATTTGTCTTTCTCTGTCTGACTTACTTCACTTGTATAATAATCTCCAGGTCCATCCATGTTGCCCGTGGTGCTTTTCAAGGGAGCCATCAGGGGACCGAATATTCTCTAGGAGACTGCAGATGGAGTCAAGCCATATGGAAAAAAGAGCTAAGGGAACCACAATCTAAATACAAGCGGCAAGGATGGACTTTTGCAGAAGTCCATCCTGAGTGGAAGCAGACTGTGTGGCTTCAGGCTGGAGCACTCAATTGCCAGTATGAGCTCCTCCAGAGCTCTGTCATTCTAATTCCTTTATTTAAAAAATATATATTTATTTATTTAGGCTGTGCCGGGTCTTAGTTGCAGCATGCATGCAGGATGTAGTTCCCTGACCAGGGATCAAACCCAGGGCCCCTGCATTGGAAGCATGGAGTCTTACCCACTGGACCACCAGGGAAGTCCCTCTAATTCCTTTAAATAGCCTGTATTCACTGTAACTCCCAAATTCACATCTCTAGCCCGGGCCTCCCCAGATTCAAAATCCAACTGCCTCCTCAACATTTCCACTTTGATGTTTCATAGGCATCTCAATGCTAACTTCCCCAAAATCGAACTATTGAGTTACTGCCTCCAAGGCCTGCCCTTCCACGACAAAGACAAAAACAAAACAAACAAAAACTCTATTCCTCTCTCAGTCTCCCCCATCTCTGTAAATGGTCCCTCATTCACCCAGCTTCTCAGGTCAAAAACCATAAAGCATCCTTTTTTTTTACACTTTTATCGGAGTATAGTTGATTTACAGTGTTGTGTTAGTTTCAAGTGTACAGCAAAGTGAATCAGTATATATACATTTTATATATAGTAATGTGTATATGTTAATCCCAATCTCCTAATTTATCACCTCCCCCCATGTTTCCCCTTTGGTAACCATAAGTTTGATTTTGAGATCTGTGAGTCAGTTTCTGTTTTGTAAAACGTTCATTTGTATCATTTTTAAATTAGATTCCACATAAAAGTGATAATCAGGGGCTTCCCTGGTGGCGCAGTGGTTAAGAATCCACCTGCCAATGCAGGGAACATGGGTTTGAGCCCTGGTCCGGGAAGATCCCATATGCCGCGGAGCAACTAAGCCCGTGCACACCAACTACTGAGCCTGTGCTCTAGAGCCCGCAAGCCACAACTACTGAGCCTGTGAGCCACAACTACTGAAGCCCACGCGCCTAGAGCCCATGCTCCGCAAGAAGAGAAGCCACCGCAATGAGAAGCCCGCACACCACAACAAAGAGTAGCCCCCGCTCGCCGCAACTAGAGACAGCCCACGTGCAGCAATGAAGGCCCAACGCAGCCAAAAATAAATACATAAATAAAATAATTTTTTTTTTAAAAAGTGATATCATATGATATTTGTCTTTGACTTACTTCACTTAGTATGATAATCTCTAGGTCCATCCATGTCTCTGCAAATGGCATTATTTCATTCTTTTAAAAACCATAAAGCATCCTTGATGCCTCTCTTTTTCTCACCCCCACATCTAGTCTCTGAGGAAGTCCTTTTGGCTCCACCTTCAAAATAGATCCATAATCCAACCCCTTCTCATCCCCTCCACTGTCAGCACTGTCATCAGTCATTTGGGCCCTTGCAGTAGCTCCCTCACTAGTCTCCCTGCTTCTTTCCTTGCCTCCTTACAGTTTCTTTTCCTCATAGCAGCCAGAGGTATCCTACTCTAACTCAAGTAATTTCTCTTATGTACTCAGAATTCCTTCCTGGCTCCCATCAGAATAAAAGCTAAAGTCCTATGGTCCACAAGGCCCTGTGAGATCTAGTCCTTGTTACATCTCTGACCTCCCATCCTACCACTGTCCCCCTCACTCTCTCTGCACCTACACTGGTCTCCTTTCTGCTCTTCATACATGCTGAGTGTGCTCACAACTTCATGCTCTTCGCTATTTGCTATTCTCTTTGCATGTGCCTTGTTCCCTCATTTCATCCTGGTCTGTTTAGATATCGCCCCTTCAAAGAGGCCTTCCTTGATATTTCTACCTCAAGTTTTCTGTCTCTAGAGTCTGCTTTATTTTACACTGTAGCACTTAACAATTCCCTTCATCATATTACCTCTATAATGCTTTACATACTGTCTCCCCAACTACAGTGTAAGTTTCACGGGGACAGAGTCTTCAATCTCTTCACCATTGCATCCCCACACCTGGAATATAGTAAGAATTCAGTAAGTATGTATAAAGCATTGAGTTAATTTAAGAATAACCAATAATACAAAACATAAGGACTAAGAACAAATGGAACAGGAAAAAAAATGAGAGGAAACAAAAGTAATCAAAGGAGTATGGAATCTTCTTAAATATTGATGACACTACACTTGCAAAATAAGAATGGGCCATGTGTGGGGGCAAGGGGCATTGGAAAATCTTTGTATCTTTCTCTCAATTTTTCTGTGAACCTAAAGCTGCTCTAAAAAAGTATAGTCTTGGACTTCCCTGGTGGCACAGTGGTTAAGAATCCTCCTGCCAGGACACAGGTTCGAGCCCTGGTCTGGGAAGATCCCACATGCCGCGGAGCAACTAAGCCCGTGAGCCACAACTACTGGGCCTGCGCGTCTGGAGCCTGTGCTCCGCAACAAGAGAGGCTGCGACAGTGAGAGGCCTGTGCAGCGCGATGAAGAGTGGCCACCACTCGCCGCAACTAGAGAAAGCCTTTGCACAGAAACGAAGACCCAACAGAGCCAAAAATAAATAAATAAATAAATAAATAAATTTATTTAAAAAAAAAAAGAATCCTCCTGCCAATGCAGGGGACATGGGTTCGAGCCCTGGTCCAGGAAGATCCCACATGCTGCGGAGCAACTAAGCCCGTGCACCACAACTACTGAGCCTGCACTCTACAGCCCACAAGCCACTACTACTGAGCCTGCGTGCCAAAACAGCTGAAGCCCGCGTGCCTAGAGCCCGTGCTCCGTGACAAGAGAAGCCACTGAAATGAGAAGCCCGCTCACCGCAACAAAGAGTAGCCCCCACTCGCCGCAACTACAGAAAAGCCCGCACGCAGCAACGAAGACCCAATGCAGCAAAAAAAAAAAAAAAAGTATAGTCTTGGGCCTTCCCTGGTGGTCCAGTGGCTAAGACTCTGCACTCCCAATGTAGGGGGCCTAGGTTCGATCTCTGGTCAGGGAACTAGATCCCACATGCCACAACTGAGAGTTTGCATGCTGCAAGGAAGATCCCGCACACAGCAACCAAGATCCGTGCCACAACTAAGACCTGGCACAGCCAAATAAATATCAAAAATTTTAAAACTATAGTCTTTTTTTTTCTTTGCTGCACCACAGGGCTTGCGGGATTTTAATTTCCCGACCAGGGTTTGAACCTGGGCCCTGGCAGTGAAAGAGCCGAGTCCCAATCACTGGACCACCAGGGAATTCCCGAAAGTACAGTCTTTAAAAAGAAAAAAAGAGGCTGCAATGAAAAGAGCAATCAGCAGACAGAGGGCTGAATAAATAGAATGGCCATAACTGAAAACAGAATTAGTAATTCGAAAAATAATTTTGAAAAAGTCTTTCAGGTATGAGGATCCAAAAAGACCAAGAGATAGACAATGGAAAAGGGAAGTTAAGGGCTATGAAATATTGACGTTGAAAATTCAACATGCATCCTCCTTTTCTCAGTGCATTTGCAAAGGCTATACTTATTTAGAATCAGCTGCTCCCTTGAGCACCTTGTATAAATATCAGCCTTGTCCTCCAGACATTACTCTCTAACATTACACCCTGTTCATTCCCTTTATTGCATTTATTGCAGCCTGTATTTATGTATTTGTGGGTTATCTACCTCCTTCCCCCATTAGAATGAAAGTTCTGTAAAAAAGAGCAGGGGGAATTCCCTGGCAGTCCAGTGGTTAGGACTCAGTACTCTCACTGCTGTGGCCCGGGTTCAACCCCTGGTTAGGGAAATAAGATCCCAAAAGCCATGCAGCTCAGCCATAAATAAATAAATAAATAGCAGGGATGCCATCTGTAATGTTCATGGCTGCATCCCCCGTCACTATGTCCAACATAAAGTATGCATGTTGTATTTGATTAATTAATTGATCCTGGGGAAATTTAGAACTCCAAAGGTAAAGAAGAAGCTTCAAAAGATGTAAAATAGGGCTTCCCTGGTGGCGCAGTGGTTGAGAATCTGCCTGCTAATGCAGGGGACACGGGTTCGAGCCCTGGGCTGGGAGGATCCCACATGCCGCGGAGCAACTGGGCCCGTGGGCCACAACTGCTGAGCCTGCGCGTCTGGGGCCTGTGCTCCGCAACAAGAGAGGCCGCAATAGTGAGAGGCCCGCACACTGCGATGAAGAGTGGCCCCCGCTTGCCACAACTGGAGAAAGCCCTCGCACAGAAACGAAGACCCAACACAGCAAAAATAAATAAATTAATTAATAAACTCCTACCCGCAACATCTTAAAAAAATTTTTAAAAAAGATGTAAAATAGGTCACATAAAATATTACAGGAGTATCGGAGTTTTCTCGGTCAGCACAGTACTCTAACACAATGGGGCAATATCTTAAAAGCTATGAGAGGCAATTTTTAAGCTAAAACTCTTTACTCAGTCAACCTAGTATTCAAGTATGAGGGCAAAATAAAGATCTTTTAGGATATCTACAATTTTGATTATTATGTACAAACCATCTCTGAAAGAATTGCAAAAGCGTGAACTGAAAGAAAAAAAACAGAAACAATGACAAGAAACTTCCCAGTTGGGTGAAAAACAGGAATCTATACATCTAAGAGCAACAAATACCAAGTAGGATAAACTAAAGGAGATCCATATCTATATGCATAGTAGTCAAACTGTTGAAAGCTAAAGACAGAGAAAATCTTGAAAGCAACATGAGAAAAATGACTCATCATGTACAAGGGTATCACAAGAAGATTAACATCTGACTTCTCAACAGAAACCATAGAGACCAGGAGGCAGGGAGGCAACATATTCAAAGTGCTTAAAGAGGGAATTCCCTGGTGATCTAGTGGTTAGGACTCTGTGCTTTCACTGCCAAGGCCCCGGGTCCAATCCCTGGAATGACTGTCAACCACCAATTCTATATCCAGAAAAGATACCCTTTAAAAATAAAGGAGTTGGGCTTCCCTGGTGGCACAGTGGTTGAGAGTCCGCCTGCTGATGCAGGGGACACGGGTTCGTGCCTCGGTCCGGGAGGATCCCACATGCCGTGGGGCAGCTGGGCCCGTGAGCCATGGCCGCTGAGCCTGCGCGTCCGGAGCCTATGCTCCGCAACGGGAGAGGCCACAATGGTGAGAGGCCCGAGTATCGCAAAAAATAATAATAATAAAATAAAATAAAATAAAGGAGTAGATTTATGTTATGTGTATTTTACCACAAGTAAAAAGAAATTTTTTTAATAAATTTATTTATTTTGGCTGCATTGGGTTTTCATTGCTGGGCGTGGGCTTTCTCTAGTTGTGGCGAGAGGGGGCTACTCTTCATTGCGGTGCACAGGCTTCTTATTGTGGTGTTTTCTTTTGTTGTGGAGCGCGGGCTCTAGGCGCACGGGCTTCAGTAGTTGTGGCACGCAGGCTCAGTAGTTGTGGCTTGTGGGCTCTAGAGCACAGGCTCAGTAGTTGTGACGCACGGGCTTAGTTGCTCCGCGGCATGTTGGATCTTCCTGGACCAGGGCTCGAACCCATGTTCCCTGCATTGGCAGGCGGATTCTTAACCACTGCGCCACCAAGGAAGTCCCAATTTAAAAAAAAAAATTAAATGAGGGAGAAAGTGAAGACATTTTGTTTAGTAAACAAAAACATCACTAAACAGACCCACAAGAAATACTAAAGAGAGTCCTTCAAGCTGAACTGAAAGGACACCAGGGGACTTCCCTGGTTGTCCAGTGGTTAGGACTCCGCCCTTCCACTGCAGGGGACACGGGTTCAATAATCCCTGGTTGGGGAACTAAGATCCTGCAGGCAGTGGCACGGCAGAAAAAAAAAAAAAAAAAAAGAAAGGACACCAGGTAGTCACTCGAATCTGCATGAAGAAACAAAGAACACTGCTAAAGGTAACTACAGAGGTCAATATAAAAGACAGTATAAATATGTGTTTTGTAACTCTTTTCTTCTGTTATCTGATTTAGATGACAAATACATAAAGCAATAATTATAAAATTGTTGATGGACTTATAATGTATAAAGATGTAATTTACCTAATGATAATAGGGCAAAGGAAGAGAAAAGGAACAGCGCTATATTGGAGCAAATTCTCTGTATGTTACTGAAATTAATTAATAATAATTGAAATTAATTATTAATTACTCAATAATTTGAAAACTTCCCACAGAGATGCCCAGATCAAGATGACTTCACTGGCGAATTCTACCAAGCATTTAAAGAAGAATTAATAGAAAATTTTCACAAACTCCTCCCCAAAATTGAAGAGGAGAGAACATTTTTCAACTCATTCTATGAGGCCAAAAGCAAAACCAGACAAAGGCAACCCTACAAAAGTACAGAGCAATATCTCTTATGAATGTAAACTCAAAACCCCTCTTCAAAATTCTAGCAAACTAGGGGTGGTGGTGTGATGAATTGGGAGATTGGGATTGACATGTATACACTGATGTGTATAAAATGGATGACTAATAAGAACCTGCTGTATAAAAAAATAAATAAAATTAAATTAAAAAAACATTCTAGCAAACTAAAGCCAACAACATATAAAAAGGATTATACACCATGACCAAGTGGGATTTATCCCGGGAATGTAAGGTTGTTTAATATCTGAAATCAATTAATATAGTAGGCCATAACAATAGAATAAAGTACAAGAACCACACGATCAACTCAACAGAAGTAGGAAAAGCATTTGACAAAATTCAACACCCCTTCATACGTTTTTATCGTGAATCAACAACATATCATCAACAACCTAGGAGTAGAAGAAAACTTCCTCGACATGGTAAAGGACAAAAACCCCACAGCTAATATCACACTTCGTTTTTTTTGTCACAAGAAACTGATCTTTACTCAACAAAGTTCTACACAAGTGGAATCTCATGCCACCTCAGTGCCAATCCCCAGCACAACACAGTGACAAGTGGACAGACCCTGGAGGAAGTGGGGGGAGGGACGTGGGAATGAGAAGGACGGCAGATCCAGGCCAGTCTGGGTCCGCAGCCCCAGGCGGGGGAAAAGGTTGAGAAGCTGAAACTTCATTGTGCAAAAATCAACCACAAATATTTTAAAAATTAAATAGTTTCTTAAAAAAAGAAAGAAGAAAAGGAAAGATAACTAGAACGCCTTTCCTGAAGGTGGTTGGAGCCACCCATCCTGGATGGAAAAGGGGTTACCAATCCCACCAGGAAGCCAGTCCATCCACACACCCCAAGACGCAGCAGAGAATGCTCCAAAGAACCTAACGTCATACTTAATGGTGAAAGGCTGAAAGCTTTTCCCCCAAGGATCAGGATTAAGACAAAGATGTTTGCTTTACCACTTCTATTTGACATTGTGCTGAAGGTGCTAGCCAGGGCAATTAGGCAAGAAAGGGAGATAAAAGGCATTCACATTGGAAAGGCAGAAGTGAAATCATTTCTGTTCGCAAATGACATGATCTTGTACATGGATAGTCTTAAAAGAATCCACAAGAGGGCTTCCCTGGTGGTGCAGTGGTTGAGAGTCCGCCTGCCGATGCAGGGGACACGGGTTCATGCCCCGGTCCGGGAAGATCCCACATGCCGCGGATAGGCTGGGCCCGTGAGCCATGGCCGCTGAGCCTGTGCATCCGGAGCCTGTGCTCCGCAACGGGACAGGCCACAAAAGTGAGAGGCCCGCGTATCACCAAAAAAAAAAAAAAAAAAATCCACAGGGAATCTGTTTAGACCTAATAAATGAGACCAGCAAGGTTTCAGGATACAAGGTCAACATTACAAAATTCAGTTGTATTTCCATACACTGGCAATGAACAATCCAAAAATGAAATTAAGAAAACAATTCCAGGACTTCCCTGGAGGTCCAGTGGTTAAGGCCCCACGCTTCCACTGCAGGGGGCATGGGTTCCATCCGTGGTTGGGGAACTAAGATCCCACATGCCACGCGGTGCGGCCAGAAAACAACGACAATACAATAGCATCAAAAAGAATAAAAATGGGCTTCCCTTGTGGCATGGTGGTTGAGAATCTGCCTGCCAATGCAGGGGACACAGGTTCAAGCACTGGTCCGGGAAGATCCCACATGCCGCGGAGCAACTAAGTCCGTGCGCCATAACTACTGAGCCTGCACTCTAGAGCCCATGAGCCACAACTACTGAGCCCGCGTGCTGCAACTACTGAAGCCCATGCACCTAGAGCCTGTGCTCCACAAAGAGAGAAGCCACCGCCATGAGAAGCCCGCACACCGCAACGAAGAGTAGCCCCCTCTTGCTGCAAGTAGAGAAAGCCTGCATGCAGCAACAAAGACCCAACACAGCCAAAAATAAATAAATAAAATAAAGTTTTTAAAAAAGAATAAAAACACTGAAAAATAAGTACAAGATTCGTACACTGAAACTATAAAACTACCTAACACGATCTCAAATCCAATAACTTTTTTTTTTTTTTTTTTTTTTTTTTTTTTCTTTTTCTTTTTGCGGTATGCGGGCCTCTCACTGTTGTGGCCTCTCCCGTTGCGGAGCACAGGCTCCGGATGCGCAGGCCCAGCGGCCATGGCTCACGGGCCCAGCCGCTCCGCGGCATATGGGATCCTCCCAGACCGGGGCACGAACCCGTATCCCCTGCATCGGCAGGCGGACTCTCAACCACTGCGCCACCAGGGAGGCCCCAATAACTTTTTTTTAAAACACAGTAGTGCACACATCTGTAACCCCTCGTGCCTTCAGCTAATTGAGTTACACCTCCTTGCCAGTGTCTGGGAGTAAGTACACAGTGAATTGAATATAGAACTTTCTGCCTTGGATTTCTTTGTTTTCCCAGGGAAAAGGTTCCCCAGGACTTTGGTTACCTGATCAGATATGCTTTGTTATTTGGTAAAGTTGTTTTCTACCTCTCTACCACTGCTCCTATAGTCTGTCCACTTGTATAGTATGAGTGTTATATTTAATTACACAGATGAGTGTTATTTTGCAAGAAGTGGGAAAGTCTATAGGGAGAGAATGAGCATATTTGTGATACTCTATTCTCCAGCTGTCCCTGGGGGCTGAAGAAGTCAAAAAGTCTTCTCAGACCAGCGTCCTTTGGACAAACCTACTTTGGATCACATCATGTGGAAGCAGGGTCTTGAAGAGCTATTTGTATACCTCTGTTCATAGCAGCATTATTCACAATAGCTAAAATGTGGAAGCAACCCAAGCATCCAATGGTGGATGAATAGATAAGCAAAATGTGGTATATACATAAAACAGAATATTATTCAGCTTTAAAAAGGAAGGAAATTCTGACACATGCTACAACATGGATGAACCTTGTGGTTGTTATGCAAGGTGGTTGTTATGCAAAGTGCAATAAGCCAGTCACAAAAAGACAAATACTGTATGATTCTACTTACATGAGGTAGTCAAATTCATAGAGACAGAAAGTAGAATGGTGGGTGCCAGGAGCTAGGGGGAGGAGAGAATGGGGAGTTATTGTTTAAGGAGTACAGAATTTCAGCTTCACAAGATGAAAAGAGCTAGGAAGATAGATGGTGGTGATAGTTGAACAACATTATGAATGTATTTAATACCACCAAACTGTGCACTTAAAAATGGTTGAGGGCTTCCCTGGTGGCGCAGTGGTTGAGAGTCCGCCTGCCGATGCAGGGGACACGGGTTCGTGCCCCGGTCTGGGAAGATCCCACATGCCACGGAGCGGCTGTGTCCGTGAGCCATGGCCACTGAGCCTGCGCTCTGCAACGGGAGAGGCCACAACAGTGAGAGGCCCGCGTACCGCAAAAAAAAAAAAAAAAATGGTTGAGGTAGGGCTTCCCTGGTGGCACAGTGGTTGAGAGTCCACCTGCCGATGGAGGGGACCCGGGTTTGTGCCCCTGTCCGGGAAGATCCCACATGCCGCGGAGCAGCTGGGCCCGTGAGCCATGGCCGCCGAGCCTGCGCGTCCGGAGCCTGTGCTCTGCAGCAGGAGAGGCCACAACAGTGAGAGGCCCGTGAACCACACACACACACACAAAAAATGGTTGAGGTAAATTTAACGTTATGTGTACCTCACCACTAAAAAAAAAAAACCTTACGTGAACTTTCCTCAGTCTTGTTTTTGTGTCCCTGAGAATTGCTTTGTTTAGTTTCATCTGCCCAGAATCAGGAAGGTTTTTATTCCTGGCCCAATATCAGTGATGATTGGCCTTTGGCCAAAATCTGGAGACACCAAGTCACACAAGCACCACCCTTCTGGAACACTGCAGTTCTCGGGAGAACTTCTCAGTCTAAAACCGTGCCCCTTGCAGGCACGGTTGCTTCCTTCATGTTTTCTCACTGTAATGTCAACACATTATCTAAGTGGCAATTTTCACCAGGGAAATTTTGGAATTGAAATAACCACTTTGAGAAACTTTTGCCATGAACAAGATTGTCCATTTGAGAGATTCCTTAGAACAAAAGGGCAAAAAACCACACGAAGAGCTTGCTTCTTTTATTTTTTTTAACATTTATTTATTTATTTGGCTGCACCAGGTCTCAGCTGCGGTACTCAGGATCTTTGTTGAGGCCTGCAGGATCTTTTGTTGCGGCATGTGGTATCTAGTTCCCTGACCAGGGATGGAACCCCGGCCCCCTGCATTGGAAGCGTGGAGTCTTAACCGCTGGACCACCAGAGGAATCCCAAGCTTGCTTGTTTTATCTGTCTCAAGGAGAGAGATCATTTTGTTTAACATAGGAGACACCCTCCTCTTCATTTCTGTATTTGGGGATTAAGAAGTGCTTATTTTTTAATAGTATGCCTTGATAAAATTGTCAAATTGCCTGAATTATTGTTTAAACCAGCTATAATAACCCTCTTTTGAGTATGTTTATGTCAAATCGCATTTTCCTGCAGCCAAAATTCTCCCCTTCTCCTTTCATAGGGAAATGTAACTAGCCTTTTACAGTGATAATTTCATATTCATCTGAAGCCACTACAAAACCCTTATCAAAATGGACAACAAATGAAGGAATTTCTATATAGCTTTCCATTACTTGTGTAAACAAAGAATGTTGCCTACCATTCCAATTCTACGAGGAGCCGTTGCAATCACTCACCTACAGGTATACCCTGAAAGGAATTCAGGGGGAAACATTCTATGTTTTGGATATATGGGCCCCTAGATAGTTAAGATGCATATCTAAAGAAGAATTTCAATGACCCCAGATTCTTGCATCTTCCCATATATAGATAAGCACTAAAATCCTTAACTGAGATATGGTGTGTGTGTGTGTGTGTGTGCGCGCGTGTGTATGTGCGCGTGTGTGTGTGTGATTAGCAGTAATCTTTTACCAAGATGCATACTTGGCTACATGTATTTCCCAGCCAAAAAAATTATACATTTACTAGTTCCTCCCCTACCTCTTTGAAGCAGTTCCCAGTTTTCAGAAACACTGAATAAAACTCAACTCACAGCTCTTATGTTGTGTGTTTTTTCTCCAATTGACACTTGAGATCACCATAAGAAGAGTGGAGGTTAACAAAAATGCTTCATGATAATAGCCACAATAGCAGAGATAAATTGGCCTTCACACTGAACCAACATTGATGGGGTAACTTTAAGGGTCTTGCTGAGATGGTTCCCTTGCATGTCACACCTCATAACAATCATGACAAAGACTGAAAAGGTAGGGTGTGGATAGAAACCAATAGCTTGAGGCTCTTTTGAACACCTCCAAAGGGCTATGAGCAAGTTCTGGCTGTGGTTTATTTTCCAGGTGAACTGAGTTTTTCCTACTGGTCAGAGAGTTATCACTGTAAAGGTAGGGAAACTGCTTGCTTTTGTATTCCCGACTCAACTTACCTCTCCAGTAGCAGGGACAGGCATTGCACTTATTTAAAGAACTCTGTTATTTAAAAACTCTGTAAAGTTTTAACTTCCTCAGAAACTCTACAGCCATTATCACCTATAATCTTCAGAAAAAGTAGAGAGACCTAATGGAATCTGGAAAGTAAAATCAACAAACTTCTAATCCTAACCCTCAAACTTCCAGGGACTAAAGTATTGCCATTAGCCTTGATGGCAATAAGCTCTAACCCCTCTGGGGACCACCTATAGCTAGCTACTTCTGAGTTAATAACAGACTACCCTAAGTGTTTTGTAATTGCACCTCAAATCCTAGATTCTACTCTCTTACAGGCCAATGTGACTTCATACTACTAGAGACTCGTGTGATGCCTCCAGATGTCTCCATAATAGGTTCAAGCTGCATTTCCAAAAAAGTCTGCATGATCAAAGGGAAAACTGCCCTTGAGCCTCAGCGAAAAAGACCTTATTAATAGGCTTCAAACTGAGGATTCTTAGGAATTCTCCAGAAGCTGATGACTGCAGACTTGGATGGCTTCTGCTCAAGGTGACAGAACAAGATTAATTTTCTGATTCTTCAGCACCTTTTTTTCTTTTTACTTCACTATTAATCTTGACTATTACTGTACCTTGATACCTTCTAGTAACCAAGTAAAATATCTCTCACCCTGTTACTTTTGACCTGCTATGGATTCCCTCTGTCACTTAGGGAAAAAACGAAACTACCTTGTGTGTTTTCTCAGACTACAGTACTATGAATTTGATTGCTGGATCTCTCAATCTTGATCTCTCTCTCTCTCACTCTCTCTCTCTCTCTCTCTCTCTCTCTCTCTCTCTCTCTCTCTCATGCAGACTCACACTCCTACCTCAATCTGACAAAAATGTAATAGCTCATCTTTTAAATACCTCAGAAGGTAGCTTTCTTTCTATAGGTCCTCTCACATTTCCCTTAAAAAAATAATCCCAAACCTTGATCTTGTAAAAATTGGCTGTTGGCCTCAGAGAATACTTCTGCTGAAGTCATTACAACCCTATCAGCAAGACCCAGCCCATCAGGAATGGGAGCTAACAGTTGGGGCAGTTTTTTCTCTTCAAACACACTCTAGCCTGTTTTGCTGCTACTGTTTAACTCCACTCAAGAAATCCACTCTAGAGGACTTCCTTGGTGGTGCAATGGTTAAGAATCGCCTTCCAATGCAGGGGACACAGGTTCGAGCCCAGGTCCGGGAAGATCTCACATGTCGAGATCAACTAAGCCCGTGCGCCACAACTACTGAGCCTGCACTCCTGAGCCTGCGAGCCGCAACTACTGAAGCCCGTGCACCTAGAGCCCATGCTCCACAACAAGAGAAGCTACCGCAATGAGAAGCCCAGGCACTGCAACAAAAAGTAGACCCCGCTTGCCGCATATAGAGAAAGCCTGCACACAGCAACAAAGACCCAACGCAGCCAAAAATAAATAAATAAAAATAAATAAATTTATTAAAAAAATAGTTCACACCATCCATGAAAACCTTCAAGTAACACCCACAATTAGGATGGATAATGTGTTGTCCCGGAAATTATGTTGCAAGTGACCTCTGAAACTCTATACACCGTAAATAAGACTATAAATCCCAGCTTTGCCACTTTCAGGCAGTATAAGCACGGGCAAGTTGCTTTACCTTTTTGTGCTTTCAGTTTCCTCATATGTATAATGAGCGTAAGGAAAGGAAGGTTCCCCTGTCACCTCCGAAGTGGTCACTGGCATATCCTTCCTCTTCCACAGGCTTGCAGGGCATCTGATGACACTGCAGATCCCGTGGAGATGGCCCCGATCGGTCAGTTCCAGAGGTTGGCCCTAAATGGGCTCCTTGGGATGGTTGCCAGGTCCCGACATCAGAGCGTAGATCTCTAAAGGTGTATCCCTGGGGAAGGCAGGGGTGGGGCTATCAGGGCTGTCCTGCCCAGCCAGGTCCCGTTCTCCAACTGCCACTAAGAGAACAGAGGAAATGAGAACGCTCAGACCAGGAACTCCCAGACTCAGAGTAAGGTATGCACCCAACTCTTCTGACTCTCTTACTTTCTCTTTCTCCCACTTCTCTTTTTTTCTCTGCCCCTTGCTTCTCTTTTTTTCTTTGCTATCTCTGTCTCTCCCAATGTCTCTATCTCCTCACTTTCATTCCCTCTTTTCCCTTTTTTTTTAATGTGTACTGCTTTTTCTCTTGGTATCTCTTTCCCTGCAACTCCATTTCTCCTTTGATGTCTCTGTAAACTGGCTATTTGTCTCTCTCTCTATCTTTTCTCTCTGTCTTTGATTTCCCCTGGTCTCTCTCCCCAGCCTCTCAGGGTCTCTGCCTGAGGAAGTGGACAAAGGGATTTCCCCAATCCACTGTCAGGGCTGGAACCTCTTGCTCTTCTCTGATTCTGTCCACCTCTCTAACCCTCCTCATCCACCAAATATCTTCCCTTCCCCACCGCATGCAGACAGGTGGATGGCAAACCCCAGGACTCAGGGAGGGTGAGAGCCACCAGCCAGAGAAATCAAAGCAGAGAAATGAGGAAAAAGAGCTGAGAGACAGATCAAGGCATAGAGGCAGAGTTGGGGCTCAGGCGGGGAGGGAGACCGGAAGGAAGAACCTGAGGGAGAGCCACTGAAATCCTTATTAGAAACAGATGGGATTAAGTTGGAAATGAGAGAGAGAGAGAGAGAGAGAGAGAGAGAGAGAGAGAGGGTGAGAGAGAGAGAGAGAGAGAGAGAGAGGGTGAGAGAGAGAGAGAGAGAGAGAGAGAGAGAGGGTGAGAGAGAGAGAGAGAGAGAGAGACAGAGAGAGAGACAGAGAGAGAGACTGCAATGCAGTTTGGGCATCTCTGCCTCTCTGAGGCCCCTGAGCTGGAGGGTAAGTGGGCAGGCAGCCTGAGGAGGCCTGGCCTGACAACCCTTGTCGGCTCAGCCCCTCAAACCAGCTCAGAACTCTACACCGCCACCTCGCCTTCTCTCCCGCCTTGGCCTCCTTGACGCTGAGGGTCTTCCTACTTGCATTTCTGACCCTCAAACGGCTTCTTCTTGCTCCTCTTCCTGTCTCTGCCCTTTCTCCTCGTCTCTGTCTCTTTTCCTTTATTTCTTGTATGTCTCTCTGCCTCCATCTCTGTCTTTCTACGTGTCCATTAGTGTCTCTATGTCCCTCTGTGTATGTCCCTCAATTCCTACTTCTCTCGCCATCCGTTTCTCTCACTCTTGCCTTCCCCGTCTCCTGCCTTTTCTGGGTCTCTGCAATCCCCCCCCACAACCCCCGGTGGAAACCATCCGGGGTGTGACCCCGCATTCCCTTCTTTTGGGAAGAGCAGCGGGCCCGCAGTCAGGTCAGGGGGCGGGGCCTGAGGACTCGCCCTGGCTCCAACTCCCCCCAACTCCGGAGACCTGCACGACACCGGACGCCCCAGCGCCACCTAGGAGCCGGGTGACACCGCGGCAGCTAGGCTCCCACGATGCCCCACCACCACTCGATGCCGCCCTACAACTCTCAGCCGAAGCCCAGTCCTCCGCTACTAAACCCAGTACTGGTCCCGCCCGGCCCAGCCGGCAGCCCCAGGAGCCAGAGCACAAGGCCCTGAACTTCACCATGAACCGTTCCACGGCCCCACGGCTCCAACATCCTTCCAGACCCGGAGACCTTGAGCGGGGCCCCCAAAGTGGGAGGAGGGCGGGGCGCCCGGGCGTTTGAGGTTCCCGAAGCGGCGGGACCTTAAGGAGCAGGAGAGGGCGGGGTCTGAAGACGGGAAGAGGTAGGGTCTAGAGGCTGCTGAGGGCGGGAAACGTGGGCCTGCGGGAGGCTTAGAGGGCAGGGCTGAAAGATAGGAAGCGGGTGGACCTGGGGGCGGGGCCTGGAGACTTGGGGTCTGTGAACAGCACAGCAGCCTGAGGTGGGCGGAACCTGAGGGCTCAAGGAAGGAAAAGGCTCCGAAGAGCTAGCGGGCCTGTGTTTGATAGGAGCAGGGTGGGGTCTGGAAACGCAGCGGGGATGGGGCCTGGAAGTGAGGAAGGGCGCGGCCTAGGTGTACCGAATGGGCGGGACCAAAGGAAGTGGCCTGGAAGTACAAGGGTTGCAGCCTGGGATACCCAGGGTCTGACTGGCATCCCGGTCCTACCCAGGCAGGTGTGTTGCTGCTGCTGGCGTGGCCATGGAGTCGGCAAGTTCGAGGCCAGGGCCCTGCTGGGGCACTGAGAGCTGTGTGCACGGCGCCTGCTACCCGCGCCTGGCACTGAGTCCATCAAGCAGCGCTGCAGTTCTACCTCCGAGGACCACTAGGACCTCGTTGGGGCCTTGGGAGGCCTGAGAACTCCGCATTTGCACCCCCAGGGAGCGAGCCTGTATAAGAGAGAGGGCATTTCCACCTCTTTGCAATGGCTTGCATAAAAGGGACAGTTGGTGTGTCTCCCACGAGGCCATCTGCACCCCAGTGGAGGCGTCTGCCCCACACGTGTTTGCATGCGAGACAGTGTTTGGAGCTGATGTCCATCCAAGAAAATCTCTCCCCCATAACCCCCACTCCGCCCCCAAAACGAAACCTCATCTGGTACCCTTAAATACTGACAACCCTGAGCATCGCAGAGCAGGAATCTCTCTGTAGTGCAGAAGAGAAGATTAAGGGCACTGTCTTCAAGGAAGCTGGGTCTCCCCGACCCCTACTTCCATCCCAGGTCCCTGGTGAGGCCACATGGAGGGGGAATTATCTTCACAAACGGGGTGACTGGTATCCAGAAAGACAGAGTTCACTGTGAGGTCAGATTTCCCAGTCTTTCCAATGGGGACATGGGGGAGAGGGGTCAGAGGTGCGGCATGCTGAACCACCCCTCCACCCCAGCAATCCTGTGTTCACTCATTTCTTTCCCAAGCCTGTTCCTCTTCTGTCTGCTTGTGATTCAACACTTGGCCCCCTTATTCATGTACTACTCACATCTGGATTCATTCCCCCTCCTACACATTCATCCCACAAACCTTTACTAGAGCCCACTCTCTGTGGGACTCCAAATCCTAGGGCTCCCAAGTCCCTGAAGAGGGTTCTACCCCTTGTCCTAGTGAGCAGCTCCAGTGGGTGGCTCAAGGAGTACATACATAGGCATTTCAAAACTGGCTTTAAATACTGATCAGGGCGCAATGCAAAGGGACTGGGGTGAGAGCTTGTTACATATGAGTGGGGGCTGGGGTGCCTGAGAGAGAAGGGACCCGTCCATCCGGGCAGCTGGGGTGCCCCACCCCCAACCTGGGATAAGGGAACAGAGTAGAGGCCCTCTCTGGAGGGTCCCAGGGCCACCTGGGAGCCAGCCCTCCCTTCCGAGGTAGATCATCGCGGAGGGAACCAAGGAGGAGCTCCCACGGTGGCGATGACAGGCGGTCACTTCCTCAGTGGTATTGCTGATAGCTGGGGTAGCCTGGGGCCGGGGTACCCTCCTTAGGGGGCAGCTGGCTGGGGTCCTCCAGGAATGGCGGTGCTGCAGTGGGGAGAATTAGATAAAGGTGAGTGGAGGAGGCAAGGCAGAGCATTTCCCACCTCTCCCTGGCCAGCTTCACCAGGAACTCACCATTGCGGAACTGCTGGGCGGTGTAGCGAGTGAGGAGGATGCCAACACCCTCGATGAGGGCCAACAGAATGCCTCCCATCATTGCTGAGCCCACCATGGCCAATGGGCCACCTGGAGGAATGAGGAGGCACGGGGAGACGGGTGAGAGCAGGCAGAATAGGGTGGAAGGGGCTGGGGCCTGGGGATGGGGCACTCACTGCGGGCAGCCAGCACAGCCCCGGTCAATGCTCCACTGGTGATGGAGTTCCAGGGATCTTCCTTGCCCCGCAGCCGCACCAGACCGCAGTCGATGGTGGAGAACAGGCCCCCCCACACTGCGAAGCTACCTGTTGGGGGACCATGGCCTAATTAGTGTTTGTGGAGAATCCCCAGAATATACGGCTCAGGGTCCAGGGACTCCCAAGGCCTGAACGCTCTGGCAAAGAACGGGGAGAAAAACCCAGAGGCAAAGGCAGATGGCAAACTCCTAGGGGAGAGCCCCCATCTGTCTCTGTGGTAGCTCCTTCAATCTGCCTGTAATTGCCATCGGCACTCCCTTCACCTTCATAGGGGGCTGACAAGTGTTTACGGGTCGATTCATCTGCTTCTATATGGCTTTTTTTCTTGGCCTCCCCATGCACTCATTCCTCTCAGTTCTCGGACCAGGGATTGAACCCGGGTGACGGCAATGAAAGCCCGGAATCCTAACCACCAGGCCACCAGGGAACTCCCTTCTATATGGCTTTTAACAGAGCAACTTTGATTTTCGTAACTACCACACAGAATTGGAATTCTGACCTTGGTTTCAGGGAGAAGGAAAGGGGTTAGCAAAGCCAGTTAACAATACAATAGTTAAAATGTTTACTCAAGTCTTACTGTGTGCCAGGACCTGATCTATGCACTGCATGTTACTTGACTTCTGAAAATTTATATTAGTTAATACTATCAAAGCGCTTAACAGAGCAACCAGCACTTAGTAAGTACTACCTAAGTTACATAAATTACAGAACTTACTGCTTTGTCATCCCCATGTTGCAGATGAGGTTCAGAGAGGTTAAGCCACTAGCCCAAGGTCACACAGCAGGGAAGAGCCAGGTCCTGGATTTAAACTCCAGAACTCACCCGTATGAAATTGTTGGGAAACGTCACTCCCCCAGGAAGTCCCAGGCAGAGTTGGGACTAGAATCTGGACCCCCAACTTGCAGTCTAGACTCAAAGGAGCAACTACCTCAACTCTGTTATCACATGTCTCCCCAAACCTCTCACCTCCAATCTGAGGGGCTCGGATCCTCACAGCATTGACACTGCCTCTCATTCGGTGCCGAATTCCCTGGAGGAAAGTGAGGAGGAAGGAAATCAGAGCCCAGTTGAGGCCACTGGCAGACAAGGTTTCTAGCTTTTAAGAGAGGGATGGGGGCAGGAAACCTGGAGGAGTAGCAGGGGTAGAGATGTGGGGAAGTGGCCAAGAACTAGGGGGCTGGGGAGCACCCCAATATAGGTGCTCTCAGAGCTGGGATGAGAAATCATTCATTCATTCATTACTTAGCACCTATGTGCCAGGCACCGTGCTGTATGCAGGGATACAGCAGTAAACAAGGTAGACCTGGCCCCTACCCTCTCAGAGCTCACATTATAGTCGGGGAGACGGATCCTAAATAAGGGTACAGATAAGGTAGCTTCAGACAGAAATAAGAACCCTAGAGGAAATAGGATAAAGAGCTATGACAGTGGCTGAAGGGTCAGGAAAGACCTCTTTAAGGAGGGGGGCATTTATGCCGAGACCTTGAGGATGAGAGGGAGAAACCTGGACAAAGATCCAGGAAAGAGAGCTCCAGGAGATGAGGGGAGGGACAGGGCTAGACAGAAACTGCAGAGACCTTGACAAATGCATGGCATTTAAAGTCATTACATTTGATGAGGTCTCCCAGGAAGGGGAGGGGGGTTGTCAGGGAGAGGGAGAGAGAGAGAGAGAGAGAGAGAGAGAGAGAGAGAGAGAAGGAATCGATTACGTTAAATTAAAAGCATTTTCTCAGCTTTAAGGCTGTCCTCCTCCTGCCAGTTAAACTCCCGTCACTTCCCTCTATCCAGGCTTCCAACCCAGAATCTGCCTCTAGGTAAAATCTGACTGGCTTTGCACACACACATTTAGGTTTTGGTGATGACCCTTTTGACACCACAGCATTTCCACAGAGGAGCTCCAGTTGGGTTGGGGGGTGAGGGGCAGAGATCATGTTTGCAGTTCCCCCAAACTTCCAGATCCTGGAGCCAGGCCTGGCATATAGTAGGTGAGCAGGCACCAGAATGAATAAGTGCATGTGACTGGCAGCTCCAAGCAGTTTTCAGAACAGTGTCCCATGTGGGCAGGGCAGGACCCCCGCACCACCCAGGGAAGGCCAGGACTCACGACAGGGGCATTGCGGAAGCCCTTAATGGCCTGGAAGACTCCACCGCCGATAACACCCATAGTGAAGGCGCCACCGCAATCATCCACAATTCGCCATGGGCTGCAAGCGGGAAGGGGAGGATGGGGTTAATGTGAGCCCTCCCTCTTGCCGTGTCACAAGGACTCTTTCCAACTGGGAGAAACTAAGTCACCCAAGTGGGAAGCAGAATTTCAGATAATAGATTACTCTCCCCCTCATTTAAGCAAGAAGTAGTGCGAAGGAGGGAAAATAGTAGTCGTCTTTGCCCTGTGCGCCCCTCCCCTTCGCAGCCAACCAAGGAATCAACCGCTTTACTACTATCAATGATTAAATGAATTGATAACAAGCAAAGAGTTGGCAAGTTTAAATAAGCGCTACAGAAGTGTTAAGCTAGCACTGTTACTAAAGCAGAACGGGCTCGCACCCCCTTTTCCCACAATGAGCACGTCCAACCAAGCTACGCCCTCTTTTTTTTTTTTTTAACCCGTACAACTGGGAAAAACCAAGCGCAGACCGGGGGGATGATCCAGCACCGCTCAACACCGCACCACCCCCTCGGCTTTAATGGATTTGGCCAGTGTGTCTTTTCGTTAACAAAGAGAGACTGGGTGGTACGAAGGCAAGGGAAACGTGGAGTGGTTCGTCCTTGCACCGCACCTTCTCCTTTAGGCACACAGTTGTGGCCCCTCTTAACGGAGCCCGAGTAGGAGGAAGCAAGTGGAGGGGAGCAGAAGGAGACAACAAACGTCTAAGAGTCTCCCGAGTCTGGGACGTGGCGCTGTGTGGCCAGTGCCTCCCCCGCCCGCCTCCCACCGCTGGCCGTGGCGCCCCAGCAACAGTCCCGAGGCCAGCGCCCCTCGCCGTACCAAGGCTCCCGAGCGTACTCCTCCATGGCGCCGACGTCCGGCCACGCAGTCTGACACCGGCCGGGCCACACCCCCACCGTAAATGCTCACAGGCGACCGAGCGTTCCACCTATTCCAGGGCAATGATTGGGTCGTTTTGCCAGAGGTCAGACCAAGGCGCACTCTCATTGGCCAGCAAGGTTTGCGTCTTTTGTTCGCTGCAGCCTGAGCGTGGTGCAGTTTCCTTCAGGCTCAGAGAGAGGACTTTGATCTGGGCTTTGGGAGAAGAGAGTCGTGTAGACGAGAGAGAGAGACGGCCAGGCCATCAGCTTTCCATTACCCGCGTGACTGTATTGGTAATGTCGGGGTGGGCGCATTTTTTGGAGCTGGAGGTGTTGCACTCTGCTCCCCCATCCCAGCGCTTTGGTTCCTTCCACCCAGTAGTCTTCGGGGGAAGTTGGGTGAGCCCATTTCTGGGGCGCGGTCCTGGAGCACCCGGCCCGGGAGAGGAGGATTGTTGAGAGTTTTGGTGATATTGCCATTTATCCCTTACACCTTTTAGCGTAGGGTCTGTCGCCCAGCTCCTAGTGTAGGTGGGTAGGTGGGGGTCCAGATGAGTACTTGCTGGGGGGGAGGCGCTTGGTTACAAGATCAGATTCAGTCCTCATCTGAGGTGTTTTTTGGTCTGTCTGTTCTTCCCTAGGTCTGTCTGCTATCCGCTATGCCGCTGCCCGTTGCGCTGCAGACCCGCTTGGCCAAGAGAGGCATTCTCAAACATCTGGAGCCCGGTGAGAGAGCTAAGAGCAAGCAGATAGGCCTACCATGTGGCAGGCTTGACAGGCACTTTGTTGTTGATACTGCCACTTGATACCTAGCATGGACCTACTTCGCACCAAGCAGTGGGGTGGCAGGCATTTCATTGTTAACAATGCGTATTCCTGACACCCATTCCTACCGTATGAGGAGGCGGGTGGGGACGGGGAATAGACATTTCATCCTTAATAATACTGGCAGCTGACGTGTATTTTGGGGTCTTCTATATCCCAAGTTTAATCCATCCATCAATCCCTGGAAGTGGTTACAAATTATCTAATAGTAAGGATAGTAACAGTTGACAGAAGCTGACATCTACCGCAGCCTCCTGTGGGCCAAGCACAGTGGCAGGATGCTAATACTTTGTTCTTTACCATACTAGTAGATAACATTATTTTAGACCTACTGTGGAGCCAGGCACTGTGCTGGTGATATGTACCTTACTGTTCACGGTATCAATAGCTGACATGTATTTTGGGTCTACTTAAGTGTCTGTCATACACATTATGGTAAACAGTATATAAAATAATGATAGGATCTATCATTTAGGCCTACTGTGCTGCTGTTGCTAGTATTTCTACCTTATTGGAAATAATAGCAAAAGCTGGCATCTAGTTTGGGCTAAGGTGTTCCAGGTACTGGAAAGCTCATCTTATTTTCACTTTATTGATAAGTGACATCTATTACAAGCCTGTTGTGTGCCAAGCACAGATCTTTGGTTAATAATACTGATAATGATCATTGATATGACATTTACTTTAAGGCTGTTGGTACCAGGCCCCGTGCTGATTGTATATATCTTACTAACAATACCGATGATTATAGCTGACATCTATTTTGGGCCTGTTGTGTGACAAGCACTCTGCTGTTGCTGACATATACATTTCATTGTTAGCTATATCCATAGGTGAAATCTGTTATAGACGTATGGAGGTCCAGGTACTCATACACCTTTTTTATTCTGTTGATAGTAACTGACGACAGTTGTAGGCCTCAGGAACTGAATAGATTCAGAGAAGCGTTTGGATAAATCCCTTGCTATCCAAACTTGCTAGTCAATATACTGGAGTCAGAAACCTCATATTTGCCAAGCTTGGGAGCTGAACAGATTTGGACATATTTTTAGATAAACCCCTTGCTGTTGAAACTAATTTTATCCAAATAGATTTGGATAGTATGGTATCACATACTATCTGAACTCAGGAACTGAATAAATATGGATACATGTTTTTTCAATGAATCCCTGTCTAAAGTCTGAAACCAGATAAGTTCAGGTAACATTATGTCATATCTGAACCCAGAAACAGAACAGATTTGGGTAAATTTTTTGGTAAATCCTGATATTCAGATACTTGGATTTGGAATGTGAACAGTATTTTTTAGGGCACTTGAGACCTGGCACACACACGTGGTCCATGTGAATGTGAGTGTGTCTCCTCAGGCCCTGAGTGCAGGGTGGGGGATCCCTCTGGTCCTTACTGCTGTCCTCCTTCCCTCCTTGTCCTGCCAGAGCCAGAGGAAGAGATCATTGCCGAGGACTATGATGATGATCCAGTGGACTATGAGGCTACCCGGTTGGAGGGCCTGCCACCAAGCTGGTACAAGGTGTTTGACCCTTCCTGGTGAGTCTGGGGATGCAGGGGCGTGGGCTGGGGGTAAATGGGGGCCACAAGGGAAGAGATCTGGGGGTCCTCCCTGTAGGGTCCTGGCATGGGGCAGGTACAGGCAGAGATTGGGGAGACAAGAGTTGAGGCTACAAGGAGAGGATATCCGTGCTGACATTCCTTCCCTCCCTCCCTCCCTTCCACTGCCCTGCAGCGGGCTCCCTTACTACTGGAATGCAGACACAGACCTCGTGTCCTGGCTGTCCCCACATGATCCCAACTCCATTGTTTCCAAATCTGCCAAGAAGCTCAGGAGCAGTAATGCAGGTGAGTTGGCAGATACAAGGGTGCCGCAGGTGTTCTAGCAGTTCTCCAAGAGGGATCAGGTAAAAGACCAGGGCAGGTAAGACCAGGCAGACCCAGCCCCAGGCAAAGGAGGCTGTTGAAGGCAGAGGCTGCTGGGTCCTGAGGTGGGAGGAGGAAGGTCACAAGGCTTTTGAGTCACCAGATGCTGAGGAGAAGTTGGATCGGAGCCATGAGAAATCGGACCGGGGCCACGAGAAATCGGACCGAGGTCACGAGAAGTCAGATCGCGGCCATGAGAAGTCAGAACGGAGCCACGAGAAGTCTGACAGAGACCGGGAGCGTGGTTATGACAAGGTGGAGAGAGAGAGAGAGCGGGACAGGGATCGCGACCGGGACCGCGGGTATGACAAGGTGGACCGGGAAGAGGGCAAAGAACGGCGCCACCATCGCCGGGAGGATCTGGCTCCCTACCCCAAGAACAAGAAGGGTAAGCTGGGGTGAGGCAAGGGGGGCACCAGGGGGGCACAGTGTAAGGAAGCCCTCTCTTGGCTTCACGCGAGTGCCTGAGCCTGGGGCCTGGCAGCCTCAGGCTCCATTTCTTCCGGGGATGGGAGAGCTCGGTGATCCGGGACTCCTTGTGCCCCCCGTCGAAGACCCCACTCTGCCACCTACTTCCACAGTGGCAAGCCGGAAGGATGAAGAATTAGACCCCATGGACCCCAGCTCGTACTCAGATGCACCCCGGTAATTGACCACCCCTCAAGAGCCCTTCCTTTTTCCTCTTGACTCACTGCACCGCTGACCGTTCCTTTCTTCCTGTCTCCTTTCCCCCTTTGTCAGTTGTGGGTGGGAGGTGCCTGCCACAGTACACATATTATACATTCCCGCCCCCACCCCTTGTCACCCCCAGGGGCACGTGGTCAACAGGACTCCCCAAGCGGAATGAGGCCAAGACGGGTGCAGACACGACAGCAGCCGGGCCCCTCTTCCAGCAGCGCCCTTACCCATCCCCGGGGGCTGTGCTCCGGGCCAATGCCGAGGCCTCCCGAACCAAGCAACAGGACTGAACCTTCCCCACCCCGGCCCGCCCTGGGGTTTTGAATAAAAGCTTTTCGGTGAATCATGCCCATGAGACCTGAGTGCTTCCTTCTCTCACACTTTTGAGACTTCCCAACCCAAGCCAGCAAGATGCAAAACACGTTTTATTTACAAAAACTCACCTAAGAAATAGTGTACGGGTAGCAGGGGCATGGGGGTGGTTGGGTCCTGTCTGGGCCAGAGTTTAGTCATGTCAGCCCTGCGTGGGAGAGGGGGTGTGGGGACAGGGGGTTCGGTGTCTACCCCTCCCAATACTGATCAGAGCGTTTGGTCCTGGCTGGACCAGGGCAAGAAGGGAGAGCGAGGCCAGGCCAGCGTCTTCAATCCCAGCGGCTAGGAACCCTTCACCTTGGTGAGCAACCTGTGGTGGGAACGGGGAGGAAAGAAAAACACAGAAAGCTGGGGTGGGCTGGCAGGTGGACGTCCTGAGCAAGCGAGGATGACTAGTGAGGCTGGTAGTCCCCAGGGTTAGTAACAGAGCCCGTGTGGAGAGAGCGGGTCCCCTGGGTCAGAGAGCTACACGTGGACTAAATAAATACAGTATCTTTATTTGGCATTGGGTATCCTGACATTTGTTCATTACAGTTCCTTAACAAAACAACCCAAAAAATCAGAACAAATTAATCAAAAATAAAGATCCAACGGCCCCATGTACATACAGCAAAGACAGCCCAGGCACTGTGCACACGCACGCGCGCGCGCGCACACACACACACACACACCCCCATATACACCCTGGGAGACAGTTAAGGGGTCAATAAGCTTTGGGGAGTGCAGGGGGCAGGTTCCACATTTCAACAATTTAAAGACACCCCTCCCCATGAAGTAAGGGTGCCTCATACAGCCAGTGGGGTATCACGAGTGTGGCTGGCAGCTTTATTTTTCCTCTCAGGATCTATCTTAGAAAATAACCCTGCATCCAGCAACGGATGGTGTCTTAGATTGCATGAGATCAGGCCACTTCAAGGACCTCCCTTCTCCATTTTTCCCACACCCTGGATCATTCATCTGATTACACCACAAACCCCCAAATCACAAACAAATGGCCCCTACTGCACCCTCCCCTTGAATGGGCTGATGCAAAACTCTCAGCTGTCGCCCCCCTTCCTCTCTCCCTGGGTGCTCACAAGAGGCCCATTTTCAAGTCCCTGTGTTAGGGAAGCTGCCCCAAGGCCACAAAAAGAGCTACTAATATGATCCAGTGTGGTTGTCAGGGAGGAGAGAAGGCCTCAAGCTATCAGAATCAGAACCCCACACGTAGGCATCAGTCATTACTAAAGAGCTGTAGGATTTTTGTCCAATTTGTCCCTACAAAGGTGGAGGGATTGCTGGGAGGGACTCTCCCAGGCATGAGACACAGGACGCCTCTGGCTGAGGGGGGCAGACAAAAAAAGCCTTGAATGACAACACCCCCAACCCGGTCCCCAAAGGGGTTAGACTGAGACAGAGGAGGCAGCTCTAAAAACCCCTGGCTACAAGGAAGGGTTCACGGGATGCCCTGCCCTAGTCCCACAAGCTTCCAGAAGTCTCGACAACCTGGAAGAAAAGACCCTTCCAACCCCAGGGGAGCCAGGCCCTGGTGGCAACTTGGGTCCTGCAGATGCCCAACACCCTCCACCCAGTGTCCCTCCCTGTCTCCCCCCACCACCACCGCCAGCCCTCACTTCACCAGCACTGACTTTGGCAGAAGGGGCTCCGTGCTGACGTCTCCACGGTGGGAAGACAGCTGCGGTGGCGGTGGCTGCCCCGGAGGCTGCTGGCGAGTGCAGGGCCCAGAGGTGGAGGCAGACGCGGAAGCTATGGCTTTGGCTGCACCTCGGGGCAGGCTGTAGAGGTAGACGGCACCGATGACCAGCCCTGCGCCAAGGGCAAACAAAGGGTCCACGTGGAAGCCAAAGAGGCGGATGGAGGCAACAGTGGACAGCACAATGGACAAGGAGGTGGCAAAGCCCTTGAGGATATTGTCGGCATACTTGACGACAACAGCCACCAGTAGCCCGCCGAAGGCCTGGTTGAGCACCACGCCCCAGACAGCAGGCGTGTACCCGAAAAAGAAGCCGCGGTGGGCTACAGCAGTGCCCTCGGTCCACCAGAGCCCCACCAGGCCCAGGGCTGTGCCGAAGAGGCCCAGCTGCAGGTTGCGCAGCCACACGGAGCCTGAGCTGCCTTTGAGGATCTTCTCAAAGTAGACACCTGCAAATCCCGAGGACAGACAGGACGCCACGACAGCTGCTAGGCCCACCCCAGGGTTCTGATCCAGAGGCCGCGGGCCCCCACCGCCGGCTTGCTGTGCCTGGACAATGGCGACTCCGGTGAAGAGGAGCAGCAGGGAGGCCCACTGCAACCGGGAAAGGCTGCGGTTCAGCATAAGCACGGAGAACAGTGCCGTGGTCAGGATCTTCAACTGGTACGTCACCTGCGAGTGGCATGTGGAAGACACTGAGGGCTGCTCCCGACCCCCAACACGTACATGTCGGGGACGGCACCCACTGTGGGCCCCCAGGCACAATGGAGGGACAGGGTGGGGTAGATAACCATAAAAACAGCAAAAATATCCAGCCACTGGCCACTGACTGAGATGCGGCTAAGTAGCTCTGAGGTGCCTCCCAGAAAGTACACAGGAGGATGGCTGTGCAAGAACGTCCTGGGCCACACCCAAGTCCACATCCCAACCCCATGTCCTAGCTGTGTGACGAGGGACAAAGCACTTGCCCTGTCTTGAGCCCTGACATACCATCTGTAAATACAATTGATGTATGTGAAGCACCTCACACAGCAGGTAATGAATGAATGGTAAACATCCTGATGAGGGAGGTCTTGATAAGGATGTGTTGATACAAATGAATCAGCCATGAAATGACGTCAGTAAACATTTACATAGAGCTTACTATGTGCCAGGTGTGGGTCTAAGCACTTCACATGAATTCATTTAATCCTCACATATGAAGTGTGTTATTGTAATGTCCAATTTAAAGATGAGATGGAGAGGTTACGTGACTTGCCCAATATCACACAGCTGGAAAGTAGAGCTGGGATTTGAATCCAGGCTCTTTAACCATCTTAAAGGTTGCTTGTAAATAGCCTAAAGCTTATCCATCACCAACCAAGGGCTCTTCCCAGATATTACTTCTTTTAATCATCTCAGTGAGTAGCTACTATTACCATTTCCATTCCCAGTTCTCACAGATGAAGAAACCGAGGTTGAGGAAGATCCAAGGACATTCTGGAGGAAACACAGCCCCTGCTCTCTGCAGCCCTCCCTCCCCAACATCCTATATCCCCCACCCCAGCCAGTTCCTGGGCTTGGGGCTCACCTGGAAAGTGGCAGCTGGCAGGTTGGAGATGGCAACATACTGGAGGTTATTCTGCAAGGTGTAGATGAGAGAGGGCACTGCGAGCTTGAGTGTGTCCACATACTGCACCAGGACAGCCTCGTGGAGGAAAAGAACCAGGTGCTTCACGTTACCTAGGTGGAGGGAGGAGAGCCCTGTTTAGCACTGAGTTCCAAAGATGGGGATCCTCTAAAGGACAGGACTGGGCCTGGTCCTGTGTCTCCCCACCACACTCTGACTCCCTGAGGGCTAGAATGAGGTCTGCGCTCTCGGTTTCTCTACAGTACAACCATGTCTCCAGCAAGCCTTTCGGATACTCAGTCTGAGAATCACAGACCATATTTCACTCATCTTAGAGCCCACCTCCCTGGCACAAAGCCCCGGGGCAAGCACTCAGTACAGTTTGTGCAATGAAATAATCAGCACTAACTAGGAACTTGTGAAAGTAGAAGCTCCAGGAGTGTGGGTGGAAGGCTGTTTACCAAGCAGAGGGAAAGTTTTAGACTCAGCTTTTATTTATTTTATTTTTTTTTTTTTAAGATTTTTTTGATGTGGACCATTTTTAAAGTCTTTATTGAATTTGTTACAATATTGCTTCTGTTTTACATTTTGGTTTTTTGGCCGCGAGGCATGTGGGATCTTAGCTCCCTGACCAGGGATCGAATGAACCCACACCCCCTGCATTGGAAGGCGAAGTCTTAACTACTGGACTGCCAGGGAAGTCCCTTAGACTCAACTTTTAGACTTTTTCTAGTTCCTTCGTAGCCTGAGAGCTGCCTGAGGGCAGGGGCCATCTTCCACTTGGCCGCCTCCTTCTGTCAGCCCCCCACACACCAAGCATTTGCCCCTGTCACATGGAAGAATGCAGGCTTGACTCTAAAGCAGAAAGTCTGGTTGGGACCTGCTCCAATCAGTAAATGAGAATACTTTCCTATATAATAAGACCTTTGCAAATCTCACCCCACTTTTTTGCAGTTCATCTTCTAAGACTCATCTGAGTGTCCCTCCTCAGGGAAAACCCCACAACCACTGCACAAGGTTACTGCAGGAACTCCTGCTGATGCTCATTCACAAAACCCTGCCCTTGCCCTTCATGGCATTAATCCCAGGAGTAATTATCAATCTCTAACCCTTTACCCAAATTCCCTGGGCCCAGGGGTTTGGGTGTTCAAAAATGTCCAGGTGTTAGAAAGGTAACACAGCATATATGCTATATATTTCACATAACACACACCAGGTATACGGGGCTGCACACCGTAATCAAGCACATTCATATTTCTGCAGTGACCCGTGACACATTCACACCAAATGAGAAAACTAAAAAAAAATAAAACGGGGGGGGGGGTTGATGAAATTATAGATAAGAAATGAAAGCTGTGATTAACCTGTAGCTATTTGTTTCTCCCCATCTAAAATATCAGCCCCCTGAGGGCAAGATGCACGTCTGCATCGCTAACATGTCCACCTCCACAGCCAGAACACGGCCTGCCACAGTGTTCACTCGAACCGTCTCAGAATCAATCTAGAACAGAGCAGATGAGTTCCTAATGAGTGCTAATGGTGCTAATGAGTGGGTGAGAATGCTTTCTTCAGTGTAAATACCTAGGGCAGAGCCGCATGCGAGGCCTCTATAGAGAAATGACTGGGCAACATTTTAAAGAAGAAGGCCTTTGGGGAGCTGTTTAAATTAGTAAATAAATTCAACTTATAGGAAATATAGAGGACAGAAGAACATGTTAAATGAGACCACTGGGAGGCACTCAGCAAAATCCAGGCTACCCAAAGTCTACAAGACAAACAACCTTATGTCTTCGAGAACAGAGAAAAAAAAACAGTTGGAGGGGAACCTAGAGGCTAGCTGACCTAGAAGACACCAACCAATTACAAAGCACTGACTTTATATAAACCTGATTCAAACACAGTTTTTAAAACTTTTATGACATTTGAGAAATCATTACGAATTTAAACACTGACTGGATATTTGATTATTTTATTAACTTAAAAAATTATTGTTAATTTTTGGATGTACGATTTCTAGCAGTCATGACTGATTGAAGTCATTATTTTAAATGTACCGAAATATTTACCCAAGATAATAAGAGGGAATTTACTTCAAAATAATACTTCATGTGGGACATACTTCAATAGAACAAGGTGCAGGAGTAGGTAAACAGACACATAGATTGGTAGTGAGTGGATAATCACTGATGCTGTTTAATGGCAGAGTGGCCAGGAGTTGATCGTTGTTGAATCTCGGTGATGGGATGTGGATATTTTACCATTTTATTATTTTCTCTGATTTTGTGTTTGAAATTCTCCATAATGAAAAGTTAGAGAGAAATCAATAAATCATCATGTAAGGGTCACCTGCTACCTTATGGGCACAGACTGTCTCATTCCTTCAGTGTCTACTGGCCAGCTCCTGGGGAGTTAGGGGTATAAACATGTGGATGCAGCTACTCATAGCTGGAGGTACAAGGCAGCCAAGCCGCACTTACACAGTCCCCAGGCATTTTCATAGACACAGAGATACTCCCCCAACCAAATCCTCCACGTGGGAGCGGGTACGCGCGCGCGCGCGCGCACACGCGCACACACACACACACACACACACACACACTGCCACCCACCGACTCCAATGCAGCCCCCTCCCTGCAGCCCCCCTCCCTGGCTCATACCCCTCTTCTGTGCGAAGAGCAGCAGCAGGCAAGTGAGACCTTTGAGCACTTCAGCCATGACCACAGCAGTGGTGGCAAAGAAGCGGTCCCCAGGCAATGTGCGGGCATAGCGGATGCTGAGGATGAGGGAGGCATTCTGGACCACCAGCACAGCTAGGGATATGTATTTGAGGCGCCGGCGAGCTGTGGGGAATGGAAGGAGTAAGGGGGAAGAAGGGGTCAAAAGCTGCTGTGGCATAACCACACTACCACCCTCCCCTCTCCTTTCTCGACCAGGATCCTCCTAGCCACCGCTACTTCCTCCTTCTGCCTGCCTATCCTGACCCAACGTGAGTCCCATCCCTGCCAGCTTCCACTGCCTCAGCCACAGGCAGGAAGAGCCAGAAAGGGAGAAGTGGGCCTCGCCCTGTCCAGCCCATACCTGGAATCCTTGCTGAGGTGTCAGGAAATGGGTGGGGCAGGTCCTGGACACCCACCTCAGCCCTCTCTCTCCCTCCCCTGAGTGAGAAGCAACCCTGCCCTGGGCAGAATATCAACTGTATCCTCGACATTTATTGAGTGCTTACTGCGTGCCTATCACTGGGATAAGGGATTTATATGGATCACCTCAACAGACCCCTACATGGCTCTGATCTCTGAAGGAACTATCAGTGTTCCCATTTTATGGATGAACAACCAAAGATGTATATGAAATGATGGTTCTATTTAGTGAAGGATTGTCTTATGTGAAAAATGATACCCTAATACAAGGAATGAGACCACTGTATAAGGCATGTCCATCCCCTGAGGAACTTTCTCTCATCTAAATTATTCCATTCCCTTACACTCAGAATGGTCTCTCCAACCCCTCCCGCCTATGATGACTGATTCCCCCCTGCCCCAGAATGGTCTAACAAATATAAGAAATGATTCCCTCACTGTCCAAAGGACTGAACCCCATGTAGTAAATGGTTCCTCCACTAAGAATGGTCTGGGTCCCTTAACGATATAAGGAAATATTTCCCTATACACCAATCATCCTCCCACCACCGCATACCCCCACCTCCAGCCAAGGAATTACCCCTTGTCCTGCTCACACTCACAGTGAACTCTCCCCATTATAAGGAGTGGCCTGGCACCCTCAGAACGTCCTTTCTCCGCCATATAAGGAAGGCCCCTCCCACTGCAACATACAATGAACTATCTCCATCAGGAAGGGACCCCCAGAACGGTCTTCTCCCCATATAGTGGACATCCCTATCCTCAAAACATTCTAAGTCATATAAGGAAGAACCCGCCCCACCCTAACTCACAATACCCCTGTCCCTTTACAAGGAAGAAACCACTACTCTCAGAACAGCCCCTCCCTTCTGTAAGGAAGAACTCTCCCGCTCTCAGAATGGTCTCTCCCTTGTATAAGGACGGACCCCCACACACACTCAGAATGGTCTTAGTGGTCTTAGCCTCCCCAAAAGGAAACACCCGCCTCCAACTCAGAATGGTCTCTACTCCCCATTTGCAGAAGGGACCTCCCCATCACCCTCAGAATGGTCTCTTCCCCGCCCCCAAAACACACGTCCTCCTCCCACCCCCCACTCCCCACACATAGGTGGTCCGTACGGGATGCTCCCTCTCGCCTCAGTGAGGAACCTTTCTGACCCCCCAGCGATCCCGCCCCCCGGCCCGCCACCGACTGCTCAGCCACAGCCTGTCTCACCCGCAGTCGCGGTCCCAGGCTCCAACGCCCCTGCGGAGACCGCCCCTGGCCCGGCCGCCGCGGGGGAACCCCCGGACCCCACCGCTGCCATGTTGGCATCTGCCTGGCCCGTCCCCTCGGCAACAGTAGGCCACTTCCGTGTCTGTTACTTCCGGTTCCGGGACCCCAGGGTGGGGATGGGGCGAGCGAGAAGCTGCCCAGAGCGGTGACTCTCCCCGTTCGCTCCTGAACGCTAGTTTAAGAGTGGCCTCAGGATTTCCAAATTCCGTTGGGATCCGGAGACAGGGCACGCAGCCGGCTCAGTCTCCCGCCGTCTTTACAGAGCCTCTTTAGCCTACTCCCATGACTAAACCCGCCCTCATCTTCTTTGACCCCGCTTTCCATATCGCCCGCCCATTCTGTCTCCTCGTCTCTTTGGTTCCGCTGTCCGTCTCCTGTCTCGGCTCTTTATTGCCACCTTCTGATGGCACCGCCCTTTCTGCATCAAAACTCCTGGGTCCTTCCGGGTTGGACTGAAGTTCTTTCCCCTTCTGCCGGCGAGGCCAACCCCCGCCCCCTGGAGTGACAGAGGGCTCCTGGGAGGGAAGTGAGACTTTGAGGGAGCAGGGCAGGTGAGGGTCAGGCAGGTAAGCGAGCAGATAAAGGCAGGGCAGTTGAGGATACACTAGTGAAATGGCACAGGAGAGTTCAGGCTGAGAAGGGAGGACAAGTGAGTCACCATTAAGAATAGAAAAGTGAGAAGGGGGTAGGTAAGCCAGCAGGTGAGAGGTTTACAGCTTAGTTGTTTTTTTTTTTTTTGCGGTACGCGGACCTCTCACTGTTGTGGCCTCTCCCGTTGCGGAGCACAGGCTCCGGACGCGCAGGCCCAGCGGCCATGGCTCACGGGTCCAGCCGCTCCGCGGCATGTGGGATCTCCCCGGACCGGGGCACGAACCCGTGTCCCCCGCATCGGCAGGCGGACTCTCAACCACTGCGCCACCAGGGAAGCCCCGTTTTTTGTTTTTTGCCACGCTGCCTGGCTTGCATGATCTGAGTTCCTCGACCAGGGATTGAACCCGGGCCACCTCAGTTAGGACTAGCACCTAGTCCTAACCACTGGACCGCCAGGAAATTCCCTAGATTAGCTGTTGAAAGCAGGGCAAGAGAAGGTACAGCTGAGGTCGGGACAAGTGCAACTATGATAGAATAGGGCAGGGCAGGTAAGTCAAGAGTTGAGGAAGTTGAAGTGAGCGGGATGAACAGGTAAGAAGACAAGGAAGAGGTGAAAAAGGTAGGGGCAAAACAGGTGACTCCACCTTGGAGGTTATTAGAAAACAAGGGCGGGCTAGGAAGATTCCTGTCAGCGCTCCACCCCCGCCCTGCCCTCACCAAGCCCCAGAAAGGGCTTTTCTTCTCCCATGGGGAAGGTATTTCCTCCCCTGGGGTTGGGGGAAAGGAGTTTTTTCTGCCTCTGAGCTGACCATCTTTGATTTGGGAATGTGTCCCATACATCTTCAATGTCTACGGTATCTCCAAAGCAGCCCTTCTGCACATACGGGGTGCTACGTAAGAGCTGAGGGGGAAATCAAGTTTTTCTTTCACCTTAAATGAACCCATAAAAGACCTTCAGGATGGCACCACAAGACTGAGGCTTCCCGTGGGCAGAGAGGTCCAATCCATCTCCCTCTTGGCTCAGCATTCAGTAGATGCTCCACGAATGCCTCACCACATCTACAAATGGCCAGTCGCTTCTGATTCTATTACGTTTATTAAATAGTGGGTTTCCACACATGGCTTTTTAAATAATCCAGGCGGGGGAGAAGGAAGAGGAAGATACAGTTGGAGCTCTCCTTCCCCAATACATAAGTATTTACATTTCAGCAACTGGACAACCCTGGCTCAGGAGGCAACAAGAACCCAAAAAAGGTGGAGGGTGGGGCCCTAGGAGAACAAACAACAAGATTTATTTCCCCCAACCCATCCCCCCAAAACCATCCACCCCATCCTAGTGGACTCTAGTAGTGTCCATCTCCCATCCCCTCCCAAATCATGAAAGTGGGGTTTCTCCTCACCAGAATAAGAGCACTTGGGATAAAAGAGTAGGGTCCCCTCACACACACACACACACACACACACACACACAAAAGCCCTGGGACAACAATAGGGCTTACCTCCCCCAGAATAAACAACCCTGGGCTGAGGTAGGCAAGCAGCTTGACTGAATATGGGACCCTAGGCTAGGGGAAAGTGTCCCTTTGCTAAACTAAGAGCCGCTGGAGGATTGGAAGGAAAGCACCCTTGCCCAAGTCAGAGCATTTCAACTAAATTTGTGTGGTGGTAGCAGGAGGTGCCAGTGTAGGGGCTACTGCTCATCAGAATAAGAGCCCTGGAGGCTCAGAATGTAAGTAATTTCAACCAAATAAACACCCTTAACAAAACAAGAAGCAAAGAAGGACCCCCTCCAGAATAACAGAGCATACGTTCTGGGAGGAAGGCTCCTTAGCAGGATTGGGATGGGGACTAGGTAAACTTGGCTTATGTCTTCTGACCCCTGATCCCCAATCTCTGACCCTAGTAACACTGGATTTTTAATGACCTGTAAAACCAGATCAACAGATGTCCATCTATCCCTGTGGCGTGGCCATGGGATGGCTATTCCAACTAATGGGGGCCCTGGCCAGGACTAGGGCAGTAGGGACCAGGCCAAAGGGGTGGAACTCCCTTTGGGAGTGTTGAGGGATGCATCCTCGGCTGGTATCTGCATCCAGGGGTCCAGCAGGATCTCCTCCAGTGTGGGTCGGGCAGAGGGTTTGGGGGCCAGGCACCGGCGGATTAGGGCACAACAGTCTGCAGATGAGAAGCACACAGGAGATTAGCAGTGAGTTGGGGGCACCAATCCCTGGGAGGGATGAAGTTTGGTGGGCTAGGGCAGGTGGGGCCTCACCTGGGGAGACGTGGGCAGGGAAGTGGAGCTCAGCCTCCAGAATCTCCTGGTCTCTCTCAAAGGGAATGTCCCCACATACCATGTCATAGAGGAGGATACCCAGTGACCAGACAGTGGCTGGGAGTGCGTGGTACTGGTGACGAGAGATCCACTCCGGGGGGCTGTACACCCTTGTCCCTGCACATAAGCCACAGGTTAGACCATTCTCTGATAATGCCCTTCTCCCATCCCACCCTCCCCAGGAAGTATGGTTGCTTCACTGGAATTAAGAGAACTCACTGTATGAGCAGGGTCCCCTCACCAGAATAGAAGCTCAATGGAATAAAAGCACTTAAAAGGTACAGTAGGACCTCCTTACCAGAAAAAGAAGACTCAGGATAATAGCAGGATCCCCCCATCAGAATAAGAGCCCAGAACAAGATCAGGGCACTGTCAGAAGATGGACTTATTAGAGGGCGAGGCTTGAAAGCCCCTAATATTGAAATTCAAGAACCTTATAAAGGTGTACTATAGATCAAGGGTTACAGGATATCCCGGCACTGGAGGTCAAATGTCAAGAGGCCAAAAAGATAAAAGGTGAAAACTCCCCCCGCCCCCAGAGATTTAGGGAAGCCTTACCATCAAAGTCAGTGTAGGGTTCATCATGAAGCAGGGCGCCAGAACCAAAATCAATGAGTTTGGCACAGCCCCAGCGGAGGTCCATCAGGATGTTCTCATCCTTGATGTCACGATGGACAACTCCACGGGCGTGGCAGTGCCGAACAGCTGCCACTACCTGGGCAAAGAGACAGCGGCTTCGGCCTTCACCCAACGGGCCCTGCTCTGTGATGTAGTCAAAGAGATCCTGGGCAGGCAGAGGCCGCTCAAGGACCAGCATGAAGCCCTCTGGTGTCTCGAACCAGTCAAGCAGGCGGATCACACCAGGGTGTCCACCACCTGCACCCACCTTCCATAGCAGTGCCACTTCCAGTGGGCATGTGACTGAGTCTGACTGGGCGGGGGGAGCAGGGAGAGAAAAGAGAATACAGACATCAGGCTAGCAGCTTTGAGGCTGACTTCTCGCCTGAACTTAAATCATAGCTCCTCAGCCTCCTGACTGTGTGACCTTGAGCAACCTGCTTCCTTCCCTGGGCCTCAGTTCTCTCATCTTAAGGGCTTAAAACTCACACAGCCATTGGGAAGGCGATTCAAGCTTAAGGCTATGGGGTGGGGAGGGATAAATTGGGAGATTGGGATTGACATGTGAACACTACTATATGTAAAACAGATAACTAGTAAGGACCTACTGTATAGCACAGGGAGCTCTATTCAATACTCTGTAATGACCTATATTGGGAAAGAATCTAAAAAAAGTAGAAGTGGATATATGTATATTTATAACTGATTCACTTTGCTGTACAGCAGAAACTAACACAACATTGTGAATCAACTATATTCCAATAAAAATTAATTTTAAAAAAGCCAAAGCCTTTGCACATCTGGCATGTAATAGGAGCTCAGTTCTTTTTTTTTTTTTTTTTGGGCTGTGCCGCTTGCAGGATCCTAGTTCCCCAACCAGGGACTGAACCTGGGCCACAGCAGTGAAAGTGCCGAATCTCAACCACTGGACCACCAGGGAATTAATTCCCTCAGGAAATGTTTGAGGAATAAATGAAGGTGGTTATTTGAAGGCCTTAACAAAAGGCCTTCAGCAGAGGCAACTGATAAACACTATTACGTAGTAATTTATCTGTTTTGTCCACTGACATCTGTAAAGAGACTAGAATAGTACCTTACACACAGTGTTGCTTGATAAATGTTCCTTAAATAGATAAAAGCACTTTATAGCATAGAATCTGACACAGTTAGCACTCAATAAATACTATTATTGTGTGACGGTTTGTCTGCTTTGTTCATTGCCATAGCTCAAACACTAGAACAATGCTTGGTAACAGGGCAGAGCTCAATACATAGTTGTTAAATAGGTGAAAGCAACTAGTAGAAAAGGACTAGCACAAAAAGAGCTCTCAATAAATGTAATATTTTGCCAAGTGCCTAGAATTGTACCTGGCACGTTCTAGGTGCTAATATACAGTTGTTAAGTGGCTAAAAGTGATTAACTGCAAAGGAACTGGCACAAAGTAAGAACTCAATAGTGTCATTATGTGATATTTTGTCACTGTCACCAAGCATCTAGAACCGTGTTGAATGAAAGTACTTAGTGGAACTTGGAACACAGTAAGCTTTTATGATGAAGCAAAGTCTGAGGCATACAGTCGGTGCTCAATAAAAGGCATACGTGTTACTGCTCACAAAACCCGCCCCACTCTCGAAGCCCTGCGCGGGCACACGGACTGCCAGAAGCAGCCTTCCTGCCTGAGCTAGGGCCCTCTGCCGGCCAGTGCACTGACTTGCACAGCCGCAGACAGGTTTTCTCACGGTGATGAAAATTCCGCTACTGCGCAGGCGCACCTTCTCCCTCTGGGTCCCACAGCCTGCTCAGGCGCAGTTTCCCCAGAGCCCGCCAGGGAGCGCTCCCGCCCCTACAACTTGCCCAGACCCGCCCTGTTGTCCATTAGCGCTCTAAGGCAGAAGAGAAGCAGCCACCGTCACCATGGCAACCAATGACCTCTGCCCCTCTTTCCTCACCAGCATGCCCTGCGGGCAGCCCCTGAGGCAACGTTTGGAGGCTGAGAAAGGAGGGTGGGAGGGGAGAATCCAGGGCTCTAGGGGAACTGGGGTGAGTCAGAACTGTATGGAGGTATGGATATCACCACAGAGGAGTAAACATGGGCTGGTAGGAGTGTTCTTCTCACCGTTACAGGGCCCAAGGAGTTATACAAACCATAGAAAGGCGAAATCCATCGTCAGAGATGGCGTCGCCAGGTCAAAAAGGACTGCAAAGATACTCACCCAGGGGGACCAGCCCAGCACGCGATTCCGGGGGATCACTTTGATGGCCACCTGAAGAAGCGGGCTGAGATGAGGGGGCCAGCACATGACCCTCAGACCTCTCCCGGTCTGGACCCTCACCCTAGTCTTTCTGGTCCCAACCAACCACTCCACACCACAACCCCAAATGAGCTGGAGCTTCTCCCCTGCCCTCCAAGTCTCCAAAACCAAGTACACCTCTCCCACCATCTTTGGCCCTGGGCTCTTCCTTCTCAAGGCTTCAGGACCCCTCACTCCACGTGACGAGTTCTGAATTTCCTAACGCCCCAAGCCCTCGATCTTCCCATCCAGCCCCAGGACACCCCAACCCTGTAGGGGTGGTCCTGGTCCTCACGGCTCCACCCTGGACACCTGCCTCCAAAATCCCAAAAATCTCAACTCTAGGTCCCCACCTTCCCACATATTTACACCTCTCCTGGATCGCAAGGTCTAGAGTCCTCACGACCCCCCACTCTCCAGTCTCACTCCCTGGACTTCCAGAATCCTTGCCCTGAAACACCCCCTTCCCCCACATACCCACCTGGACCGCCACACACACACAGGCGCGCGCGCGCGCACTCAGACACCCTCAGCAAACCGGATCCCGGCCCTCAAGACCCTACCACTCGCACACTGTAGGCTCATTCCCTGCTCAATTAGCATCCCAGCCCCGGGGCTCCCGCCGCTGCCACACACACACCTGGCCCTCCCAAGACCCTCGTGGTGGATACCTGGAGTCGGTCTGTGACGCGATGTCCTGCGAAGACGGTGCCAAAGCCCCCCTTACCCAGGAGGGGGCCGAGTCGGTACTCGGCCTCGAACGCTTCCCGGTCCTTGCCTCCTACGCAGGCGGAGGCGAGGAAGTCAGGGTGGCGGCGTGCTGAGGCCGGCCGCGACCCTCTCCCCCTCCCCCCGCGCCGCCCTCAACCACTTCAGCCCGCCCGGCCTGGTCGCGCGGTAGGCGAGTCTCTCACCTGGCGGCGGCGTGGGGGTCATGGGGGCCACCGGGAGCCCCTGAAGAGGCTTAGTCAACATGGAGGAGGAGCTGCGTAGATTGAGTCCGTTGAGCCCGCAAGGCGTGGACGCCCGGGGTAGCGAGGCCGGGAAACCAGGACTGAGGGGCACCAGGGTGGAAGGTAAGGAAACTGGTGGCCCAGAAGAGCCGGCAACAGGCGCAACGCTAAAATTCGCCGCGCGCGCCAGCCCCGACGCTACTGAGGCAGGGCACGAGCTTCCCGAGAGAGTCGCCCCGGGCGACGGCCCCGCCCACTTGGCTTTGATCAATCCGGACGCAGCACCTGCTGTACCCCAGCCAATCGGAGCCAGCCCTTATTTGCATGCCACCCTCAACGTTTCAAGTACCCCGTTATGCAAATAACATGCCCGGATCTTCCGCGGGGGCGGGGTCTGCATGCAAATGAGGGGGCGCGTGCGAAGAGGAAACTGGTTTTGGGAATCCCTTTTGCAGCAAGCGCGTTTGTTTTGGTTGTTGCGCGGAGTTGTTTTTATATGTGTCTGTATGTGAATATATAAACTTAACAAAAAACTGCACCGCCTCCTTTCCTAGGAAGTTGGTCGGCCGCCGCTGCCTCGAGATTAGCGCGGAGATAACGCCAGGCCCTCTAAGGGTTCTAAGAATCCCGGCCTGTGGTTATCCAGGACCCTGTCTCCGGAAGGGTGCTCCTCAAACCAGGACCAGAGCCCTCTAAGCGCCCGGCGGCCTCCGCCCGGAAACTGAAGCCGGGGATCCTGGAAGAACCTGTTCAGCCGTCAGGGAGGGCTAACCTCCCTGACAACCACCTCAGGGGAAGCGCTGGTCCAAGGCACCGTTCCCATGCCCGGAGGCCACGGCCTGTGGGGTGTTTGTGGAACCCTTAACGTAGACAGACCTGGCTTGACCCAGCCATGAACCCAGTCAGCAGGTCTAGAATCTGGAATGGCGAGGGGGGTGGGGTTCTTGGGGGTGGGAGCAAGCCAGAGTGGTGGTGGCTTGGGCTGTGCTTCTGGATGAGAGAGAGAGGGGCTACGAGGGCTCAGGGAGGTGGTAAAATACCCTCAGTCACCAATTTGGGAAAAATAGGCCTCATGCTGCAGGCGGACAGACATGCACTCCAAAGACACACACACAGAAGCACCATGTGAGAAATACACATACGGCCAGACACATTCACATGAACTTGTCCTAGACACACATGTACATATGTACTGTCACACAGAGGCTGAAATCTACTGTCAGGCAGGCATGCTGCCAGAAAATTATGTCCCCGAATGACACCAGAGATGCACTGTTACAGAAAGGCACTCCAGATAGATTCACATAGACCTACACTGCCATGTGACAAAGACACAGAAATGTCCTGTCAGACATACCACCAGAACTTGTCACAAAGATACTGGCACCATCAGACATACAGTGTCACAGAAAGACTTGTACTGTCCCAGAAATGAGACCCAGAGTCTGTCACAGGAAGACACACAGATGCTCAAGACACACATGCACTGCTCCAAAGGCAGACATATACTTATGTGATAGAGCCACAGATAGGCAGTGTCACAAAAACAGACATGGATTGACCCAGTCACAGACACACACACACACCAGCAGACATGCAGTGTTGTCACTGAAACTGTCCAGAAATAGCTACCCAGAATCTGTCACAGGAATACAAACGGACATCCACCCTATCAGAAAGAAACCACAGATGCACTGTCACAGACAGACCCACACAGACATGCACTTGTCTCAGAAACAGACACAAACTGTCACAGATGGAGTCCCACACTCAGTCACCATCTGACACACCTGGAAATAAGCCCTTGTCGTACACACTAGAGAAAGACACTGTGAGATGCACATAGAGACTTGGACTCACCACAGTCTCACACACACACACAAACACCCAAAAAGCAAATACACACATGTACTCTCCCTTATTCATCCAACATTTATTAGGGGTCTACTGTAAGCCTGCAAGGCCCTAGAGGGGGTGCAGATATTAAGAGATACACAGAAAAGTCAGGCATCATAGCCCTTGCCCAGGAAGGTGATAGTACAGTTACTGGGAAAGGAGTAAAGACATATTTGTAGATAGAAGTGAGAATGTGGACGGGGTCACACAGGACTTCTCAGGAGACCCTCTACCCATCTTGAAAGACAAGGTTGGAGGCTTGGGACAGAGGAAAGGCAAATTCCAGGCAGAGGCCAAGGAAAACTGGACAGAGCGGCAAGATGAAGTAGGCAGGCGCCAAATGGTGCAGAAATTTCAACATTAGGGTAATAAATAATACCTGCTAACATTTGAGCTCTCAGAATGTGGCAGGCACTGCGCCGTCGTACATTATGTTGACCGTATACACTCTCTCAATGCTCACAACCAGAGAGAGCATGAGGTAGTAGACATTAATCACCCCTGTCCTACACATGGGACACTTGAAACTCAGAGAGACTGTGATTTGACCAAGGCCACATAGTTAGAAAAAGCCGAGGTTTCAAACCAACTCTCCAACATATGTGCTTAACCAGTGGATTCCACAGAGACACCCTGCAGACAGCCACACCCTCACCTGCAGAACTGGACACACATCCTTCCACAAGGGCCCCATTATTGCGGGACATCAAAGACAACTGACAAAACCTGAGGGCCAGCCATCCTTCTCTGCCTTGGCTTTACCTAGTCTAGGAAGGGAAAGGACAGACGTGTCAAGAGAACTGGGGAACATGAGCAAAAAAAGGTTTAGCTATTCCTCGGTTTCTAAAACCAAGTGTGGGGGGGTCCCCTCTGGTCACTTCCACTAAACTCATGTTGCTATGAAGCAACCGTTGTGGCTGACCAAAGCATTTCCTAATCAAACAATCACAAGGAAAGAGCAAACATATTGGGGCGAGAGGCAGGCAGAGAAGTTGGAGGTTCAGTCCCTGCCTTTAAGCTCACAGTTCTCTGCTCCCATCACACCCCAGGAAATAGAGTGGGCAGGCTACATCCTGTGCCAATACTGAGGCAAGGGCGATGGGCAAAGACAGAGCTTTCTTGGTGGTAACAGGTCCAAAAGCTGGTTTAGTAACCAGTGAATCAAATATGAACAAACTCTGGGCCCCCAGAAAGACCCCAATGGAGAGCATATGGCCCTTAGAGGTCAAGCCAAAAGGTCTGTGCCATCACCGCCTCATCAGAGGCTCACCCACCCCCTGTCCCACACAGAACAGAGGCGCTCAGGGGAAACTGACATTTGGTTTTATTGTGCCAAGGACATTACAGATGGTGGATCTTGCTGACACCTGCAGGGCATGGGTGCCCCATCTGCCAAGGCTGCTCCCACCCCCCACACTCAAATCCTGGGCGGCGGCCGTGATCCTCAAAGGTGCCCCCCACCCCGAGATTCCAAAAAGACTGGTGGTGGTGGTGGAAGCATAAGGAATGCAGCAAGGTCAGAGTCTCATTGTCCAAAGCCCACTTGACACCTGCCCCCCACCTGCCCTCCCACCCCACCCTGGCTCACACTAGACCCTGCCCGCCTCCACAGAGCTGGAGGCCAGGGACATCAATCACATCTTCATGCCCCATGGCCTGCCTGCCCCCAAACCAGAGAGATGCCACTTTCATAGAGCCAGTGCTGTTGTCTACATCACTTTTTGATTGGTTGATTTTATAAGATAAAAGTACAGTTTAATAGAGAAAAATTTCAACAATGACTGGGGTACTGGGAAGGGGATTTTCCCACTTTCTCCTCCCACCTCCTCGGCATCATTTGTGCTGGGGTGACAAGTTTCTGATCTTGGAAGGAATCGGGGACAGGGAGACTTTCCTCTGTCTGAATGTCACTCCTCAGGGGCTGCCTGGCTGCCAGTTGGTTTGTCTCTGTGTGCCTCTCGCCTACCTTCAGCACCCTTGCCCGAGTCCCCTGTGGAATGCAGGGATGGTGCTGTGCAGGGGGCAACAGGGCACGTCAGCTGGCGAAGAGACAGGTGATGATGGTGGTGGCAGTGATGAGAGGGCGCGCAGGGGTGGGCTAGCCAGAGGGAAGTGGGGAGGAGTGAGAGGAGGGGAGAGAGGGAAGAAGGAAGAAGGCAAGAGGGAAGAAAGCCAAAGAAGGTGGGGTGGCACCAGAGGGCAGGAGTGTGGGGGTTGGGAGATCGTCTCCAGTCTCTGGGTCTCCATCAACTCTTGTCTGGGGGTGGGTCTCTGTGCACTTTGTTTTTCTTCATACTGTCTAGGTATTCCTGTTGGGACACTGCCAGCACCGACGCTAGGATCTCATCATCATCCCAGTCGTTCAGGCCTGCTGGGCAAGAGGAAGGGAAAAAGGATGACAGAGCACTTTAAAGCCTGCCGTCTCCTTGCCCTTTGCTGATCCCTGGCTCTGGAGAGATCCCATTCAGGCCCCCATCACTCTTTTCTCTAAGGAGAAGACTCCTCTAGGCCTACAAAACCCCACTCAGATCCGCCTCTGGGACAGACTCTTGGACCTGAAAAATTCTCTTTTCCTGGGGAGATGGCCAGAGGCCCAAGAAGCCCCCTTTTCAGGACTAGCTGGTTTTTCCATCTCTCCCCAACTCCCAGCTGGCCCCTGGACCCTAGACAGACGAGGCTTACCAAAGGCAGAGGGGGACATCTGCTGAATGAGGGCCCGGCACTCCAGAGCAGGGTAGAGGGACACAAGGGGAGAAGTAGCCCGGTCGGCCCCTGTCGAGAACTGGCTGCTCGTACCTGGGGCAGATGGACAGTCAGAGGCAGGGCCCAGGACCTAGGCAGGACCTCCTGACCCCTGCATGCTCCCTATCAGCAAGTCACTGACCTGGTGCACAGGGTGAAGGAGGTTTGGCAAGAGCTAAGACAGTGCCTGGGGAAGGGGGCTTGATGCCCAGCTCGGCATGCAGCTCAGGGTGCTCGGGTGACGAGGCTGAACTCCGCTGCCTTGGGGACCGGCTGGTCCACTCCTCCAGACCACTGGAGGCTGCTGCTGTGGCAGAGCTGCACGTGGCGCTGGCTTTCCGGGGCTGCAGTGAGGAAGGAGGAGGAGGTAAAGACCAACACCAGTCGCAACCCTCCTCTGCCCCATTCCCAAAGGGCTCGCTCCCTCCCAGGATCCTGGCTATGATATAGCTTCTACATAGGCCACCACCATTCTTGTTTACACAATGGACCACAGGATGAAGGTAAGCTCTTTTAAAGCCCCTCTCATACCCTTACAGCCAATCTGACAGGAAACCTGTTACCTCCACCTTCAAAATAGATCCAGAATCTATCCCCTTCTCACCCCCTCCCTTGCCAGCACTGTCGTCAGTCACCAAAACTGCTATAGTAGCCTTCCCCTTGTTGGTCCCCTGCTTTCACCCTTGCCCCCTAGACTCCGTTCTACACTCAGCAGTCAGGAGGATCCTGTTAAATCCTAAGTCAGATCCCACTCTTTCTCTGCTCACAACCCTCTCATGGCTTCTGCCTCATTCAGAAAAAAAGCCAAAGTTCTCACCACAGCCCACAAGCCCCTTCCAATCTGGCTCCACCGCCTTCTGACTCCATCTACTACTACATTCTCTTCTGCCACAATGGCCTCCAGGCTGCTTCTGAATCACACCAGGTGTGCACTTTCTTCAGGGCCTTTGCTCTAGCTGGCCCTCTGCCTTCCCTGGCATAGGCACTTAATCCCCTCACCTCTGCAAGCTTTTGCTTAAATCTCACCTGCTCTGAGGCCAACCCTGACCATGCTATTTAATACTGTGAACTCCCAGCCCCACTCAGTCCTACTCATCCCCTTTATCCTGCTCTACATCTTTCATCCATACTACCTCTCAATTAACTTATTCATTATGTTTATTTTGTTCCACTCTGCATAAATGTAAGTACCACAAGTACAGGGATCTGGGACTGCCTGGCTCACCAATGTACCCCTATACACTGAGAACAGTGCCTGGCATAGACCTGCAATAAATATTTGTTCAACGAATTACTCAGCTCTTGCCAATGTCTATTAATCACTCTAAACTCCTTGTGATTCCTCAAATGCCTGGCTGTCATGCCCTAAGAATTCAACCTTTCTGTGTGGAGACTGACCAGAGCCCTCACCTTCACTGGTCTCCCAGCCAGGGTCAAGGGTCCCACTGATGCATGTGTTTCCCTTAACAGACAGAATCACTGAGGGTGGAGTGGGCCAGACCTGATTTTACATCCTCAGCACAGAGCCTGCCACACAAGAACATTCAGCAAAAGCCTGTCCCTCTGAAACTATCCATGAACCCTGCATGTCACCACCAGTGGCTGCCCTCCCTCACTCCTTAAAAGAGCTAGTTCTGCACAAGTGTTGAGAGTTCTAAGGCACAATGCCAAGACTATGGCCAAGATGAGGTACAGACGGGGCTGGGAGCTTCCTTCTCTCCCAGATGCCAAAATTGCTAGTTTTTTTCTGCCCGTTTGTGGGCAGAACGTGGGAATTAACAGGTTCTTAGCCAGGCTAGTGACAGAGCCCAGGACCCACCTGGCTGGGGCCACGGACTTGGCGAGCCTGTTTCTCCTGATCCCTCAGCCACTGCAGGTAGGACTCCCGAGCCACCTGCTCCTCAATGGCCTCATTTGTGGCCTCCCAGTCTGTGGCCCGCTTCTTGTCTTCCAGCATCTGCTGTTCAATCCACGATTCCTCTGATGTTTTTATGGCATTCTTCATCAGGGACTGCTCTGCAAACTGCAAGAAGTGGGGGAGGAACAGTGATGTGGGCTGACACTCTGAACTCTGGCCAAGAGCCAGAACTGGCTCAGGGAGGTGGGCCCACAGGCCCGGAAGAGAGTAGGCACAAAGGCAGGTACTCTTACGAAGCAACCCCCTGGGCAGGCTGCCTATTCATCAGGGACTGGGGGGAGGCGGGCTTGGGTTGTGGGACGTGTCGTTCCGAACTCCTATACTCAGAAGCTCTGCTCCCAACCCCAGGACACCTCAACTGAAGTACTAAGCCTGGGGCAGTCAGGTGTTCGCCAGCCAGGGCTAGAATTTAAAGAAGCCTCACCCAGTGACGACTCAGTTGTTGAGGCCTTCCTCACCTATGCCCAGATGGGACAAGGAGAAAAGATCACCCGAGAAGTGAGCTCTGTGTCCACAGGGTAGAGGGAGTATTGGGGCATTTAACTGGACAAGAGAACAGTGTCAGCATGGTGTAAGGTGCTGTGAGTTGTGGAACACTGTGTGAGAGTGTTCTCTGTCAGGCTGTGAGACATAACAGATTTTTAAAAACAGAACAATGAAAAGTATCACTGCATATCTCAGGGAATAAATGTGCAGTACTGTTCAGTGAAACTTATTCTAATGCACATATACACACCACACACCAATGTGTGCACGCACTAAGTAATGATGTAAAATGTAATTTTTTACCCATGGATAACAGTCCAAAAAGAATGTAAAACTCTGTTAGAATAAGCCAATTAAAAAACGGGGAAAAAAATCTAAACACAACTTCAAAGAAGATATATAGATGGCAAATAAGCACATGAAAAGATGCTCAACACCATCTGTCATTAGGAATTGCAAATTAAAAATAACAACAAGGTACCCATCAGTTAAAGATATCAGTAAGAACTATAGCTTCATGTAGATACGGATGGTTACATATAGAAATATTTCTAGATATGTGTATACACACAGATTGGTATATACACATATACTTCCTTGCTTTGTCAGCTGAAAGGGCCTAGAAACAAGGATACCCCAACAGCAAGGAGCAAACTCAGCACCCAGATGCTGGTTTCTAATAACATTCTCCAATAAAAGGAACTAGGACTCCTTGGAGAAATGGCTGGTTCTAGGAATGGGGCAGGAAATATACAAGGTGAGCCTGGAGCACCTTGTAGTGCCAGAAAGTAAGTATTCAAAACAAAATAAAACAGGGACTTCCCTGGTGGCGCAGTGGTTAAGAATCGCCTGCCAATGCAGGGGACACGGGTCAAGCCCTGGTCTGGGAAGATCCCACATGCCGCGGGGTAACTAAGCCCGTGCGCCACAGCAACTGAGCCTGCGAGCCACAACTACTGAGCTTGCGTGCCACAACTACTGAAGCCCGTGTGCCTAGAGCCCGTGCTCCGCAACAAGAGAATCCACTGCGATGAGAAGCCCGTGCACCACAACGAAGAGGAGCCCCCGCTCGCCGCAACTAGAGAAAGCCCGCACGCAGCAACGAAGACCCAACACAGCCAAAAATAAATAAATCAATTAATTAAAATAAATAAATAAATAAATAAATAAAACAAAACCGAACAAACCAAGAAACAGCCCCCACTGCCAAAACACACCACCACAATGATGGAGGTATGTCAGAGACGCAGGAACCAACAAAAAGAGCTCCCAATAGCCAAAACTGGAACAATTTGAGCATCAAAATGAAAACAGTGTTGGATTATAACCCAAAGTGTAAAAGTATTAAAGATATACCCATCAGTCCACAATGATATAAATGATTGAATAAATTAATAATGGAGGATAAGAGACAAATCTCCCTTGCAGAAGAATTCCAAATAATTTTTGTAGATACTCTGCTCTCAAGGAGATGGAGTATAACACCCCCCCCCCTTTTTTTTTGGCTGTGTTGTGCGGCTTGCGGGATCTTAGTTCCCCAACCAGGGATTGAAGCCAGGCCCTCGGCAGTTAAAGCGCAAGTCCTAACCACTGGACTGCCAGGGAATTCCCTAACTCCACTTCTTAAGTGTGGGCTGTAAATGACTTCCTTCCAAACAGTACAGCATGGAAAAGGGGGTGGTGTGGGGGAAGAGTAATTTTACAGTGGAGAAAACCTGATAAACACTACTTCTGCCAGATGATCAAGGTCGACATCAACAGTTATAAATCACGTTCACAGTATACACTGTTGATATGATGTGATGAGAACGGCACTTTACCACTGTGATCCTCCTCCCTGAAACCCACAGCCCCAGTCTAATCGTGAGAAAAACATCAGACAAATTCCAAAAGAGAAACATCCTACAATATAGCTGACCAGTACTCCTCAAAACTGTCAAGGTCACCAAAAACATGAAAGTGTGAGAAACCATCACAGGTAAGAGAGCCTAAGGAGATATTATGACTTTAGTTAATAATGATATGTGAATATTGGTTCATATACTGTATCAAATGTAGCACAGTCATCTGATATGTGAATAATAGCAAAATTGTGTGCAAGGGGGAGGAGGGTATATGGGAACTCTCTACTATCTTCTCAATTTTTCTGTAAATCTAAAACTATTCTAAACAAGTCTACTAAAAAAAAAAACTTAGGGCACTCACATTTTTAACAAAAGGAAAAAGAAAAGATACACGTGATTAAACCACAGAAAGTCACGGATGAATCTTAAGTGTACAGTGTTACTTGAAAGAAGCCACTGGAAAAACTACATACTGTATGATTCCCATTATATGACATTCTAGAAAAGGCAAAACTATAGAGTCTGTAAACAGATCAAAAACAAGGAAATTCAGAAAAACTGTCACAGAAATATGGTCTTTAGTTAATATATCAATATTGGTTCATTAAGTGTGACAAATACACTATGCTAATACGTTAATCATAGGAGGGTATATGGGAATTCTATAATCACAATAATTACATAAATCTAAAACTGTTCTGAGATTAAAAATTTAAAAAACAAAACCAAAAAACCTTTATGTTGGAGGGTGTGCTGGTGTTAGGGTGTGTTTCCTAAAATGAGGCAGGAGCACTTTCTGTTTGTAGGAAGTGAAACCTGAATAGAAGATACCAAAATCCCCAGCAGACAACTGTTTATGAGACAGAGAATCAGAATCTGTCAGTGTGTGCTGAGAAAATGTACTGCCACCTTCTGAGCACCTACTAGGCACCAGGCCCAGTGTTAGGCACTTTCTGTATCGGCCAAGCTGCCAGTAAAATTACTTGTACAATCTGCCTTAGGTCCCAAGCCAGTAAGTGGTGGGGCCAGGCCTACACTCCAAGTCTCTGTGACCACAGCTGTCTGTACCTGCTGAGGTTCAGAGGAGGATCCATGTGGGTGCCAAGACACCCAGACCAAGCCCTGGCTCACAGTTCCCAAGTGTGATTCCATATCCCCAAATGCCAACCCTTAACAGGCACAAAAGATGGGTGAGCCAGCTCAGACAGGCAAACCAAGACCACAGAATGAGCCCTGAGAGACCACCTTGGGTAACTTCCTAACTTCACAGAGGTGAGACCTTACGGGCGACTCAGAGAGGTGACAGGATATTTTTGTGGGCTAGGGGCAAAACTGAAACTCCAACAGAGATTTCTGGTCTCTATATCCAGCATCCATTCTGGGCACAGGGACCTGCTTACCCCCGGTTTGAATGATGGCAGGCCCAGCCCCACGCCAATGGTGGCCTTGTTAGGATTCACCACTGAATTGTAGTGGATATTCCGATGGTAGCTGACACGGATGGGTTCATCCTCATTTTGATGGATCCCATGGAATGTGTTGATGGGTTCTGCAGAGAAAGAGAAGGAGGGAGCATCCACAATGGGCTGGGTGGGGCAGGCTCGGACCAGGCGTGATCAGTCGCTCACCAACACCACAGAAGTACCTGTGCTGTACTGGTACACCTCCACGGGCCGGTTGTACATCTCTGCCATGGCCTGCATCTCAATGTGGTTGCCATGGCAGTTGTTTTTCCGCTTCCGGTTGATGTAGGTGGTAAAGTCCTCTGTGACATAGTTAGAGAAGTAGTCGGCATTCTTCATCTGCAGAACAGATCAGAGGAGCAAGCTCTATGTGGAGAAGAGATCCTCCCACTCTGCCCCCGCCCCAAGGTCTCTGCAAGGTCTCACCAGATAGTCCATGCAGTGCTTTCGCACAACCTCATGCATATCCTGGTCTCCATACACCTGGTCAGCTGTGGGGACAGAAGGAGAGGCTGGGGTCAGAGCTGCCACCAAAGAAGAGTTCTGAGTCATAGAACATCCTTGGGGGTGGAGGGCTGGGGGCCAGGGAAATGCCCTTTCCTACCCTAAGGCATGGAGAGTTCTTGGCCTTGTGGGCTGGAATAGGGTCATGAAAAAAGAGGCAGGCAGGGACAGTCTTTTTTTTTTTTTTTTAGGGACAGTCTTTAAGAACAAGAGTACAGGTAAGAGGGACACAACCACAGGCCTCTTGAGCAGATGACTTTGTCAACAAACATTTTAAATCCCTAAGTGGCCTTAAGCACCTTCAATTCCACATACACCCCCCTTCGCTTTTCACATGAGGAAACTGAGGCTCGGGGAGTTCGTGGCTTGACCAAGGTCACACAGAAGTCAAGTCTGTGACAGATTCTAGAATTCAGTTTCCTGACTCTCAGGAGTGAGTATGGCCTTTATAAGGTTAAAAAAAAAAAGGAAAGGAAAGGAAAAGAAAAACAACTGGGCTCTAAGCCCAATTCTGCTAGGTACTAGTGAGCAAAATGACCAGAGGCAAATGACCCAAGTGTTCTGACCTTCATATGCCTCACGTGTAAAATGGGATGGAGCTGGATGACTTCCTGGCAGGCCTCTCGTGGGATTAATAAGATAATAGGTGTGAAGTGACTAGCACTGGGTTTGGGACAGAGCAGTCACTCAGAGCCCCCTTTCCTGTAGTGGGGCCTGAATGTGCAGTACTGTGAAGGTGATAGAGGTGAGTAAAATCCTGCCCCTATCCGCAAGATGCATGTAGTCTATAAGAGAGATAAGACACATATGCATCTAACTTAAGCTTAATTCAGGAAAGGCAGCCTGTGGCCCAAATGGTCCAGGCATTATAGGGTTTTGGTCACAATAAGAACTAGGCTCCCTCTGCCTCACTTAAGGATGTTCAAACATGCCGTTCCCTTTTCAAGACATTATTTCCATCCTCCTTGTCTGCCTACATGTCAAATGGCAGTGTATTCTTAAAACAGTTCCCCACCCTCCAGAGCACCTCTATCACCAGATTTATCAAAGGTGCGTACAGACTTCATCTGCCTGATCACACTGGGTTCCCACTGAGGGCAGAGGGCAGTTCACATCCAAGTCCACCCCCAGCTCAGAGCCTGATGCAGTGCAAGAAATTGGGAACAGTTTGCTGAGTGGATGGGAAGGCTGGGGGAGCCAGGGAGCCTTCTCCCTGAGAAATTAAAATGGGCTTGAAGATGAGGCACGCCTTATGTCCACTGGCTAAGAAGAAGAGGGAATTTCCCTTTGTCTCCCCGGAGGACCGTTGCTCTGACGGGATCTCCCTGGGGCACTGGGGCACTGGGGCACTGGGGCAGGGGCAGGGGCAGGTCCCGCAGGGAACACTGCAGAGTTCTTCCACGACAGCCAGTCTACCTCTGTGAAGAATCGCCAGAAGAACGCCTTCACTGCCCTCCCCTTCCTTCCCTGGAGGGTTATGTGAGATAAGGAGAAAAAGGCCGAAAACAGGGCCCATGCCTGTCTCACGTCCTCCTGGAGGTGCAGAGACCTGAGAGGGATGGGGAGTGGGGGCTGTGAAGGCGGGAAGGGGTAGTCCCTTCACCGATGTAAACAAGGATGTGGGTTCTGCGGCCACACTCTCCCCTGCCCCACCCCCCAGCGGCACTTCCAGCAAGTCACATGCCCTGTGCACAGGCTGGGGGCCCCCTGCCGCTGCCTTTCTTAGAAGCCAGGACCACAGAACCCGCTGTGGCTGCCGGAGCTGCCCGAGGAGCTATTTCTGTAGAATAAACTTGGGGTGCCAAAGAGGCAGTGCTGTCAGCAGCTGCAGTAAACAGGAACTGAGACAGGAGTGAAGGGGTTAAAAAATAGGAGTTGGTCTGTCAGGCTCAGGGAGGTGGCTGAGATGCTCCTAGGGAAGGGTCAACCGGCATTTCCCGGCCTGGGAGGTAGATCTACCCGACCTAGATGCCAGATGCAAGAAGTTGGGGGAAAGAGGGGAGACTGTGGACAGGGAAGGGAGTTGGGGGAGAACCTTCCCATGAGGGTCCCCCCATTGCCCTGTGACTCCTTTGCCTGACAGAAAGGCTCTTCTGCCTCCTAGCTATGTGGCACTGGAAAAGGCCTTTAACCACTCTGGGCTGCAATGTCCTTATCCAGAAAGTGGGGGAGAGTAACGCCTCTTCCTCTCACGGGGCGTTGTTAAGACTACAGGGGATGGTCTGCTGAACACCTAAAGCATACTAGGTGTTCAAGAGACAGGGCTCCGTTTGTCATAAGGAGGACGATGACGCCTTCAGATAGCTAGCCACCCACAAGTCAGCTAGAATGTCACCGGAACCACTTATTAAGCCCTTCCTCATTTCTGTTGCACTTCATCAGCCAGAGGAAAGCCCCAAACTCGAAGTCTAGGTTGTCCCTCCTCATGAAGGCAGAACTGGTTCTCTACCTTTGCTGAATCCAGAGGTCCACAAGCCTACATTCTGTGCCTGTAGTTCAAATCTTTAGCAACCAAATAGGCCTCACAAACTGGGTTCCTTACATGTGGGCCAAGTATGACCTTCTCTACTTATCTATAAAATGTAAAATACCACCTTCTCTATGGTACATGTATTTAATCACAGCTTTTGGGAGGGGGGAACCCACCTCACTGGTTGTAAGATGTACCCTAGGGCTTCCCTGGTGGTGCAGTGGTTGAGAATCTGCCTGCCAATGCAGGGGACACGGGTTCGAGCCCTGGTCTGGGAAGATCCCACATGCCACAGAGCAACTGGGCCCGTGAGCCACAGCTACTGAGCCTGCGCGTCTGGAGCCTGTGCTCCGCAACAACAGAGGCTGCAATAGTGAGAGGCCCACGCACCGCGATGAAGAGTGGCCCCCGCTCGCCGCAACTAGAGAAAGCCCTCGCACAGAAACGAAGACCCAACACAGCCAAAAAAAAAAAAAAAAAAAAAAAAGATGTAGCCTAGTTTGGGGATCATCAACATGGAAGAAAATGTGCATCTCTGATCCAAGGCAACAGAGCAACAGAACCAGGCTCCCTCTGCCTCACTTAAGGATGTTCCAATGAGGCAGAGTAGAAGGATCTTTTGAATGACATAAGGCAGGAAAAACACCCAGTGCAGGGCTAAGAACACAGACATCCTCATTCAGGAGATGCTTGTCTGATTTTGCCAGCCCTACCTCTGTCCTCCAGAAAGCCCTCCTCCTCCCGAGAAGGTGGCACATGGAACCCGGGGCTGAGCTGGATTTCCCTGTGGGGTCCAAGGTGGAGGGAAAGGGCCCAATGGTCCTGCAGAGGTAGGGGAATTCACAGCACTTGTTTTGATAGAAACCGAAACTCCTCCTCTTGCTGACACTGCACTTGTGGGCAATCTGCACCTGCTCTCCCCTCCCAGAGTCCAGCTGGAAAGGGGTCCCCACCACCTCACCTCTGTCCCCAACCCAAATAGGGCTCAGAAATCCTCAGTACAATACTACAATTGGTTCCACCAAGGCCTTTTCACATTCTAACTCATTCCATTCTTACCCCAAAAAACCCTACTTTACACAGGACAGATACTGAGGTACAGAAATGTGGCACAGTTGGCCCAAGGTCACACATTTGGGAGGTTGAAGGAGAGGCCAGGCTTTCAAGGAGTAACTGGTAACTTCAAGCACTGATGCCCCAGGTGACATTACCACCACTCCCAATCCAGCTATCCACTTAGCCACCTGACTCCCTAGGCCAGGCCTGATCCTGACTGCCTCAGTTTCCCCACCAGCACAAGCAGGAATCAGCTGGAATGCAGGAAAGGCCTGAAAGTGGGCAGAGATTACAGGTATCAGGGGCTGTACCCCTCACTAGGGCCACAGAGGTCAGCATGGACTTTCCCTCCCCACACCCCACTTCTGTCCTTTCTCGGAGCATACAGAGACACCAGCATAGAAATGCACATGTGCATGCACACAGCCAGCAGATCCTGCCAAAGATGTTCCCTGAGGCCAAATACCCACACAACCACCCTCACAACTGCAGAGAACTATCGTATCCAACAAGTAGATGCCCTTGCCACCAACCACAAAGACTGAAGGCTGGACAAGACACGAGGCTGTACAAACTGAGGACCCCTCCACACCTCCTTCCTAGCCCTTGCCAGGGGGCCTGATGGGAGGGGGGAATAGCCAATGGCTCTAACAGACTTGTCTCAACCTCCCTCCCGTGCTGCCTGGGGGAAGGTCCCCCAAAATGTAGTCACTATTTGTTGAGGAATTATGTGGAAGAGCAAGACAGGAGAGCCTGGACTCTCTAAAGAGTTTAAGGGGAACTTCATTGGAGTTCCAGTGATTAAGACTCCATACTGCCACTGCAGGGGGCATGGGTTCAATCCCTGGTCGGGGAACTAAGATCCCATATACTGCATGGTGCAGCCAAAAAAAATAGTAATAAAAAGTTTTAAAAATAGATAGAGAGTTCAAGTACAAGGCCCTACAATTTGTTTTAGAGGCACCTGGGGATTACCCCCTACCAGGCTGCTGCCTGCCTGCCTGCCTGCCTGCCTACCTGCCTGCTGGAAGAGCCACAGCGAGTTCCATTGAGGACAGAAAAGGAAGCTTGGTGTGTGCAGGGAAATCTAAAAACAAACCACACAAATGTGTGTACAAAGCAGTAGAGGGAGACAGGACCTGCTCTATTCCCTGCTCCTCTCCTGGCCCAGTGGGAACCCTGGCCCCACTGAGGAGATGAACCAAAAAAAAGGCCTCACCTGCCTGTCAAGCAGCTGTGGTGCATACCTGGCCTGTGGCCCCAGCTACCCCAACTGGCACACCCTCAGCGGGGGAGAAAGCAGGACTCAGCCCTCTCAATAGCCTGGTCTCTGAGATGCCTGCTCCTCTACTCAAGAATGCCCATTGCAGGACTTCCCTGGTGGTCCAGTGGTTAAGAATCCGCCTTCCAATGCAAGGGACGTGGTTTTGATCCCTGGTAGGGGAACTAAGATCCCACATGCCGCAGGGCAGCCTGCATGCCACAACTAGAGAGCCCGCACGCCACAACGAAAGATCCCATGCGCTGCAACTAAGACCCGACGCAGCCATAAATAGATAGATAGATAGATAGATAGATAGATAGATAGATAAAATGCCCATTGCAAAGATGGGAACACTGAAGGAGGCAGGGCAGAGAGAGGTCAACAGAAGCTGGTGTACATGGTGGCCCATGGGATTCCTCTCCTTCTGGCCTGGTTCAACCTCAAACACCAATGTTCTGATACTGGCTGTGTGACCTAGATAATAAGGCCCTGACTTTCTCTTACGGCCTATTTCCCTTTTATAGAAGAGTCAAAATTGATCGAAGATCCATTCCTTCAATGCTGATAGTCCATGTTCCAAGACTAAAAGGTCCAGAGCAGTGGGCCTCGCTAATGTTTCCGGACCCCATCACTGTAACGTGCACAGTCCCAGCTGTATCCCCAAGGTCCACGCAGACACACGCACATGTGGCTGCCACTCTGCCCACAGAGGCCGAGGCCAAGGCTAAGACCAGGGCCAGGGCCAGAGGTTTTGCTGAGTCAAAGCCATATAGAGAGAGGGAGGGAAGAGAGATGCAGACTCACGTCTCCAGGAGGAGGTTATCTGAGCATAGCAGGGGCAGGGTGGACCACAGGATACCTCTGGGACCCAGGCTCCCAATTCCACTCCACCCAAGCCTGTGCCAATGCTCACGAGTTCCCAACAGGTGGTGGTGGAAAAGAGAACTGGGCACAAGCAGTGGATATTGGTTCACACTGGGGACAGCCAGACCTCAGAGGTAAAACAGAGGGTAGAAAGCCACCTGCCTCAGGATTCCTAAGAGTAGAGGACCACAGGCTCCTAGTTGGAAGAAGACAGACCCAGAGAGGTCAAGGAATAAAGCCAAGGTCACCCAGCCAGTTGACGGCTAAGCTAAGAAGCTAGGGCTTCCCTAGGGTCATAGAAAGAATGTGTCCTTTGGATACCTCTTGGTTCCCATGCAGTTCTGCCACTAATGACCCTGAGCATGTCACCTCCCTTTCGTGAGCCTCAATCTTCTCACCTGTCTCATGGGATAATGATCGCAATTTTGCAGGTGAACCTGAAGCACCCTGAGGAATGCCTAGCAATCACTCGGGGTCAAGGAACGACAGAGTGGTCTCTGTGTTGGTCCCCCCTCCAACTCCAGCCCTCAGTTACGTGGTCCTTCTACTATTCAATATGTGGCAGCCTGTAGCCCTCCTCACCAGAGCCTAGGGGAACTACCACCTGTCCCTGTCCCAAGCTAGGCTGGAAGCAAAGGGGCAGCAGAAAGCTTGAGGATAAAGTGCCCTCCCCAGGCACGTGTCCTGTGCACTCTGCCCCAGGGAAACCTCAAGGTGAGGCCTAGAGACCCGGGGGTCATGTACTTCTCAGGGAGAGGCCGTGGGGCTTCTGAGGTTTTACGAAGAAAACCCAAGGGCAGCCCAGTCAGAGGAAATGTGTAGCCATAGTGCTGATAGGGAAAGGCCTTCAACCTGTCATGGTCAGCTCTTCCTGTAAACTTAGGCCCCTTACTGGAAGGCCCCAATGAGGGGGAAGGGTCAGAAGGTGTTTGGGGAGAACAGCTAGATGGACACACACTTAAATTTTGTTCTTGGCATGGGTTACTGCCAAGCCAGGTCCTCACCAGGCCCAAGGTCTGCCTCAAAGACCACCCAAGACCCAGATGCCCAGCTGCATTCTCTGACCCTCACGCCACCAGCAGCCTTGCTTACCCCACATTCAACCTAAGGTCTCGGCACAGGCCTAACACCTAACGGGCCCCCACCTCTTCTTTGTTTGCCTTCCTTTGGTCCAAGATGCCCCCAAACCTAGCTCTTTCTCTAGGAAACATCCCAGGGAGGACATGGACTTGAGCCACAGGGATAGGAAGGTTGGAGTTTTCCCAGCCCAGCAGATTCCATTGCCTGAACCTCTTCTGCTTGGTAGAATAGGGAGGCAACCAGTCACCCCACCTAACTTTCTTTCACCCACTCAAACATCTGTGGCTCTGAGGCACCACTAATAATAGCATTCAAGCTTCATCAATGCTATTGTTCCATGAGAGTCTACCAAGTCAGGCACTAAAGGGATTTACTAAAGTAATCTCATTTAACCATTATAACACGACATCTTTTAGCCTCATGGTACACAGGTACCTGAGATACAGAAAACAGGCTCAGGGAAAAAAGAGGTGCTTGCCCAGGGGCACACCAACAATCAGTGGTAGAGCCAGAAGTGGAGCCTGAGTCAGTCCAGCCCACCAACAGACATGAAGGGTGTGCACAGACTAAGAGAATAGCAGACCCAAAAGGGATTCAATGAGCCCTTCAGAATCAACACCATTCACAGATGGGAAAATGGAAGTTATGAGTCAGGGGAGGAAGAACTAGAAGAAAGGGCTTCTGACTCCCAGCTCAAAGCTCCTATGGGAGAGCACTTTTCCTTGGGAGATATCAGAGCTCCAAAGGGAGGATCAGATCACACTCCCAGCTTCCCTTGGACACCAACACAGGACCTCACAATTGCTTGTTGAGTCAGAGATTCAGAGCCAGAGAAGCTTCAAAGATCCAGCTCAGACTGGACAGTAGATGGTATTAGGGAATTATTAATTTTGTTAGGTATGATAATGGCATTGTTGTTACGTTAAAAGAGAAAGAGAGGGCCCTCACCTGTCAGAGAAACATACAGAAATATTTACGAATGAGATGATCCATGATGGGGTTTTGCTTTAAAAATACTCATTTCAGAGGAGTAAAAAAGAGTGGGTGGGGTAGTGATGAAACAAGGCTGGCAATATGTTAACGATTATTTTGAAGATGAATGATGGGTACATGAGGGTTCACTATTCTTCTTTCGTGTAGGTTTAAAAAAAGTCCTATGATTCCAGGGTGACAGCTGTGTGCTGCAGTTAAGAGGCCTCAGACTAACCTAACCCAGACTCCGACTCCCGACTGTTCTATGTACTCTCTGACCCTAGGTAAGTCATTCCCTATTTCTGAGATGCTTTTCTCATCTAACAACTGGAAGCAATAGTCCTACACTTACCTAGCTTGGAGGAGAATTAAAAGGGTTTACTGTAGTGTCTGACAGAGCAATCTGTCCCTAAGTAATGTTACTTTCTTTATCACTATTATTGCTGTTATTACTCTCATACCACCATACTACCTCATGACTGAGGGCTAGAGGCCAGATACTAACTTGAGGCTGGGGACTGGAGTCCCTAAAAGATCAGCTAACTCTGCCCCCAACCCTGTCACACGGGTTACTCCTGACAACTGGGACACAGCTCAGGGGCAGCCCTAGGCCCTTGAAGGCTGAGGCAGAGACTCACCTACAGCCCGGAAGAGACAGGCGCCGTCCTCCTTCATCTGCTTGATGATGAAGCCCTTCTTGTCTCGCAGGGCCTTTTCAAACCAGTGCTCCTGCTGGAGGGAAGAGGTGGGGGTCAGCAACAGGAAAGGCCTGTACCCTCGCCCCAGGGCCCTGCCCCTGAGCTCTCAAGGGGCCCAGATGATTGGCTGAGAGGACAATGGGCAGGGTCCAGTTTTCTGCCCTGCCTGACAACTCTGTGCATGTGAAGCAGGAGGAGACCCTTTCTTTTAGGGAATCAGTCACTGTGTGAGCAGAGCAGACTTGCTCCCAGAGGGGTCTCAGCTGCCCTGAGAGCAGAAGCCCCATCTGTATTCTGACCACTGCTAACCATGCTGGGAATCCAGTGTTGGGCCTTCCCCTAGGCAGCCAGAGGCCCAGACCCAGCAAGTGCCTGGGGGGGAAACCTGGCTCTACCTCGAGGAGTTTCACCTGGGGACCCTCTAGTCACTTAGGGTAGGGGAGATGTTTAGGAGGGAGTGACTGGCAAGAGTCTAGTTCCTGAGCTCCACATACAGCTAGGGAATTCCAAGATATACTGTATAAGGCAAAACATATACAAAGTATGATCTCACTTGTGATAGAACACATTTAACATATATATATGTATGCATATGTATACAAACACACATGCACACAAAGTTGGGAAGACCTTACACAACAAAATATTATCCCTAAATGTTGGTATTACAGGTGATTTTACTTCACCACCTCCTTTATAAAAAGAGGTATACAATACCTTACCCAAAATTCCAAACTTCTAAAAGCTTTTAAAACCAAGTCTTTATTTAACTCATTTAGCATCACAATCCGACCTGAGTTGACAAGAACCCATTTATTCCACTTAGAGGAGAATATTCAAACATTTCTATGCAGAAACATTCAGGTGTTTGACTACGAGGTGCGGCTATAGACCCCACGGGAGGTGTCACATAATACACAGTACATATACCAGGTGACTTTCCTAAATTCTGAAATTTTTCTGAATTCCAAAGTACAGCTGGCCCTAAAGGTGTGGGGTTAAGTGAACCTGTACAAGTGTGTATTTTCAGATGTTTTTAAAAAAAATAATGGAGAGGGACTTCCTGGTGACCCAGCGGTTGAGATTCCACGCTTCCACTGCAGGGGGCACGGGTTCAATCCCTGGTCAGGGAACTAAGATCCCGCATGCCACCTGGTGTGGCTAAAAATGAATGAATGAATGAATGAATGAATAAATAAATAAATAAAGGAGAGCTGGATAGGCGGAACATATAGGATGTCTAGGGCAGTGAAACTATGCTACATACTGTAACAGTGGTTGCATCATTATACATTTATCCAAACCCATAGAATGTACAACACTAAGAGCAAACCCTAATGTAGACTATGGGCTTTGGGTGATTATGATGTGTCCGTGTAGGTCCAATGATTGTAACAAATGTACCACTTTGGTGGGGGACACTGATTATGGGGGAGGCTCTGAATGTGTGGGGGGGCAGGTGGTATATGGGAACTCCCTGTACCTTCTGCTCAATTTTGCTGTGAACCTAAAACTGCTCTAAAAAATACATCTATTAAAAAATAATGTCCAAGTGTCACTTAAAACATGTTTTCCATCTCAAAACAAAACAAACCAGAAGCAGATCTTTCCCAGCCTCCTCGCGCCATCTGCTGGCCACCAGAAGAAGCCAGCCTGAGCCCGCATCAGGTCTAGGGACCAGAAATTCCAAGGCTGCTCCTCGGGGACACGACCCAGCCTAGGGATTTACAGGATCTGGGCTAATGCCAATCAGACAGAGGAGGTCACCTCTCTGCAGGCGATTTTTAGCCAGCTCAGGTGAGAGAAATTCCTGGCAAAGTAGGAAGCACAAGGTTTAGAGGCTAAAAAGCTCTGGGTTCCAACCCCAGCTCTGTCACTCACTTGTTGCATGAGTTCAGGTAAGCTACCTGAACTCTCCAAGCCTCAGCCTATCAAACGGGGGATATGTGATCTGCCCGACAGCTGTCAAGAGGTTCAGAGGAGCTTCAGGACCTGAAAAGGCTTTCTGAACAACATACCATGCACTGGTGAGGTGGTCATCAGTAACAGAAGAAGGGGCAAGACCAGCACAGAAAGAGATGACGTACAACTGAGAGGCCTTCAGAAAGTCCCAGGTGAGTGGCTAGACGGGAGGGGATGAAGGGAGGGTGACGAGGGAATAGCCAGTAGCCCCACCATCAGGGCCCGCACACCAGGAAGCTGTGGCTGGCTTTCCAGAGATGACAAAGGCACCTGGAGGCTCTTAATGGGCTTCCACAGCACAGACTCTTGTTTGTGTACAACATTCCAGCAGTCCAGGTGTCCCTCCTGCCCTGAGGCTGTCAGGCTGGACTGGCCTACTCCAGCCAGTTCCCCTATCCCTGACCTGCAGAGTCAGCCATCTCCCAGCACCATGGTGCCTGCCTTAGCCAGGGGTCTTCAGCAGGGAAGCTGCAACTATGACTACAACCCCAGACTGGACAGAAGTAGTAGTTCTAAAAAAGCAGGGCACACAGCAACCTCCTGCCCTCAAGCATGGGGGGAAAAGAGATCGAGAGGGGACAGGGGATCAAAGAGGACGAGAGTGGCTCCTACTTACTCATCCAACAAAAGTTTACCAGGTAGCTACTAAGTCAGACCCTGGGCTGGCAATGAGGACAGAAAAATGAATCAAATTTGGTCTCAACCTCGATAAATTCATAAACTGCTAGAGGGGTGGGGAAACAGGCAATGTCCACACTGAAGTGTGAGCAAGGGCTTTGAAAGAGGTGAACACAGGGGTGCTATGAAACAGAGGAAGGGACCTGGCCAGTCATTAAGGCTGGCACTTGAGAGGAGGTGCCACCTGGGTAAAGGAGTAAAACACCAAGACCTCCAGAAACGCTTGTTAACTGGATAAGAGATCACTTCTGTCACTCCAGGGATGCCAGAGGCCCAGCAATGAGTTCAGCAGAGCTAAAGTCCTGGATAGGACTAGGCAAGTAAGCAGGACAGGGCCAAGCAAAAAGATGAATTCATATTAGCCGAATGCCTGCCCAGGCCAGGTGCCAGATGCAAAAGGTGACCTCATTTAACTGTCCTTACCACAGCTCAGGTGGCAGGAAGCATTATCTTCATTTTACAAAGGCAGAAAGGAACTGGGGTTTGGGCACCAGCAAAGCCTAGTGTAAAGGCAACAAGAGAAGCCTCATGAGTCACAGCATGGAGATGTACCTGGCAGCCCATTTGGGAAAATCCTGATTTGTCCTTAAAAATGAAGAAGGCCTGAGCATTCCCCTTGCACAAGCAAGGCTTTGGTACTGGGGCAGCCAGACTGGCATCTGGGCCTGGATCTGGAGGCCAGACCACTAGCCACCCACTGCCTTTGGCACCAGCAGCCTTTAAAGCAGGCTCTGGCTGAAACCCCTTCTCTCTCTCCCTCTGCGGGCAGAAACAGGGAGGTCATGGTCCTGGGCTCCAAAAAGAGCTTAGAGTCCCAAGAGCTCAGAGCACAGTCTTTTCCTTTCCCCAGATGGACAGGAGCCTCCAAGGAAAGTGCCAACTTGAGAGTCGTTTAGGAAAATGGCCCAGGAAGGAAGGGCTGGCGGGAGTGAAAGGTGGGAGCTGGCCCAGCCATAAGCTACATCAATGTCCAGGCCTAAGAAAGTCAAATCCAGACCCTGGGACTTCCCCGGCGGTCTAGTGATTAAGTCTCTGTGCTTCCACTGCAGGGTTCAATCCCTGGTCGGGGAACTAAGATCCCACATGCCGTGCAGCACAGTCCAAAAATTAAATAAAAAGTAAATAAATAAAATAAAATAAAGATACAAAAAGTCCAGACCCTGAATCTTCCAAGCCCACTGCTGAACCTGTGGGTGACTCCCCCCACATCTCTGAGCCTCCACAAAGGGGCTGGGCAAAGCTCTCTGACACCAGGGGATCCAAGGTGCAAGACTGCAACCTACTGGTCCAAAGGCACAACAGAAGTTGAAGCAGGCTGTGGGACCCAACTGACTGAGGTTTCAATCCAACTCCACTAATTATTAGCCATGTGATGAACTGCTCTGAGCCACAGTTTTCCAATCTGTGAAATGGGATAACAAGCCTCCCAATAATAGGGATCCTGGGAAGACTCAAATACTATACGACTTTGCCCAGTATGAGAGCACTTAACGAGTTCCCTTCCTCGCCCTGGAAGGGAAACAAGAACATCTCTGTAGTAGGCTGAATAATGACCACCCAAAGACATCAGGCCCTAATCCCTGGAACCTGTAAATGTTACAGGAAGAGGATCTTTGCAAATGTGGTTAAGAATCTTGCGATGGGGAGATTATCTTGGAGTATCAGGGTAGGACCTAAATGCAATCACGAGTGTCCTCAGAACAGCAGAGGAAGACCTGACACAGACAGAGGAGGAGACCACCCATACACAGAGGAGAAGCAGGCAGAGGTCAGAGTGATGCGGTCAAAAACCAAGGAATGGGAGCAGCCACTAGAAGCTGGAAGAGGACTGGATTCTCCCATAGAGCCCGTGGAGTGAGTGTGGCCCTGCCAACACCTTGATTTGGGCCCAGTGAAACTGATTTCGGACTTCTGGCCTCCAGAACTGTGAGAGAATAAATTTCTGTTGTTTTAAACCACCCAGTTGGTGGTAATTTGTCACAGCAACCACAGGAAACAAATACAACCTCCTTGTAGCACTCCCTTGTGTGAGCTGTGAGGCAACGTGGCAATGCTCATATCCCACAGGATCCACCCTGTTTGCATCCCCCCAGGGAAAGGGTTAGAATTAAGGCTGCAGGGGCCTGGAATCCCCCCTCCCAGCCTGGGAAGCTGCTGACTCTGTCTACTGATGAATGAGTTGCCACTGAAACGGGGAGGAGGCAGGGGGAGATGGCAGCAGCAGTGGCAGCTCATGGACAGATGTCTTCCCAGAACCCACGGCCAAGAGGTTTTTCGTATTCTGGGCTACACAGCTCTGTCCCAGCAAGCCTGGCGCCAAGACCACCCCTCTCTCCCCCAAAATACCCAGGAACGCTGGCTCTGCTCCACGGGCTAAACACAGGCAACACATCCAATGAGAAACAGACAGACACACTGCTAAGGACTAACACAAGCTCTCCAGGGCAGAGGAATCGGAAAAGAGCAAAAGGCCCCAAACCTACTGCCAGGCCGCTGGGGTGGGGGGTGAGGGGGATTAACAAATGAAGATTCTATTATTCTGCAACAAAAAGAAACAAAGTCCTGATGCATGCTACAACATGGATGAACCTTGAAAACATTATGCTGAGTGAAAGAACGAAGTCACAAAGGACTGCATGTTGTATGATTCCATTTATATGAAATATCCAGAAAAGACAAATCAATCAAGACAAAAAGTAGATTAGTGGTTGTCAGAGGCCGAGAGGGGATGAGGGGATGGGGGATGATGATGATGCAGGGTTTCTTTCTGAGGTGAAAAAATGTTCTAAAATTGACTGACTGTGGTGATGGATGTACAACTCTGTGAATACACTAAAAGTCACTGAATTGTACACTTTGAACTGGTGAACTGCATGATGTGTGAATTATATCTCAAGAAAGCTGTTAAAAACACACACAGGGGGTTTCCCTGGTGGCGCAGTGGTTAAGAATCCACCTGCCAATGCAGGGGACACGGGTTCGAGCCCGGGTCCGGGAAGATCCCACACGCCGCGGAGCAACTGAGCCCTCGCGCCACAACTACCGAGCCCGTGTGCCACAACTACTGAAGCCCGCATGCCTAGAGCCCATGCTCCGCAACAAGAAGCCACTGCAATGATAAACCCGTGCACCGCAACGAAGAGTACCCCCGCTCACTGCAACTACAGAAAGCCCACACGCAGCAACAAAGACCCAACACAGCCATAAACAAACAAATAAATAAATAAAAATTTTAAAAAAACCACACACACACACACACACAGGGACTTCCCTGGAGATCCAGCGGTTAAGACTCCACGCTTACACTGCAAGGGGTGCAGGTTCAATCCCTGGTCAGGGAACTAAAATCCCATATCCCGAGTGGTGAAGCCAAAAAGTAAAAACAACATCAACAACAAAAGAGAACAAAACACACACACACAAAGGCCTACAGCACTGGCTGGGGAGAAGAAAGCTGGTAACTGCTTGAAACTTCATAGCATACTCCCAAAAGCCAAGGGGCCCCACTCAAAACTTTCACAATGAATGGGGGGAGTAGGGAACAGAGAATTAAAGAGATTACAACTAGCTTCAGAACAATGAGTACAACCTCCCTCCCCACCACTACCCATTTTATGGATGGAGAAACTGAGGCCCAGAAAAAGGAACTGCCAAAAGATACAGGACTCAAGCCCAGACCACCCAGACCACCCAGGCAGAGACCACTTCCTGCTATACCACTCTGCCTCCTCACCAGAGGAATCAGCAGGTTCCTAGACGCCAAATGAAGGGTCTTTGCCAACAAAGATCAGTTGTTGCAAAGGCTCCTAGGAAGAACCCAGATGATCCTGGGGAAGCTTCAAGAGAAGAATCAGCCAAGGTCCAAGGTGGGCCAGGTCAGGTATTCAGACACTCAATAACCTTGGGCATGGGTGGACTTTTGGCAGCTAAGCAGGAGGTCCTGGGATTTGAACTCAGGCCTGCCAGCTCCAAAGCCTAAACTTTTTCTACACACAACCCTACTTCCAAACCATCCAAGAGGTCTCCCAACAGGCAACCCCCGAGCTTATTCACCACAGCAGAGCTGGCCACAAAAATCACTGTCTGCCACAACCCTGAGCCTCACACTGACCAGGCCACTTGTCCTGACCACCAAGCTTGGATGGTTGAGAGGGAACACGGGCAGGGGAGAGAGGAGAGGAACCCAGTTCTGCCTCGAAAGACACCTACTGTTCCCTGTCACCTCCAGGCCCAAAGGGCTTTGGTGTGAGCTCCCTAAAATCCCAAAGCTAAACAATACCTCACCAGCTCCTTACCTGACCAAAGAGAAAACTGTGGCTCAGAGAGCACCGGCAGAACTATTCTGGTTCATCCAGAAAAGCCCCATCAGAGCCAGGGTGGGAACCCAGGCATCCTGGCTTCAGTGTCAGGTCCACCTCCTCCCACCACTTCAGCACATGGGCCCCCTTCACAAAATGCTCTGTGGGGTCCTCAAGCTCAGGACGCTCTCAAGCCATTCTTTTCACAGGGAAGACTCTCGGCAAGGCAGCCATACCTGGGAAAGGAAACCCCTGACAACACCACCTTCCTAAGCAGTGGGACCCCCAGGGTGTCAAAAGGGCTCCCAAAGGCAGTAGATACAGTAACAGCATCAGGACAGACAAGTCTGAGTAGTCACAAGGACCAGATTCACCATCTGGGCTCCCTCTCAACAACTCCCCTCTTTCCCAAGGATCTAATTGGCCTCCGGGTTACAAATGCCCCCAGTGATGGTTCAGGACCAAGCCTAGGGCAGCAGGAAAAATCTCCCCTCTTTTCATCCCCAAGTTCAACCAGGTGAAGCAAAAAGAAGCATCTTCTTCCTCCCTTTGTCCCAAGAAGTGGGAGGACAGGAAGCCTCTCCTCCGTCATTGGGAAGGGAAGGTATCATGCAACCACAGAGCTTTACTTCCATGTTCTTATGGGAACAATTACAAGGGAGGGACTCCTAGCCCAGGAGATGCAAAGGGGATGTAAGGAGGTGTCTTTCTAGTCACCATGGCAGCATATGACTTTCTCTCTGTTCCTGGCACTCCTCGTTTCTGTGGAGAAGGAAAGGCACACTTTACTGTAACCGGAGAGAAGAAATAACTCTTGGTCCTCACCCTGGCAGATGATTTATCCTGCCTGGAGAAGTAGTAATGCATGGAAAGGGAACAAGAACGGGGGCTCAAAACCAGGCCCTGGCCCTGGCCCCCGTGAAGTACACAAAGATTTACCTGAACCAAGAGAGAGAGGAATGTGGGTGGAGAATTTCCTGCAGTGGGGATGTCCCAAACCCCTTCCCTGTCTCTGGGAAGACAAAAGCTTATTGAAAGCAATTCAGGAAGCTGAGAATATTTCCATGATCCAGGAAATTAGAAGCATAGCTGGGTCAGGGAGAGACTCAACACATCTCCTAGATCTTGAGGGCAGGCCTCAGTCCTCACGTCCCCAGTACCTGACAACTTTCTCACAGAAAGTAAGGAGAACTTCCTAGCCTGAGCAGGCTCAGGTAGGGAGTTCTTATGACTGTGAAAAGCATCCAGGTCCTTCTGTCCAATGGGGGAGGCCTCAGGCCACGTTGGGGAGGACTTCCCGTCCCTCTCCCTGGTGAGAAAGGATTGCCTGGTTGGGGGGGGAAGGGAGGGGAGGAGGAGCCTCATACCCAAGTGGGGAGCTCAAGCCCCTCCCTAAGGTGAAGGATCTCTTGTCCCAGAGGGGAAGCTCAGGCCCCTGCGAGGAGGCTCAGACCCTTTCCCCCAGAATCCCACCTTACCCATGTCCCCAAGAGTAATGAGGAGCCCGCAGGACTTAGTTCAAAGTGGAAGGCGGGCTTAGGCTCAAGTCCCCAAGGCATGAAATCTTATGCCCCCAAAAGGCCTCTAAAACTGGGGTACACGTATGCTGAGAGAAAGTTCAAACTCATGAGGGGAGATGCGGAACCCTATTCCCCAGGGACTCTACCCATGCCCCAAAGGAAGAGTCTCAGGGCTCATATCTGGTCAGGGGAGACCTCCCGTTCCTGTGGAGTACCTTAAGTTCCTTGAGGGGGAAGTTTGGACCTCACCTCTAGAGACACACTGGTCACTGGGGGTAAGTATGCATCTCTTGTCTTTGAGGGAAAGCTCAAGAGTCCTTGGCACAGTGTGTCTCAGCTGCCCAAAGAGAATACTCAGACCACTCCCTGAGGAGGAAAGTCCCCTAAAGACCTCTGTGGAGGGGTATCAGTTTCCCGAAGAGGCTTCAGACCCAGTCTCTGAAAGCCCCAGTCCATAAGCAGGGGGAATCCTAGGTTCCAGTATCCGAAACAGTGAGTCCCATTTTCTTGAAGAAAGGTTCAGGCCTGGTGCTGGGGGCGGGGTGTCTAGACCTTAAAAAAAGCTTAAGCTCCTAGAGAGAAATGCAGACTCTTGTCTCCAAAGAGGTCTCAGACCTCTTAGAGAAAGCACAGACCCGTGTCACTTAGAAGGGGATGAATCTCATGTGCCCTAGCACACTTTCTGGTCCCAGGGTGTTGGTTTTGACCCTTGTTCCCATAGGGAAGGGGATCTTAGGGGGGTATGTATGTGTGTGTGTCAGGCCCTTGACTTCTAGAAGAGGGAGTCTCAGACCCCACTGCTGCATGGTCCTGTGCTGTATCCCCCTGAGAAAGAGAAGGGGGTTGTCCTATACAGAGTGTCTCAGACCCCTGAAACGGTTTTGGCGTCTTGGGGACACTCATATCTCTGAGATCTCCACCTTACCTGTATTCCCTGGAGAAGAAGTCTTAGACTCTTATCCCAGAGGAAAAGAAATCTCAAGTCACTGAACAGAGACCAAGGTCCTCTGGAGAGTCATGAGACTCCCCTCTCAGGAAGCATTCCATCTTTCCTGTCTCTCCTGGGGAGTTCCTACCTATTGACCCTACACGATGAGGTCCCTGGGCCCAGAATGACAACTACGGGCCCTAGAAGACACCGCAGACCCCACTTTTAAGTCCTCCATCTTATCTGGGGCCTCTAACCCCAAGTCCTTGGCGGGGGAAAGAGGGTCTCTCACACCCCCACTACCAGAGAAAAGAGTGCCAGGCTCAGAGAGAAGAGAAAGGCCCCTTGGAGCGATCTCAAATAGCCTTCCTTGGGTCCCTACGCAGTCTGGGCATCCCGTCCACCACACCCAGTCACCCGTCACCCCCCGTCCATACCTGCTCAACGGTGGCGGGGTCCATGGTCTCTATGCGCGCTGCAGCCGCTTCATACTCATCCTCACTGTTGTAACCTGCGCCGACCTCCTCACGCTCAGGGCTGGCCCCGCCAACCGCGCCAACCCCAGGGGCTTGACGCCGCCGCTTGCTGTGACCCGGCCCAGAGCAGCAACCACCCACGCCAACGGCGCTGCCCACGCCCACCACCACGCCCGCCGCGCCCACGCCCGCTGCCGTGGTACCCAACGCGTCACCGGGACCGCCGCCGGGACCGCCGGGGCCCCCACAAGGAGGAGGAGAGGCCTGCTGTGGCCGGGGGCCCGCCACGGCGCCAGGCGGCACGGCCAGCGCCCAGCGATGGAGGGCACCCGGTGGCCCCGGGAGCGGGCCCTGAGGCGGTGGCGAGGCTCGAGGACGGGCGCCAACGACTCCCGAGTCACGGTCGCGATCGCCGCCGCCCACACCCGTGCCGCCGCCGCCCACGCCTACACCCCCGCCGCGGCGAGGCGCCGGGGGCAGCGGCCCGGGCGGCGGCGGCTCGTTGGCGGGGTCGGCGTCGGGAGGCGGTGGTTTCTTTTTGGGGAGAATAGTCATGGCGGCACCGCCGAGTACCCCCCACCAAACTCGGCGCGGGGCACGCCGGGAGAGGACCCGGATGAGGGGGGCTACAGTGGTGCGCGAAGCACGACGGGATCGCCGGGACCCGGATAAAGAGATCGAGGCACCGGTTCTCCAGCCGTCGGCGGCGCGCGGGTCACGCGGCCGGAGAACCCGGATGTGAAGTCTAAAATGAAGACACCGCGGCGAGCTTGTCGTAGCCTTCTCTCCAAGTCCAGCAAGTTTATTGCTACGCTCTTTCCGGCCTTCGGCTTCAAAGAAAACAGAACCAAAACAAGCACCTCTTCGCCCCGCCCCCTCGCAGGTTGTTGAACTACCGGGTGGGGCCCGGGGCGTTGCGCAGGCGCGCCGGGGCACAGCCCCGCCTCTCGCTCGGAAGTACGTGGGCAAAATCTTCGCCGCCGCCGCCACAATTGAGGGCACCAACCAATCGAAGCGGTTGCGTGGGTCCTCGATGATGCCCACGAGCCAATCAGAAGCGAACAATCGCCCTCCCCTGCCCTCCGTCTCAGGTTTCAGTCGAAGTCTGCACCCTTGTTCCTTGCCTTTCCTCTCGGTCCCGTCGTGCTCTTGTCTCCCCGAGGCTCTGACTCGCAGGCGGGGGCACTGCAACAGGACAGCGTGGCCTGCCCCGTGCACGAGTTTTTAAATCGCCTCCCTTCCGGGCTTCCAACTTGGCCCCAGTCAGCCGGACTGACTGGAAAATATCAACACTCCCAGAGCTTAGCTAGCCCCTGAAGCATCACTTCCGTTTCCACCCACCAGAAATCCGCATCCGGTAGAGAGGCGGGCACTGCTTCACCCTGGCAACAGGCCGGGTTCTGCGGTGATTGGTTAAGACGTGCCACCACTCAAGTCGAACGGGCCAACCCTGGGACAGACGTGCACCTTTGGGACAGTGGGTGTTTGGGAAGCAGACACGCCCACCCTGGCACCGGCGCACCGCTGCCCTCGTGTTGACCTCCCCGCCCCCGTGGCTAGCGCGCAGGCGCAGCACAGCCTTTTTCCCCACCCCACAACTCCCCTCAGCTGTGTTTACCTGAATCGAGCAAAGTTTATAAACCAGCTCTGTCAGCAACCAGCGTCTCGCAATAAGTCTGGTAAAATTCCTGCTACTGAACGGGTGGAGAGCTACAAGCTAATCCTAGCTGTGCCCCTCCTGAGTGATCTCTGGCAAGTCATTTAACACCCACCCCATCCTCAATTTCTACTTCTCTGTAAAATGGCAATGATAATCCCAATTTAAGGATCAGAGGTTAATGCTTGCAAAGGGTCTGGTGCTGTGCCTGGCATCTAGTGAGTGCTCAATAAATTAGTCTGCACTGCAGTGCAGTGGAAAGAATCCCAGGCTTTGGAGTCAGGAAGACCTCAGTGCCAGGCACGGTGGACCATTACCAACTGTATGACCTTCAGGAGGTCATTGTGTCTCAAATTTGAGGTTACCCATGTGTAAAACGGGAATGATAATGCCTGCCCAGACTACCTCAGGGAGTAGTTATGGAGTTGAGATGAGCGCATGAACGGAGAAGTTGTTGTGAGAGGTGAGGGCTCCCTGCCAGTCTTGAGAGCCAAGCCATATACAGGCCATCAGAAAGCTCTTCTGAGTGCCACCTAACCTGCTCCCTTCAGATGCCAACCCTAGTTGAGGTTCTTCCTTGAAGGGTGTTAGTAATAAACAGACTATGGTGGTATTTTCTGCTCATGAGACTTAATGGGAGGAGAAGACTCACGTTTACTGGGCTTACTGTGTTTAGGACACCTGTGCCAAATGCCTGTGCACATTATCACATTGAATCTTCTCAGGACCATCTCACTTGATCCATGTATCCCACTCCCTACTCAATATTTGTCCAGCACTACACACTCTAAAACTGAACTTATGATAATAATTGTAGTTAACCTTCACCAAGTACTTTCTATGTGCCTGTCACTGTGTGCTCAACAGCTTTGATGTTCCCTTTGACAGTGAATGAATGGCACCCCCTCCAGCCTTTGCCCAAGGCAGAAACCTGGGAGTCAACCCTGACTGCTCCCTCCTCCTCAACTCCCACATACCTGTCAATCCTAAATCTTGCCAGTCCTATCTCTGAAATCTCTTGACTTTCCAACTCTTACTGCCACTATCCCGTCTAAGCCACTATCACCTGCCAACTCGGCAACTGCAAAAGCCGCCTCACTGTTCTTCCTCCCTCCAGGACTGGCTCTCTATAACCCACTCCCCACAGCCAGAATAATCCTTCTGAAACACAAAACTAGCGATGACTTTCCTGCTTATAAGCCTTCAGTGGTCCCCATTATCCTTAGGATGAAGTCCACATCTGTATCATAGCTTCAAAGGCCTTTTGTGATCTGGCCTACCTCTACATCCTCACCCTCATCACAGTCTCACAGTCTCCTCACTAGCTGTGCTGAACCACTTCAGTTTCCCAAGGCCCTGAGCTGGCACTCTAACCTCCAGGTCATTGCACATGCCGTTCCCTCTGCCTAAAACATTTTCACTCTTTTGTCTTTTGCCTGGCTAACTTTGACTCATTGTTCAGCCAGGTTAGGTTCTCTTGCCATCTATATGCTTCTGTAATCCACTAATCTTGGTTCTACTACACTATATTGTAACTGCTTAATTGCCTTCCATGCTCACCTCTGTAGATCAGAGGTGATGTCTACTTTGCCCATTTTTGTACCCCTAGGGCTAGCACATGATATGCAGTTAATAAATATTTAGTGAATGAATGAATGATTATTTCACAGATTAGCAACCTGAGGCAAGAGAAGAGAAGTGATTCTCTCACCCAGGGACTGGAATCCAGGTCAACCTGAATCCAAGGTCTATCTTCTCTGTGCTCCACAGAGCTCAGTTACACTAGTCTAGTATATCCAGTAGTCCAGAAGAGACAGTACAGGTAGGGGACATCCACAGGGAAGGGGAATTTGCCAAACTGAGAGATGCTTCTCATCAGGGTTCAGTTCAGAGCTGTTTGCTATCAGGAAGCCTGGGTTCAAGTCTCCTCTAACCAAGCGTGTGCTGCTTTGGGTCTCAGTTTCCCCATCTGTGAGTGAGGGGGCTAGAGCAGATTATGTCCATGGGGCATGTCTCAGGACGTCCTAGCCTACCTCACTGGCTGCAGAGTCACCTCTTCGAGCACCCTCTTTCATTTCTCCTAGATCCCCATCTTCCAAAACACACCAGCAACCATCCACCTCCCATAACTTTCCCCATAACAGCCCTTCTACTAGTTAAAAGGAATTGAAATTGGGAGTATTTTCAACCCCTCCAGCCCAACTCAGCCCCCAAACCCACAGAGCCAGGAGGTGCTCATCCTCGTCTCTCCTCTCAGGTTTTATTGACTGATGGAAACTACATCTTTGTCAACCACCAGCTCCGCAGGGACAGTGCTGGGGACAGGGAACCTGAGATGATGCCAGATTTCAGCCTGAGAGCAGACAGAGAGTTCCGGAAGGTGACCGAAGAGGGAGAAGAGAGAGGGATATGTGAAAAGGCATTGTGGGGGAGAAGGAGGAGATCAAGAAGTTCCTCCTGCCTCCTCCAGCTGCCAGAGCTCAGGAACAACCCAGGCCTCAGCCCCTGCCACTTCTGGACTCCTGCCCAAGAACATGGAATCAGCCCATGATCTCCAAACACAGCCCAGCTCTCGCCAGCTGCCAGGCTTTTATCTCAGCCAGTCCAGACTCCAGCCCAACCCAGGAAGGAAGCAAGCCAGAGAAGAGAGAAGGAGGAGTAGTTAGAGGTGGCCCCTATGATTAGGGCAGATGTAAATACTGCAGCAAACTGGGCAGAGGCTTTGCATAATGTCACGGCAGCAGCTGCTATTGCTAGAGTTTGCTGGGAGCCCAGTGGAGGACGGGGTTGCAGGGGCCCATTTCCAGCAGCCAGGGAAGGGGGGTTGGTGTTTGTGCTATCTGTGTGTGTTGGGAAAGGCAGCCTGACCCCTGAACCAAGGTCACTGCTGAGGCCACAGCCCATGAAGCCTGTGGTGGCACTCCAAGCTTCGGAATTTGAGAGTTGTTGGGCCTGGTGGAGGGTGGGGACTTCTTCTAGAGGCCAGATCAGAAGTGAGGGTTCTCTTCTCTGAACCCCCAAACCTCCACAGCTCAGCCAGAGAGAAGAGGAAGTTTCACCTCTTCTTCTTGGGCCAGAACTCCTGAGGGGAGGAGCATGCAGGAGGCCCACTTGGGTAGAGGGGCCAGTCCCAGTGTGCTGGAGCAAGGAGGCTGGGGGCCTGAGGAAGCCCAGTGCTTCAGCTCCCACAGGGAAAACTGTCTGGGGTAGGGGAAGTTTCCCTTTCCCTGGCTATTTCCCCACCAGGTGGGCCATTCCATGAGACTCCATTGCATAGTTCTCAGTGGGGGGCAGAAGGGGTCCCCAGGCTGCCCTTCTCTGCATCCCCAAAATACGGCTTTGGAAGGGAGCCCCCAAGAATTGGGAGAGCGCGCTGTATGGGCAGGCCCGTCCCTCATAGGGAAGAGATCTTGACAGTCTCGGGAAGGAGGCAAGCGGTACCCAGGCTGGAGTTCCTGAGGGTGCTGCTGGCCCCACTGCCACCACCGCCAGGGGAGGAAGGTTGGCTCTCATCTGGGGTGTTGGCAGGAGGGGTGGGGATACTGATGATGGCAGCCACGAAGTCCCGGCTGTCGCAGTTCAAGTCAAGGCTGTCATGGGGCTTGGCATTGAGGCTTGAGCGGCTGTGGATAAGGGTGGGAAGATGGAAGGCTCTTAAAAAGTCATCTTAATACTTGCCACGGCAATCATGACATTTACTGAGTGCCTACTGGGTCCCTGGCACTGTGCTAAATGCTTCCCCTGCACCCTCAATTATGGTGGTGCAGAGTGAGGGCTCTGGAGTCAAATAGTCCTGATCCCACCTCAACCACTCTAAACCTCTCTTCTCTCATCTGTAGCATGGGAATAACAATGTTTTCTACCTCACAGAGATGTTGTGGAGATTAAATAAGATAATAAATGATACAAAATGCTCAGAGTAGTGTCTGCTACATAATGAGCACACCCATCAAAGTGTTAACTATTGTGCTTACTCCTTGCAGTGCCAGAGTCCTCACGACAGTCTACTGTAAGATCTACACAATCTGGTCCCTGTTCCTTTCTGATTTTACCTCCTACCACTCTCCCCCTCACTCACTCCACTCTGCTCACAGAAGCTTCCTGGCTGTGTCTCTAACATGCAGACCCATTCCTGCCTCAGGGCCTTTGCACAGGCTGTTTGCTTTGCCTGGAAAGCTCTCCCTCTAGGTATCCACGTGGCTCATTCCCTCTCCTCCTTCAGATCTCAGCTCAGACGTCACCTCAGCAAAACCTTCCCCGACCACACTGTTAAAACTGCATCACACCCTGTTCTACACTCTCTGTCCTCCATCCCTGATTTACTTTTCTCCTTGGCACTTAACGCACTGCATCATCTGTGTATTTGTTTCTTAACTGTCTCATCTCACTAGAATAGAAGTTCCATAAGCTCAGGATTTCTGTCTGTTCTATTCACTGCCAAAATTGAACTAAACTCCTAAACTAAAGTGAATTCCAAAATGCCCCAAATTGTGCCTAGCATACAGTAGATGCTCAAAAAATGTTTATTGAAAGTACAAATGAAAAATGAGGAGTTCCAGACAAGATAAGCCCAAGCTTCCAGCATGGAGGAGTTTGGGTTTGCGCTTGACTTGCTAGGAGGCCTGGAGTCATGAAATCTCAGACCGCTTGGTCCAAGCTCTGAGCTTCCCCGGGAGAGGGGCTGCACAGCAGGTCAGCATGCTTACCTCTGAGGGGCAGGGCTCCTCTGCAGCCCTGCCAGCGTGTCCAGCTCCTGCATGCTGCCACGGCTGACCGAGGCAGTGGAGTTGGCAAGGCGGATGGCACGGCGCTTGGCTCTGCGGGGGCAGCAAGAGGATAGCAGGCTGCCAGGCCCCACTGGCTGGGAGGACACGGACGTGCTGCGGCTGGTGCGGCCACCCAGCGAGACAGCGCCCAGGGCCTCACTGAAGGTTAGCTCATCCGTGAACTCATGGCACTGTGGGCAGAAGGGAGGCATGGTCACAGGGCACCACAAGGAAGCTGACCTCACCCCCAGGCTTTTGCTTAGGCCATTCCTTCCTTTCTGTAAGTCGCTCTCTCTTCCCTTCCCTTGCCCATCTGAACTTCAAGGCTCAGCTCTACTTGGGCCTCTTCCGGGAAGCCCTGTGTGATTTCCACAATTAGTAGTGAGCCTCCCATCCCAGGAGGGAGCTGGCTTGGTGGCAAAGGGACCCCCTTCATTCTGCCACACCACCTCTCATTAGGCCTCACCGTTGTCTTCTCTAGACAATGCAGCAAGTGGTGATGTTGCTGCTCAAAAGCAGAACGTTTCCTGACACACAGCGCCTGTTCTTCCCCACTGCTGCTGTCCTGGAGTGGATAGAGCAGAGAGGTGAGGTGAGCACCTTCCTCCTCCCGTCACTGCTCACCTCCCACCCCAATCCAGGCCCCTATCCACCTCAAGACCCCCGTTCTGCTTGTACTGCAGGAAGGCGTTGGTGGTACCACTCTTTGCCAACCGGATCCTTGCCAAGCGCACCTTCTACAGAGAGAGGAGGAGATAGAAGGTCAGGTAGGCAAACATAAGAGTAGACTGGCTTGGGGTGTGGGGAATAGGAGGTACTCAGACGGAAGGTGCAGTTACCTGCTGTGCTCGGCGCTTGTCAGCACGCTGGTTCTGGTGGTAGATGCGGCTAAAGTTGGACACAATGACTGGCACAGGCAGAGCAATGACCAAGACGCCACTGAGTGAGCAGATGGATCCGAAGATCTTGCCAGCAATGGTGCTGGGCACCATGTCTCCATAGCTGGGGCCGGGGGAGGTAAGCCAAGGTCAAGAAAAATACCCACCCACCCCTCAGTCCCCCACTGCATCCCATCCAACTTGACTCACTCTGTGACCCTGGCCAGGCATTCAAACTCTCTGGTCTCAGTTTCTTGCTCTGCAAAAATTGGGGAATGACCTCTCTGGCCACCAGTGGGGGTCAAATGAGAAATGGGCCGTCAGCCCCTACTGTCTGCTGCCCCCATCCAAGCCGTGCACCGGGCATCTGAGTCAGCTGGAAATCTATTAATACCAAGCATGGGGGGAAGGAGGAAGTCACAGGCAGTAAATATAGCCTCCCGGAGAGAGAGTCCCACCACCACAAGCCAGCTAAGGGGCTCTGAGTCCTGGGAGCAGTGCTCTGTTGGTTTTGCTTGTGTCTGTCTTACCTTCTCTAGGTAGCACCCCATCCTATTCCCCCAGGGGAAGCCTTGAAACTGTCCTCATATTAAAAAATAGAGGGGGAGCCTTGAAACTCCTCCCTCCCTTTCTCCATACCACCCCCCCTCCCATGGAGATGGAGCAGAGCCAATCTTACCAACTTGTTTGGTTGGGGGTGGGGGGAGTGAAGCTCAGCAAGGTTCCATAACTGATTTGCTCAAAATCACACAGCATACTCTTGTTCTAACCACGGGACCAATCAGATCCCCTCCACAGACACGCAGCCTCTGCAGTCTTCAGCCTCTAGGCCTTTGCCCCCACCCCCTCCCCCAGGATGCCTCTTCCTTATTCTTTACTTTGACTCATTTAAAAGTCTCTCCAGGGCTTCCCTGGTGGCGCAGTGGTTGAGAGTCCGCCTGCCGATGCAGGGGACACGGGTTCGTGCCCCGGTCCGGGAGGATCCCACATGCCGCGGAGCGGCTGGGCCCGTGAGCCATGGCCGCTGAGCCTGCTCTCCGCAACGGGAGAGGCCACAACTGAGAGGCCCGCATATCGCAAAAAAATAAAAATAAAAGTCTCTCCAACTTGGCCATTTCTGGCTCTGTGATGTATCATCTCTGACTGTGTCCTCAACTATGAGACATCCTCCCAGGGTGAGGACTGAATAGGATAAAAAGACATCAAAATACCCAGTTCCAAACTGTTCTCAGTGCTCAGTATTTGTCAATGCAATCCTGAAACTCCAACCAGAGTTAATTTCTACTTTTTAGAAACCTCAAATCAATTTTTCTGTTCTACTACTAAGGTCCTGAGTAATCCCAATGTATCCGTTCAACAGATACCGAGCAGCAACTGCATACCTAATCCCAGTGATAGGAATTTAGAAAAGGACCACAGTTATCTGCCCTAGACAATGTCTTTAAGAGCAACATGAGTTTGGTGATTTCATTTGATGCGCTTATCCCATTTCCTCTCAAGGACTGGCAGTAAAAAAAAAAAAAAATGATGCTGAAAATATCTTGTTCTGGGGAAACATCAAGGAATCACCGAGCCACAGAGGTAGTGCCCCACACAGCAGATGAATCTAAAGGGTTGAGAGACATGGGTCCTCAAGATGGAAAAAGGAGTGATAGAAAGCGAATATCTATTTATCCTGCACCAGAAACATTCAGATAACTTTCATAACCATGATGTCACTGAATCCCCTCTGGATGTTGAAGGGATCATCATTTCTCATTTTGCAGAGGGGAAAACTAGCTCAGAGAAAACAAGGTCAACAGAAAGAGTGCAGCTAAGACCATCGTTGAACCCAAGTCTCCTGACCTGAAAATTAAGGCATTGTCAGAGCTGGGAGGGATTTGGAGATTAATCCAACTCCCTCACTTTTTACAGATGACCAAATTGAAGTTCAAATAGAGAGAGAGAGATCATTTATCTAACCTTTTTAATTTTACAGAAAAGGTGAGTGTAATTGACTGATCAGGCAGCTCCCCACACAGGGTCTGCACTCACCCAAGTGTGGTCATGGTGACAATGGTATACCAGAAGGCCGCGGGGATGCTAGTAAAGTTGGTCTTGTTTGTGCCCTTCTCGGCATAAAACATAACAGTGGCGAAGATGATGATGGCCATGGTAAGGGAAAAGAGGAGAAAGCCCAGCTCAGAGGCACAGCTCTTGAGTGTGTAGCCCAGAATCCGCAAGCCCTGTGAGTGCCTGGAGAACTTGAAGATACGGAACACCCGGAACACCCGCAGGGTGACAAAGGCCCCTGAGACATCTTCGTTCTTGGGCACGAGGAGCCCAATGTAGTAGGGCAGGATGGCCACCACGTCGATGAGGCTCATTACACTCCGCAGGAAGCGGCAACGGCTAGGGGCCGCGAACAGCCGCAGAAGGTATTCACCTGTGAATATGAGTACACAGGCCGTGTCCATGCAGAAAAAGGCCAGCGGGAAGCGCTCGCCACAGGGCTGCTCCCTCGGGGGCCGCCGTGCAGGGCCGCGGCACGGAATGGTCTCAACCACGTTGGCGATGACCGACACAGCGATGAAAAAGCCGGTAACGTAGTAGAAAACGAGGGCTGCGGTGCTCGTGTGTGGGTTCTCAAAGGCCCGCCAGAGCTGTTGCCGCAGGGAGCTGCCAGCTGGCAGGGATGGGCCGTCCCCGGCCTGCTCAGCCTCCTCGTCCTCCGCCAGGCGCTCGGCGTTCTCCTTCTTGCGGTCCCGGTACTCTTCAAGGCAGCAGTCGCCCATGAGCTCAGGCACCAGGCCATAGAAGGCCAGCTCTTCGTCAAAGGCCTGGATGCACTCCTGCCGTGGGCAGTGCAGGCGGCCCGTGCGGTAGAAGTTAAGCACGTGCCGGAACATGTCTGGGTCGCGATCAAAGAAGTACTCGCCTGAGTCGGCGTCATAGAAGAATTCCTTTTCTGAACTGCCCAGCAGAGTGTCTGGGTAGCGGTCGAGCGTGTTCTTCCAGGTCTCAAAGCGCCGTCCGCTCACGTTCACCACCAGAACCTCATCCCCTCGAGATGTCTTCACCCCCGGCGCGGGGGGCAGGGGCTGCTGGGCCAGGGGCAGCCAGCCCACCGCGGCCGCCCGTGCAAAAGGCAGCCATGTGGCCACGCCTGCTGCCATCCTGCCGCGCCCCAGGCCCACGGAGACTTGGTTGGGGGGGTGGCCTTTAGGAGAATGTGGCTGTCTCCAGGATGGTGGAGGCTTGGAGAGGCCCTGGGCCACTCGCACAAGGAAACTGGGGGTGTCTAGAGAGGCCAAGAGGAACCGGGAGGAGGAACTAGAGAGATGGGCAAGGGCTTGGGGGACATGTAGAGGGTCTTAGAGGGACCAGGGCGATGTCTTGAGGGAGTGAGAAGGGGCTAGGGGACATGGAGAGGAGCAGAAGAGGAGCGCCTAGAGGTGCCAAAAAGGATCCGAGGGAGTGTTTAGAGACTGAGATGATTCTAGAGGGGTCAGCACTGCCTGAGAGGTATCTGGGGGTGTCTAGGATGAAGCAAGAAACACTGGGGAGTTGTCCACACTCTCAAGAGCTCTGAGGGAAGGAAGAAGGGACTGGAACCACTTAGTGGGGTTGGAGAGGGGATCGGGGCATCCGGAGGGGTAGAAATGGAACCAGAGGTGTTTGCAAGAGGCTGAGAGTGTCTGGAGGGGGATTCTGAAGGAACTGAGAGAGGTGAGGAGGGTTGTCCAAACCCTCAAGACTTCTGGGGAGAAGATAAGGGGGTTGGAGCCCCTTTGTGGATCTAGGAAAGGGGTTGGTGCATCTAAGCGGTGGCTACAGAGCCAGGAGTTTGTAAAGAGGCTGAGAGGTGTCTTGGGAGTGCCTAGAGCTGCCAAGAATAGCCTGAGGGTGGGGTGTCCACAATCTACAGGAGTTCTGGGGAAGGAAGGAGAGGTGAGGCCCCCTAGCGGGGCTGGAGAAGGGGGTGGGGTATCTAAAGGGTTAGATATGGGGCCAGGTTATTTTTCGGAGGCTGAGAGGTGTCTGGTAGAGAAGGGTATCCAGGGGGGCTGAGAAAGCCTGGTCCACCCTCTCAAGAGTTCAGCGGGTAGGGAAGGGACCTGGAGAACCCCTCAGGGCTAGGACTCAACTGGAAGAAAGTTGGGCACAGCCCCAGAGCATCCAGAGAATCAAAAAAGACTCAGATAAGAGGAAGACGGGGTCCCCCTCAAAATGGGTTGGAGGGCAGGGTGGGGTGTTGAAAGGGAGTTGGGTGTGTCTGCAGGGAGGGGGGCTCCTGGGCCTTACAGGAGCCCAGGAAGGCTGGGATCTGGCTGCGTCCCACCGTCGGGGGCTGGTCTGGGGAAACCACACCCCGAGGGGCTGGTGGTATGTGCTGGGCAGCGGCAGAAGCAGCAGCGGCAGCAGGACGAGAGGAGGAAGAGGAGAAGCAGCCACAGCCAGGCCTGGGAGAGGAGAAGGCAGCACAGGCAGGAGGAGGGGGCTGGGTCCCTGGAAGGAGGCTCTGGAAGGACAAGGTCCAGTAGGAGTGTCCCAGGATGGGCTAGGGCCTGGGGGCTGGACCAGGGAAGGACAAGGACAGCACTGTTGGTGGCCCCCTCCCCCTCCCCATAGGGCCGTCCTCACCTGTGTCCCCGCTGCAGCAGCGGCAACAGCGGTGGGGCTGGGGGTACCAAACACCGGAGCTCCTGCCCCACTCTGCAGAGCTGCCCAAGTTCTCCACCTCCTCTGGCTCTCTCTCCCCGCCCCTCTGAGCTTGCCGGGAGATGGAGAGAGAGGCAGGGAGGGGCCTCGTGGCTCCCAGAGCCCCCTCCCCTAGGACTGCCTGAGAGGGACCCTGGGGAGGCTCCGCCTCCTACAAAGCTGGTTGGGCCTCAGTCGCGTCATCTGGAAAATGGGGGTGGCAGGGAGCTTTGCCAATTCTCCCCACCTCCTTCCTGGACTCCCCCCTCTTCCTGCCCAGATCCTACCCCCTCTGCCCCCAGGGGCCCCCACCCCCACCCGTCTGAATCAGCAGCACTTAGCAGATCCGATCGATGGGGAGGCATCTGTTAATGGCCCCAGAGCGGGGAGTGCCACGGGGAATGATGCAGCTGCAGCGCTGTGTCCCCTCCCTGCCCCCTAGGCTGGAGAAGGGGGGGTGGGGGAAAACTGGTGGGGGGTGTTTCTCTAGAGGCCAGGCCCCCAAAGCTGCTCCCCAGTGGTGCTGGAGGGGTTAGAGTCCTGCTCTAACCAAGACTGCTGCCTTGGGACTGGAGCACTGTCCTGTTTGCGGATGTGGAACGTCGCGGGGGAGTGGGTAAGGGGAGTACAGATGGGGACAAGCCAGGTCCCACCTCCATAGCAGGTTCTCCCCCAGGCAGGCCCCACTCTGAGGTGCAGTCTCCATCATCTGTCCACATCCAGGAGCCTCAAATCATGCCTCCTCCGCTAGAGGGCTCTGCTCCTGGGTAACAAGAGCACTGGGTACCAAGTGCCTCAGGCATGGGTGGGTTCAAGCCCCAGCTGTGCCACTTATGTCCTTGAGGAAGTGACTTGCATTCTTTTTCTCTTTGTCGGATGGAGAGTTACCCCAGCTTGATAGTGTCTTTGGGAGCAGTAAATGGAGTGAGGTGAAAGGGCCATGGCACACAGAGGACGCCTTACCTTTAACAAAGGTGTTTGGTAATGTGGGAGCAGTAATGCAGGGCCAATTTTTGCCTTTCAATGGATTTATCCATCCATGTAATCCTCCATTTGCTCATCACACTCCTGATTTGTCCATTTGTCCATCCCTCCTCCCACCTACCACCCACTTATCCATCCATTCTCCCCCTCACACAGCCAATTACTCTGTCCTTCCCTCTAGCCACCCATCTGTCCATTTAGTCATTAATCCACCTACCTATTCACTCATCCATTTGTACATTCACCCCATCTACCCCTACCCATATGGATCCCCACCACCCAACTATCTGTCCATCTGTCCATTGCTCTATCATTTATTCACCTACTCTTTACTCTTCCCATTAGCTCATCTACCTATCTGCCCACTCATCCATCCACACATTTCCCTAGCCATCCATCTGTCCATTTATACCCCCACCTATCCATCCTCTACCTATCCACCTAGCAATCCATTTGTCCATTTATTCATCCAATCACCTATCCATCCATTTATTTCCCAACCTATCCATCACCAATCCATGCAACCTTCTACTCATCAATCAGTCCATCCAACCACTTATCCATCCTCCCGTCTATCTACTCATCCATACCCACACCCCATACACATTCACCCACATACATATCTGCAGATATTTCTGCTCCATTCAGTTTGAGAGGCTGGTCAACAGTAACTGGAGACAGGCTGGGTGAGGGTGGGGGAAGGAGAGTAAAGTTGCAGCCAGAGACCACCCTCCCCGTTCTAACGGTATAACCTCACCACCCCCAGCACATCCCTCATGGTTGGAAAGAATCAGAGCAGACAGTCAGTGGGTGGGCCAGTCTGGCCAGATGGTATTTTGGCTGCACAGCTTTTACACACACACACACATGTTGCTAGAACGCTGAACATGGACCGTGCCCCACCCAGCATCCCCAATCCCAAATGCAGAGTAGCCAGGCTTCCAGACATAAATTAAAAAATAAAATAAAATAAAAAAAAGAGTTGGTCTCTGGGAGGGAGAGCTCATGCAGAGATGAAGGCAAAGGCCCCTGGGAGCCAGGGCCAAGAAGGAGGAGAATCCCTGCCCCTCCCCTCAGGATTCCCCACTCCCCAGGGGCCTCAGCCCCTAAGACAGGGTCACTAACGCCAGCCATCAGGCCTCCAACCCCTTTAATGTCCAGTCTCCCAACCTATCTGATTTTGGCGCTGGCCCCTATTTTCCCACCACAGCCCAAGGGAATGGCGGGTGGGGAAGGGAGGGAGTGGGTGCAGCCTGCAGGTCTTTAGCTGGCTTCTCCCGGCTCTAGGTCTGGGTCAGGGGGCCCCACGCACTCCTTGCTGAGCCGCACAATTTCCTGGGACAGAACTTCCATGTCCTAAGAAACAAATGAGCCATCAGGAGTCAGAGAAGGTGGCAGTCGATGGCACCCTCAGCAAGCCTGGGTGTCATCCTCCTCATCCCGTCAATGCCCAGCTATGTCTAGCCTGAGACAGGAAGGTATTTGGAGCAGCTCCCAGAGCTCCCAGCAGTGGGCTGGGCTTGGAAAGGTGTGTGTGGTGTGTGTGAAGGGGTGAGGAGTGCCTGGAGCTAGGGATATGGACATGGGAGTGGATCATCTGCTCTGTGTGGTGAGGCTGGAGGACATGACCCCTACCCCTGCCACCTTCTTGTCTCTAAATGGTGAGCTTGCTTCTCAGAGGCAGGGGCCGGACTTGCATCCTTTCTGACTTCCCCCAAAAGTGGGGAAATACTTGGGTGGCAGGATGGGTTAGTGGACACGTGGGTGGATGCATGGGAGATCCATGGTAGGCAAATAGGTGGAAAAATAAACTGTTCAGAGGACAGGTGGAGGACAACAGGTAGGCAAGCAGGTCGCTGGGCGGGTGGGTAAAAGGTAAGACAGGGGGTGACTGATGAGTAGGTAAGAGAGAGTGATGCATCAGGAAATGGGTGCAGGGGACTTCCCTGGTGGTCCAGTGGTTAAGACTCCATGCTCCCAATGCATGGGGCCTGGGTTCGATCCCTGGTCAGGGAACTAGATCCTGCATGCTGCAACTAAAGATCCCATGTGCCGCAAAGACCCGGCACAGCCAAATATTAAAAAAAAAAAATGCAAAGGCATGGGCAGATGATTAGACGGGTAGCAGGGCAGATGGGCAAATAGTAGGTGGGTTGATGGGAGAGTGGCTGAATGTGTGTATGAATGGATGAGTGGGTGGTTGCAAGGACAGAAGGAAGAGTGAAAGACTAAACTGATAGTGAGTAGGTTGACTGGAGGATGGGAAGATGAGGGGGAAGGAGTGCTTGGTGAATGGGGTGTGTGGAGAGGGGACTGACAGATGACCCAGGGGCTATGTGGCTGGAGAGAAAAAGGGGTAGGCTGGTAGGCCACACTTGCCTTGTGCAAGTGCATATTCTTGGTGAGCTGTTCCTCCAGCATGTTCTGTAACTTCTTGTTCATCTCCCGAAGGTTCTCGTCGCCTGGCTTCACTAGGTCTCTCAGGACGCTGCCCAGCCCACTACGGTCTGTGTGGCCTGCTGCCACAGACACATCTGCAAGGGCCCAGGCTGAGAATCACCCCCTCAGTCGAGCCGAAGGAGAGACAGAGACAGAGCGGGAAAGAGGGGAACAGAGAGTGGGGGAGAAAAATGGGGGGAGAAGCCATCTAACGGAGGGAGCAGAGGCTTTGCCATGTGAGACCTGGCTTCACTTACTAGCTGTGCGGCCCTGAGAAATGGGGTTAGGGACTAACTCATGGAGCTGGAAGAACACATATGACTGTATGCAAAGCACAGAGCACACGGTCAGCTCTCAGCAAGCGTCAACTGGTATTGTTCCGATTAATAAGGAAAAAACAGGGAGAGGAGAAGATTTGAAAGAAGGGAACAAAAGAAATAAAGATGGGGGATGGAGGAAGGAAGAGGAGAAAGGAGGACAGGGGAGGAAGAGCGGAGAGAAGGACCCTAAAAGGGATATGCATCCAGAGAATGAAAATTTCCAGAGGTGGAACCATTTAGACAGGCAGTAGGAACAGTGAGACAAGATGGGGGGGGGATGGGGCGGAAAGAAGAGAAGGGAGAGAAAGCAGAGGAAGAGACACAGGGAGGAGAAAGGGCAACGGGAATGACAGAGAGACACTAGAGAAAGGAGAGTGGAGAGACGACAGAGACTCAGACAGGAGGGAGGAGCCGAGACAAGAGATGGAATACAGAGCAAGACACACAGGTCCTGGCCTGCCTGGCTCCTCCCTCTAGCACCTGTGGTCTCGGCAGTAACTTTGGTGAGCTCCGTAAGGAGAGGAGAGAAGCCGCAGCTCTGGACAGTGGGGAAGGAGGGGGTAGGTGAGGGGCTGGACGAGGGGTGAGGGCTGGGGAGGGGGCACTGACCAATCCGGCTATCCATGACATAGGTCTCGATGATGGCGCTCTTCCGGCAGAGGTCCTCTGCCATGGACGCGCTGCTCACCTCCAGGTGCTTCACCTGCAGGGTGGCCCAGCCCACCTCAGGCCCTCAACTGTGCATGTTCACCCATGAGGAGGGGCCTGGCCAGATATCACCCCACCACCCCCAACTCCTGCCACCCCGCCTCCTCCCCAAGGGCAGGCCAAGAGGGGACGAGCAGGCAGACAGCACCTTCTCCTCCAGCATCCATTTCTCCTGCTGCGTCTCTGCCAGGCGCTGAAAGAGCTCAGCCACTTCCTCATCTGACAGCTCTGCTGGCCGCGGGGGCTGGGCCTGAGGGCTGCTGGATAAGGACTGCGGGGAAGAAGGCAGAGAGGCCAGCCCAGGCTCAGTGCCGACACCCCAGATAGGATCAGGGGCTGAGAAGGAGAACCAAGCCGGGGTGGGCTTTGCAACTGGGGCTGCAGACAAACTGCAGACAAGTCTCGGCACCCTCAGAGACTCTGGATCCCCCTTTGCCTTTTAAAGGGGGAGACAGGAACCACCACACCATAGCCTTATTGAGACCATGAAGGGAGAGCCTATAACAAATGAGCTCTCACTTCCAGTTGACAGGAAAACTAGGGGAGAGAGAAACGAGCTGAATGATACCACTAGGAAGCCAGCAGGAAAATCCCAAAGGTGGGACACTTTCTTCAGGTCAACTGGGTTGGTCTCTTCTACAGGTTGATGTCATGAAAAAAAGGGATCACACGAGATTCAAGAAACTTAAGGCACATAAAGCAACCAGATGCAGCAAATGTGCTCTGAAATTGAATGCAGGTTTTCATAAAACCAGCAATAAAGCACATTTTGGGACCAACTAGAGAAATCTGACTAAGGTCGAAGTATTCAAAAAGATGAAAATTTACCAAATTGGGAGGGTAGAGATCAACAGGTTACTTGTAATCTTATTTAGGTTTAAAAAAGAGAGAGAGAGAGGTCTAGAACGGTATGAACTAAGGATTTATAGTGGTGATCTCTGTATGGTGAAGATGTGATTTCTTTGGATTTTTAAAAAAAAATCTTTGCTTGTGTTTTTAAAACTTTTCTACAATGTATACATACTACTTACAGAATGATAAAAAGGTTATTTCCAAAGAAAAGTGTCCGGCAAGGAAGCTGACACAGACAACAATAATAATAAGTGATAATTATGAGTTGGAAAAAAGGATCTCCCACATGGATAATGCACCTACTATGAGCCACATATTTTATAGCACCAGGAAAGGTGGAATTAGCCCACAGATGATGAAACAAAGGTCAGAGAGAATAATTTGTCCATCCCCCATTTAGCAATCTGAATCCAAGTTGGTGAGCTCGAGGAAAAGTTGACAAGAAAATGTGTGTGCTGGGCCCAGAGTAGAAGATGGCTGCAGGGGAGGGAAAAAGGAGGGCCCAGAATTTGGGTAGAAGCTGGGGCTGTAGGTTCTTCCCCGCCCCTTACCCTGGCTGGAAGAGTCGAGCTCTCCTTCTCCCGCAAGATCTCGCGGTAGCTGAAGGAGGAGATGCTACTGCTGTCCCCAGTCTGGGTCCGGCTTGGTGAATTCACCTCTGATAGAACCAGCTCCTCGAGCCCTGGGAAGAGAGGGAAGAGAAATCTGAGCCCCAATCCCCCAGGGTCCCAGGGCACCGACTGGCAAGAAGAGGCGGAAATAGATTTGACAGAGATGGAGAGAGGCAAAGAGACACTCAGGCATGGGTAACAGTGGAAGCAGACAGTAGGGTAGGGAAAGGCAGAAACCGAAAAAGGAGCTGCCTCTCTAGGCAAACACACACCAGAAGTGAAACAAAGGTGAAGACGGGGAGAAAGATGGTGATGTGGACACACATGGGCATAAAGTGGCGAATGCACTCAGACTCAGGGTAAAGACAGCTGGAGAGGGCAGAGGGGCACCCCTATGTGCAGAGAGAAGACCCCAGAGAGACAGCAAGCCAGAGCTGATGATAGAGGCAAACAGAGACCCTGGCTAAGGACACTAGTCAGAGCAGAGACAGAGAGAGAAAAGATGGCGGCAGACTCGTAGCCATGCACCTAAATCTGAATTTCACCTAATGGACGGATAGAATGTATGGCACACAATTTGAATCTGTTTGTTGATCTGTACACCAATCTGTAACAGAACAGAAATAAAAGTCCTCCCTTATAAAGAGAGGTAACTTCAGGAGACTGAGTGCCTCAGCGAGACACCGATTTGGTAAGAGATACACCCGTTTTTGCCATGTCACTTGAAACACAGCCACTAAGCTTGTGTCTCTGTTCTTGCAGCTGCTTCTGGGTGTCAAGGATGGGGGCTGACACCACAAGCCAAGGATCTCCAGCAAGAGCAGGATGGCTGTGGAGGGACAGGGAGCACATTTTCTCTCGCTTGTGATACGGGAGATGCACCAGAGCCATCACTGCATCTTATTTATTTAAACATATTTAAAGGCCATTTCTTTCTAAAAAAAAAAGCCCAAGGCAACTCAAATTTTTCTGTTGTGTCTTCTGCCTTAAGTGGCAAAAATAACATGGATTTTAGCTGCATAATGATCACACAGTAGTGTTGCTGCCTGACTGTAAGTCTGTCTCCCTAGCTCAACAGGGAGCTCCTAGGGGACTGAGACTTGGGGGGGGCCTCCTACCAGGGATCCTGGATGTGAGCGAGAGGGCTCAGTCCGTATTTATAGAATGAGAGAATGGATACAAGAGACTTAGAGACTCTGGGTGAGGTGTGGGAGTGTATGAGGGGTAGTGGGGAGACAAACAGAGACACAGACGAGAGAGAGAGAAGAGAGAGAGAGGTAAAGGAACAGAGAGAAGAAAAAGGCAGGAGGAGAAAAGGAGAGAACTAGAAAGAGAAAGCCAGGAGAGAAAGGCAGATACAGAGATGACATGAGGAGGCAGAGAGAGACAGAAACAGAGAAGAGACACAGCAAAAAGGAGAGAGACACACAGAGAGATAATGCAGAGAGAGACAGATGAAGGAGGGACCTCCCTGGTGGCACAGTGGTTAAGAATCCGCCTGCTAATGCAGGGGACACGGGTTCGAGCCCTGGTCCGGAAAGATCCCACATGCCGCAGGGCAACTAAGCCCGTGCACCACAACTACTGAGCCTGAGCTCTAGAGCCCGCGAGCCACAACTACTGAGCCCACGTGCCACAACTACTGAAGCCCACGTGCCTAGAGCCTGTGCTCCGCAACAAGAGAAGCCACTGCAATGAGAAGCCCATGGACCGCAACAAAGAGTAGCCGCCGTTCGCCACAACTAGAGAAAGCCTGTGTGCAGCAACGAAGACCCAACACAGCCAAATATAAATAAATAAATAAATAAATATATTAATTAATTAATTAATTAATTAATTAATTAAAAAAAAGAAAGAAAGAAACAGAGGTGGGACAGACGCAGAGAAAGGGTAAAAGACAGACAAAGTGCAAGAGGGACAGAAGACACAGGAGAGCCCTGCAGAGTGAAGTACAGGAAGCAGCCCCAGCCTTCAGACCCGAGCTCTGCCTCCCCACACCTAAGCCTCCCCTGCCGTCCGGGGCCCTCACCTGAGCGGCTCTTGCTATTGGTGAGGATGTCCTGCAACCGCTCCTGCAGCTTATCCGCCCGTTTCCGCTCCAGGTGCAGCTGCCGTTTGAGGTCCTTGAGCTGTGGGGAATGGGGGAAAGATAGGGGCTGAGGCCCGGTGGGCCCACAGGTGGGGGTGGCCGCAGGGCAGGAGTGGGCCATGCTTGGACCCCTTCCCCCATCGTACCGCAGCACTGCCCTTCTTCTCCAGGATTCGCTGCCCATCCACCGTGTCCTTCACCTCCTGTGGGATAGAGAAAGCACAGCTGGTGGGTGCCAGAATGGCTGCATGCAGTGTGCTCCCTCCCTGCCCCACTACTGCATGCTGAGGCCCGGGGTGTGTCGAGGGACCAGGAGGGACCAGTGGGTGACCTGCTTCAGGCTGCTGATGGTCTTCAGGTGGCAGTCTCGCTCCTCCTGAGCCTGTTGGAGCTGATCCCGCACACCCTGCAGCTCCTCTTCCTTGCTCTGCAAAGCAGAGGGCAGCTCAGGCCACAGCTTGGGAAACCTCAGTCCTCCTACCAGAGAGGAATGCCATCATGCAATGGGCACCTTCAGCTCGCCGGCGTGCTGCTCCCGACACTGCTTGAGGGCTTCCTCTTGTTCCTGCTGCTGCTGCTGCAGAGATTCCTACAAGACAAGTCCCAGGTCTGACCACGGCCCCCCCAGAGGATGTCACACCCCCCAGAGGACATCACACCCAGTGAGCGGTGTGAGGGATTGCAGCAGGGCCCCTGTGTATGCAGAGAAGAAACAG